>NC_134688.1:237931900-238544400 GCF_050947455.1 Rhinoderma darwinii | reverse complement strand
TAGACCCATGATTATGGCTACTGTGAACATTATGTGAGTACTACACTACTCCATTACATTCTTATCAGGTAACTAACCAAAATTTAGGGCAATTTAATGCAAAGGTATATGTGAGAAATTTTCAAGATGACCCTAAAAAATAAACTATGTAAGCATATAACACAAGATTACATTTTATTTTCAAAACTCAGACTACTCTTTCTAAATAAAAACCTGTTTCATTTTATTGTACAATTGACACATGTAAGACCAGGATCACACACACAGTTTTGATGCAGTTTTTGCTGCAGCTTTTTGCTATTTTTTTTTAACCAAAGTCAGAAGTGTATCCAAAAGGAAGGAAGAGAATACAGAAAAGACTGATGCATCTCCTTTCTTTTGTCTCCAATCCTGTATTTGACTAAAAAAAACTATACCAAAAACTACATAAAAAAGGGTGTGTGATCCTGAGGCCTATATAAAATGCACACAGATCGAGAGTAAGGGCACGGCCAGACGTGGCAGAGTTTTTCCGCTGCAAATGTTGGTGCAGATTTGGGGCATTTACGCAACGAATCTGCACCAACATTTGCATATTTGACAGGTAATTCAGACATTGCAGAAAAGACAGCGGACTTGCCACAGATTTCAGTTTTTGCATTGCAAAGGCTGAAATACGCAGTGAAATTCTGCTTCTTCTCCGCAATGTAATGGGCATGCTGCGGAGGGAAAATTCCGCACCGCAGCCTATGGTCCGCAGCGGAGTTTTCCGCAACGTCTGAACTAACTTGCATAAAAATGTATTGAAACAACTGTAAAAAACAGCCGCTGGAGAATTCCACTGCGGACTGTCCGCAGCGGAATTCCACAGCAATTCCGCCACATCTGGCCGTGCCCTAAATGTTACCCATAAGTACATGTTCAGATGTGTCAAGACAATTTCCGCCGCAAGATCATGGAAAATCCACAACTAATCTGCGGCAAAGTCTGTATATGTTACCTGTAGGTTTTCTTAAAAATTTAGCAGTGGATTTGAGACAGGCTTCATCCTATGTATTCCAAAGGCGGAAATCCGCAGTGAAAATCTGCTGCTTCTCTGCTACAGAAAGGACATGCTGCGGATTTAAAAATAAGCTGTTTTTTCCCGCTACATGTGGATGGGGTTTTGAAAACTCATTCCACCTGTATTGTACTGTAAATTGCTGTGGATTTGCTATGTGGAATCCGCACAGCAAATCCGCAGCAAATCTGCCACATCTGAAAGAATGGAATCATACATGCAGTTTTTTGCCAAAAATTGTGCCAAAAATGACATTAAAAAAAATGGGCCAAAACTGCACCAAAAGGATCAGTTTTGTGTGCGTCATCCCGGCTTTTTGTGGCATATTTTGTCCTGGTGGTTTTTTTTTTCCTGTGTTTTTTTGGCCAAAAACACTTCAGCTGAAAGTTTATATTGAAATATAAAATCCGTAGTGTGAAATATAAAATCCGTAGATGCTCAACAAACTTTTTTATCTTATTGTTTCTCAATAAAAAATCGGTATAATTTATTCTGGGTCTGTGTGTTTTTTAGGTTTTGCTTCCTGTTGCTTGACTGCACAGTGCTTATGTAGTGGTTCAGAGCGCACAAGATCCGGTAGGTGCACGAATAGGGTCCTAACCAAATTACGTAGTAAAGAAATATTCGCCACACAAGGTGATGATTTTAGCGAATCTTTCGGTTTTATTTTATCAAAAATTGATGCCAGAGGTTTAGTGCGACGTTTCGTTGGTATATTAGACCTTTATCAGGCACTTGTACCTCCTGGTGTCTGGTTCATCCAGTCGTTGGCGCTGCGTATATTAGTAAAGCGCCATAACAAAGCGGTAAACCGCTACTAATATACGCAGCGCCAATGCCTGCATGAACCAGACACCAGGAGGTACAAGTGCCTGATGAAGGTCTAATATACGACCGAAACATTGCACTAAACCTCTGGCATCAATTTTTGATAAATTAAAACCGAAAGATTTGCTAAAATCATCACCTTATGTGCCGAATATTTCTTTACTGCACAGTGCTTATATCTGCATCGTCCATTTTTAGGGTGTGTTACCACGGGCCAGATACGCTGCGAAATTTCCCATTTCCAGAGCAAATCTCATCCACTCACTGCGTTAAAATTCCACATGAAATACGTGCATAAACTGACCTGCGGTGCAGATTATAAATCTGCAGCATGTCAATTTATATTGCAGAAAGGCTGCGCATTTGTTGCAGAATTCCACCATTGAATTCAATGGGGGCATTCTGCAACAAATATCAATAGGAATTTGCTGTGATGATGCTGCGTATTCGCAGCAAATTACACAGGTTAAAAAAAAAAAAAAAAGCCTATACTCACCTTTCCTGGCGCTCCAAAGGCAATTCTTAGGGTATGTTCACACGGCGGGGGTCCGTAACGGCTGAAATTACGGGGATGTTTCAGCCTGAAAACATCCCCGTAATTTCAGCCGTACCGGCATGTGCAGGCGCTTGAACGCCGCGTCAATTACGGCCGTAATTAGCGCTGCTATTCATTGGAGTCAATGAATAGCGGCTCCAATTACGGCCAAAGAAGTGACAGGTCACTTCTTCTACGCGGGCGTCTATTTACGCGCCGTTATTTGACAGCGGCGCGTAAATATACGCCTCGTGTGAACAGACAAACGTCATTGCTTTCAATGGGCAGATGTTTGTCAGCGCTATTGAGGCGCTATTTTCAGACGTAATTCGGGGCAAAAACGCCCGAATTACGTCCGTAAATAGGCCGTGTGAACATACCCTTACATGCTTATACAGCTGCTCGTGTACATTTAGCCTCCTGTGACGACATTTCATTATCTATGACTCCTGCAGGCAGCCACAGGCTGTCCCATGTGATATAACATCATCACAGGAGGCCAGCTGTTCGTGTTGCTATTGCAGTCGGCAGTTTTCTGCAGCGTTCAATCTGGCCAAATGTCAGCACTAAATTAAAACACTATTTGGTGCAAATATTCAACCAGATTTCCCTGAATTCTGGATAGGCTGGGTCGGATACGCTGCAGACATTTCCATGGCGTATCCGACCCATCAGAATATACCCTTATAAGTTAATTAAAAAATTCATGCATGGGACTGAAATGATGTATAGGGTTAGTTCAGTCATTTCTGTATACCTCTTGAATACAAATTAAATCTTTCAGATTGATTTTTGTTGACTTTAACAATTACCAGAATTTGTGCTTTTGCAAAGCTTCTGTCCTAAAGTTACCATCTACAATCGCCAACAAACCACACTGTCCCAGTACTGTCTACAGCTTCAGTAATTGGCTTATTAAAGGGATGATTGATGAACTGAAGGCCAGCAGAATCTTACAGATTTTATCTCAGATGCTCACTGAGGATGAAAAGCCGGAAACTAGACCAAAAAAAGCCAAACAACATAGACAGTACAGACCATCTGGACAGGAAAGTCATTTATTGGTGATTTCAATTAGGGTCACGTACATAGATATTGGGGTGGAGTGCAGTACATACTATATAGAGTATATGTGATATCTAAATGAAAATGTCATAATATATTTGGAGAAGAGGTGCTTCATTGCACGGCTGCCAAATATTTTGGAATTTATATCTGTATATTTTAATTAGTCAGTAGAAGGCAATCTGCAGGGAGTATCATGTCCAGAATGCTCAGTGTATTATGTATGTTCTTTGTATTGGGAATCTGTTAATAGAATGCTGGTGAATATTTTATTGAAAGCCAGAAGAGGGATAACTGGGATCCATAGCAATTAGAGATGAGCAGCTCAGATTCAGAATAATCATCCGAGTTGGGACTTGGATATAGTTGGATCATTACAATTTTACTTTATAACCCAAGTCGATGTGGGACTGTCTGGATATTTGTTCCAGAAGCATGTGAGCAATACTTCTAGCTAGATAAGAAAGCAGAAATGTCTGATGGGGTCAGAAAACATGTGCTACCAAGGAAGGCTGGGAGCAATGTGAACCACAAAGGAAGGGAACCAGTGTTACCTGAAAAGGGGTGGATTTGGGTGGAATGTCCTGCAAGAGATGGAATAGGAGAAGGTAAAGAAGAAGGGGGTTAAGAGAGTAAAAATGTGCACTAGAGTGTATAAGGAGAGAGGGAGAGAGCGTGCAACAGCGGCATCCAACTGGGCCTCTTCGAGGAAAGAGCGCAGTTTTGTGACTATAAATTGATGGGCCCCATAGCAAATGTCCCCCCTAAACATTTACCCGATCCGTGTGAAAGTTAGGGTGAGAACACACTTGCCAGCCGAGTCGCAGTAAAAAGAAATACAATTCCCAGCACAATCTGATAATTGATCATCATCAGACTACTGTGTCCCAGAGATACACTGTACCACACATGTGCCCTCGGAGATGTACTGTGCCAATATATGTTGCCCCAAAGTTATAGTATATTACCATATGTGGCCAAATTATTGTGCAGACAAGACCCCAAAATAAATTAAGACCCCTAAATAAATTTAAACTCAAGAACAGACGCCAAAATTAATTAAGATCCCTAAATAAATTTAGATCCCAGAAAAGACCGCAACATTATTCCAGACCACAGACCAGAACCCAAAAATATTCCAGACCCTATTGCAGATCCCTAAATAAATTCAGATCAGATGCCAAAATTTATCAATACCTAAGACCAGATGGCAAAATTAATTCAGACCCTTCTTTCTAAAGAAATCCTTATTCACCATTCTGTCCTTTTTCTCTTGTCTATTTACTTCACTTAAAGGAGTTGTCTCCCTAAAATAACCCCTTTTTAAATTGAAGGCGACTTACCTTAACTGTCGGCGATCAACTGTTAGCGTGGAGTTATATTATATTATATTACATGCCGGCCTTTCAAAAAAAATGGCTAAACATGTATTGCATGGATAGGCTAGGTATGCAAGAGCAGCTCTCTGTTTTGGCCTAACAGGTCATATGGACATGGGTTTCTTCTAAAAGTGAAAAATGTAGAAGTCAATGCATAGCAGTATCTCTCATAAATACTGTTATCTTTCCAGTAGGAAAGTATAATTTGTATGGTTAGAAATAAATAAAACACAAATTCAAGCACCAACGGAAAACAAGGTGATTCAATGAGTTAAGTCACATGATGAAGGACATTAGCATAACTGCAAATGATATATGTAGAGATACCTTGTGATATTTATAAGTGTTATATTGTGTCACACTCTTTTAGATAATGAATAAAATATGTGGCATTTATCACTATTATTCGTACCATACACTTCATCATTTTGTCATGGTAGCTTCCAGCGATGAATATTGAATTTATGTTTTGCTGTTCACCATGACATTGAGTTTATCGCATGTGTTCTCTGTATGAAAAAAAACCTTTTTTTTTTTTCCAGAATTGTCATCATCCTCATCATTATCACATCCAGCATATAAACTGTAGATACAGGTTAAAAATTTATATTTTCTCTTCTTTCTCCCTCCTTCCTAGACTTTCCTGTCTATCTCTCTACTTTCCTTCTTTCCTCCTTGCCTCTTTCTATCCTTTTTTCGGTATTGTTGTCTTGATTTTTTGCTTATTATTTCTCAGTGGCATTATTTTTTGCTCGCCTTCCTTGTTCTCCTTTTGAGTTTCGACCTTCCTACTGCTGAGCATGAGGGCCGTTTATCTTATCCTTAGATTTTTTTTTCCACCTTTGAACCGCCCTCTTTTGGTTTCGCTACGGGATATCATAGGCTTCAGGGATCCTATATTGTTGTAGACTTTCTCCAGAAGTTGGATTTGCTACACTGTTTTACCACTCTTTTATTGAATAATATATCCAGAGTTATGTACTGTATCACTAATTTATTGATTGAAATCCCTGCTAGCTCTGGGCTTAGGAGTCCAGTGGGTGGTCCCACTCAGTGACACAATTACTGAATAAGGCCACCCACTGGACTCACCCAGAGTGTGCATGGATTTAAAGGCTAAGGACACCTTTTTTATATATATTATTAGATGTATGTTTTAGGTGTTAAGCGTTTTTAAAAGGTTATGTACACCTTTGAGTTGTTGTTTTTTTTATAAGAAGGTCAATCAGTGTGTTTAGTGCAACTTTCAAATGAGCTTTTATTAAAAATTATTTTTACTTTTTGAGATACAGCTGCTTTGTATCCTGTATATAGAGCAGCTGTATCTATCTCTGAAACCTGTATCCGTCAGGTCAGTTATTAACTTAGATGTGATCGGTAACATGCAGGACCCGCTGACACTGAACTTGTCACTCACGTTGACCAGATGGATGCAGGATTCAGCGCTAGATACAGCTGTATACAGGATACAAAGCAGCTGTATCTCAAAAAGTTAAAATAATTTTTAATAAAAACTAATTAGAATGTTGCACCAAACACATTGATACACATTTTAATAAAAACAAAACCCCAAAAAATGTTATCAAAGGTGTACATAGCCTTTAAATTGACTTTTATTAGAAATGCACAACTGTTTTTCAGATGCAGCTTCTATGTATTCTCTATACATAGAAGCTGCATCAAGTGCTATCAGCCGAATCCATCACTCAGCTGAACTGATGGCTCAGCTGAGAGTGGGTCTTGTGTGTCACGAGAGGCCCCTTTACAAGGGCCAATTATCGGGCAAATGCTCGTTCATAGAACACTCGCTGCTGATAATTGTCCTGTGAAAACAGGGTAGCATTCAGCAGATGAACGAGCAAATGGCTGTTAATCTGCTGATCGTATTGTTTTTAAAATATTATCTTTGTTGGCAGCACATCTCCCTGTGTCGAGTGATCATCCCCATACATTGCTCCTTGTGAAAGGAGTAAACGAGCGCCAATCAACAAGCTGTCTCGTTAATCGGCGCTCGTTTACACGGCCCAGGACGGGCTGTGTAAGAGGACCTTAACACATAGCATCGCCATAGTATCGATCACATCTAATCAACTTGGATGTTATTGATATTGTGGTGATCCTGTGTATCAGAGACACAAAGGACCCGCTCTCAGCCAGGCCATCAGTTCAGTTCACTCATGGAATTGACTGAAAGCAAATGTTGCAGCTTCTATGTATGAAGTATACATAGAAGCTGCATCTCCAAAACGACTGAAAATGTTTAATAAAAGTCAATTTAAAAAAACGTTTAATAACACCTAAAAAATATATTTAACCCGTTAGTGACCGGCCCATAGTCTTTTTACGTCAGTCACTAACGGGCCTTTTCCGATGCCATCGACTTTTTACGTCGCGGCATCGGAATAAGTAAACAGAGCAGGGAGCTGTCAAATCTCCCTGCTCTCAGCTGCCAGAGGCAGCTGAGGGCTGGGAGCGTCCCTGCTCTGCCGGGTGAGATCGATATCAGTATCGATCTCACCCGTTTAACCCCTCAGATGCGGTGCTCAATAGCGAGCACCGCATCTGAGTGGTTTTGGAGAGAGGGAGGGAGCTCCCTCTCATCCCACTGACACCCGGCGATAAGATCGCCGAGTGTCTGTGTCTCCCATGGCAGCCGGGGGCCTAATAAAGGCCCCCAGGTCTGCCAGTAATGAATGCCTGCTAGATCATGCCGCAGGCATGACCTAGCAGATGCCTGTCCGTTTTAAACGGCAGGCAGTAATACACTGCAAGACAAAAGTATTGCAGTGTATTATAATAGCGATCGGAGAATCGCATAGTGAAGTCCCCTAGTGGGACTAGTAAAAAAGTAAAAAAAAAAGTTTAATAAAGTTAATAGAAAAAAAATGTGAAAAAAATGAAAAACCCACTTTTTCCCCTTACAAACTGCTTTACTATTAAAAAAACAAAATACAGTTAAAAAGTTACACATATTTGGTATCGCCGCGTCCGTAACAACCCCGACTATAAATCTATTATATTACTTAACCCGCACGGTGTACGTCGTAAAAAATTAAATAAAAAACGACGGAAAAATAGCTGTTTTCCATGAATCCTGACTTTAAAAAAAAGTGATTAAAAAGTGATCAAAAAGTCGCATCTACTCCAAAATGGTACAAATAAAAACTACAAGTCTTCCCGCAAAAAAAAAGCCCTCATACAACTGCATCAGCGAAAAAATAAAAACGTTACGGCTCTTCAAATATGGAGGCACAAAAACAAATAATTTTGAAAAAAAAGCGTTTTTACTGTGTAAAAGTAGTAAAACATACAAAAACTATACAAATTTGGTATCGTTGCAATCGTAACAACCCGCTGAATAAACGTATTGTGTTATTTATACTACACGGTAAACGGCGTAGATTTAGGATGCAAAAAAGGGTGGCGACATTTCAGATTTTTTTCTATTCCCCCCCCAAAAAAAGTCAATAAAAGTTAATCAATAAATAATATGTCCCCCAAAATGGTGCTATTAAAAAATACAACTTGTCCCGCAAAAAACAAGACCTTATACAGCTATGTCGACGCAAAAATAAAAACGTTATAGCTCTTGGAATGCGACGATTCAAAAACTTAAAAAATAGCTTGGTCATTAAGGTCTAAAATAGGTTGGTCATTAAGGGGTTAATAGCAAAAAAAAACAAAAAACTGCAAAGTTGTTTACAGCCTTCAAGTCAATATATGATAAGTTATACTGAATCTTAACTATATATCAATCTGCTCAGCTCATTCAGTTTCATACCATGATAGGATTCAGTCATGCTATCAATGGCAGATAGGGCTTTTTTACTCTGCTACTAAATTACAACTGCGCCAATTTTTATAAATGTGCCCCAATGTCTTTTATTCTCACTTTAAACAGTGACATTGAGCTCCTATTAATTATCCCCTAAAGCAGGGGTCAGGAACCTTTTTGGCTAAGAGAGCCGTAAACGCCACATATTTTGAAATATAATTCCGCGAGAGCCGTACAATATGTTTAAAGGGCCATTGACAGATCAATCGCTCCAATGTTCACTTAGTACAGCAAGGAATGCTCCTCCCTGCTGTATAAAGCCACAACTGGACTGAAACAATGGTAATTAGCAGTAAAAAAATTAAATAAATAACTTACATTGTGAGCTTGCGATGCATGACATCAGTCCAGCAGTCTGGCTTCTTCTTTTTCCTGCGCATGACTGGAAGCTGGCATTCTTCCCACCTGATGTTGAGAGAATGCCAGCTTTGAGGCATTCGCAGAAGAAAGAAGCTGGAATGTTGGACATGTCACACAACGCATTGTCAGTTATGTCAATTATCTATTTTATTATTTTACAGCGAATTATTGTTTAGGTCCAGCGGTGGCTTAGTGCAGCAGAGAGGAACACTCCTTTGTGTACTAAGTGACCGCTGGAGCAATTGTATCTGTCAGTGGCCCTTTTAAAAGTGTTGGTCTTACAGAAAATGAACAAAAAAAGAGAGGCTCAGACCCATCTGGGAGACCTCCAGAGCTGTAATAAAGCGCTCAGAACAGATTTTTGCCCTGATAGTGGTCCTTTAAATCAGTTTCTTATGCCCACAAGAGATTAATTTAAAGCCCCCAAGAGTGTAATATGGGTGGCAGATGTTTTTTAAGGCCATATTTTTATTTTTTTTGGGGGGGGGGGGGCTATATTATGGATTATGTGGGATTATTTTCAGGGGTGAAGTGGGAAGGGGGGGTTGGTGGGACACACTGTATTACACAGCCCCTTTATTGATGCAGCTCACTGCTGCTGACCATGAGGCTGTGTAACAATTTCCATGTTATAATGTTCACCTTCAAAGCAGCAGCACAGCCAGGGGTTTCTGGAACGTCCAAGGGAGACACAAGGGAGGAGGCAGATGCCGCTTCACTAGGGGACGCAGGTGCGTGCTTGCAGACGGCGCGGCTATGCAGGGAGTTATGGGAAATGTAGTCCATGCTCCCTGCCGCTCACCACTGCCGCCAATGCTTATCAGGCCATCAAAGAACTACCGTATATGTCGGCGTATAAGACGACTGGGCGTATAAGACGACCCCCAACTTTTACCCTTAAAATATAGAATTTAAGATATACTCACCATTTCGTGCAGGAGCGCTTCACTATGGCCATCGGCGGCAGGACCCAGGACTCTCTGTCTCTTTGAACTCGCGCATGCGCAGATAGGCGAGGTACATGATGGGGTTAATTACTATTAATGTGAGGAACATGGAGGGTAAATTCATCGCACCTCGCGCCTCACATTAATAAGTGAATGAAAGCCGTGTTTATTTCATTTTTTTACAGCGTACACATCATAAATGATGCAAAAACATTGTTGTCCGCGCCATTACTGAATGTGTGTATTTTATGTATTATGTAAGACTTATTTTAATGTTTATTGTAAAAAAGGTGAAGGTGTATATTTTTTTAAAAATGTAACCATACTTTGTTTTTACTTTATTTTTAAACTTTAATGTACTGACATATATCAGATATGTGCCAGTACATTAGCCTGTGGACAGAGAGCACACAGGCTGTTGTTAGGACATACTTGGGTATATCCTAACAACAAGAGATATGGTCAGACAGCCCTGGGGTCCGTCAATAGACCCTGGGCTGTCTGCCCATATATGGTATGGCCCTCGATCGCGTCACAGGAATTCCCTGTGACGCGATCCAGGGGCATCCCCCCTTCTCACTTTCCCCTGAATGCTGCAGTCAGCTGTGATCGCAGCATTCACGGGAATAACGGCGGAGATGAGAGGTTCTCTGATCTCCGGCGTTATAGAGCGGGGCTGCGGCTGTGTAATACAGCCATTGCCCCGCTCCTGACAGGAAGTGCGCGCGCGGTCAGCATGAGGAGATGCGGCCGGCGCTGCACTAATGAGCGGCAGTTCAGGCACTGAAGACAACATGGGGGTGCTTTGTAGCGCGCCCGCCATGTTCTGTCTTCAATGCCGCAGATCATTAGTGCAGCGCCGGCCGCATCACATGATGCTGACCCCGCGCGCATATGTCAGGACTCAGGAGCGGGGCTGTGGCTGAATTACACAGCCGCAGCCCCGCTCTCATAGTCATGTGTACTATACTGAGCTGTGCGGCTGCAACGTGCATCCCTCCCATAGACAGGTAGGCGCCCTGTCTGCGAGCCAGATACGGCCATCAAAAGAGCCATATCTGGCTCGCGAGCCATAGGTTCCCGACCCCTGCCCTAAAGGCATGTTTTTGTTAAATTTAAGTCTGAAAGAATTACCGTACTTTAGATGAACATGTAAAAAACAATTGCCTGCAGATTCTATAGAGCATAGACATATATAAAGATGTGTTCCTGGAGTCTAGATGAGTGAAAATATCTTCATCTGTCATCAAATTGACTTCTCTGTAAGGTCTTGTTCACACAGGGCGGATACGCCCTGGACGCTGCAGGATATTCCAGCCGAAAAAGCGCACCAAATTGTGGTGCAGTTTTTTCGTCTGGAATGCTCGCTGCGGAAAATAGCAGGTAAAATAAAAAAGCTCATACTTACCCGTAGCCATGGCTGCAGCAGTCGCATGGAATTAAATGTCATCCCTAGAGGCCGGGCTGGACGCAGGAGCAGAGAGATCTGGGTAAGTATAAGATTTGTTGCAGATTTTACTTCAACATTAAATTCAATGGGGAAAACAGAAAAGCAACAATTCTGCAACATAAATTGACATGATGAAGATTGAAAAACCACACTGCAGGTAAATTTATGAACGATTTTTTTGGCATGTAGTGTGTGGCTGAGATTTGTTCAAACCTCATTCACTTTGCTGCTACTGCAATACGCTGCAGATTTTCTGCAATGAAATATGTTGTAGAAAATCTGCAGTATTTACGCTACGTGTTGACTGCGTGAGCATATGATCCTTTTTGAAGCTATTAGGTTGGTGTAATATTATATTCTAATAGAGGGGATGATTAAAGGGGTTGTGTCATCACAGACATTTATGGCATGTTCTCTGGAACCTGCACTAATTTTCCAAACGGAGGTCCCCGTGGAAACACCGCATTCAGGTGTACTCGCTGGGCTACGCTGTTTCCATAATGCCCAAGTTTTCAGAAACCTGTTATTCTGTGCACTGACACCCCTCAAGAATGCGGTGGCCGCCTCACCAAGCGAGACAGGGAACCCCAGTTCAGGAGAAGGGTTTAGGTCCCAGAGCTGGGACTTGCATCTATCAGACATTTATGGATGTGCCATAAATGTCTGTGATGCCATAATCCCTTTAAGCTAAAGACTATTGAATGTTAGTGGGCACCCTAACATGAGTAATAGGGATAACATTGTAGATATGAAGAATAGTGTCTTCCTCCAGACCACAATGCCAACAGAGAGAGGACAACTCTGGGAACATTTTTCCTAACACGTGGGGCATGTGGTACTATCGCAACAGGATCTTCTAAGTTGTTTCATATTAACAGATGCCTTATGAGCACATAAGAGCGTTTTATCTCTCTGTTGGAAAGAAAGAGACAGGGTAAGAGTTCTCTCCTACTTAAGAAGTAACGGTGGTGCCTCATCTTCGGTGTGGGGTAAAATGGTTTTATAAATTATGGAGAGAGTATTTCTGCTATGGCCAGAGCCTACACAAAGCGACTAAGAAAAATGGCGGGGATGGCGAAGTTCCTTAGTTTGAGGCAACATACATACCAAATTGGATAACTGTTGTGTTTGGCCACTAAGAGCGGTAAGCCGCCATTACTAATACAGCGCCAGCAAAATCGCTAAACCAGTCCCCAGTTCGGCTCAGTGCCTGACGAAGGTCTCACGACCGAAATGCTGCACATGTAGCCACTGGCATTACGAAAAAAAATTAAAAAAATTGAAATAAATTTACGTTAAATATTCCAAGAGTGTGCCGAATACAATTCTTTCTATCTACAACTGGGTTGGGACCCTATTTCAAGCACCTGAGAAAAACTAGTGCTTTCTGAACAAAACCACATGTGTTTGGCAACATGTCAGGGATGGAAGGTCAACAGGGTTTGAGAGGGTTTGTACCCTTGTCCACTCCATGCCCTCCAGGAAATGATAAGTTCTAAAGCGGTTACCTCAGAGCTAAGGTAAGGACTGTTCAATGGATTGGTAAAAAAGTTTTTGTACCATTTAAAAGGTAGGGCACTGGGTCAGGATTGCTCACCTCTGATATTTTAATGCTTCCACTGCCAGATATACATTGCGTTAAATTTTTGTTCCCATGCAGTAATCTTATTATACAATCCAGATTTGAATAAGCAGTTGGGACGTAAACACTTCTAAAGAAGATTTTTGACTCAACATAATCAGGGGTGGACAATTGCAGGCCTCTGTGCAAAAACAGTGTGTTGGCCCTTTTCTGCCAGCATACCCACATAATTTCATATTTAAAATAAATGACTGTAAAAATGGCCAAATGTCTAAATTTCCTCTACAATAGTGGGTAACATTCCTGGCGGGCTAGGGCTCTGAACTAATGGTAATATCCATGGTAGCCTAGGGAAGTGTAGGGGTTATTAAAAACATCCATGGGGGGCTAGGGCAGTGAATAGGGTTAATGGTAACATCTTTGGTAGGCTAAGGCAGTTAATGGCTTAATAAAAACATCCCTGGTGGGATAAGATAGTATAGTATATTTTCCACTACCAGACACACGGACCTTGCACCGATCAGCTGCTTCAGCTGCCTGCGGGCACCAGATGTCATTACACACTATGCAGTATACGGTTGCAGTTGGCTCCGTACATTGCATAGAGGCTGTGCTGCAGCTCTGCTCTTATTCATTTGAATAGGAGCAGAGCTGCAGTACTGCAGCTCGGCCGCTATTCTGTGAATGGAGCCAACTGCTTCCGGCATGGACGTCCGGTGCCCCGAGGCAGCCAGAGCAGCTGATCGGTACAGGGTCCGGGTGTCGGACCCCCACCAATCATATACTGATGATCTATCCGGTGGATAGGTCATCAGTTGTCCAGTAGTGGAAAACCCCTTTAACTCTATGAAAGGTTTAATAGACTGTACTGAAGGCTGCAAGACTCCCACCTCTCGGTTTGCCATCTGTGGCTCAAGACTGCTCAAACATACAGATACAGCACCATCAGCTATCAGCCAATCATAGAGCAGCTCAGACAACCATAGGGGCTCTGTGAGTGATATGATGCAATGTCTATGTAATCTATGAGAGAGCCGTAGAGAATGTGAGCTGGGGACAAGAGAAGGAGGATACTGTGGTCAGATTGGGCTACCCCCCCCCCCTTAGCCCCTATGCAGCTGAACAGGCTGCACAGGTGATACGTCCACCCCTGCACATAACGTGAACAACCCTGTGAAAACACAAAACCATCAGATCAATTTATAGCTTGCTCCACAGAAAGAAGGGTCTACATAGATTTTCTTTATTGCAACCTTAAAGGGGTTTTACATCTAGAAAACCCCTTATTCAATCCTAATCAGCTGATCACCAAGGTTGCGGATTCTGTGACTGGCCCCACGTTTCTTCTGCAGTGGTCACTGCAGGGGAAATGTATTATTTCATGATGGCCATGTAACACATGGACGTGCTGGATCCACCAGAGCGAAAGTGAGCTTCTCCTTGTTGGATGCTCTCTGCTCTGGGTAAGAGAGGATATGTTCCAAGCTGCCCCACCCCCATAATGCCCATATAACCTTGTAGGGTATGTAGAAAGAGGTTCTCATTGAAATACCTCCTTTAATATCTCCCCTATAACAAAAATGTAAGAAATTGACCACAAAGTCACTAGCACTGTAGTTCAAATCTGGTAATGTGTACGCACAGGATTGTCCTGCGAAAGGCCTGCAATAGCAGAAAAACAGAAACATTTTGTAAGTATTTGTTCCACACTATTGAACCATAGATTGCAATACTTTTTGTGAAAGTTCTCAATGTACATATATACTGTGATTCAATACATCCAGATCTACACACATCGGCTACAAGCCTATAATGCTGTTATTAATCACTATATTAATGTCATGACAGCAGCACACATTTCTTAAGAACAGAGGCAGTAGCAGCGAGGGGAGTGACAAGTCCTTATTAAGATCCATTCATCAAAGTCTCCCTTCTGTAAAAGTAGAGGCAACATTACAATGAGTTTCAGTAAAATTGACTTACTTTGTGATCTTGGAACTCACATACAAAACCACCAAACATAGTACTGATTCCTGCAATGCCTATCATTTGTCATAATAAAATGTTGTCATTCTCTAAGTTATTTATTCATATATATGTATATACACACTATATCGTGAAAAGTATGTGCATACCCCTTTAATTCTTGAGTTAAGGTGTTTATTGCAAGTAGGGTGCATAAAGAGTGCAGAATGATGGTGGAAAATGTGACTTTTTTTATTTTAGCACAAGGCCTCAACATAACAAAATGTGAAAAAAGTAAAAGGGTCGGAACACTTTCCAAATGTACTGTATATAGGTTTACAAAGGCAATCTTCTTTATACCTGAGTTTATATGCACGGGATAGGTGATGAATTACTTATCATCTTTTGGATGCATTTTTATTTTTACCAATTTATCCATGGAGAAAGTGTGTCTGTCTATGATGTTTGGCTAAGAAAAGAAAAAAAGGAGACTGACAACAGAGATCAAGAATATTTTTTATGTTTTGTATGACTGATGAAGGAGAAGGAATGCTATGTATGAGGTGACTGATGTGTGGAAGGATGGTCTATATGAGGAGGACTGATGTTATGGGGTTATATATGGAGGAACTAATGTAGGATTGGTGAGGTTTACTGTTGTTGATGGACATTATTATGTATGAGGGGGCTGAGGTGGTAGGTTTTATGCATGAATATACTTTTTTGGGGGCTTAAGGATGAGGGAATTGACATGGGTATGAGGGGACAGTTGAGAGGGGTGTTATATATGAGATGACTAATGTTGAGGGTGATCTGTATGAGGTGGACTGATATAGAGAGATTTTATGTATCAAAAGGATTGATATCAGGAGGTGTTTTACATAAGGGAACTAATAGGGGCAATGCTATTTATAGGAGACTGATGCTATGATATTGTGTTTGAAGGTCTAATGTGTATGAAGGCATTTGAGGTGGGAGGATGTTCTGTAGAAGACTAATAAGAAGGGGATTTTTGTAAAAGGGCTGGTATACTGGCCGGGTTCCACCTACTTGTGTCAACCACCATTACTACCGCCTTTATAATCAGGGTCACTAGGGTTATGCCTAGTTCCCCTACCTTTTCCGTATACTAACGCTTTGCTGCTACGTAAGTGTATACTACTCAGTAAATACAATTGTATAGTAAATAAAGGGTAATATTTATTACTACCGTGTTTCCCCGAAAGTAAGACAGTGTCTTACTTTCTTTTTATCCCCAAAAGCCCCACTATGTCTTACTTTCGGAGTATGTCTTACATTGGCAAAAAAATTATTTTTTTATTTTTTTATTTTTTTCACAAACTTTATTTAACTGTTTTACATTTTTTTTTTTAGTCCCACCAGGGGACTTCACTATGCGATGTGCCGATCGCATATATAATGCTTTGGTATACTTAGTATACCGAAGCATTATTGCCTGTCAGTGTAAAACTGACAGGCAACCTATTAGGTCATGCCTCCGGCATCGCCTAACAGGCAGATGCTGAAGGCAGACCTGGGGGTCTTTGTTAGACCCCCGGCTGTCATGGAAACCCGACGGCGACCCGCGATTTGTTTGCGGGGGCGCCGATCGGGTGACAGAGGGAGCTCCCCCCTCTGTCAAACACATTAAATGCCGCTGTCACTATTGACAGCGGCATTTAATGGGTTAAACTGCCGGAATCGGCGCGCGCTTCGATTCCGGCAGTTGCAGCAGGAGCCAGGCTGTGTATAACAGCCGTGCTCCTGCCGCTGATCGCGTGGGTACAGTCTCAGTACCCGCGCTATCACAGGACGGATATATCCGTCCTCCGGCGCGAACTAGCAGCTGCTGAGGACGGATATATCCGTCCTTCGGCGTTAAGTGGGAGTGGAAGTGGGCAGGAGGCGGCAATACCCCCGTGTTTCCCCGAAAGTAAGACATATGTCTTACTTTCGGGGTACGGCTTATATTAGCCGACCCCCCTGAAACCCCCGATACGTCTTACAATCGGGGGTGTCTTACTATCGGGGAAACACGGTAGCAATAATGACACTTACATATCAAATACACCAAACACAGAACACAATAACTGATCACAGTATAGTATCAGTATACCCCAATACATATAACAAGTTAATATATACTGAGTATACTCACACTATATGTAGTACAGTACAAACACGGTATCACAATCCTACGTGATACCACCACCCACTTACCTAAACATACATATGAATACAGTTACATTTCAATACAATACACATGCACATGCTCACTGTTTCTGTCCCACTCCCACCTAGCAATAAGTATCCCTGTACACTACGGGTTAATCAGGTAACAGGGACAGCAAGGGTTAACTTAGGAACTCAGGAGGAAAAAGGGTTAACAAGGGGAATGGGTTGATGTATGCCAGGGGATAGCAGGTAAATGGTAGGAAAGGGTTAAACAGGTACCAGGGGATGTATAGGTACCAGGGGATATGCAGGTAAAGGGTTGAAGTAAGGAGGGGGGTGAGCATAACTTGTAGCTGCTGCTGCACGTGGATACTTAGCGGTTCATGTGGTCCAAGTTGGTGAGTTGGTGTGTCTTGAAAGAGGCAGGAAACAAGAGGCAAGAGACAGAACTGTGGGACAGTTTGTCCTTTTAAACCCTCCCGTGCACATCTGTGTGACATCAGATGCTCATGCACGTGCAAGCAGTGGAGGGCATGGGCTTATGGCTCCCTCATAGAATCTCATTACCTGACGAGGGGGGGCAAGCAGTTGGAACTTCCTGCTTCCTGGAAATACAGGATTTGTGCTTATGGCTTTCACCTCCCAGGGTGTCTCATTACCTGGTGAGGCGGATGGAAGGTCAGGCAGTGTGAATGCATTGGATGTGTCCAATGTCTTCTCCCTTCTCTCTCTACACCTTTCTGGATGGACAAATATATATATCTACACTCACATGTACATAGATAGAAATATATAAAACACTTTCCTTTACAATTTTGTTTGAGGAGACTAAAGTAGGATGGAATATTCTAACTCTGATACAGTGAATCGCAAGGAGAAAATTCAAGTACACATTCATATATTTGTGTTTGGCCTCGTTCACATGAGTGCCGGGTTCCGTTCGTGGGTTCCGTTAGACCTTTCTATCAAAGGAACCCATGAACAGAAAGGCAAACGGAAACCACAGCTTCAGTTTGCATTACCATTGATTTCAATGGTAATGCTTCCGTTGCTAATGGTTTCCGTTTGTCTCCATTCCATAAGGTTTCTGTTTTTATGGTGGAATCAATAGTGCAGTCGACTAAGCTATTATTTCCGCTAAAGAAATGGAAATCTTATGTGCCAAATTTGCCAGAACTGTCCCAAATTTACAGAGACGGTGACGGCAAATTTACTGCCCCGGTACTTGTCCCAGCAACTGCTACATTCAATTGTATCTGCATCCTCAGGATGGCAGAAACTATCCACTTCCTGCTCTGTCATTCCCTCCTCCTGGAGCGGAATTCCCTGGTCGTGGATTCCACTCATAAAGGGTGACCCACTGACATCACTGTCCATATAAGTACAGTGACATCAGGGGCACCTCATGCAGCGGAATCCTGCCGACATCACTGTCCATATATGGACAGTGATGTCAGGGGCTCCTCCTAGAGCACCTGAATCCCCAGCGATTCCGCCCATAGAGGGATCCCCTGCTTTCACTGTCCATATAAGGGCAGTGACGTTAGGGGTACCTCGTGCAGCGGAATCCCCGGCCAGAGCATTGCCGACACTCTGGCCAGGGATTCCGCTCATAGAGGAAGCCACTGACTATGTCACTGACCATATATGGACAGTGAAGTCAGGGGCTCCTCCAGGAGTGCCGGAATCCCTAGTCAGACTTTTGCCGATGCTCTGGCTGGAGATTTCGCTACTGGAGGAGACGTTACCGTCACTGTCCCTTTATGGACAGTGTTATCAGGGACTCCTCCAGGACAGGAATCCCCGACCAGAGCATCGGTAATGCTCTGGCTTGGAATTCCCCTCCGAGAGGGAGCCACAATGGCTCTATCTACAGGGAGAGGGGTGGGTGTGGCGCTATCTACAATGGTGTGTGTGGCACAATCTACAGGGGGAGTGTGTGGCACAATCTACAGGGGGAGTGTGTGGCACTATCTATAAGGGTGTGTGTGTGTGGCATCATCTACAAGGGGGCTGTGTGGCATCATCTGCAGGGGGCGTGGCATTATCTACAGGGGGCTGTGTGGCTATATCTACAGGGGGGCTGTGTGGCATTATCTACAAGGGGCTGTGTGGCACTATCTACAGGGGTGGTGTGTGGCACTATCTACAGGGGGCTGTGTAGCACTATCTACAGGGGGGCTGTGTGGCACTATCTAAAGAGGCCATTGTGTCATAAGCTAAAAAGGGGATGTTTGGCATTATCTACAGGGGGGCCATGTGGAACTATCTACAAGGGGCACTGTGGCATTATCTACAGGAAACGGTGCATGGCAATATCTACAGTGAGCAGTGTGTGGCAATATCTACCGGGAGCAGTGTGTGGCAATATCTACAGGGGGGCTGTGTGGCAATATCTACAGGGAGCAGTGCGTGGCAATATCTACTGGGGGCAGTGTGGTGCACCATCTACAAGGGGCACTCAGTGTAGCACTACCTACAGGGAGCAGTGTGGAGCACCATCTACAAGGGGCACTGAGTGTGGCACTATCTACGTTGGTTTTTATGCTACCAGTAGTGGTCAGCACATATCGCCTAGCCCTAGTCATAAAGTGAGACATCACCTGCCTGTAAACAATCAGATAACCAGAGAGATATTGTCCACCATAGTAGTTGTCAGACAAACTAGTGCAGATATTTTTGTTTGTTTATTTGTATGCAGAAATTCTGGAAAGAAAGCCATGCCCACTAGTCACACCCACCATATAAGCCTCGCCCTATAAGACACCCCCACCAAAGATGCCACACCCTAAGTGTCCCTGGAATAAAATTCAATTGTTGGTATCTATGGACACCCTGATGGAAAGGCAATGAAACCTATTAAAGTCAATAGGTTCCGTCGGCAACAGGTGGTGTGCATTGTGCAATGGAACCGTTGGTTCCGTTACTCCCTTGTTCTGCTCCTGACTGAGCAGAACAACAGATCAACATAACGCATGTATCACCATAGCCTAAATCAGATTTGTAGCACTTAACTTCAAAGCTTATATACAGTAAAGAGCACATATTAATAATTTCTAGAGATAAATGATCATGTATACTTGTTTGTAATATAGTTCTATTGCATTTTGCTTGACTATGTAATTTATACGCAATTTGAAAAACATCAGATATTGACAGCTACTGTACCATATCCTTCACAGCAGATCAGTTCTTCAGTTATTAATTCAACTTTGTTTATACCTTCCAAAAGAATGAACTTAAAATAATACTTTGTGTACAAATCAGGCAAAAAAGATCAAAAGGACACTGGGTTATGTAAAAAAAAAAAACATTTATATGTGCTAAATAGTAGGTGTTTTCTGCTTGTTCAGCTCTAAAATGAAATAAATAAATAAAATCAGGATTGGTAACGTGTATAAATACACTTGTTAAATCACCATGCTGTGCATGTCAGTAGATATCTTTATTGTGCTCCATTTCATACAGCAGTCACTACTTCATTCTGTATGTACAGGTCCTTCTCAATTAATTAGAATATCATAAAGAAGTTCATTTATTTCAGTAATTCAATTCAAAAAGTGAAACTCATATATTATATAGATTCATTACACACAGAGTGATCTATATCCAGTAATTGTTTTCTTTTAATGTTGATGATTATGGCTAACAGTTAATGAAAACCCAAAATTTAGTCTCTCAGAAAATGTGAATATTATATAAGCCCAATTTGAAAAATTATTTTTAATACAGAAATGTTGGCCTACTGAAAAGTATGTACAGTATATGCACTGAATACTTGGTCGGGGCTCTGACTCTGCATGAATTACTGCATCAATGCGGCGTGGCATGAAGGCGATGAGCCTGTGGCACTGCTGAGGTGCTATGGAAGCCCAAGTTGCATTGTTGGGTCTGGCGTCTCTCATCTTCCTGTTGACAATACCCCATAGATTCTCTATGGGGTTTAGGTCAGGCGAGTTTGCTGGCCAATCTAGCAGTGATACTGTGGTTATTAAACCAGGTATTGGTACTTTTAGCAGTGTGGGCAGGTGCCAAGTACCGCTGGAAAATGAAGTCAGCGTCTCCATAAAGCTTGTCAGCAGAGGTATGCATAAAGTGCTATAAAATTTCCTGGTAGATGGCTGCGTTGACTCTGGACTTGATATAACACAGTGGAGCAACACCAGCAGATGACATGTCTCCCCAAACCATCACTGACTGTGGAAACTTCACACTGGACCGCAAGCAACTTGGATTGAGCCTCTCCACTCTTCCTCCAGACTCTGGGACCTTGAATTCCAAATGAAATGCAAAATTTACTTTCATCTGAAAACAGGACTTTGGACACTGAGCAACAGACCAGTTCTTTTTCTCCATAGCCCAGATAAGACGCTTCTGACGTTGTCTCTGGGTCATGAGTGGCTTGACAGGAGGAATGAGACACTTGTAGCCCATGTCCTGGATACTTCTGCGTGTGGTGGCTCTTGAAGCACTGACTCCATCCGCTGTCCACGCCTAGTGAATCGCCTCCAGATTCTTGAATGGCTTTTTCTGGACAATCCTTTCAAGGCTGCGGTTATCCCTGTTGCTTGTGCACCTTTTTCTGCCACACTTTTTCCTTCCGCTCAACCTTCCATTCATATGCTTGGATAAAGCACTCTGTGAACAGCCAGCTTCTTTAGCAATGTCCCTTTGGGGCTTACCCTCCTTGTGGAGGGTGTTAATGACTGTCTTCTGGACAACTGTCAAGTCAGTAGTATTCTCCATGATTGTGTAGCCTACTGAACAAGACTGTTCGATCATTTAAAGGTTTCAGAAACCTTTGCAGGTGTTTTGTGTTGATTAACTGATTAGAGTGTGACACCCTGAATATACAATCTTGAACTTTTACCCAATATTCTAATTTTCTGAGAGACTAAATTTTGGGTTTTCATTAATTGTTAATTAAATAGTGTGATGTCATAATAATGCCATAATTATCAACATTAAAAGAAAAAAATTCTGGAAATAGATCACTCTGTGTGTAATGAATCTATACTATATATGAGTTTCACTTTTTGAATTGAATTACTGAAATAAATTAACTTTTTGATGATATTCTAATTAATTGAGAAGAACCTGTACACGTATAGCCAAATAGGGGATTAATCCATTTCCTTGAAATGAGGGCCTGTGTTAGTGAAAGTTTTACCCAGAAAGGGTGGCACTTATGCTTAGTTAAAACTAGCGCTGGTCTTTTTTATAACATATACAAAAATACAACATAGAACCTCAGCAACAGGATCCCAAAGCCTGGCTGAAAAATGTGCTCAAGCTGGTATCAATTTATGTAAATTCTTATGGTTTGATTTAATTTACTTATTGCTAGTTGGATTTCTGCAAGGAGAATCAGTACCTTCAAAGACAGGCAGGAGCTAAAACACCAGGAGCATGGCTATGTGACTACATGTTAGACTGGTTTACAGAGGCATTTCAGCTACAGACAGTTCATTAGTAAGTTATAGATCATGCTGCTGTTAAATCATCTGCACACAATTTTTAAAGATCAGAAAATACCTTTAATGAAAGTTGGTTGCCTGAAACTACAATGAACAACCAGAGATCATTCAATATAAGTATTAGGGTATGTTCACACGCAGTTTCAGACGTTTTTGTAGCAACTCGCGTTTTCGCTGCGTATTTTACGGACGTTATTGGAGCTGTTTTTGAATGGAGTCAATGAAAAACAGCTCCAAAAACGTCCCAAGAAGTGACATGCACTTCTTTTTTGTGGGCGTCTTTTTACGCCCCGTATTTTGACAGTGACGCGTAAAATAACACCTCATGGGAACAGAACATCGTAAAACCCATTGAAAGCAATGGGGAGATGTTTGTAGGCATAATGGAGCCGTTTTTTCAGGCGTAATTCGAGGCGTAAAATGCTGTTTTGCAGTCATTGAAACAAAACTGTGTTAGGGCGGATTTACATGAACGTGATTTTCTGTTTACAAACATCCAAACGGAGTGTCATAATGATGGCGGCTGCGTGAAAAGCACGCAGCCGCGCACCATATGAACATGACACACAGAGCTGTCACTTCTTGAGCCATTTTTGGAGCCTTTTTTCATTGACTCTATAGAAAAACAGCTCCAAAAACGGCTGTTAAAAACGCTGCAAAAAACGCTAGTTAATTAAAAAACATCTGAAAATCAGGAGCTGTTTTCCCTTGAAAACAGCTCCGTATTTTCCGACATTTTTTGCTAAGCGTGTGAACATACCCTTATACACACTGCTGCTGCTGCTGAAGAACTATATTTTAGCCAATCAGTGGTTGACAAAAGGAGAAGTACCTTTGTGTAACAAACTCCTTCTGGAGGAAGCTTAGGTAGCGCATCTCAGTATTATGGTCAGGTTCTGACATCAGAATGTAATGATTATACAATCATTGTCCGTTGTTTTAAAGGAATCAACAGCGCAGTCAACTGCGCAATTGATTACGTCAAAAACAACGGAACCCTATCACAATGGTGACAAACGGACTTTTGCAAGCCTCATTTGCATAACTACAAAAATGGTCATAACTTGGCCAAAAATGCTAGTTTTTTAAAAATAAAAACGTTACTGTAATCTACATTGCAGCGCCTATCTGCTGCAATAGCAGATAGGGGTTGCAGAATCTGGTGACAGAGCCTCTTTAAGGGGCTTTGTATAGGATGCTGCTCTCATGGACAAAGGGAGGGGGCTGCAAAATCAAGGCAACGGTGATGTATTTACTGAAATAATAAAGTTTGTGTCATTTTGGATAGTTAATAATGTTAAAATGATACAAATACTAATGGCTGTTATTAGATAATACAAAAAAACAACAAAAAACAAATCAGTTGAATTGTATTTATCAACAGGACTAAATCTCGATGGTGATCCATAGCCCATATCTAATCTACACATCCTATATCTTCTCAGTAAGATGCATGTCTCATTTTGCAAGATTTGAGAACTAATATCCATTTGTGTCATTTCATAAAGAGTAATCTAGAAACAGTCCACCTTTTACCACAATGTCCTAACTGCAGGGCACCTGTGTAGAACTATATGGTCACAGTATGGTTTCATTCAGTAACAGAATGGTGGTATAATTCAGTCACTGTGGTGGTGATATGCGGTCATGGTGTAATGGTTTTACTGGTAATATTGCTCTTTGTATAGGGTGTTTTGTTCAGCAACCGTATAGTGGTAATATTTATTCACTATATGGCGGTATTATTTGACACATGTATAGCGGTATTACTGGTAATATTGTCCTTTATATAGTGGGTTTTGTTCAGTAACAGTATATTGGTAATATTTAATCACTGTATAGTGGTAATATTTGGACCTGGTGTAGTATATTATTTAGTAACTGTATCATTTAGAAGTATACTATCACACGTAGACTAGTGCTTTCGAATAGGCAAATTATGTGGAGGCAAAGCATTTATGGATATAGGTATATAGGTACCAGGCTTCAAAGATTTTCGTTATAAAGCATACTTCTAGATTGGTGTATGTAAGTTTATATTTTGCAGTTTGCATGCCTCTGTACATCGCTCATTTCACCAGTATACAGTATTTGTGGCGATGAAATGCAGTACTCGGCTGCTTGGCCACTCCTTCATTCTAGGTGGCGCTGTGGGGAAGAGAAATGCTTGAGGCGCTCGGTTTCGCTCGAGTGTGTCTATGGTAATGAGCTGTCCAGCACTTCAGCAGCGACAAGGGCTTTTCTAGAGCTTTGGAGAAGACGGGTCCAGTTATAGCTGCACATTGACTTCCATACTTTCCCATCCTCGAAGCGCTGACCTGCACCTGCGCCGTAACACCAATAGCAGCACAGCCAGCAGCCGGCAGCCAGAGCAGCAGCGCTGACAATAACACTGCTGAGCATCCTGAGGCTGCAGCCAAGACACGGGATCCTGATCCGAGGTGAGACCCAAGAGCCTAATGGCCCTCTGAAGACATGGGAAGGGGAGGGCTGCCACTGTTTACATAACGTTAAACGCTGCAATCACCGGTGAGTACCCAGGCTATTGTACCCCGACTGCTGCAGCCTTAACACAAAGGGCTGGGGAGAAGACATAGCGGATGGATGGGCAGGGTGTTCGCCTCACCTCCTGGGGAGATTCCAAGTGCTGTATACCCACATGCCAGTGTCATCTCTTACATGAGGGGAGTGGGCTTCTTGACCTTATGGATGTAGGGGGAGAACAGATGGCTGGAGCCGCGGAGGGGATCATATATCATCCTAAATAATTTACACATTTATTTTACTGGGAGGTGAAGGATGGGGGCTGGTAAATAATAATGCTGCGAATGCAGGAAAACTTCCGTCTCACAATGACATGAAGAAGTGGGGTCCACAGTGTTGTACTACTGACTCATATAGTACTTTATACTTTACTGCCCAGCTCTGAGCCCACAGAGGGCACTGGTCTAAGGAGGGGCTGCGCCATGGGTCACTCAAGTAGTCACTGCTGGCTGCTGCTCATCGAGAGGGACAATATATATTACATCTATCTATCTATCTATCTATCTATCTATCTATCTATCTATCTATCTATCTATCTATCTATCTATCTATCTATCTATCTATCTATCTATCTATCTAATATCTATCTATCTCATATCTATCTATCTATCTCATATCTATCTATCTATCTATCTATCTATCTATCTATCTATCTATCTATCTATCTATCTATCTATCTATCTATCTATCTATCTATCTATCTATCTATCTATCTATCTATCCTATAATCTTATATCTAATTTAGCATTACATTATTAACCCTTGGTCATATCAACCAGTAGCACCAATTCATAAACAATTAGTGAATACATATTAGGGTTATATATTAAACTCTTTTCTGGACATCTTTATCTGGTGAAAATGTCTTTGCTGTATGACATGTAGCACAATATTGGAGGAACATACAGCTATATATTGTTGTACACAAATGAACGTACTTGAACAGGCCAGAAAGCGTTACCTGCCTATATCGCACAATGGCCGTCACGTCATGAAAAGTTTTCATCACAAGTGTAAGAGCAGCAGAAATGTCTCAGCAGCGTCTATGCATATGGTGCCGGCATCTGCTCCATTTTGTAAGGCTTCATTCACCGGTGACCTTTCTATACATAAGCCCCAATGCGTTTTGGAATCTAGTGAATCGCAGGTAGGAATTGCTATTAGCAGCACAGTATTCGTTTAGCTATAATTAGAATGAGAGATTAATACAGTCCATCATAGTGTTAATCTTAACCCCTGGCAAACCTACACGCCAGATATTGCTTATTTACCGCATAGATACATGTTATTATGGATGTTTAGTGACCATGTAAATAACATATAATGTCCTATCCCTGGTTTAATATCTCAGTAAGAACAGTCAGTGTTTGGAACAATATATTAAACCATCATTATTTATAGGATTATTCACTTTTGGGAAAATGGTCATATTGTTTATGATTTTCATGTTAGGAATCTGTGCATTTTAAGTGATTCCTATGTGGCTTGTCAGTGTAGCAAAGATGAGTTTCACACTTGGCACAACTCAGTGGGATATTATCTGTTATGGTGGTTTTCTATCATCTGTCTTCACTCGGTGAACATTCCTATGGTGCTCAAAATAATGGTGATATTACAAATTCAGCTCTGCTACACCCGTTCACATGCTATTTATGTACATCGCAAGGATTTCATGGTGCAGTTTTGTTTGTGGATGTGACTATTGTCTTTATTCTGTATAACGACATTTCTACAATCATGATGGTTGGTACTGTGTAGTAAACGGATATAGAAACTCCACTTTCATTGCCCACATAAATGTTTATTAGAAAAAAAATCTCTGTCTTTCCATATCTGGCTGAGTGGGAAAATGACTCTTTATTGTGACTAATACAGACACATAGCAACTAAATGCTTTCTATCAACAGATTCACATATGTCTACACAGGGCTGCATGTCTTTATTTTACTGAGATCTAGAGGTTGTTCTGAGGAACATTCTGCGGTGTCCAGGTGTGCGGCAGGAGGTAATAGCAGCTGAAGATACTGCACTTGTACAACGGCCATTTAATACTGGCTATAGATATGTGACAGGTCAACAATTATTAATTATAATTCATATCATCACAATTTCCCTATGCATTTTTATTCATTATAATAATATCAAATTTATCTTTCTTTCTTTTTTCTTTCACAATTTCCCTATGCATTAAGAATGAGCTCTACATTAGTCTATCTATCTATCTATCTCTCTCTCTCTCTCTCTCTCTCTCTCTCTCTCTCTATCTATCTCTCTCTCTATCTCTCTATCACTGTCTGTTTAAATCCAGTTTAGTTTTTCCTATCTGCTTCCTTTTGTCATAAAAATGAAGCATTTTGCATGTTTAATGATCTTATAAATAATAAAAGACAGGTATTGCGAGGTGTAGTGGTTTTCACCCTCAATGTTTGTCCTTCATATTTTTGCAGATATTGAGCTTGATATTAGTTTACAATTAAAGTGAATCTGTCAGCAGACTTATTTGCTTTGTTTACAGGGTATTATGCATTGCAAACAATGGGGTTCAGTGCCAGGAGAGAGTATTCTGTCTAGAGCATATTACTCCCCTCTGCTTGTCCTTGCAGCTGCCTGGGATTGAGCATAACTAATAGTTGCTTTACCACACACTTGGTGACACATCTCCATAAATAAAACATCAGCATTGTCTGTAGGTCCATCAGTAATCACATGTTCTCCACCTCCATATGTTATCACAGTGAATAGGGATGAGGGCACATTTTTTAAAATCCCCAGGAAATTTAAGAAAACAGTCATGGATTTTTTTGTTTTACCCAACATCATGATAAAAGAGGCGACACACAAAATATAGAGCAGTTACTCATAGCTACCAATCAGATCAAATATTTCATTTTCTAACCTGCAATGGCAAAAAGCTGGGTTTTTATTGGTTGCTATGGGTAGCTGTTCCAGTATTTGCCTGCTTTCGTTATTGCATGATGCCCGATATAGTTTGTCTGCCACTTAGACTTTTAACTTGATCCTCAGTGATGTATAAAGTGATGTATATCTGGCATAAAGGCCACATGCACACAGAATACCTCCGTAATAAGGCATACGGCGGAACATGGCACTATTTCTTTTTCTCATGGATTCCATATTAATCTGTAAGAAAAAAACCCTCTGTTAAAACATCAGAGACAAGTATTTGCCCATGTGCATAAGCCCTTAAGCTTATAAAGCAGCTAAACAACCTTTGAGCTGGGGTAACCATATGTTTCTGTCCTAAAAGTGCAAAAAGTATTCAATGAAATCTGTGATACATTACAAAACCCTGAACTGCTTTGTTATTATTATATACCACATATCTGGAGTATTATTATAGCTCAGTTGTGTGGTGCTGATATAGTTCACATCCATATTATAAATGTATCTGGAGGGGCTAGAACTGGATGTACGTGAGACAATAAAAAAAATACAAGCAAAAAAAGTGATATGTATCCACATGTCACTGTACCAGGAGGCATGGACTTATGGCTCCAGACCTTGTAGGACAATCTGGCAGATAACCCTGAGCAGCACTTCTGCTTTGCCTTGTGATCTACAATGAAGCGGGCACCATTCCATCATGGCTGCCAATAGTCATAGGGCCCCCGCGCCTAGAGGAACTCCAGATCCGCTTCAGAATGATATGACGGCTTGCAGAGAATAATAGCTGCATTTCACTGCATAGCAAGTGTAGATAAGATTCGACTTTAGGGTAGACCAGGGTTAGAGCCTTATTAAAAAAAAAAACACTAGGATTTTTTTCCTCTTAAATAATGATCGTTGACCTGCTTACTATATGTTTCATTTTATGTCACATATTAAATATTGTCGCAGGATACAGAGAATTTAGCTAAAACGGAAGCTGAGAGATTCACTATTCATATCTTCAATTGTCTTCCAGTTGTATGAATTGACAGATTTGCATAATGTAATGTAATGATGGTTTATTTCTGCTCCTCGTAAAACGTGAATGTCCATATCTGTTTTTTACTGCCCGAGGTAGTAGACAAGGTACAAATTGTTAATGAAATAAAAGGCTTATTACTGATTCAGTTACAGGTAAGGAGATGTGTGTGCAGATGAATGGGAAATAAGACTTTGACTTTGTTCAGGGCTGAATTAGCTGTGACAGGCAATTTGACAGTAGGTTGTTATGATTATGGAGAATTGGCAGAACCTTTTTCTGATCTATTAAGGTGATACAGTTAGACTATTGTGGATTTGCAAAACTTCATATACCTTCATAACTTCTACTACCAGGACATCTAGAACTTACATGTTCTGTATTAAAGGTTTATATATATATATATATATATATATATATATATACACTACCGTTCAAAAGTTTAGGGTCACTTAGAAATTTCCTTATTTTTGAAAGAAAAGCACAGTTCTTTTCAATGAAGATAACATTAAATTAATCAGAAATGCACTCTATACATTGTTAATGTGCTAAATGACTATTCTAGCTGCAAACGTCTGGTTTTTAATGCAATATCTACATAGGTGTATAGAGGCCCATTTCCAGCAACCATCACTCCAGTGTTCTAATGGTACATTGTGTTTGCTAACTGTGTTAGAAGGCTAATGGATGATTAGAAAACACTTGAAAACCCTTGTGCAATTATGTTAGCACCGCTGTAAACAGTTTTGCTGTTTAGAGGAACTATAAAACTGACCTTCCTTTGAGCTAGTTAAGAATCTGGAGCATTACATTTGTGGGTTCGATTAAACTCTCAAAATGGCTAGAAAAAGACAGCTTTCATGTGAAACTCGACAATCTATTCTTGTTCTTAGAAATGAAGGCTATTCCATGTGAGAAATTGCCAAGAAACTGAAGATTTCCTACAACGGTGTCTACTACTCCCTTCAGAGGACAGCACAAACAGGCTCTAACCAGAGTAGAAAGAGAAGTGGGAGGCCCCGCTGCACAACTGAGCAACAAGACAAGTACATTAGAGCCTCTAGTTTGAGAGATAGACGCCTCACAGGTCCTCAACTGGCAGCTTCATTAAATAGTACCAGCAAAACGCCAGTGTTAACGTCTACAGTGAAGAGGCGACTCCGGGATGCTGGCCTTCAGGGCAGAGTGGCAAAGAAAAAGCCATATCTGAGACTGGCTAATAAAAGGAAAAGATTAATATGGGCAAAAGCACACAGACATTGGACAGAGGAAGATTGGAAAAAAGTGTTATTGACAGACGAATCGAAGTTTGAGGTGTTTGGATCACACAGAAGAACATTTGTGAGACGCAGAACAACTGAAAAGATGCTGGAAGAGTGCCTGACGCCATCTGTCAAGCATGGTGGAGGTAATGTTATGGTCTGGGGTTGCTTTGGTGCTGGTAAAGTGGGAGATTTGTACAAGGTAAAAGGGATTTTGACTAAGGAAGGCTATCACTCCATTTTGCAACGCCATGCCATACCCTGTGGACAGCGCTTGATTGGAGCCAATTTCATCCAACAACAAGACAATGACAAAAAGCACACCTCCAAATTATGCAAAAACTATTTAGGGAAGAAGCAGGCAGCTGGTATTCTATCTGTAATGGAGTGGCCAGCGCAGTCACCAGATCTCAACCCCATAGAGCTGTTGTGGGAGCAGCTTGACCGTATGGTACGCTAGAAGTGCCCATCAAGCCAATCCTACTTGTGGGAGGGGCTTCTGGAAGCATGGGGTGAAAGTTTTCCCGATTACCTCAGCAAATTAACAGCTAGAATGCCAAAGGTCTGCAATGCTGTAATTGCTGCAAATGGAGAATTCTTTGATGAAAGCAAAGTTTGAAGGAGAAAATTATTATTTGAAATAAAAATCATTATTTCTAACCTTGTCAATGTCTTGACTATATTTTCTAGTCATTTTGCAACTCATTTGATAAATATAAGTGTGAGTTTTTATGGAAAACACAAAATTGTCCGGTGGACCCCAAACTTTTGAACGGTAGTGTGTGTATATATATATATATATATATATATATACTTTCTGTGCAGGATATATATTATTTACATGTTCTACCGAGAGTGTAGAGGTTACAGCTGTCATCTACAGTAGACCTTTGGTATAGTAGATTCTCTACAGTATACATCTGGTACAGTATAGTATCTACAGTATATATTAAGTCTCTAAAGTATATATCTGGTGCAGTATAGTATCTATAGTATTTATCTAGTCTCTACAGTATGTATCTGGTACAGTATAGTATCTACAGTATATATCTAGTCTCCGCAGTATATATCTGGTGCAGTACATTCTCTACAGTATATATTTGATATAGTACAGTCTCCAAAGTATATATCTAGTCTCTAGAGCAGTGGTTCCCAAACTTTCTGAGGCCGGAACCCACTTTTGGCTGAGACTTTTGTTTGGGACTCCACACTACCGTAATTAACCCCATTTTGTCTGATGTATGTCATCATCATTCGTAGTTAGATGCTGGTACTTAGCTCAATTCGAAAAATAAGTTCCTACAACATTGAAAACAACATGCGGGCAGGGAATGGGGTGAGTTCAAGTTATCCTACTGCTGTTCGTCGCTGAGGCCCAGCTATCCCTGCTGATTTTAGGTCATGTGACCAGACCTGTTCATCAGTGGCCATCATATACGAAGCTTGGGGTTTTGCACTTGGGGGTGAAACACTCTGAGTGAGCCCCAACCCAACGGGCCCCCCACACAGTATAATGACCTCTTATTTTACCCCACACAGTATAATACCTTTATAGTGCCTACCTACACAGAATATTGCCCCTAAAGCTGCCCCCATAGCTGCCTTTATTCAGTATATTGCCCCATAGCTGTCCGCCATACTCAGTATAATGCCTCCATACTGCCTAATAAAAAATAATCAAATAATTACTCACCTATTCCCGTTCCCACGACAAGTGGTGGAGATCCTTCTGCTCCTCTGGAATGTGCAGTGTGTGGCTTGGCACAGACAGGCGTGATGACGTCACTACATCACACCTGTCTGTGGCGAGCCGCTCTCGGCATAGTGAATGCTGGAGCAGTGAGCCGTCTGCTCCTTGCTCCAACATTGAATTCAACTGTAACTGACGCAGATACAGTAGAAACCAGGACATTGGTTCGTGGCTCGCAAACTCCCAGAGGTCTTCGTCTTCACACGACCTCCGCAGAGGGTCGCGACCCACAGTTTGGGAATTGCTGCTCTAGTGTATATATCTGGTACGGTATATTCTTTACAGCATACATCAAAATACGAGACAGCACTCCTCAACTAGTGAAAAAAGTGGGTTTATTCACCACATGTGACATTTTAGCCCTACTCCATGGGGCCTTTCTCAAGACTGAGGGAGTGCTGTCTTGTATTTTGGAGTTTTTGACTAAGTATCTAGGGACACTGGTAATGTGTCCACACAGGAATATTGCACCCTGATTACACGGATTTTAGAAAAGGAGCTTCTTTTTTACTTCTTTTTTATATATTTTTATATATATATATATATATATATATATATATATATACCAGTCCTTCTCAATAAATTAGAATATCATAAAAAAGTTAATTTATTTCAGTAATTCGATTCAAAAAGTGAAACTCATATATTATATAGATTCATTACACCCAGTGTGATCTATTTCCAGCAGTTTTTTCTTTTACTGTTGATGATTATGGCTAACAGTTAGGGCCATTTCAGATGTTGCGTAAATACTGCGGATTTTCCGCGACGGAATCCGTTGCGGAAAATCCGCAGCAAATACAGTAGCAGCAAAGTGGATGAGATTGAACATTGACCAGTACCGCTCAGAAATTGACCTGTGACGCGGAAATTCATTTCGCAGCATGTCAATTGTCTTTACGTAAAAGCTGAATTCAATGGGGATGTAAATCAATATTAAATAGCAGTTGTTCCATTTTTTGCAGCGGATTCGCGGAACTCAGAAAAAAACCTATTAAACTTACCTTGTAATCTGTATTTCATCCTCCTGGGATAACGCTTCATCTCATGTGACTGCCGCTGCAGCCAATCACAGGCTGTAGCGGTGGTCACATGGATGAAACGTCATCCCAGGAGGCTGGCCTGGATGACGTCAGAGCGCCGGCCTCCTGGGATGACGCTTCATCCCAATCACAGGCTGCAGCGGTCTCCTGGGATGAGACATCATCTCAGGAGGCCGGTCTGCTAGCTTGCCGGTTAAGTGCTGCAGTTTTTCGCAGCGGATAGGTGTCAGCATGGGCAGTCTCACCAGCGCTGCGGCTACGCAGCCCCAAACGCAGCAAGCTGAGATGCACTGTGCATTCTGACAAATTTCTATCATCGCGTTAACATTTTCAGCAATTAATGAGCATTAATGAGCCTTGAGCACCCATCACCTAATTGCTGGTTCACTGTTTGTCCTTCCTTGGACCACTTTTGTTAGGTATTAATCACTGCATACTAGGAATACCCCACCAGACCTGCCATTTGGAGATACTCTGACGTAGTCGTCTAGCCATCATAATTTGGTCCCTGTCAAAGTGGCTCAGATCCTTTTGCTTGTCCAATTTTCCTGCTTCCAACACATCAACTTCAAGAATTGACTGTTTACTTGTTGCCTAATATATCCCACACCTTGTCAGGCGCCATTGTAACAAGATAATCAATGTTATTCACTTCACCTGTTAGTGGTGGTAATCTTTTGGCTAATCGGTGTATATCTCGTCGAATACAGTATAATATCGTATATATTTGGTACATTAGAGTCCCTACATTACGTATCTGAGAACTGGGTGACATTGAATTCGAGCCTTGGGAGTAGATTTATTGTTTATTTAATTAGAACCAGTGATAAAGGAACTTAGTCTATGTATTGTTTTATATTTATATACATCTAGAAAAATTACCCAGCGCTGCCTGGGTATAAAGTGTGGGTCTGACTGTTTGTTCACTGGATTGGTTCCAAGGGTTCCCAAGAAGCCAATTCATGTCCCAATTTTTTTGTTTATGGGGAAATCGCTAGTAGCCCTATACACCCTGGCAATTACACACTGTTCACTTCATTTTACCCTCCTAAATACCTAACAGCTAAACTGGTAGGAGATGGACTTATAAGACATTATGACAGTGCCTGTTGATAAACATTGGCAGTTTTAATGCCAGGTGCATAGACATTAAGATTTTTACCTGATCGAACTCCGGAGCAGGCAACATACAATTGTCCATGCGAGAAACATGCAGAGTCCATATTTATGCCAGCCAACTGCAATGATTGGCCTTGGACCTTATTTATCGGGATTTCAAACGATAGCTTAACTGGAAACTGTAATAGTTTAAAAGGCATTGTGTCATCTGAGTTATTCTGTGGAATTCATGAAATAAAAACTTCTGCTCCAGCAGCACATCCAGTGGATGGTTACTTCAAGCGCGTGGGGATGGCAAGTTTTAATGCAAATCCTGCTTCCATTACAGTCTTGGTGCATCCAGATTTCTCAAGAGAATAACTGGAACACCAACCTTTAGATCCAAGTGATGAGGAGGCATGCCAGTTGGATCTTTAAAAACTCAACTGGGTACAGCACTATCTGTTCTGAATCTATTGTGGTGTCAATGAAGTTGCAAGAATAAACTAATCCTGGCAACTCATTAAGAATTTGCAAGTTGATTGTGTTTACCGCATCATTACTTGGAGCCAAAATACCTCTCTTACATATCCAATCATGGTAAAGAGTCCCTCCTTTGTTAAACTGAATGCCAATGTTAGGAAACACTGCTCTTTTGAGGTGCTCTGGTGACTTTACAGTCCTGCAGAAATCAGTAATAAGTGGTATATTGCCACCTGCATCTTGTTGGAATACACCATTGCCAAGCATGAGAAGAAATTGGGAGAATTGATGAGCAGATTCATCTCCAAAAATATTTGATCTCATGTTGGTTGTCAGAGTAGGCCTCTAAACCTGATGTCAGAGCGCAGATGCCTTAAGGCATGCATTCAGCTAATCAGCCATGGTTCCCTTTGGTATTATAGGCAAGGTCTGCCTGAAGTCACCTGCAAGCGAGAACAAAGCCCCACCCATTAGTTGGATTTTATCTCTTAAGTCTCTCAGTTTTCGGTCTAAGGGTATGTGCACACGATAGCAGGCATTTACGTCTGAAAAGACAGATTGTTTTCAGGAGAAAACAGCTGCCCCGTTTCAGCCGTAAAAGCTCTTCCTCGTATTTTGCGAGGCTTGTCTGACAGCCTTAAATTTTGAGCTGTGCTTCATTGAGTTCAATGAAGTACGGCTCAAATTACGTCTGAAAGAAGTGTCCTGCACTTCTTTTTACGAGGCTGTATTTTTACGCGTCGCCGTTTGACAGCTGTCAAACGACGACGCGTAAATGACAGGTCGTCTGCACAGTACGTCGGCAAACCCATTCAAATGATTGGGCAGATGTTTGCCGACGTATTGTAGCCCTATTTTCAGACGTAAAACGAGGCATAATACGCCTCGTTTACGTCTGAAAATAGGTCGTGTGAACCCAGCCTTATGGTTCCATAGCACGTAAAGTGAACAAAACCTCTATTTTGCCAATCACAACCAATCTATGTTGGCCATAGGATATGGTTGGATCATAATTGAAGGCAGCATCATGCATGAAAGCCCATTCATTAGCACGCTGAACATGATGTGCTCTATCAGTTTGCTTTCTGGCCTGGGTTTGGGCAGGAGTCTCTGCGCTTCTGAGAGCCACCTGTCTGATCTGTTTCTGAGAGAAAGCCGGGTCTGAGTTTGCTGAGGAGTTTCAGCAGCTCGAGCAGCTAGGATTATCTAGTAAAGTGCACTAATTCAGTGCTTATCTTTTCAAGGTCCCTTTTTGAAAATGAAAGTAGTAACCTGATTGGTTGCTATGGGCAACCGTTCCACTGTACCTCCCCATCTAGGATAATCTAGTAAAGTGCACTACCTGCTACTGCCAGATAAAAATATCTATACTATAAAAGAGAATGTCTGCATTCGCTTTTATAGTATTGGATCGTGATCCTGTGATAATAGCTCATAACAGAGAACAACCATAAGGTCGGGACCTTTACGAAAAACTTCCTGGACACCCAATGTACCTACTTGCCAAATTTGGCGTCAAATGATTCAGGCATTTTGTTGCCTATAGAGTACAGACAAACAGACATGACTGATAACAGATAACAACGGCAAGGTTGAGACCTTTACGAAAACCTTCCTGGACATCAGATGTACCTATATGCCAAATTTGAGGTCAAATGATTCAGGTGTTTGGATGCCTATAGAGGACAGACAAATAGACATTTCACTTTTATAGTATAGATAGGTTGAAAAGAGGGAGACAAAGGTAAACTTCATACTGAACAAGGTCATATGGATGACTAGTGTGCGTAGATGTTACACTTACTCTAAAATAAAGGTTGGGTTACACCTCGGTATCAATTGCGCATACCATACATCCTTAGAATTACATTGCGTGGCACCTTTCTGTAAACAGTTACAGTGCAGAAGGACATTGACAAGCGGTTGTCCTTTTTAGGATAGGAAGCTGATGTAGCCATAACCTGAAGGTCACCAGGACTTCTGTAGCCACAGGTGTGTTGCAAATGGACAAGTAACAGAATTGTATGGTAGATAATTCCTTACATAGCAAGCAAACAAACACAGTTTTGAGTATAGATTTCATGTCTTCAGCACAGTTTAAAAAGGTCCAAACACATAGAATTGATTACAATCAAATTTGCATATTTTTATAATCAAATATTGTAAGTTTTTATATTCATTTTATATATTGTAAACTTCATACCCAGCTGAATCTTATATTACCTTAATCATGTTAATGCCTTAGCTGACCGCCATGTATAGATCTGTCCGTCCGTCCGCCTGCCTGTCTGTCTATCTGATCGGTTTATATCCCTCACGATACAATGGATGGAAAATCTAGACAAAAAATCTGCTACAATAGATAGAGCGCATGCACTGAAATCCACACAGTTTTTTTCTACTACATGTGAATAGGGTTTTACAAAACTTTCAATGTACTGTGCTTTGTTGGGGAATATCAGTGCAGAATTCACACCAAAAATTTGCTCCATCCGCGTGTGGATCCACTGGCCAATCTGCCGCAGATATCCAAGATTTTCAGCTGTGGATTACTGCCGCTAATTTTCGAAACAATGTGTAAACATAGTCCAAATGTGAACAAGTCATATTACCTTCTTAAATGCCTTAAAATACTCCTATAATTTACAGCATGCTATGCTATACTACCAGTTTGATATGTATAATCGGGGTCACTAATTTTCAGTTTTTGGGACACTGCTTTTGCTACGGTTTTTGTCTTTTGTTGATGTTTTTTTAAATCAGTATTTATTGTATGCTTCAGTAAGAGAGTGAATAGCATTTCTGTACTGGCATTGGTAGTTTTGTTGCACGGTGCTCTGTGCTCTCCACATGCAGTCCTTTTTGTTTAGTACAAGTTCTTCTTGTACTAAATCCACTTATATCAGTCATATGAAAAACAAGAATAAGAATATTTTAGCTGAGCGTTTATTTCTTTATCAAAGCTAAAATGTACCCTTAGCATGCGTTATGTGAAGAATATTCACATATATTTACATTGGCATTGAGAACAAATGTCACTGGTATTGTTGTCCCTATACTATCATGATAGGGTGGACCTTACAGTAAACATTGTCTCACTGTGCAAATTGTTTCTGCGAGTTCCTTATAGTTGTTTTTTATATGAACTCTTCTTATCCATACCTGAGTATTACAGTACAGTCAATAAATCCCGTTATGGGGCTATGTAAGTATAGATGTCCCTTTCTTAAAGGGTAACTAAACGTTCAACAAACTTCTGACATGTCATAGTGACATGTCAGAAGTTTTGATTGGTGGGGGTCCGAGCACTGAGACCAAGACCGATCGCTAAAACGAAGCTGCAGAAAAGCTCGTAAGAGCGCTGAGCCGCTTCGTTTCTGATTGGCTTTTTCCGTAAAGCCGATGCACCGGTGTACGGGCTCATAGAGTCCGTACACCGCTACATCGATTTACAGAAAAAGCCAAACAGAAACGTAGCCACTCAGTGCTCACCCGAGCGCTCACTGCCGCTTCATTTTAGCGATCGGTCTGGGTCTCAGTGCTCGGACCCCCACCAATCAAAACTTCTGACATGTCACTATGACATATCAGAAGTTTGTTGAACTTTTAGTTAAACGAGCCTGTCCTGATGACATAAGAAGAACTACCAGCATTTATTCATGCACTGTGTTATACATAGTATGCATTAGCCACAATGCCTGGAGCCTCCCTTGAAGATGTTTTTTTAGTTAGAGACAATACTAACACATTACATAAGTGTAGTGCTAACTTTTTTTTTATACAGCAGCCCCATTTGGAACTGTTTGTGCCCATGTCATCCCCGGCAAACAAACATGTTCAGTTGTCTTTGGTCTTTACTGGCTAGAGATCCAGCAGGATCCGTTGCAAGACCTTTCCATCATATTTGCCATGGCTTGTTTTAAAATAGACAGAGCCTTAGGGTTCACGCACACGGAAAAGTATTGTGCATAGAGTTTTGGGGTCCCTATGGTTATATTTTAGAGAGACATAGATACTTGATGTGCTGCTGTATGGAGCCTCCGTGATTCACCGTCTTCTCTACTAGAAGCGATGTGCCTAGGGGAGAATACCTTCAGAATACTGCATGCATTGGAGCATGCCACGATTTGTTTTCTCACAGATTTTGTATCAATTTGTAAGAAAAAAAACCATCTGTGTACCAGACCATGGTATAAAATTGGAGGCACACAGAGTTACAATATAGTCTCATCGCAGTCTATAGGTGCGAGTATGAGTATTACGAGTTCATACATGTTTGTGTGTGTGAGGCCTTAGTCGGTTACCCCATGCTATTAAAAGAATAGCATGTATGTATAACTTATGTTTATAAATCTTCTTTAAGAAAAGTATTATGAATTTCAGGTGCCTATATTTGGCTTCCTGTCTTTTCTTATAAATAGGAGTTTATTTATAATGACATTTAATGTGTGGATACAGTTTGCAATAAATCATATTACAATTAACTCCCCAGCGTGTAATAGTTGACAGTTTAACCTTTAGTTGATGTTTCATCAGTAATTTTCCAGCAAAAATGACATTTTTCTTGTTGTTCGATAGAACTTTTAGACATACAATGCTCGGAGCTGATAGTACTGGTAGTCAAGATGCAGAATGAGAGCAGCACAGTGAATCCTTTCCCTGCATCAATGCATTGGTCACATATGAAACGTGGCAAATAGCAGGGAGTTCATAATGATACTGAGCGATCCTTCTCAAGCTTTATGATGTATCTGTGAAATTGCGTTTTTGATAGAGGACTTTATGATCCAAAGCAGAGCACATATTTGCCTCCTTTTGTTGCACAGCAGTTCTGTCATTTTCCCTGCCTTAGATGTGTGTTGTTCCTGCAGTAGTAATTGGTGGAAGAACAGATGGTGAATGTTAAGCCTCTGACGGTGTTTCTATTAAAGAAGCAGCACAGAATTTTTAAGGAGGCTGCAAGAGATGATAATATAGCGATCTCTCAACTGTAATATATTGCCAGTCAAAGCCACTGCCATATTATGCACTTTTTATTGTAGAAGTAATTAAAACTATGGGGCTATGAATTACCTGCAGCATTGTCCTATTTGTCATTTTTCTATGGTGTCTATTATTTATACAGTGATTCAGTGCAGCAGCTGGTTCCGGGACTCGAATGGTAGAAGAACAACTTTCCAGTGCCATTGTTAGCTGCTGTATCTTGTTCCATCTATACTAATAAGTAAGAATAGGAGTAAAAGAGATATTACTAGACTTTACACAAGAGGACAATTCTAATATATAGGGACAATTTTGTTATATATAGTAATTATATATAGGGTTAATAGTAATTCAAAGAACTATGAGAGGATGAAACAAGCTACAGTTCTAAACAAGTATCAAAACTGCTTGGTTAGGGGTCTGTAATGTTCTCCTAAAACATCATGACTGATCTGAATGATTTTAGACATGTAGAAGCATTAACGTTATCAATGGGCAAGTAAAAGAGGTCCAACAGGATTTTATATTTGCGGATAATAGAGCTGAAACCTTGTAATATCCACTCAGCCGAGAATTGGTTAGGTACACCATTCTAGTTGTGGATAGAACCTCCTTTGCCTTCAGAACAACCTGAATTGACGTGGATTCTACAATGTGTTAGAATCATTCATTAGAGATTTTGGTCTATGTTGATATGCTGCACTTGTTTGCCGTAAATCACCCATTCCATCACATCCTAGAGGTGCTCTGTTATCTTGAGATATGGTGACTCTGCAGGCCACTAGAATACTGAACTTTTTGTCATGTTAATAGTACTAACTTGAGATGATGTGCGCTCTGTAACAAGGTGCATTATAATGCTGGAAGCTATTAGAAGATGGATAGACTTTGGCCAAAAAAAGAGTCTACATGGCTTTTGCTTTTAATTCAGATTTGTATTAAGCGGTCTAATGTCTGCCAAGAATACATTCCCCATGCCACTGCACCACCACCAGCCGTTACTGTTAACTTAGGGCAAAGCATGAGGGATCCATGAATTTATGTTGTCTACTCTAAATTATAACACTTTTGTCCACATGGACAGAAACTGAGATTCAATATACCTCAACATCTTCTGTAAATCTTTAACTTTCTATTTTTTGCAAAACCGTGCCCGCTGTAGCCAAGGTTTGACATGCCGTGTGTTTGCTGATATTCTTCTGTATACCATTATTGTAATGCTTGTCGTCGTGAACCAGTCTGGCCATTCTCTATTCCCCGAATCCGCATTTACAGCCCATCAAATTGGAATTTATTGGAGTATTTGTTTTTTTCTTTGTAATTATACTTTTGTTCATGAAAGTCCCAGGACATCAGCCATGGTCAAAGTCACTGACATCACTTTATCTTCTTACTATCATTTAATTGTCTGATTAGATATATATCCTGGTGGATACAGCAGTGTACCTAACAGGAAAGTGGCCCCTAAGTGAACATGCTTCTGCAGCTCGGTCTTAGAACTCATAACATATTATTTGTACATATAATTGATGGAAAATGCCTTTAAAGCCCCTTGTATGCAAAGTACCTTGTAGGCCTACTTTCAGATACCCCTATAATATCAGAAGTCTGGCTTTTGTTACTTTTCGTACTGTATATACACTGAAAATTTACCAACAAAATGTAGATGGGCAATACAGAGTAGCTAGGCAATTAGCTTTCACCTAGAAGTAAGGGCATGAAAATAAATGTCTGATTATCTTGTTTTCTATGGGCTGCTGAACATTTGTTTTCTAAGTAAATAGCCCCCAGAGACTTTTGTAGCTGTCAAGAAACCCTGATGCTTAAAAGAAAAAAAAGAAAGAAATTTCGAACAAACTATTTATTTTCCAAAAAGAATCTCTAGAGAAGAAGACTGAACAAATTAGAAATCCTCAAAGCTGGAGGAATATCCGAGAAGAAAGCAATGTACAGGAACATATAATTTCTCTTAGACTCTATTCAGATGACAGGGAAACTCGGGTGTGTGACGGCCGTCACGCGGCTGCATTGAAATCAATGCATATCTATGGGGTTATTCACACGGCCAGTTCTTTAACAGACCATGTAAACGGGCCGGGAAAAATTTATAACGTGCTATTTTTGCCTGTTTTCCCTGATCCCTCAATAGACTCAAGTCTATGAGGGATCCGTGAAAATGGGTCCCGCACTGGTGCAGATCGGTCATGAAAAACGTATGTTTTTCACGGCCGAATTGACACCCGATCGTATGAATAAAGCCTTAGCCACTTTACGATTTTGCAGTTAATTTGTAAATAATTCAGCAGGAGGCACATGAATGACCATGTTCTGGTTGGTGAGCCCAAGTAGAAAAAGATTGAATAGATCCTTTGGATAGGTGATAAGGTTCAATCTGGGTTAAAACCCATGTATATAAAAACATCCATTTGAAATATTCGATGCAGTATCTAATGCAGTATCTTTGTATCCATCTTGTTTTTTGTTATTATTTGTTTCTGATTTATACATATAAAAATATTCTGCCAACATGATACTACATATCTAATGGCAGGTTTGTGTCCTCCTCTAATTTTGATGTATAGCCAAATGAAACGTCAGTGACAAAGCACACAAAGTTACACCTGCTTAAAAATTCATACTGACTCATGTTAACGAATTCAGAAGAAAATTGTAACCAAATGGAAAACAAATCCGCTTGCTTAGATGTGAATTACATATATTAGGTTGGTTTCACAGCTCTGATACAGCCTCATCTAAGTTCTGTTTAGTAAAACCGTGGTAGGTGAAGGAGTTGCACCACAGTAGGAACGTTGAAATTCGGCCGTATTATGGCTGTATGAAGCCAGTATTTCTCCGCAAACATTTATAATAAAAGCCAATTTGTGGACTACTATTAGGAATCTGTGTAAGTGATGACCATACATATTATTGCCCAATTTAAGGGTCTAACTGGAATACTAGAGTACTAGGGTCTCCTCTTGTGGGCCCAGGCTCTGACACAATAATGGGCCCCAAAGGTCCAGCATTGTTATCCAGTATCAACATTCATTGTTTACTTCCAGTGGATACAATTCTGTCCAAGGTCATGTGATGGACACACAGGTGCCGGGATAGTTAGAAGACACAGTTCTAAAACACATACTGTAACTAACAAGCCGTGCACCTGTGAGTTCATCACATGACCATGGACATAATCTTATTCACTGGAAGTAAAAAGTGAATGTTCCCACTGAATGACGACCGTGAGGAATAAATACATAAAGTATATTTGAAAATTGCATAACTTTTAATTATACAAAAAAATTAGAAACCGGACAACTCCTTTAATATTGTTATGTAGGCTCTAGGAATGTATAATCTGTGTTTTCTGTTTAAAATCTTCCCTTCTACGGTTCTGGGTTTCTTTTAAAGAGTTTATGAAACATGTTCAACCTTTTTTTTTTTTATCCGTGGTGATTTCCTATTTACTAAAGGGACACTAAAACTCAGCCGCATCAGTGTAATGCTTGACTTGGCAACAAAGAGTGTAGCTTTCTTACAAGGCATCTGAGGGCACATTAAAGCCTCATTAGGTTGGCTAAAAACATTTGTTGGAATGATCTCATTGGCATAGTCCTTGGTATAGTCCCCTGGCGTGGTCATAGCTATACAACTACTTTCAATTGAGCAGCACGAGGAAGGGGGGGGGGGGGGGGGAGTTGTCTATATAAATAAAATCAAAGAAATGTAAAATAGTGTGTTTTTTCTTATAGGATTTTGAACCATTTGAATATGTTTCCAGATAAACATGAAATGACTGTATATAATATAATTGCTTCTTTTTTTTAATATGATTTACGGAAAAAACTTGTGGTATCTAACTAGTTACTGTTAGAAGCGTTAAATTTTCAGTGTTCACATAAATATATGAGAGAGAATCTGTGGCAAAGGTGTTTCATTTCACCATCTGTCTTTTGCAGGTTGTTCTATCACTTAAAGGGAATGTGCCATCAGAAAATAAACTATTTAAATAACATTTTTATGTTAACTATATATTTTAAGAATTTTTGGTGATTTGTTTTTAATTGTTTTTATTTGTCATTATCTATATTTATAAATAATCCAAAAATCTTGCAGTTTTCATTCTGGCCACTGAGCCTTACAATAGATTGACACTTCCTGTTCTGTAGAGATCACTTCTCAGGAGCCCTCTCATTATCATCACAGGCAGGATTACAATGAAATAAAACATCTATATCTCTATATATAACACACGATCCACCATTGACAATAGGTGGTGGACACATCTCCCCTCCGATCCCTTATTGTACTATGACCTCTGCACAGGTCACAAAGCATGTCTAGGAAACTCTCCCACAGAAGTCATTGGGTCAGCTTCAGACTATTTGTTTCCTATGGTCTATCTGACATTCCCTTTATATATTATAAAGTCTCAACCTACGGGCTCAAACACATTACCGTATTATGAACCTGTACTAGTCCAGTGCTAGTCCGCGCTAATGTTATTCCAGGGAGGTTTCTACCACTGCATGAAAAACAAGCTGTGGCATGCTCCATTGAATGCCATGCTGTTTTTCCACTCTACAAGTTAATAGAGACTAAAAAAATCTACCGTGCGAAAAGAGTGTACGATTTCGATCCCTACAATAATTGTAGTCGAAGTGTAATAAGTGCATCGATGGGTCAAACAGCTAGGGAAAAAATAGTTTTATATTTTGTTACAGTACCGATGTGGAACTCATACCAAACCCATACACATCCATACAGAGTGCGGTATGGCACCATATTTTTTATGTCTACTATGCACAGTAGTTGCTATATTATAAAAGAGGTATAAATATTTTTAGTTTTGACATTTCACACATCCTAATAAAATTCACATAATAAACATAGCTATTAGAAAAGGGAAGAGGCAAAATAAAAATAGATATACTGAATACTTGAATTGAAATTCATGTTGATGTTATTTGCAGAAATCAATAGGTTTTTTTGTTCGGATAAACACTAGGTTGGAGGTCAAATAAGGAATAGTATACTGAATTTCATATAGCAGACATGTGTAGTAAAGCTTTTGTCAATCATCAGAGCATAAATAATGTAACCTGTGAAAACATTGCAGAAGATGAGTGGCTTCTACAGTTCTCAGATATAGTAAATAAACGGGACGTATGTGACATTGAGATTTGTTGAGTGCTTTGTGGAATTTTTATTTGCAGCTTGTTTCAGTGCTGCTCCAGTATATAGATTGTAAAGAATATTTACTGAGAGATGGGTTTTAGTAAACCCGCCTTAAAATATTACAAGTATAGGAGACAAGTGTACATATATTACCAGCGTTCTACCAACAAAGTGTTCACCTCCATTGTGAGTTTCTGTCGGAGGTTTCATGACTTTTGATGGCAAGAATAGCACAGCATGCAGTGCTATTCTTGCCATCAAAATTACGGAAACCTTGACGGAACCTCAGACTGACCCCATTATAAGTCAATAGGGTCTGTCAGGCAGCACTTAGATCCTTTTTATGACGAATCTGGCACATTGTCATGGCTTCCATTATAAACGATAGCCATGATACCTGTATTATCAGAGCCATAAGGTTAATAAACAGGAAAACATAAAATCAGTATACAGGAATACAGAGTGATGCAGGAATTATTATATATTGCTAGAAAAAGTACCAGGCGCTGCCCGGGCATAACGTGTCTGTCTGTCTGTTTGTGTGTTCATTGGATTTGTTCCGAGGGTGCCCAGGAGGCCAATCCATGCCCTCATATATTCTTGGTTTACGGGGAAATTGCTAGTAGCCCTATATACCACGACAGTTACACACTGTTTATTTCAATTTTAACTTAATGCATCAGCCGGGCTCATATTTAGGACAACCGCTACACCAACGCCTCTAATCTTTGCCAGTCACTGCACTGGTTTCCCATCCCCTTCAGAATAAAATTCAAACGTATTACTCTTACCCACAAAGCTCTCCACAGTGCTGCACCTCCTTACATCTCCTCCATCATCTCTGTCTACCACCCTACTCGGGCTCTACGTTATGCTAACGACCTTAGATTAAAATCCTCCATAATCCGAACCTCCCACTCCCATCTCCAAGATTTTTCTCGTGCTGCACCAGTCCTCTGGAATGTGCTACCCCAGACAATAAGATTAATTCCCAATATCCCCAGTTTTAAACGTGCCCTGAAAAAACATCTTTATAGACAGGCATATAACATTCCCTAATCTGACTCCTTTCCATGGGCCCCCTTTTAGATTAGTAATCAGAATAAGATTCCCTCACACTCCTTCATTTCATGTCCGTCATACAAGGATACTGGCTAGTGACCGGCTCATTCAGCTTTGTGTACCACCCCATGTGTATATAAAATGGCTGGACTATTGTACAGAGCAAACACTGTTACACTTTGTGTCTCCCTTATTTCCTCATAGATTGTAAACTCTTGCGGGCAGGGTCCTCATTCCTCAGGTTTGAATTGTAAATTAACTTTGTCACTATGTAATGTCTGATATTGTCTGCTTCATGTTCCCTCTAAATTGTAAAGGGCTGCATAATATGTTGACACTATATTAATAAAGATTATTATTATTAACTTCCTAAATACCTAACCGCTAAACTGGTAGGAAATAGTCATAACTATGACAGAGCCTGTTGATTAACAACATTGGCAGTTTTATTACCAGTTGGCCATAGACTATGGTTGGATCATAATTGAAAACAGCTTCATGCCCACTCATTAGCACGCTGAACATGATGTGCTGACTGGCCTGGGTTCGGGCAGGAGTCTGAGTCTGTTGCTGAGAGAGCCTGAGTTTGCTGAGACGTTTCAGCAGCTCGAGCAGCAGTATGACGCATTTGATCAGCTTGCAGTTTTGCAAGAGGAGTCTCTACGCTAGTAAGGCTATGTTCACACTGAGTATTTTGCCGAGTTTTTTGACGCGGAAACCGCGTCGCAAAACTCGGCAAAAACGGCCCGAGAACGCCTCCCATTGATTTCAATGGGAGGCGTCGGCGTCTTTTTCCCGCGAGCAGTAAAACTGCCTTGCGGGAAAAAGAAGCGACATGCCCTATCTTCGGGCGCTTCCGCCTCTGACCTCCCATTGACTTCAATGGGAGGCAGAGAAAGCGTATTTCGCGCTGTTTTATGCCCGCGGCGCTCAATGGCCGCGGGTGAAAAACGGCGCGAAAATCGGCGTGCAGGGAGAGGAAAATCTGCCTCAAAGTTCCAAACTGAATTTTGAGGCAGATATTCCTCCCCCAAAATACTCCGTGTGAACATAGCCTAATGCAGCTTTCCTCCTGGCCATCAGTAATCTGGTTGGTTGCTTTGGGTAACCGCTCCCCTGTACCTTCCCATCTGGGATTATCTTGTAAAGTGCACTACCTGCTACTGCCAGATAAAAACATATTTGCTATAAAAGCGAATGTCTGTATTCGCTTTTATAGTATTGGATCATTATCATGTGATAATGGCTGATAACAGAGAACAACAGCAAGGTCGGGACTTTTACGAAAATCTTCCTGAACACCTGATGTACCTATGCGCCAAATTTGGGGTCAAATAGTTCAGGTGTTTGGATGCCTATAGAGGACGACAAACAGACATTCGCTATAATGGCTCGTAACAGAAAACAAATGCAAGGTTGGGACATTTACGAAGACCTTCCCAGACACCCGATGTACCTATGTGCCAAATTTGTGGTCAAATGGTTGAGGCGTTTGGATGCCTATAGAGGACAGACGAACAGACATTCACTTTTATAATATAGAAAAGCAGAGTTCCCCAGCTTCACACTGGTCCATTTGTTTGTTGTTTGTGTGTGTGGTTAACTACTTGCCTACACAGGACGAGCATTCTCATCCTGTGTGACAGCTGTGTCCGTGCACGATCAGGGGTGGGGCAACGACTGTAATACCCAGCCCTGCTCTAATGGCGGAGAGAAGAGAAACCTCTCTCCACCGTTAACCCCTTGAATGCCACAATCAAAACTGATTGCGGCATTTCAAAGTAAAGAGGAGGGGGGACTTCCCTTTGATCGCGTCACTGAATATCCCTGTGACGCAATCAAAGCCCATAACTTGTATGGCCAGACAAACTAGGGTCCTTTTGGAGGACCCCAGGGCTGTCTGACCATATTTCCTGTTAGGCCATACTGAGGTATGCCCTAACAACTGCCTGTGTAGAATCAGTACACAAGCTAATGTACTGGCATATAGATATATGCCAGTACAATACAGTTAAAAAACTGGCCTTAAGGGATTAAAAACTTAATTTCCTCCTTATATGAAGCCAACATTGCCAATAAAGTCCAAGTTCACGGTTGCTTTTTGGAGGCATGACTGGTCTGAAAGGGGCTCAATTTATGAGAATGCTGAAATCCACGTTCTTGGTTCTGTTGAGAGATTTCAGAAGCTCGGGCAGCAGCCTTGCGCTTTGCCACAGGAGTCTTTCGTCTAAGTGCAGGGTTTTTGGAGGCATGACTGGTATGAAAGGGTTTCAATTCATGAGAATGCTCAAATCCAGTATAGGTACATTTCGTCTACGTCGATTAAAGAAAAATTGCTTGGTTGTTATGGAAACCTGGTCTAAAACTGTGTATGTGAGTGAGGCTAATAATAAAGGACCTGCAAGCTTTTATTGGCTAGTTCGGGTCATGTATACAAATATATATATATATATATATATATATATATATATATAGGGATATATGTTCATATGTGTAGTGCTTTTCACAGACTCATAACTTTTTAATATATTTTTTTTAGGGCACTGATATGTGGATGTACCCTGTATGGGGTCCTGTATGGTGCCTCTAGGGTAGAATCAAGCCCTTCTGCTGCCTGAGGTGAACAGTGAAACGGCACACCACATGCCCTATAGGGTGATAGTGGACAGATAGCAAAGAAAAAAAAACAATCTAAGTTTTATGTTCACATGTTATGGAAATCATCTTAATACAAGTATATGGAATTTATAAAAATCCTGATCACATGCTGCACAAAATCTGCAGTGTATACATTTAGATAAATGATATACCTATATACCTGCACTCACTATATTGCACTCATCCATTGTGCACATTCATCATCATAGGCATGACTATTGACCAAGAAGCACAGTAATATATAGGGTACCAGAACCCAGCTCAGTACATAAATACAGCACCAGAACCAAGCTCAGTACATATATACAGCACAAAAACCAAGGTCAGTACATATATACAACAACAGGACCAAGCTCAGTTCATAAATACAATACCATAACCAAGCTCAGTTCATAAATACAATACCAGAACCAAGCTCAGTACATAAATACAATACCAGAACCAAGCTCAGTACACAAATACAGCACCAGAACCAAGCTCAGTACATATATGGAGTACCAGAACCAAGCTCAGTACATACATACAGTACCCGAACCAAACTCAGTACATAAATACAGCACCAGAACAAAGCTTAGTGCAAATATACAGTACCAGAACCAAGATCAGTACATAAATACAGCACCAGAACTAAGCTAATTACATATATACAATATCACATCCAAAATCAGTACATATATACAGTACTAGAACCAAGCTCAGTACATATATACAGTACCAGAACCACGCTCGTACATATATAAACTATCAGAACCAAGCTCAGTACATAAATACAGCGCCAGAACTACGAATACAGCTCGGTACAGAGATAATTTGCAAATTCAGTGTAACCGCTGCCATATAGGTTCGTACGTCGTAAAACTGCAGCTTCCAGCATGGCCTGAACAATGGTAAGGATATGCTGGGAGTTGCAGTTTCTCCAAAAAATCATACCACCTATCTTCTCGCTGCAGATCATACAGTAACTACTCATTAATTAGTTAGAGGCAGAATAAACATTTACATTGAGTGACACACAAGTGACGTCTTCTCAGATTCTAGTCGCTCTTTTTCTCTTTTCTTCTCCATCCAGTCCAGACCTATATGATGACTTCTCCTAGCCACGGCCCATTTCTGCAGTTTGCCACTCAGATGTCTTCAGCTTCTCACTTTTCAAACATTTCAGCACCTATAAACGAAGATAAAAATTTCATGGTGCCATGCACTATGCCACTAAATATAATAACACCATACACTGCACCTCTAATTTTAATCGCACCATACACTATCTACACACCGACACACACACAATTCCCCTTACAGTTTGTGCCCCATAGAGCCCCCTTTAGATAGTGCCCCTCATAGACTCGCCTGTAGATAGTGCCAATCATAGAGTGTCCTGTAGATAGTGCCCCTCAAAGAGCCCCTGTAGATAGTGCCACCCATACATACAGCTCATCATAGAGTCCCCTGTAGATAGGGCCCCTCAAAGAGCCCCCTGTAGATAGTTTCCGGTATAGAACCTCCTGTAGTTTGTGTCCCCCATAGAGCTTCCTGTAGATATTGCTCCCCATAGAGCCTCTTTGAGATAGTGCCCCCATAGAGGCCACCTAATGTTCCTTGCTCTGCCAGTGCTAGTGATTCATTGAATTGTATCTGCGTCCTATAGATGCAGATACAATTGTAACGCAGGTTGGAGGCTCACCTCACCTCATGGATGGTGTGGCCCTGGCTAGAATACCTCCATAATATGACATGCAATACTGCATTCCATGATTTTTTTTTTCTCATGGATGTGCGTGAAATCTTTGAGAAAAGAAAAATCTGTTTCTCTCTATATAAAATTCAGAGGCACCCAGAGGTACAGCAAGATCCCATTGCAGACTATGAGACAATTCAGGATCTGTCAACAGATGTGTGCACATCATGAGGCTAAATTAATTATGTTCCCCCTGTGACTAAAGGTCCTGCTCCCACCGCTGATATTGATGCTTTGGATTCAGACCTATTTTCACAAGGAATATACAAATGAATGACCTCTTATGTCAGTACTGTAAGATGCTATTCAGATACTTGAGGGCACATTCCTGCAGGCTTGTTTACAGCCACATTGGATCCAATGAACTGACAATTTACAAGGACTTAGGATATTCTAAGTTAATAGAGCGGCTAAAAAAAATAGTTCTCGCTCTTGGAGACAAGTCATGTCCATGCATTACATAGATAGCCCATTGATTTTAATAAGCGCTATGTAATGCTTCATTTCCCCTGTGGCGGCACTGCAGAAGAATTAAACATTTACTGAATGTTCCATAGCAAATTATAGATGTCCCAGCAGCAGGCCACTCTGTAATCAGTTTATTGTTGGAAGACCCTCCTAACAAAAAGTCATTGTTAAAAGCAGATTACCCCTTACACGGAGAAAGAATAGGGACGTTTCCTGAACCCTTCCATCGGGACGTTTCTCCTTTTTCTCATTAAAAAGGAACTAAAAAATAAGTGAAAAGAGCAAAAAAGTTATAAAGTTTTATTACTAAGATACTAATCAAAGTTTATCAAAGGTAGAAAGAACTTCACTTTAAAGAGAACAGGTTTATTTGTCCCGCTAGGGGAATGATATTGTGATGCGATGAGACCTTTTAGTATTACAATCTACAGCATTATAGTGCAGAATTTAATTTCCCTGTTCTATTTAAGAGTGCTTATTATCTGAGGCGTCATCATTTCCAAAACAGGCATATTGTATGTGGGTTGTACATCACTAAAACTGTGTCGGAATTCTGCTTTGTCAGACAATTGATATTGCCAGTGACATTAAATACCAAAACTTTTAAAGCACATATGATTTCCAGCCATGCATACAGCATCTGCTAAGTAATTGTTCCCTCTAGTTTGTAATAAAATTGATCTCATATCTTGTAAAGCTTCTGCAGACTCATTTTACATGGTCTTTACAAATCATTTCTATGAAATGCTCTCAGTGGGTAAATATGGAAGAAAAACTTCCATTGACCTTTATAGAGAAATCCATGAAATTGAAAGATGGATGAATGAGTATAACTAGTGTAGAATTTTACACAAAGTTTAAGATCAGTAATGTTTAGAGTAAAGAGTTAAAAGGTCAGTATAATAAAGACTCCAATCTAATAGGCTACTTTGGCAGTATCCAGGATTTTACTTCCACTTTGCTGCGTTTACTGGTGTCAATAATCTTTACGGTAACATAAACGAAGGAATACATATGTATGTCAGAAAATATGGTCTCTCTGCAGAATCAGTGGGAACCTCACAAGCACATATCCAATAGCTTGGGGTAGCCAAAACCGGTGGTGCAACTAGGGGTTGTAGCCTAAACTTATCTTCCTGGTCATAGTATCTTCCTCAGTGATTCCGTTTGTCAGGACAGTTTTCCCTTGTTCATATGTATGATTTGTTGGTCTAAGACTGCCCTGGGCTCTCAGGCCAAGACTTGTGACATCACCGCTCAACAGCACATTGACATCTCTTAATATGAGAGGACCATTAAAATTAGTGACAACAGCTCTATAGACTATAACATCCACAGCACTGATAGCTTACGGTAGGGGTCCACCATTGGGCACCGCAGTCTTCATTATGTGGTAGGAGGGATTTGGTTCCCATCAACCATTGAGCACTGCATAGTGTCCCGACCTCTCACTCCACCGCACTGTCAGGTATACACGGTATAATTCTATATCAATACAGTGATGTTTTTTCTTTTAAATTATAGAAAAGTGTTGGTTGATATGCTGGCAGACGTTGTGTGGGCAGCTGTTGAATAAGTTTCTCTTCTCCTACACATGTGAAGCTATCAGTAGTATTTTCATAGTATGTTGGTATGCCAGAAATAATAATGGATACCAAATTTAAGGATTAAATCATTTACATTTATTAAGTTAAATATCACAACTGAAACTAAGTAACTATGACTCAACTTGTTCATTTTTATCATAACATGCTATGCTGTGGTGCAAAAGTCGCAATCAAACTAGTTGTTGATGGGGAAAAAATCAAATATGTATTCATGTAAATTAAATCAATAAATGTGTCTAAAAGTGACCTATTGTTTGGAGCATATAAGAGGAGAGGCTTTGCTTAATTTGGGCCCTATGTTTTAGTTGGAAAATTAGAAAGAATAATCACAGGAAAGTTCTGATACAGAACTTCTAAGTATACTTCTACAAAGTATGATGCATCCATATTGCCCACACAAAGTATGATGCTCCTATAGTGCCCCCACACGATATGATGCCCCCATAGAGCCGTTCACACACAGTATTATACCCCCACACTGTCTCGACACACAGTATCAAGCACGCACATTGCCCCCACACAGTGTCATGCCCCAATTTTGCCCCACACACAGTATAATGCCTACTTTGGCCCACACACAGTATAATGCCCCAATAGTGCCCCCACACAATTATGCCCCTTTAGTGCCCCCACATTATCATGCCCCCATAGTGCCCCCACAATGTATCATGCCCCTATAGTCTCCTCCACACAGTATCATGCCCCCATAGTGCCCCACACAACAGAAATAGTTCACCTAAAATTAACAAAAACAATACTCACCCAGCCCTGTTCCCACAACGAATAAAGGAGATCTCTCTCTGTAGGTTTCCTCCAGTCTCTGCTGTATGTTGCTTGACACAGGCATCCAATCTGCCTGTGTTAAGCTGCTTACAGCAGATGTCACAGTGTAAATGGGGGAGCAGGGAGCTGACTACTCCCTGCTCCACCATGGCTTTAAACTGTATCTGGTGAAAATCTGCAGCATTTACATAAAATGAGTATGCTCCAGATTTGAAAATTTGCAGAGTGCTTATATTTCCGTGCAGAATTTTTCCACTGCGTGTAAATTGGGTTTTGAAGACCACATCTTGATATATTGTACTTTACATTACTGCGGATTTGCTGCCTGCTGCTACCACTAGGGGAAGCTTGATGCACATGAATTTATACAGCTATAATTTAACACAATGAAGCTGTAAAAATCATCATGGGCCCATAGCAGTGGTGTGGTTGGCTTCTATTTGAGTACACCACTGCTAGAGCATTACCCTCTGCAAGCCATGGCCACCTGTCCTTATCCTATGTTTAGAATGGCGGCAGAGGTCTAGCTTTGGGCATAATATAGAGAATTATGCCATACTTTTGACCCTTCTGAAAATCTGTGAAAAATCAATAAACCGCTCCATCGCCAGACATTATCTGTTTCTGTTTTCTGCTAAATCTTTGACCAGAGACATGGGCAAGGGGATGTCCTAGTGAAAACGTAGCAATATATATTTATTTTTTACAATGCAGCATTGGAGCTGTGAAGTTTTGCGTTCTGAATGCTGTCTATTCTTATTACCTTTTCATCAGGGAAATAATCTAGTAAAAATAAAAGGTAACGTATTTTACCTGGGGAACACACTAAAATAGTCCTTGAAGTTGCTAGTAGAGTTTTAAATACATCAGCCTTCATGCTATTTCTAACCTTCCCGTATGTAATTGTCTAGATACAAAACACAAGTCTCCAAGGCTTTGCAGCCTCCTCCGTCTGCACGTAGCTTTCCACCTCGCACGTGGTATGAGCGTTCACCGTACCTCATGCTGTGTTTCTCAAATTAAAATCTGCTCGCGTTTACAATTAACACGATAGCAGCAAAAAGACAAAATGGATAATTTAAAGAAAAGCGACCTGTAAGAACAGTGTTATATGTATCTGACAAACACCACAATCGTCTGTAGGAGAACCTAGGGTGGAAACTTACAGAATTAATGAATGGCGCACATGGGCATTGTCAGTGTTGGAAGCATTTCATTTATTTTATAAAGCAAACAATGCCTTTATATCATTTATTATCCATACTATTTCTGAGATATAGATCACTCACATACACATAGCTGCATATTGCCTTTATTCATTTGTAACTACATAGTTTGTTTTTTTTCCTACATTTGGACCCGACATATGCAACGGTATGCCATACGTCACCCCATGATTCCCATTATATAAAAATGGATACCTCGCAGTATACAGTTTTTTGTTTTTTTGTAAAAAACACCTCTATTGAAGAATGTTGGGTGTTTCCCTTCAACCCCTTACCAAGACTTTTTTTTCTTTTTTAGTTTTTCCCTCCCCGTCTTTCAAGAGCCATAACTTTTTTATTTTTCCATTGAACTTAGCCATCTGAGGGCTTGTTTTTGTGCAGGATGGGTTTTATTTTCTAATGGCACCATTTAACGTACAACGTACCATGTAATGTACTGAGAAATTGAAGAAAAAAAAATTTGGGGTGGAATTTTTTTTTTTTTTGGGGGGGGGGGGGGTTCTGATTTTACAGTGTTCACCGTACACCAATAATGACAGGTTAGGTTTATTTTCCACATCAATACAAATACGACAATAACAAATTCATATATTTTTTTATGTTTTACTACTTTTACAATGAAAAACAATTTGTTATAAAACGTTGTAAAAAAATTGTTTTATGTTGCCATCATTTTATGTCGATAGAGCTGTGTGAGGGCTTATTATTTGCAGGGTGACATTTTGATCACTTTTTTTCAATTTTTTTGTGGGATGTGAGGTGACCAAAAAACATCAGTTCTGATGTTTTTAGTTTTTATTGTTTACAGCATTCACCATGTTGGATAAATTATGTTATATTTTGATAGTTTAGACTTTCACAGAAGCCGCGATACCACTTATGTTTATTTCATTTTTTTGTTTACATTATTTTATTAAAAAAAATAATTATTTCTAACTTTTTTTTTATACCATTCAAAACTTTATACAAATGTATTTTTTTTAGTCACCCTATTGGGCTTAAACATGCGATTGTTATATTGCTGGTACCATACACTGCAATTCTTATGTATTGCAGTATATGGAACTGTTAATGGTCTCCTATGAGCAGGAGAAACAAGGCAGACCTGGGGGCCTTCATTAGGCCATGACAACCCATCGACTACCCAGGATTGCATCACGGGGGGGGGGGGAGGGGGAGTTGATGGGATGACAAAGAGGACACCTATTTCTAAAAGCATTAGATGGATCGGTCGCTATTGACCTCAGCATCTGAGTGGTTAAACATCCAGGAATGGAGTTCTCTAATCCCGGGCCTTAGATCATGGTGTCAGGTGTCAGCCTATGAGCCCTCTCCTGATGTACAGTATATACAGCTAACTATATTGACTTGTATATGTACTTTTTAACTTTAGCTTTGTACTTCACCTTGAATTTTATTTCTTTTTTTCGTTCTGTACATTTCATCCATTTATTTGTATTTATTTGACTTATAATGGGGTCAGTCCGGGCTCTAAGTATAGTGTGCATGCTGCTCTATTCTTGCCATCCACAGAGAAGCTGGCCATATTGTCTGATGATATAAATAAATGCCTGAGTTCCCGCATAAAGCTCCACTCTACAGCTCCACTGCATACACAAGTATGACATACTTTTGCAGAATCAATGTCTATTTATCTTTTTGCATTTTCCCTTTAGTAAATTCCATTTGATACTTCAGGTTGTCTAGCAACCCAATGACTTTATTCTGCATGACTGCCACTTCAATACACGTTTCCACATGTACAGAAGTAGTCACTAGAAGTTCTAGATCTATTACAATATGCAGTTACTTTCTGATAAACCGGCCTGTTAAGGCTCTTCTCAGACAACAGTAAGGCTATGTTCACAGGTGTCGGATTTGCATATTGAAGATCCGACATGAATTTCTACATTTCTGCTGCCGATGTCTAGCAGATCTGTACGAGGATCAGCCACATTGTCATTCAATGGAGCTAATCCTCTGATTTTCTGTTCGGAATCTTTTCCGTGGTTGTTTTTTCCCCGCATTGTAGAATGGGACCTAAAGGGAGCATTATAAAACGTGTAGCTTTAGAATGAAAACGTACAAGGAAAGGTGGAAAATGTGCAAGAAAACGTCAAATTGACGAGATCTCTGTATACTTAGAGGGGGACTGGGGAAAATAGAAAGCTTTTAATAATGTTTATCTTAAATTAGGTTCATTAACTAATGTAAAGTTAGGAGAGTCTGAGTCCCTTGCTTGTAACCGTCAATAGACATGTTTGAATATATGCTAAATAGTTATCATAGAACTAATAAAGCATATCAAGCATCTGTGAGGTGTTTTTTTTTTAAGAATTTGCAGCCTGATTAATCCCATAGGGAGGGGTATTGGAAATGGCTAATTATATGGTTGAAACTCAAGTTTCACACCACAACAAGGGTGTCCTTTACTTTCTAGATGAGCATATTATACGCTCAATTTCCTATGACTGAAGAATTTATTGGCTTATTCCATCTTAGTTACTTAGTGCAAATCAGTCAATGACAGGAAACTATAAGGCCCCATGCATTTTCGGGCCGTTCTCTCATACAAAGTATGGGAGCACAGCCCGTAAAATGCAAAAAAACTGACATGTTCCATAATTTTCTGAACATTTTTACGTCACAGACACCCATCCGTAGCGATACGGAAAGGTGTCCACGGCCAATAGAACTGAATGGATCCGTAATTGCGGACCGTATTACCGTCCGCAATTACGGAGAGTTTTTGCGGTCGTGTGTATGGGGCCTAAGATGTTATTCTAGTTTACAGGCTGTTGACTGGCACTGGTAACAGGTTCTGCTTTTCCTATTATTTTCAAAGTCTAGAAATTAATGGAAGTGCCTCATTTTAAATTACATTTTCTTTATTAAGTTTTCTTTAAATACAATCATTCTTATAAGTTATAATATATATCCAACAACATTTATCAGAACTTTCATTTCCCTTACTCTAAGTCCATTTCGAGAGGGGAGAGGAGGAGAGGGAAAATAAGGTTTACTATTTTAGTTTTTTTAATAATGAAATTCTAGATTGTGAGATCCTTATATCCTCTATGGCAGATATACCCTTGCATGCATACACATATACAATGACTATACAAAACACCAATGCCCGTAGTGAATGTAACCTCATTTCTTATACGCTCCATTCATTAAAGGGGTATTCCCTTCTCAGACATTTATGGCATATTCACAGGATATGCCATAAATGTCTAATAGATGCGGGTGACAGCTCTGAGACTGGCACCTATATTAGGAATGGGGATTCTACGATCCCTGTCCTGCCAGTTAAGGTGACTGGTGGCCGCTGATTTCAAGCAGAGACTAAGTGGAGAGGTGGTCCAGGAGAGGTGCGTGTGTAACGGGGGCCTTGGGACGAGCGCCTGTCCCAGGGCAACAGGGGACCAGGCCACACACAGGGGAGTGCTTGGTTAGCAGCAGTTATAGTAGTCCACAACTGGAGAACTTTTCAACTCCTGTTTACCAAGCTATAAATGTCGCAACAAATCTCGGGTGATGCAACAAAACTAATCTTTGCTCGAAATTGACAGCTCTTGGAGAGGCAAAATTCTTACAATGTTACACATGCATTAACACAGTCTTTGTCAACTGAAACTTTTGACTCTGGTTGGCGGTGATGACTTCCTCGTTTCTAACTCTTGCATACATAGAAGACCTGGCAGCGCCTCCCGCTCCGCAGCTTTGGCTTTCTGGATAACAGTAGTGGTCTCACAAACACAAATCCTTTTTGAAATGAAGCCAGCCTGGTAATCAGTTGGTCTCTGTGGGTCCGGCTTCTGTAACCTGCGACTGTCTGTTGTTATTGCTGGGGAAAGTTGCGGCCAAATGTGGCTGGTGCAAGGGAAATCTAGTACTACATGGCAGCCGTCTGAATGAATGGCTAACAATGTAATACATGGACAGGGCAGGTCCTCCATAGTGGGATCCACTGATACTTAGGGCATATGGCATGTGAGAGGGGTTGTCTTAGTAAGCCAGCCACTTTAATTCCGTGAGTTCATTGACCGTAAATGCTGAAATCTATTGACGCTGAATTTGATCTAAGTAGACAAGGAAAAACGACAGTGTTCGGAAATAAAATGAACGGTATTTTATTGAAATGATGTTTTATAAAATTGTACTTTATTCATGTATTTATTCTAAATTCTTTATGTACTTGGCTACAAGAAGAGTCTATTTTTCCTCAGGGGTCCATAGCTCTGGTATAAATCCCTGTGGAGGGTGATCATTGCTGTATTGCAATATGTCTTTATTGTTACGTTAGAGAAAGCCGAGCATTTCCCAGCATAGAGTCGGCTGTTGCTACCGCCGCTGAGAATGCCCTTTCAGAAGTTGCGGCTCACAGCTTGTCTGCAGGATATCTTTGTACCTTGAAAATCCAGGTGCAGGGACCAGTCATGCTGTTTCAATCATGGCAGGGCCTGGGAATTCAACGCCATCATAAATAATCTTGAAAAGAAAATATCTGAGATTTCTTTGTTGAGAGTTGGCCCAGTGCTGATTTTCCATGGTAACTTACAAATCAGATGTACGGTATTTCTTCAGATTTCTAAAAGACTTTCAATAAGGGATTAAAACATTTTCATTTCATATTTGTTTTTAAGCTTGTTGTTAGCATTTCATACATTTCTTTCCTCTGTGGTATTATCCCACCGGTCATTTCAGTCTTCTTGTCAGTGCTTTATTGATCCTTGCATTTTTATTTGGCATTTCTACTGTTTGAATTCTGATAAGTCTCCGATTCCTGGTGCCAATCAATGATTTCTTCAATGGGTACAATGAGAGCCCTACATTTATTATTCCGGCACATCATAACAAAGAATAAGTTAATGGCTGAATGTTAATGTCATAAAATAGATGTAAGCTTATAAAAAGAGTGATTAATCATCTCGGGCCCGAGTCTATGGATTTGTTCAAGTGCAGCTTCTAAGAACAGCAATCCGGAGACCCTTATCTTTCTGATTGTCCTTTCTACTGTCTAGCAAAATGTGTGTTACCTTTTTTTCTTGTGATCATCGAGGTTCCAAGACCTGTCTCATGTTTACAAAGCTTTAGTTGAAAAGAATCTGAATATATTATCTACAGTAAATCTGGTAATATATGTCTCACTGAGGATGGAAAGACTACATAATTGCCTGGAGATGTTGGGAAAATACCCTAATTTAATATTAAGTACTTCTGTCTGACCATGACATCAGGCGATAATACCACTGTGTATGGGGAGCTTTATATTGGCCACCACACTGCAGCAGAAGAGGGCTTGTCCACACGTTACAGAATTGCTGCAGAAAATGTCTGTCGTATTTCCGTTAAAACTAGCGGAAAAACCGCAGCATTTCCTGTGTTTTTTACTGCAGAAAATGGTGCGTATTTTGCTGCGTTTTTTTCAATGCTGGGAGTTGGTGACATCATCTCCTCTGAAAACGCAGCAATTCAGTTCACTTTCCGCAGCAGGAATTGACATGCTGCGGTAGGAAAAATACGCACCGCAGGTGAATTTCTGGTCGGAATTTTTACGCAGCGTGTGGATGAGATTTATTATGCTACTGTTTACTGCTGCGTATTTTCCGTACATTTTAAATATTCATATTGTCATCGGAGTAGGGTGGACACATTAGTTGGACATTCTGTGAAGGGAACCAAAATATCAACAGGGGTTCCATGTAACAGGAATATCTAGACGGGAACATTTAAAAAAAAGTATTCCAATTCTAATTTAAAAATTGTTGTTTTGCGTGATCTAACAGACAAATGTCATATTTAATTATGGGATAACTCCTTTAAGAAAATAATATTATATTAGGCATTTGTTCATAATACAAACATTTTTATATAGTGATCTAAAACTCTGAACTGGACCTTTACATTTAAGGGGAAAATATATGTACGGGTCCTTTGACATGCGAATATAACTTTGTAAAAACAAGCACAGATCAGCAGAATAGCGAGCTGGAAGGTTTGGAAGACATTAATTTATATGTTACAATAATCTTATATATTTTTGTAATTTCGATCGCTAGTGTTTCCTCCTTTGAGCATTCACCTTTTCATTTCCACACCTGGTTTTCACTGGCTACAACTCGCAGGTGCATGTTTACATCAGAGGATATACACCCAACAAGCGATCATTTTTGGGTCATCATAAAGGATTGGATCAATGACAAACAAAGAATTTCTTGCTGATCGTGCAATCGCTGCACATCTTTTACAATGATTTTGAACGTTTGCTCGATATTACGATATTTTTACACGATAATCGCTCTGTATAAAAGACCTTTAAAAAGAGGACTTTACCAATTTGGAGAATGAACGATAACCTTCGGAAACTGGACAAAAGTACAACATTCTCTAAAAAGAAATACATACGTTGTAGTACTTTCGTCCAGCTTTCAACGGTCAAGGTTCATTATTTAAGCTCGCTGGCATCAACACTCTGTCTTTTCAGCCGCAGCTTTTATTTATATTGTTTTCTAGCAGTCAGGTATAATTGCTAGCAACAGTCTTCCCTTTGTTCCAATTAGGTTTCTATCCTGTGTTCTTTCTGCTCAATGATGATGGCTCAGCCAAAAGTCACCTGACCAAAGTGAATGGGGAATTGAAAAGTAGTAAAATCAAGAATGCATTCTTCCTATTTTTGTTAGAGCACCAATGAGCGAGTTCATAGATATTTGTATGCTTTCTTCTGCTTTACCCATTTGTTTTAATACAGCTGCAGCAGAAGACAAAACAATATTTATCTATCAGGGAATTATATTGGATTGATGTTCTTCGTCTTCCTACCGATCTATGTGGGATATAATAGAACATGCCATTTAGAAAAAAGCTTTGTAGAGTGTATTGGTAAGTCTCTTAAAGGAGATCTGAAATTCTTTTGTTACACAGGCCAAATACTAATGGTATGCTACATATTATACCTTAATAATAATAATAATAATAATAATAAAAACAGTAGCATATTGCTATTTATTTCCAGCATAGTGTAAGCATATTCTGCAGCATTATACAGAGGTTGTGATTACTCACAGCCTGCATTGACTTCATCACTGGAGACATGCCTCTCCCAAGTGCCAATAGATTCCAAAAACAGCAATCGTGTTTATGTTGGATGCCACTGCTGCCTCCATCCCAAGATGGGCAGCACTGCATGTTTTTGTACATACATTTTAAATTTCGTCAAATTTGAAATGATGGAAAATGACACAGAATTGTTTTAATTTTGGGCAGTATTGCATAAGCAATATGTTGCATATGACAGATTTGCTGTGACTAAATGTCCTAGCCATACATGTGAGTGAGTTTTTTTGCATGGATTTTTACAAACCCCATTCAGATCTTTGGGACAGTCAAAGAAATTTCTGTCTGCAAAAAATTTGCCGGATGTGAACATACCCTATGGCAAAGTTCACACTATTGTTGTCTCCCATTTAGGTCTCTTCTGTCAGAGGAAGAAATGAGCCAAAATTCAAATGGAAAGCATCACTTCCGTTTGAATTACCATTGATTTCAATGATAATTCTTTTGTTTCAGTTGGATTCTGTTTGCCGAAGTTTTCTAGGTTTCCATTTTTTTTCATGGAAGCAAAAGTGCGTCAGACTGCAAAAAACAAAAGCCTAGCAAACGAAGGCAAAAGGAATCCAACTGAAACAAAATAATTACTATTGAAATCAATGGTAATTCAAATGGAACTGCTGCTTTCCATTTCGATTTTCTGGAATCTCTTCCCTTGAAGGAAGAGACCTAAACGGGAGACAACAGTAGTGTGAACTTAGCCTAAGAATTGCTGATTGAGTTCATTGCCTACATTTGTACCACTTTTATTCTTCAAAATGTTTGTGTCCCTGTTTGTACATATAAGAAGTGTTGTTTGCGTTTGAATCAGCTTAAAATTGTTGGTTATTCACCCTATAAAATTGATGCACCTCTTGGCTCCATTTTTACAGTTTACATGCTGCCCATTCACATCAGTGGTAACTTTATACCCCACTACAGTGAAATATCTTGACATTACATTAAAGGCAATGAATACAAACGTATGATTTACACTTCTTCCACAAACTGAAAATATCAGTTTATTTATGATCTTATTCGAAGCGTTATTTTTGGTGATGTTCATCTGATTGAAAAGCCAGCTTTTACTGCCAATTATTTCACGGATAATTTATGTTTATGTGAATGAAAAGAAAAATGTTAAAAATTGATGGCGAGCTGCAAAATTATCGTGCATTTTTTGTGTATTACAGTTCATTGAATTTAAAGTGCTGGAAGTAGACTCAAAATATTAACTCTTTGTATTGAGAATGTGCTGCTTACTTATCCTTTTGCATGTGTAATCGTGTCCAATAATTTCTTCTTTGCTCTAGTTATATTTCATCATTTATTATGACATCATACAGAGACAGTCTGGCTAGACACTCTATTCCATTATTGGAGCCTCAAAGAGATTTTGGAAAAACTCCTTAACTGCTTCTGTTTGATAAATTACCCCTTAAATCAAAAGACAGATTCAGTCTGATTCCTTCCTTTAACCAGGAGGGATTAAGGGTATGTGCACACACACTAATTACGTCCGTAATCGACGGACGTATTTCGGCCGCAAGTCCCGGACCGAACACCGTGCAGGGAGCCGGGCTCCTAGCATCATACTTATGTACGATGCTAGGAGTCCCTGCCTCGCTGCAGGACAACTGTCCCGTACTGAAAACATGATTACAGTACGGGACAGTTGTCCTGCAGCGAGGTAGGGACTCCTAGCATCGTACATAAGTATGATGCTAGGAGCCCGGCTCCCTGCACGGTGTTCGGTCCGGGACTTGCGGCCAAATTACGTCCGTCAATTACGGACGTAATTAGTGTGTGTGCACATACCCTAATGGTAACAGATATGGCAGTCAGCAGTTTTCCCAGTGCTCAATTATCTTGAAAAAATTGGATCATATCAATAGTATCTATGTTAGGGCACATTCATATACTTTAGGTCCATGCAATGTATGTCGATTTCTTGCCAAATATGGATTGGATCCCATGAGTCGAAAGAAGGAATACCTTGGATGAAATCTAACCCTGTTTCTGACACAAAATATATGGCCATAACGGGGAGGTTTTCCTGCTTTCTTTTAAGGGATCTGCTCACGGATGTGTCACAGACCTAAAATATGACCATATGAATAATGATAAGACAGAAGCGCTCCTGTACATTGAGTACTATGCACAGACATGTGAAAAGTTAAGCTGTTATCCTCTGTTTTCTCATCTGTTATGGGAGCACGGTCGCATCTTACCCATCTTGTACCCGTTAGTAACCGGCCCATCTTGTTTCTACGTCGGTCACTAACGTGCCTTATTCTGATGCCATAGACTTTTTACGTCGCCGCATCGGAATAAGTAAACAGAGCAGGGAGCTGTCAAATCTCCCTGCTCTCAGCTGCTAGAGGCAGCTGAGGGCTGGGAGCGTCCCTGCTCTGCCGTGTGAGATCGATATTAGTATCGATCTCACACGTTTAACCCCTCAGATGCGGTGCTCAATAGCGAGCACCGCATCTGAGTGGTTTTGGAGAGAGGGAGGGAGCTCCCTCTCTCCCCCACCAACACCCGGCGAGACGATCGCTGAGTGTCTGTGTCTCTAATGGCAGCCGGGGGTCTAATAAAGGCCCCCAGGTCTGCCTGGAGTGAATGCCTGCTAGATCATGCCGCAGGCATGACCTAGCAGATGCCTGTCCGTGTTAAACGGACAGGCAGTAATACACTGCAATACAAAAGTATTGCAGTGTATTAGAAATGCGATCTCAGAATCGCATATTATAGTCCCCTAATGGGACTAGTAAAAAAGTGAAAAAAAAGTTTAATAAAGTTAATTAAAAAAAAAATTTGAAAAAAATGAAAAACCCAGCTTTTCCCCTTACAAAATGCTTTACTATTAAAAAAACAAAATAAAGTTAAAAAGTTACACATATTTGGTATCGCCGCGTCCGTAACGACCCCGACTATAAATCTATTACATTATTTAACCCGCACGGTGAACGCCGTAAAAAATTTAATAAAAAACTATGGAAAAATTGCTGTTTTCTGTGAATACTGACTTTAAAAAAATGTGATAAAAAGTGATCAAAAAGTCGCATCTACTCCAAAATGGTACCAATAAAAACTACAAGTCTTCCCGCAAAAAAAAAGCCCTCATACGACCGCATCGGCGAAAAAATAAAAACGTTACGGCTCTTCAAATATGGAGACACAAAAACAAGTCATTTTGAAAAAAAACGTTTTTACTGTGTAAAAGTAGTAAAACATACAAAAACGATACAAATTTGGTATCGTTGCAATCGTAACAACCCGCTGAATAAAGTTATAGTGTTATTTATACCACACGGTAAACGGCGTAGATTTAGGACGCAAAAAAGAGTGGCGAAATTTCAGATTTTTTTCTATCCCCCCCAAAAAAAAGTTAATAAAAGTTAATCAATAAATAATATGTACCTAAAAATGGTGCTATTAAAAAAAAAAACTTGTCCCGCAAAAAACAAGACCTTATACAGCTATGTCGACGCAAAAATAAAAAGGTTATAGCTCTTGGAATGCGACGATTGAAAAACGTAAAAAATAGCTTGGTCATTAAGGTCCAAAATAGGCTGGTCATTAAGGGGTTAAAAGTTCCAATATTTGTGTATATTTATTACGCATGTTAATGCTTATGTATGTCGATCTACAATGACTTGTGAAAATATACACCCCCTTGGGGATCTTCCTGTTTTGTTGCATTACAATCTTGAATCAAAATGGATTTTTGGGGGTTTTGTACCATTTGACTTAGGGCTTATTCAGACGAACGGGATATACGTCCGTGCAACGCGCGTGATTTTCACGCGCGTCGCGCGGACCTATATTAGTCTATGGGGCAGTGCAGACAGTTGCTTGATTTTTACGCAGCGTGAGTCCGCTGAAAAAAAGTCACGACATGTCCGTTCTTTGGGCGTATTTCGCGCATCACGCACCCATTGTCTATGGGTGTGTGAAAATCACGTGCACCACACGGAAGCACTTCCGTGGGACGCGCGTGATTCGCGCAACAGCTGTCAAACTATAAATGAAAACAGAAGAGCACCACGTGCTTTTCTGTTTACAAACATCCAAACAGAGTGTCATAATGATGGCGGCTGCGCGAAAATCACGCAGCCGCACATCATACGGGGCTGACACACGGAGGTGTTAAGTGCCTTTTGCGCACGCAAAACACCGCGTTTTTTGCATGCGCAAAACACACACGCTCGTGTGAATCTGGCCTCAGTCTGAGATTTGAGACTAGGATGGAGGTTCACCTTCCAGTAGGACAATGACCCTAAACATATTGCTAAAGCTACACTGGAGGGGTTTAACCTCTTAACGCCGAAGGACGGATATATCCGTCCTCTGCAGCTGCTAGTTCGCGCAGGAGGACGGATTTATCCGTCCTGTGATGGCGCGGGTACTGTCACTGTACCCACACGATCAGTGGCAGGAGCACGGCTGTTATACACAGCCTGGCTCCTGCTGCAACTGCCAGAATCGAAGCGCGCTCCGATTCCGGCAGTTTAACCCATTAAATGCTGCTGTCAATAGTGACAGCGACATCTAATGTGTTTGACAGAGGGAGGGAGCTCCCTCTGTCACCCGATCGGCGCTCCCGCAAACAAATCGCGGGTCGCCGTCGGGTTTCCATGACAGCCGGGGGCCTAATAAAGACCCCCAGGTCTGTCATCAGCAAATGCCTGTTAGGCGATGCCAGAGGCATGACCTAACAGGTTGCCTGTCAGTTTTAGGCCTCATTTACACGAGCGTGTGCGTTTTGCGCACGCCAAAAAACGCAGCGTTTGGCGTGCGCAAAAGGAACTTGACAGCTCCATGTGTCATCCGTGTATGATGCGCGGCTGCGTGATTTTCGCGCAGCCGCCATCATAGAGATGAGGCTAGTCGACGTCCGTCACTGTCCAGGGTGCTGAAAGAGCTAACTTATCGGCAGTAACTCTTTCAGCACCCTCGACAGTGAATTCCGATCACAATATACACCAACCTGTGAATAAAAAAAAGACGTTCATACTTACCATGAACTTCCTGCTTTCTCCAGTCCGGTCTCCCGGCCGTTGCCTTGGTGACGCATCCCTCTCTTGTCATCCGGCCCCACCTCCCAGGATGACGCGGCAGTCCATGTGACCGCTGCAGCCTGTGATTGGCTGCAGCCTGTGCTTGGCCTGTGATTGGCTGCAGCTGTCACTTGGACTGAATTGTCATCCTGGGAGGTCAGACTGGAGGAAGAAGCCGGGAGTTATCGGTAAGTCAGAACTTCTGTTTTTTTTTTACACGTACATGTATATTGTGATCGGAAGTCACTGTTCAGGGTGCTGAACCAGTTTAACTCTTTCAGCACCGTGGACAGTGACTGTCTCCTGACGTGGCGTACCGAAAAATTTTTTGCCGGGTTCGGTCAAAACGAGTTCGGCCGAACCCGGTGAAGTTCGGTGCGCTCATCTCTAATTTGACACTCCGTTTGGATGTTTGTAAACAGAAAAGCACGTGGTGCTTTTCTGTTTACATTCATCCTTTTGACAGCTCTTGCGCGAATCACGCAGTTCGCACGGAAGTGCTTCCATGCGGCATGCGTGGTTTTCACGCACCCATTGACTTCAATGGGTGCGTGATGCGCGAAAAACGCACGATTATAGAACATGTCGTGAGTTTTACGCAACGCACTCGCGCTGCGCAAAATTCACGCATTGTATGCACTGCCCCATAGAGTAATATAGGTGCGTACGACACGCGTGAAAAGCACGCGCGTCGCACGCGCGTATATTACGCTCGTGTAAATGAGGCCTTACACTGACAGGCAATAATGCTTTGGTATACTAAGTATACCAAAGCATTATATATGCGATCAACAGATCGCATAGTGAAGTCCCCTGGTGGGACTAAAAAAAAAATGTAAATCAGTTAGGCCTCATGCACACGACCGTGTTTTTGCGTCCGCAATTCAACCGCAAATCCACGGGTAAATTGCGGACCCATTCATTTCTATGGGCCCATACACACTATCCGTGTTTTCACGGCTCTCCGCATGTCCGCACATCCGTGCCGCAGAAACTACGGACATGTCCTATTATGGGCCGCAAATGCGGTGCGGACATGCCAATAGAAGTCAATGGGCCCGTGGAAATTGCGGATACACCGCCGTGTGTCATCCGCAGTTTTGCGGATTTGCGGAAGTGTTGCTAGGCGACGACCGGGAATGAGTTCTGTCGTCATCATGTTTTACCTAGGCTTTTTATTTTTCATCCGCATTTTGCGGATTACATACGGATGAACTGCGGAGGACATACGGATGAACTGCGGATGACATTTCACGGAACACGGTCCTGGAATTTGCGGACCAGAAAAACACTACGGTCGTGTGCATGAGGCCTAAAATAAAGTTTGTGAAAAAAATAAATAAAATTACAGTCAAAATCAAATAAAACTTTTTTTTGCCCAAAAAGTGGTTTTATTTAGTAAAAGTGTCAAAACAAATAACACATACACATATATGGTATCCCCGCGATCGTAACGACTTGACCAATAAAATGAACACATTAATTAAACCGCCGGATGAACAGCGTCCAAAAAAAACGCTAAAAACAGCGGAAAAATTCTCTCTTTTCTCCCATTCCCCCATAAAAAATAAAATAAAAGTTAATCTATAAGTCCTATGTACCCCAAAATAGTACTAATGAAAACTACACATTGGCCCGCAAAAATCTAGCCCACATACGGCCACATCGACGGAAAAATAAAAATATTACGGCTCTTGGAATGCGGCGATGCAAAAACATGTAATTTTTTTCTAAAAGGCTTTTTATTGTGCAATCGTAGGAAAATATATAAGGCTGGGTTCACACAACCATGTTACGTCCGTAATGTACATCACTATGATGCTAGGAGCCCGGCTCCCTGCACTGTGTTCGGTCCGGGTCTTCCGGCCGAAATACGTTCCGTACTTTACGGACGTAACATGGTCGTGTGAACCCAGCCTAAAACCTTTACATATTTGGTATCCCCGTAATCGTGCCGACCCATAGAATAAAGATAACATGTTATTTACGCTGCATAGTAAACGGCGTAAATTTATAACGTGAAAATTAATGCTGGAATAGCTGCTTATTTTCAATTCTCTCCTAAAATAAAGTTAATAAAACTTAATCAATATATTATAAGCGTCTAAAAATGGTACAATTACAAAATACAACTCGTCCCGCAATAAACAAGCCCTTATATGGCTATGTCGACGGAATAAAAAAAAAGTTACGACTCTTGGAAAAAGTAATAATCCTTGGTCATTAACGTGCAAAATGGCCCGGTCATTAAGGGGTTAAGGGGAAACTTTTATATTTCTTGAAATGTCCCAGTGAAAGCCCAGACGTCAATACCATTGAGAATCTGTGGCATGACTTGTAGACTGCTGTTCACCAACATAACCCTTTTAACCCGTTAGTGACCGGACCGCCCCATAGTGTTTTTACGGCGGCCACTAACGGGCTTTATTCTGATGCATAAGCCTTTTTACAGCACTGCATCGGAATAAATAAACAGAGCAGGGAGCCGTTAAATCTTCCTTCTCTCAGCTACCAGAGGTAGCTGAGGGCAGCCCTGCTGTAACGGGTGAGATCGATATCAGTATCGATCTCACCCGTTTAACCCCTCAGATGCGGCACTCAATAGCAAGCGCCGCATCAGAGTGGTTTTGGAGAGAGGGAGGGAGCTCCCTCTCTCTCCCACCGGCACCCGGTGATCTTATCGCTGTGTGTCTGTGTCTCCGATTGCAGCCGGGGGCCTAATAAAGGCCCCCAGGTCTGCCTGTAGTGTTTGCCTGCTAGGTCATGCCAGAGGCAGTAATACACTGCAATACAGAAGTATTGCAGTGTATTATAAATGCGATCAGATAATCGCATAGTGAAGTCCCCTGTTGGGACTAGTAAAAACGTAAAAAAAAAAAGTTTAATAAAAAGTGAAAAAAAAAAATGAAAAACCCACTTTTTCCCCTTACAAAATGCTTTATTATTATAAAACAAAATAAAGTAAAAAAGTTACACATATTTTGTATCGCCGCGTCTGTAAGTACCCCAACTATAAAGGTATTACATAATTTAACCTGCACGGTGAACGTCATAAAAAAATAAAATAAAAAACAATGCATTAAATTGCTGTTTTCTTTGAATCCTGCCTTTAATTTTTTTTGCATCTACTCCAAAATGGTACCAACAAAAACTACAAGACGTCCTGCAAATAAAAAGCCCTCATACAACCGCATAGGCGGTTCAAATATGGAGACACAAAAACAAGTCATTTAAAAAAAAATAAAAGTGTTTTTACTGTGTAAGGCCCCATGCCCACTTCAGTTTTTTCCTTCAGGGTGCTAGCCGTTTTTCTGACGGCTAGCACACTGACCCATTCATTTCAATGGGGCCATGCACAGTTCAGTTTTTCTGACGGTCCCGTTGCTCCGTTCCGTTCCAAAGTAGAGCATGTCCTACTTTGGTCCGGGATTCAGTGACCGTGAGGCCCATGCAAGTCAATGGGGCCGTCAAAAAAACTGAAGGCACACGAAAGGCATCCATGTGTCATCCTTGTGCCGTCCGTATGTGACGGAGCCGTTGCCTAGCAACGGCCGGGCGGGCAGAAAAACATAACAGAAATATTACACTAATCGGCAGCCACTTGTCTATATCAATCACTGATTGAGAAAAGAGGCTGCTGATTAAAAATAAAATAAAAATCAGTTCATACGTACCCGGTCGTTGTCTTGTTGACGAGTCCCTCTTCTTCCTCCAGTCCGGCCTTCCTTTCTGACGTGGCAGCCTGTAATTGGCTGCAGAGGCCACTGCAGCCTGTGATTGGCTGCAGAGGCCACTGCAGCCTGTGATTGGCTGCAGAGGCGGTCACGTGGGATGAAGCGTCATCCCTGGAGGCCGACCTTCTGACGTCATCCTGACGTGCGTGACCGCCACTACAGCCTGTGATTGGCTGCAGCGGCGACATGGATGAAACGTCATCGCTGGAGGCCGGACAGGAGGAAAGTAAGTATGAAATATATATTTTTTTTATTACATTAAAATTGTATTTTCCGAGCGCCGAGCATGGTACTGTCCAGGGTGCTGAAAGAGTTACCGCCGATCAGTGCAGCCCATTAACTCTTTCAGCACCCTGGACAGTACCATGCTCGGCGCACGGAAACACGGAGTGCACACGGGAGTGCACACGGCCGCTAAAACGGACACACGGATCCATCAAAAACGGCCGTGAAAACCGTGTCGGAAGTGTGCACGAAGCCTAAAAGTAGTAAAACATACAAAATCTATATAAATTTGGTATCGTTGCAATCGCAACAACCCGCTGAATAAAGTTATTGTGTTATTCATATCACATGGTAAATGGCGTAAATTTAGGACGCAAAAAAGTGTGGCGAAATTGCCGTTTTTTTTTCTATTCCCCCCCCAAAAAGTTAATAAAAGTTAATCAATAAATTCTATGTACCCCAAAATGGTGCTATTAAAAATTACAACTTGTCCCGCAATAAAACAAGACCTTATACAGCTATGTCGACGCAAAAATGAAAAAGTTATAGCTCTTGAATGAGACGATGGAAAAACGTAACAAATGGCTTGGTCATTAAGGGGTTAAATTGAAGGAGTTGGAGCAGTTTTGCCTGGAAGAATGGGCACAGATCCAGTGTCTAGATGTGGTAAGCTAATAGAGACAAACCTCAAGAGACTGACATCTGTAATTGCAGCAAAAGGTGGCGCCACTAAGTAAGAACTTTCAGGGGGTGAATACTTATGCACATTAAAGTTCAGTTTTTTATCTTAATTATTGTTTGTGTCACTGTAAAAAATATTTTGCACCTTCAAAGCGGTAGACATATTGGGCAAATCAAGAGGTACAAATACCCAAAAATCCATTTTAATTCAAGGTTGTAATGCAACAAAACTGTAAAAACAATAAGTGGGTGAACGCTTTCACAATACACTACATACAGGCTTGTTAATATGAAAGTATTTCTGGCCTATGGTCACTGCAATGACCGTATAGTTTGACAAACAATAGTTCTTAGAAGATACATTTTTGAAAAGGCTTTGTTTTTTTATTTCTGCTAAGCCCAAATCCTTTTTTTTTAATAAAAAATAAATATATGTGAAAAATGGAGGCCATACATGCAATGTGAGTGAGCTTTGTGTGCATACAGGTCCGGCACCGTTGTATACTATCCCAAAAGAACACTCTTTTGGCATACGTTTGGCTAATATTTTTGGCAATATTAGACATATACTTTCGGAAAATGTCCTGGAATATATGCCAGACAGAGCCCAAACGTGGTGCGAACCTAGTCTAACATAAATGTAGAGATTGTTGGCAGCAGTCGCCATGTACATAAGGATCGGTAGAAATCTTCACACCTCCAAAAGTGAAGCACTGTTGTTTTGTAAGGTGTGTGAGGTCTGAAATAAAATTTTTGTATTTGGTTGAAAAGAAATGTTGCTGTATGAATGACTGTAGGGCTACGTCTTTGGCTGGGTTCACACGACCTATTTTCAGACGTAAACAAGGCGTATTATGCCTCGTTTTACGTCTGAAAATACGGCTCCAATACGTCGGCAAACATCTGTCCATTCATTTGAATGGGTTTGCCGACGTACTGTGCAGACGACCTGTCATTTACGCGTCGTCGTTTGACAGCTGTCAAACGACGACGCGTAAATTGACTGCCTCGTCAAAAGAAGTGCAGGGCACTTCTTTGCAACGTAATTTGAGCTGTTCTTCATTCAAGTCAATGAAGAGCAGCTCAAGATTTACGAGCGTCACACACGCCTTGCATAATACGAGGAGCAGCATTTACGTCTGAAACGACGCAGCTGTTTTCTCCTGAAAACAGTCTGTCTTTTCAGACGTAAAAGCAAGCTAGCGTGTGCACATACCCTTTAAAAGGTTTTCATTAGGTATCACCATGGTAAGTTTGACTACATATTTCTAACCTATATCTGTGCCTGCATAGTCCTTGTAATAATAGTAGAGTAGGGATGTGGAAGTGTTCTTAGCATAATCACATGTATTGTAATGTATAGTGTAGTCTTATTATATGTATGGTGCACAAACTCAAAAACAAAATTGCCAATATTCCCTGCATCCCTGTATAATTTCTTAAAGGGTTGAAACTCTCTTTAAAGGAGTCGTTGAGGATTAGAAAATCATGGCTCCATGGGGCTCTCGATTTTCTTGAGCGGCAGCTAGCCCCACCTACTTGCTGCTAGCCTCGCCCAGCCAACACTGATTGAGAGCCTTCTCCCTATCACAGTATGGGAATAAAGCTGTCAATCAGCAGTCGGTGGGTGGAGCTAACCTCCGTTTATGAATATGCGCTGCATGAGAAAAAGTGTTTTTTTTAAAAAAAAAAACGACTTCATTGATAAGCGAGTAATACAGCGTTGGAATCAGGGCACTACTTTATGCCGCCCTCAGCTAGGACAGCATAAACCTGGCGACAGATTACCCTTAAGAACAGCATTAACACGATTGTTCGCTGCATCTTTTAATTGACACTTCTACCTGTTGCCACTGCCATTTATAAAGCTGCAAACAATGTAATGTGAACATAAAGGCGACAAGAAATGAGTGTTGATGGTAAAGTGAGAAAAGCTGCAGGTGATCAGATAAAGTATATGTTGATTTACAGCAAAAGCTGAAAATGAATCTATATTTTTATGGTACAAGGTGTGATATGTAAAGTAAAAAGAGAGAGCGAGAAAACTTAGATTAATTACTGCCATTTTACAGTCACTAACAGAAACATTTTGTGACACTTTCACCTTCAAATGACCTTCATGTGCATTTTGCTAGCACAGGAGAACATTCATATCCCAAGTGGTATCATCCTGCTATCCAAACTAATGCATTGATATCAATAATTTGGCCAATATGACAAATGACAAACATTCGTGACAATAATTTATAATTCCATGACAACAAAACATTATCGCTGTAGCCTTACAATATGAAGGCAGAAAATGTTCTGTGTGAGTAGCTAGGGTGCAGTCACGTGCGGCAGGTTTTGGCGCAGAAATGTATGTGAATGCTGCAGAAACAACTGAATTCAAATGAATGGAACTGATTTTCAGTTGCAAAAATTTCTGCAACAAAATCTGCCGCATGTGAATCCACCCTTAAAACAATAGATTAGGTTACATGCTAATTGTCATTACTTGTCCATTTTTCCACTCCATTGCGGAAGAAAGAAGGGACATGCCCTATCTTCGGGCGTTTACGCCTCTGACCTCCCATTGACATCAATGGGAGGCAGAGAAAGCGTATTTCGCAGAGTTTTATGCCCGCAGCGCTCAATGGCCGTGGGCGAAAAATGCAGCGAAAATCGGCGTGCAGGCAGAAGAAAATCTGGCTCAAACTTCCAAACGGGATTTTGAGGCAGAAATTCCGCCTGCAAAATACTCTGTGTGAACATAGCCTAAGGAATTCTGCTAAATGACTAGAAAAAAATACTTCTCTGCTCTAGATATTACGCAACTAACCTAAATTACGAAGTTATTCACAAAAAAACATTGATAGTGTAAGCAAAGTTCATACGTTTAGTATTCCGTTTGACCTGATGATATGTATGTTTGGAGATACTGTTAGTCAAGTAAACCGTTTTTTTTATGGTGACTAAAATAGCGATTCTCACGAAGGCCCATATTTATATGCCTCGTGTAGGAAAATTTTTCAGACAACTACATTTGATTGGTTTATTACAATAGGAAGCTAAAGTCTAAGGGTGTATACACATGGTGCGGTTTTGGCGCTTGGTTCAAAATCATGCATTTTTACCGTGAGCAGTTTTGCAGTTAGCATGGAAACTGCTGCAAATTGCGGCAATACCCGCACCATGTGAATACACCCTTAGGGCATGGCCAGATGTGGCGTATTTCTGCCGACACTGTCCGCATCAATGCCGCACATAATCTGCGTTGCAGATTCTGTTGCGGTTTTGCCTAAAATGTGCAGTAAATTGCTGCGGATTAGTCGTTGCGTATTCAGGTGAAGAGTACATCCTGCTCTCTTTGAAAACATTCCATCTCAGTCTGGCTATAGACCTCGAAACACATAGGTCCAGCCAGAATGAAGAAATATCCTGTTCACGAAAGCAATCCGCAACGCAACACACATAACATCTGCGGGTTTCATTGCGTAATTTTGCAACTCCATTGAAGTCAATGGAGAAATTCCGCCACAAGTACGCATCAAGTCCGCAACAGCCAGTGTATGCTGCGGACACCAAATTCCTCACCGCAGCCTATGTTCCGCATGCGGAGTTGTCCACAATGTCTGCACGAAGATACCTAAAAAGGTGTGGAAACCAATGGACAGTCTGCTGCGGATTTCCAGTGCGGACTGTCCGCAGCGGAATTCCACAGCAATTCCGCCACATGTGAACATGCCCTAAATCTCATGGTATGGGAAACCTCATTGAATGAATTTCTTATTTATTTAACCCCTTAGTGACCAGCAATTTTTTTTGTTTTTCCATCGTCGCATTTAAAGAGCTATAACTATTTTATTTTTGCGGGATTAGTTGTATTTTTTAATGCCACCACTTTGTGATATATATATATAATATTTTGACTAACTTTTATAAAAAAAAAATTGCAGGGAATAGAAAAAAAAAACAATTCCGCCATTGCTCCATGCATTTTAAATTTACGCCGTTCACCGTAAATAACATGTTACTTTATTCTATGGGTTGGGTTCGATTACGACAATACCACATATGTATAGGATTTTTATGTTTTACGACTTTTGCACGATAAAAACACATTTGAACTGGAATTATTTGTTTTTGCATCGTTGCTTTCGAAGAGCCGTAACTTGGTTATTTTTTCGTCATTTTAGTTATATCTGGGCTTGTTTTTTTGTGGGAGGAGACGTATTTCATTGGTACTCTTTGGGGGAGCATAGAACTTATTGATTAACTTTTATTATTACTTTTTTTGAGGGCAATAGAAAAAAATAGCAATTCTACCGTTGTTTTTTTGCATTTTTTTTTTAGGGTGATCACCTTGCGGTTTAAATTACATGTTAACTTTATTCTTTGGGTCATTATGGTTGCAGCGATAACATATGGGTGTACTTTTATTTTTCTTTCAGACTTTTACTAAATAAAATCACTTTTTAATGGAAAAAATGTTGTTTTTCTTTGTTTTTTTTACCGTAATCTTTCTTAATAATTTTTATTTAACAGTAATAACTTATTTTTTCAGTCCCACTAAGGGACTTCACTGTGCGATCTTTTGATTGTTGATATAATGCTTTGGTATACTTAGTATACAAAAGCATTATTGCCTGTTAGTGTAAATCTGACAGGCAATCTATTAGGCCATGCTTCTGGCACGGCCTAATAGTTATATAGCCAGAGCAGGCCTGGGGACCTAGGCCCCCGGCTGCCATGGCACCCATCGGAGGCCCACGATTGCATTTACGGGCCACTCATGGGTGAGAGGGGGAGCTCCCTCCCTCTGTAAACAAATTAAATGTCGCGGTCGCTATTCACTGCAGCATTTAACGTCTTAAACGGCCACGATCGAGGTAATCTTCGATTGCTACCATTGGAGCAGGAGTCCAGCTGTCATCAGACAGCCGAGCACCCGCTCCAGCCTGCACGGGACACCCGTACAGGACTTAGTCTAGACTTATACTAGGCTGCCGTGAAGAGGCGGTGGCCTAGCCTAAAGCCCCTTAGTGACCACCGTATTGGTGGTCACTAAGGGGTTAAAGTGCAGTTTGGTCTTCAAAATATAATAATTGTATAATGTAAGAAAACTGTATTTATAAGACATTTTCAACCCAAGTTTTAGATTGTGCGTTGCTTTTCCTCTTTAGCTTATAAATACAAACTCAATAAGGCGTAAAGCTGAAATATATGTTTGATGGACTTTTATGCTTTGTAAGCAATTCCGCCTGAATGTCCTCCAACCCATTGTGTCACTGTCTTGGAGAAAATATTACTAGACTGACTTAGTTGTGCAGTCAGAATTCATTTACTGTGTATTGATTTTAGCTGCTGATAGGTAAGGATCAAGCTGTTCACTTGCTGTCACCCTGAATGAAGATACTGATCATTAGTGGAGGCACAGCGGTGAATACACATTATATTCACACCTATTTATATTGTTTGCTATATGCTGAAATTCAATGTTATATATTTACTGAGGTTAAAGCAATCCTCCGGTCCCAGGACAAAATTATAAATGTGATGGGGTATATGGAGTAATTTTACCTGGTGCCCTCCAGTTGTGCCCCTCTTCTGTGGATTCGTGGTTTTAGGATACCCTCTATGTTGTCTCAAAATGGTCACAGTGCTTCTCAGACTGAGTCTAAGACACTACATCTGTTCACGGATTGGACAGAACTGCACACGTGAGCAGCTCTGGCCAATCCGAGAACAGTGGGAGTGTTTCAGACTCATAAGAACCACTGCATGTAATTTGGGACAGCACAGAGGGGACCCTGAAGTGTTGGATCCAAAGCAGAGGGGCACAACTGATGGGCACCAGGTAATATTACTCCATATACACCATCATATTTAAAATGTTATCCCGGGACCGGAAGGTCGCTTTAAATAACCCTGCAGTCCTATGCAAGCATAGATAACACATTATCATATGCTGAAGCCTTGTGCCACTGTACATCTGTACAGTGCTGTTAAAGACTAATTCTGAACGGTAGCCTTATACATGTATTTAATATAATCCTCCGTGAACAAAGCAGAGCTGTGTGAATGAAGTGTATGGCTCAGTACTGCCATACTGGTGCCTACGTATGGCACGGTATTAGGGTGGATTCACACACAGTGTTTTGCTGTGTCTTGCAGCGTTTTTGATGCCGTTTTCAATGGTGTTTTTAGTGGTGCTTTTTTCGTGTGGCCAGCTGCCAATTTTAGTTTTTTCATTTTCGTTCTTTGGCTGTCAGCCATTTTGAGTTTTTTCATTGTCGTTCTTTACTCCCCGGATTCCAAAAGCCATAACTTTTTTTATTTCTTCGTCGACAAAGCCATATGAGAGCTTGTTTTTTGCGGGTTAAGTTGTAGTTTTTCATGGCGCCATTTATTGTACCGCATAATGCAGGGGCGGATTAAAGAGGCTCTGTCACCACATTATAAGTGCCCTGTCTCCTACATAAGGAGATCGGTGCTATAATGTAGGTGACAGCAGTGCTTTTTATTTAATAAAACGATCTATTTTCACCACTTTATTAGCGATTTTAGATTTATGCTAATGAGTTGCTTAATGCCCAAGTGGTCGTATTTTTACTTTAGACCAAGTGGGCGTTGTACAGAGGAGTGTATAATGCTGACCAATCAGCGTCATGCACTCCTCTCCATTCATTTACTCAGCGCATAGGGATCCTGCTAGATCCTTATGTGCTATCTTATACTAACACATTAACAATACTGAAGTGTTTAGAGAGTGAATAGACATTCCACGGGATGTCTATTCACAATCTCTGCCATTCCCCGTTGCGGAAAGCCACTTCCCCCCTCGCACTAAGCTGCATCCCCCCGCTCGTTGCAACACTTCCCCCCCTCCACTTGTAATAAGTGTAGTCGCGGCACAGGTCCGGCATCAGCACCTGGCGAACCATAAAAATAATTAAAAAAAACTCACCTAACACGTTCCCACGAAGAGCTGAACGGTCTCGTTACTTTCCTTCTTACTGCTACTTGGCGCCGCATGTCTAACATGCAGTACCTGGAGCCGACCGCTGATGTGTCCTCACGAATGGTGGCCGGTCCGGCATCTGATGTGCATGCGCCGATATGTGCGTTTATGAGAGAAATTACATCCTCTCCTAAGACACCGCTAAAGGTAAATAGTGGTGGCCGGATCCCTAAACAACAAGCTACAAACAAAGAGGGACTGAAAGAGACAAGAAGAACGAATATCAAGAAAACGGCATCACTGGGATAAAGGAAGGTAATTACAAAAATTTATATCTTTAGAAGGGTGAGCTTAATAGCTATATTTATGTAGATGGGAATAACCCTTTAACATTGCTTTAGGGGGAAAAAGTTTTTTTGACATTTAAATGTTTTTTTTTGGAACATTCTAAAACATGTTATTTAACAGTTTTTACCTTTTTTTTTATTAGCGCCCCTAGGGGACTTGAACCAGCGATCGTTGGATCGCTTGCATGATGTACTGCAATTCTAATGTATTGCAGTATATCATGATACTGACAGCCTCCTTTGATGCCCTGCCAGAGACAGGGATTCAAAGGAGTACAAAGATGGCAGACCTGGGGGCCTTCATTAGGACCCCAGGCTGCCGTAATTAGCATTGTCACCCACCGATCGCATTGTGGGGGGTGATGGCGTGTTGCAAGGGGATGCCCCCCTGATTCTAACAATTTTACTGCGGCATTTAAGGTGTTAAACGGGCGGAATCAAAGTGATCCTGGATTCCGCCGATTACAGTGAGGTGACAGCTGTATAACACAGCTGTCACCCGCCGAGTATGGAGCGCGCTCAGCCCGTGAGCCCGCTCCATACTTCCCCTTAACGGCTGTCATGTACTAACTAGTACGTGACATGTGGTTAAGGGGTTAAAGTCTTTAGTAAAATATCAAATGCACTACATACAACTGGTTGTGGTTTGTGGCGTTTTTGAAGCAATTTTGTGGTCAGTAGCATTTCTTTCCAAAGGCAGGATGTGCTCTGGATGTGGTGTTTTTTGCAGGCGTTTTTCCCATATATTTGAAAACTGCTAGCGTTTTTTTGGAAGCGGTTTTTGATGCAGTCCCAGGCTATGTTCACACAGAGTATTTTGGGGGAGGAATATCTGCCTCAAAATTCCGTTTGGAACTTTGAGGCAGATATTCCTCTCCCTGCACGCCGATTTTCGCGGCAATTATCGCACCGTTTTTCGCCCGCGGCCATTGAGCGCCGCGGGCATAAGGCTATGTTCACACGGGGTATTTTGCCGAGTTTTTTGACGCGGAAACCGCGTCGCAAAACTCGGCAAAAACGGCCCGAGAACGCCTCCCATTGATTTCAATGGGAGGCGTCGGCGTCTTTTTCCCGCGAGCAGTAAAACTGCCTCGCGGGAAAAAGAAGCGACATGCCCTATCTTCGGGCGCTTCCGCCTCTGACCTCCCATTGACTTCAATGGGAGGCAGGAGAAAGCGTATTTCTCGCTGTTTTATGCCCGCGGCGCTCAATGGCCGCGGGCGAAAAACGGCGCGATAATTGCCGCGAAAATCGGCATGCAGCGAGAGGAATATCTGCCTCAAAGTTCCAAACGGAATTTTGAGGCAAATATTCCTCCCCCAAAATACTCTGTGTGAACATAGCCTAAGGGTAGGAACACACACAGCATATTCAGGGAGGATACATTACGTCAAGCTGCGCAGCGTATCCACCCTGAACACCGCAAGGAATGCCGTCTGAAAACCCGCACCGCACTGTGATTGGCTGCAGCGGTCACATGGTCTGCAACGTCATCCAGGGAGGCCGGACTGGAGAAGAAGCAGGTAAATCTAGGTAAGTATAACTTTATTTTCATTTTCTCTTACTTGTGATTTTTGCGGCGGAATCACCGCAAATATTGCAACACACACCACTCTGTTACGGGTTTCAGCACCCCATTGAATTCAATGGGAAAACCCGCAACAGAAGAGCTGCGATTCCGCAGCATTAATTGACATGGCATTTCTCCACAGTGTGGGGACGAGATTTGTTGAAATCCCACCCACACTTCTGCTATTGTAAAGCGCTGCGAATTTTCTGCAATTACTCCGTTGCGGAACATCCGCAATTATTTTTCTGCCAGATTCATACAGAATCAAACAGAAAGAAACCCTCAGAAAGAGGTGCAGTACTGCGCCATAGAATGCTGCCATAAATATGTAGGCGTACATGAATTCTACATTTATAGGCGTAATCATCAATAGAAATGTAATATATATAGCACACTCATTTCATAAACATAATACCCAATAATATGCAATATAGAATGTAGTGAAATACTGTTACTACATGAAAGGAAATGCTATGCTTTTAATCTTTGTTTTTCCACTGAGACTGGTAGCTTATTTCTGCATTTGCTGATAATTTGAAGGAGTTTTCAAATCTGTTTCAAAGAGATACAATTTCTAGAAAACTTAATTGAACAAAGCATTTATAAATTATTTCTAGTCATGCACTTTTATAGAAAAGTAATAAACCAAGCTCAACCCCAAAATATAGTTAGAATAGGATGTCATGAGTAAATGAAAATACAGACGTTTACAGAGAAAGCCTTCCTATTCGTCCTCAACATGTCAGTTTATCTTGCGTTTCCGTATTACGCAACGTATGCATGTAGCCTCAGAGTAAGGGGTAGTCTAGTTACTTTAAGATGTGATCTAAGCATCTAACTCTTGGAAGTCAACACAGGTCACCATATGTAGGCCACTCTGTCTTCTACATTATATTCACAAAGTTGTTCGTTCTTTCAATAGGATTGCAAAGATGTTTCATGTAGCCATAAATTATTAAGATCATAATTGCTGGAGAAAGTACGCCATCATATATTAAAGCAAAGGGAACCAGCACTTCACTGACTGGCAATTCATGGTTAACAGCATGCGTTTTTTGTCTCAGGGTTCTTGGCTGCACCAGCACCAGTACTACCTGTAGGAGCAGTTGTACATCAAAGCATTATTTGGCATGGTAGGGAGAAGATGTTGGCGGTTAATCAGGCATAACCGGAGTGTTTTTTGTTTTACTTCTGCCATAAATCAACATTAGTAAGAATTGTTGGAGGAATTCTTAGGGCTCGTCCACACGTACCGAAATTGCTGCGTATTTTCCGTCCGGAAACAAATCTCATCCACACGCTGCTTATTTAGAGAAGAAATTGACCCGCGGTGCGTATTTTTCAGACCACAGCATGTCAATTCCTGCTGTGGAACGGTCAAGTCATCGAATTTCTCCTCCTATGAAAGTGGACAGTCTTGCCTAAACATTTTCAGAGTGCAGTTCCAAACACAGTCACTGGCACAGGTACTGCCTCTAATTCTTAGCCTCAGAAAAATAACAAGCAGTGAAACAATCCATTTCTAAAAATGAGTTATAATTTCATCCTTACAAAATGAGTAAAAAACCTGCTCATGACACCATTGTCGTAAAGTCATAGGCATGGTTATATTGTCATTACAATTTAATGTATTCTAGGACAGTGGCCAAACTATTGCCATAAACTGGAGCTAAGCATTAAAACAATTAGGTGGCAGGGAATGGAAATTTTGTAGGATTTTCTTTGGAGGAGATCAGATCACTCTATTAGAATAAATAATTCAGACAGATCGCTCTATATCTCCCCTCCCATTTCGTTAGCTAATGGCAATCATACATGTCAGCTGAGCCATCTGCCCGCTGGATTCATTTTAACTATTTGTCACCCTGTGTACTTTATATGATTATAATAGGCTTACACTGAAACGTAATCTGGGGTGACCTGCTGCTGCGTAATATTACAATATATTAAAAAGCAAACACTGTGTTTCATTAACATACTTACAATAGCACTTCAGCGTATTTCAGCATAATCTGACCACAGTGCTGTTAAACCGTGCCAAGCCTCAGGGCATTCGGAGTGGAACACGACTGACAGACCTCAGCCCCCCCCTCCCTGTTAATGCTTGGCAACCTATGCCAGGGCTGGACCGATCCCAGGAGCCAGGTGGCCAATGCACCTAGAAATTGGCAGCTGGCGCCTAACATTTATTGATGTCTATGTGAGTTCTTATTATCTATCTACTAAAAAAAATAAAAAATTAAACTGGCTCCAGAAGTCTCCAATAATTTGTCCACTCCCGGCAATGCACCACATTATCTAGCAATGTCAGGAGGGCGTTCTTGGATCTGGCAGAACATCTTTCCTCATTCCCTTTAAAAGTTACGAAGAGGGGTGAAGATCACTAAATATTCATAAAAAAATATTACTTTTTTCACATGTTGGGTTAGACTACTTTAAATTTAGAAAATAATTTGTGAGTAAAATGCTTTTATGGTTAAGTATAAATGATTTATTTTTAATAATCGGATGTTTATGCCAAAGCATTCTAGAATTCCTATATTATAATCATGCGCCAAAATACCTCTTTTCAAATTGTGAATCCAAGAATCTTTCAATTTTGGTGAATTGTATAGAGACAGCAGCTACGAATAACATTTACAGCCATGGGAAATCAGCTGTTTGTGTGAATGCCGGGTCAATGATCTTTATGGCAGCGACATTTTGTGGTTTTCGTAAGATGTTTATGAGTCATACTGAGTCATAGTAACATAGTTAGTATAATTGATAAAGGAGATATTCCAATAAAGTACAACCATGAGAAGGGAGGGTGGCATGGGGAATAATAAGGAACCCTGGTTTACCCAACTTAAGTCAGCAGAAGATGAAAAACTCCTGTGGGGCCAATCTACGCTAAAATGGGAATTTTTTTTTTTTAGCTGAGCCCATGTGAGATTCAGACTAGATTAACCGTTAAGCAGTACATAAGTATTGCCTAAGTATTTATGTTATTTTGCTTTAGAAAAGCATCTAAGCCCCTCTTAGGCTGGAATAACACACAATGTTTTTAGTGCAATTTGAGGCGCAGATTTTTATTCCGTTTTTTTAGCTATGGCCAAGAGTGGATTCAATAAGAAGGGCAAGTACTTTTCCTTCCTGTTAAATTCATTTCGGGGCTTTGGCTCAAAAAACTGCATCAAAAACTGCACCACAAACTGTGTGATTCCAGCTTTAAATTGAACAACACTTCAAGAACAAGTCGAAATCAAAGTGTTTTTGCCGCGACCGAGAGCAATGTTGGCAAAAGCTGTTTTATGAGCATCTGTAAGAACCACTCCTATGGGAAACAGTGGTATAGCACAGAATTGAGTTTTACATGTGTTTTCTAATGCTGCAGTTTTCCCCATTTAGGGCAAAAAACCATGGCAAACCTGTGACGAAACTGCACCAGATAGAGCACGTGTTGTGTGAACGAGATTGTTAAATTCAAATTTACTATGATCAAATATTTGGCTTCGGCAGTAAATTACAATGGTGGCCAATAATAATAAAATGTACGTCTAAATGCACTGCATTTTAAGCGCTCACATAAACTATTAGGTGTTTGTGAACAGGCTTATCAATTATTTGCTGTACAAAATTGCTGCAGAAGCATAAACGCACCAAATCCTGTATATTTGATTGTAATCTACGAGTCCTTTTCTTTGTTTACATATAGTTCTCTAGATACTTTATTTGGTTGCAGTTTTTATGAGTTTTTATATCACTTGATTTTTTACCTTACATTGTGTTTTAGGTATTTATGCCATTACCAGTTATACCAGAATAGACTGTTTCAGAGTAAAATACAATAAGCAGCACATACTCATACCCTCTAAGCAATTTTTTTTCTTCACAATCTTCCTTTATTGCTTGCGCTACCCAGATCATATGTTACTTGTTGGTATTTCTTCACAGAAAGCTGACGCCAGCAACTTGCATTGTGATTAATACTTTATATCTGAAATTTTTGGGCACGTAAAGGACATTTAAAAAAAAAAAAGGAAGAAAAACCTAACAAATATGTGATTGTTAAGAGACTGATCAAATATGTATGAGCTTGATATTGGAAATGTGTACTGCATTTCAACATTTGTTAAACAGAATATAATATTTCCTTAATTATTTAAATGCCTATTTTTTTTTTTTCAAAGGCAGTGGCAGAGGGGGAAAAAGAAGAAGGTAATAGCAGAACAGCTGTACAATATTCAGTTTAGGGATTTATAAGGTAATATGGTATAGTATTTACATTTATTCCTTATTTTAGGTAATTCTAAGGGAAGATTCGCTTATACTTTAATATTTACTTTAATAAAAAATATGTGTGCTGTGTGCAAGAGTGTTATTACAGCTTAAAAATAAGAAATACTTTGAATTTGTGTAGAGATTAACAGAACGAAGGGTCCACAGCAATCCAGTTGGCATCAGGATTTCAACCCAGAAACTCCTGTTTCCCAGGCAGCAGCTCTTCTCACTGAGCTAACAGGTACTGCTGGACAGCTCCAATGACAAATCTGTTCTCTAGTTTGTCGCAACTTTTGACTCTCTGGGTTCCTTGCATTGATTGCCTGATGGGGTTCATCCTTTTGGCATTCTATAAAGGTGTGGTCTGATTGCCAGATTTTTGAGCTTCCTGCTTGCAGTCTGGTTCCTCTCTCCCTCACGCTACAACCTATTGCTGTTCATCTGTTGACCAAACTTGGATAATTTCCTTACCACGTCTCTGCCTCACGCTACAATCTGTTGCTGCTTATCTGTGTGCCGAACTCGATTGTTTTCTGACAACATTTCTGCCTTACGCTTTAATCTATTGATGCTTATCCGTGTACTGAACTTGGATCGGTTCCTTACCACGTCTCAGCCACACACTACAACCTGTTGCCATTAATCTGTGTACCGAACCTGGACTGTTACTTGACTACCCTTGCTATTTTCACCCCCCGGCCAATCATTTCAGCCACTGGACTCCGAATCTGTCGTAGACCATGAGACTCATTCAGTGTTTACGAAGGCAATGTGGCTCGTCTGTACATGTGGCTGTGCTGGATTGTATAGTGTTCACAGTCCAATGAAAGTGAGCAAAATAAATGTTTCTTTTTGTCCTTTATTTTGCTCCCAATTTTATCAATCTGTGTTAGCGTACTCTGGAATTTATTGTCAAATTCTGGACTGCTTTTATGTTCCTCCAATGTGGCAACTGTCTTTTTCATGTCTTGTTCGATATTATCTAGAATATAATCTTCATCATCTATTAGAATGTTCATTAGAGTTTTAGAACACTCTGTCAAACTGTTTTCCCATTTTTCCTTGAGACCGGGTTTCGTCAATGCATTGGTAGGAAAAAGAGTAATTCTCAGGCCTATTGTTATCAAGTTTTGCGCTAGATATTGTTGTAATTTAACTTTTGTTCACCACGCTTGTGATTGTTTAACCGTCAAAATCTTGAATTGTCACAATAATATTGTCATTCCTATAATGGAATCTGCATTGGTTGTTTCTCCTTCCTTCTCATGTGAAAAAAGGGATGACACTTCTTTCTTTTGGTTTTTGTGTCTTTCTTTTAATTTCTCGGTTATGCTACAATTTGCCATTTATATCGTCTTTGTTTTTCTTTGTTTATGCTTCTCTACTAAAAGATACAGAAATGTGTCCAAGCAGGACACTATGATAACTTAGATGGAATTATATCCACAGAGATATTTTTAACTTTTACATCATGTGTACACCACCACAAGAATCAATATTAGTTATAAGGGGAAATGGAATAGTAAATAGGGAATAACGATGTAATATAAAACTTTACTTTTATTGAATACACTTAAAATGTTTGCATCTTCATTCTTTTTAAGCTTTGTTTTTGTGTTTTAAATACATTTAGAGTATGTTTCATTGTATGTACCGGATAAAAAGATTGAGTCAACCTCGAAACATGTATTACAGTTTCCATGAAACTTTTAACATATATTTTTTGTTTTGACAATCCTATTTTTATCTAGGGTGGCATTGCCCTGCAAATCTCGTTTGTTTTTTAATTGCTTTCTGATGTGATATTGTACTAGTTCCCTGTTTTGAATATACATGAGGGTTAGAGCAGCAGCCACGTGTTCTAAAGAAAACAGCAGGTAAAAAAAATAAGAAAAAAATTCCCATAGTTTTTTGTTGTGCCTGCTCTTTGCACGAATACTATAATTCTGGTGAGCATATTGATCCACTTGTATATCATTTGTGATATTTAACATACTGTAAAGCACCTCTTGTGAATTCTTTGTCATTGGAAACCAAGACATTTCTCTATAACAATGTCATATGTTGCTTCATGGAGTATATTTGCACTGTGTATAAGGGTATGTTCACACGAGGGCGTCCGTTACGGCTGAAATTACGGGGATGTTTCAGCCTGAAAACATCCCCGTAATTTCAGCCGTAACGGCATGTGTAGGCGCTTGAATGCCGCGTCAATTACGGACGTAATTGGCGCTGCTATTCATTGGAGTCAATGAATAACGGCTCCAATTACGGCCAAAGAAGTGACAGGTCACTTCTTTGACGTGGGCGTCTATTTACGCGCCGTAATTTGACAGCGGCACGTAAATTACGCCTCGTGTGAACAGACAAACGTCTGCCCATTGCTTTCAATGGGCAGATGTTTGCCAGCGCTATTGAGGCGCTATTTTCGGACATAATTCGTGGCAAAAACGCCCGAATTACGTCCGTAAATAAGCCGTGTGAACATACCCTAAGAGGTAGGAGTTTGCTTAAATATATGTCTGGCTACAGCTACTGTCTGGTTTTAATAAAGTAAGTGTTGTAAATGGCTTCAAATGAAAAACTTACGTCCACTGATTTGGACAAGACGATGATTCAGATAATTTCATCTTCTGGACCAGTAAGACTTAACGGTTCAGACTTTAATAGGTAAAATTTTGAGTTGAAAAACTTGAACACATGAATATTTCATAAAACTTGTAGCATTAAAAAAGGGCATCTGTGTTCTTTGCACCCTTCTGTGGGTTTCTTTCCGTAACTATACTTTTCCAATCTCCAGAAAGATACTAAAAGGATATTTGGCTTGCTATGAATTTGTCCCTAGACTATATACATCATATATAGATACACATATCTTATATCATATATCATACACAAATATACATTGGCATGTGAGTACACCTCAGATTGTAAAGTCCACAGATGGGTATTTTCACCTGAATTAAACTATATTAGGGACATTAGAAAGTAGAGCCACTCGTAACATGTCGTTGTATTGTGGCCAACTAATATTTGCCTATAGGCGTCAGTGAATACATTCTGTGCACAGAATATGTTCGTTGATAGCAGAGAATAAATAGTGTTTTATATATACGGTATATATTTCTGTATGGTTTTTTTTAATTTTCTAATCCTCTTAGTTCCTACTCAATCAGTTTTATATTACAGGTTATAAATATATTTTCCTTTTACAACTACATTAAATACAAATCACAGTCTCGCAGGAAACATTTCACAGAGAGATTGACCAAGATAAATACAGAACCATCTCTGAAGGTTTGTAACTGTAGGGAATCAACCTGTAAACACTGTGAATTTGCCTTTGCGTACTGGATTTCATTGAAAGAAATGACCTGAAACTACGTGTACTTGTCTACCCTGTTGTCGTTGTTCTTTTTTCCTATGTACTTTAGAATGTCATGTCCCTTAATAAAATATTAATAGAAAGTCAATTATAATGTGCGACTATGTTCCTATTAATAAGTAAATCAAATGGGACAAGACTGGAATTAGCAGTTTCAACTTCTGTAGCTAAATCTATTCTCGCACATTTTAGGAATTGTTAAAAGCTATGGACACTTATGTGCATTTATTTTGCGTTTAAATACCTTTGTAATTTACTTTTATTAAGAAAAAAAATGAACCGTTTCACTTCTGCAGCTTCTATGTGTCACATGTGTACATAGAAGCTGCAGAATCCCGTTCACAGCCGAATTCGACAGTGAGCTGCCCTCACGGCTCGGTCTTCTGTATGCTCCTGATCGTTTTTATTTGATCAGTTCTGATCAAGTCAAAGTGGATCAACTTTGATCAGAACTGAGCTTAAAAGACACAAAAAATGTGTAAAGGCTTTGTTGGTAGCCTGCAATGTTAGTAGTGGTAACCATAGTTTGCAGACAATAGGCTGCTTTCTTATCTGTATCTATCTTTTGATACCTTCACTGTTTCTGAAGGGAAAACCAGTATCTGCTGTATATTAACTATTAGCAAGAAAGATAGACAGGCAAGGAAAGATAATGAACATATGTTGCCGACAGACTGTGGTGCAAGACCACAAATTCCCAGATGTACGTGTGGATTAAGTAATTTTAGAAAACCTATCAATCATAAATTATCGAACTTTTTAATAACTATATAAACTACGTTCCTTGATTCCTTCTTTCCAATGTAATAGTGCAGTACTGTCCCAATCTGTGGGTGAGTGGACCCACTGGGCCGCACCACCATAGCGGGATGGCAGCTGGCCAAACTACAGTGTGCCAAGTTTATATGTATATAGTCCAAGCACAAGGGTACCTGTGATAGTCCAGACAGTATCAACGGCTATGCATGGGATGGGATGTTGACGGCAGGTGATTCATGCGAAACAGATGACACCAGACATAGTGTAACACAGTAGACTTTGCCGAACTTGTCTTCAAACACTATAGCGGGCACAGGAACATCTACAACACGGGATACAGGTAGCGGGGCATGGGAACAACTGGAACAGGATAACACTAAGGGACCATTTGCAAGACTAACAGAGGAATACGAACAATGCTCAGGCAATGAGCAAAGGGGCAGGGTCCTTCATATAGTCCAGAGTGATCATGGACTAATCAATGCTGTTTTACATGTGTGCGCACTGGCCCTTTAAGGCCAAGTGCGAGCGTGCGCACGCACTCTACGGGACACAGCAGGGAGAAGATGCGGGCCAGCGCTCACCAGACCATGGCTGCAGCCGTCGAGGGGTGAGTAATCCCGACGGTCCGCGGTCATGGACGTTACAAGTACTTTCTATGTTGTGAGGACATTGTCTGACAGTTAGCTTCAGCCTATAGAGCAAGGGTTTCCAACCTGTGGCTCTTCAGTTGTTGTAAAAACTACACATACACTGTGCAAAAATAAGATCTCTAATTTAGATAATTTGAATTAGGGCTCACACACTTGGCCGTATTATGTCTCCATTTTGTATAAGGCAGTAGAGGAGCATTAGCTTTCTACTGTGCCTCCATTTTCCTCTGATTTCATACGGAGGCACACAGAGGTTTTTTTCTGGATTTCAAACAAATCCAACAGAAAAGAAAATGCGGCATGCTCCATCGAACTCCGTACGTGTGGTGGTATTCTCCCCTAGAAGCTCTACTTCAAGGGGAGAATACCTCTGTACATACAGGGGCAGATTTACTAATACTGGTGTTCATACTACAGTCTTAGTATATAGCAAACAGGAGTAAGAGGCAGACCATTTATTAACAGGTGCGCGGCTCTTAATTCATTTGTTGCTGGCGTAGATCTCTCCTTTTTTGTATGCCAGATTCTGACGTAAATTATAGTAAATGGGTCGGCCCATGGGTGGCAATGCCCCTTCCGCTAAGCTTTGCCCTCTTTTTTGATAAAGTAGCGCGAGTGCCATAAATCCAACAAAAGTCGCAAGTTTTTTGCGCTGACTTCTGTGACTTTCTACGCCAGAAAATTGACGTAGAACATTTCATAAATTCCTCGCATAGAGATCAACAGAGCCTGTACAGGAGTCCACAGAAGATGTATGGCTCCATAATATAGTAGCCATACAGCCGTACAAGTAAACACTATGTGTGAATCCAACCTTTTGGCTGAAAAAAAACCACATAAAAAACTGCCTTATGTGCACAAGGCATGAGTGTCCGGTTTGGTAACTGATGGCATAACTATAGGACTTAGACATTGCAATTACACTTATACGAAAGGGACGCTGGTATAGCGTTGCACCCATACTTAGAAGCTTTAAGCTTCTTGGAATGCTCCATCTGAAACAAGAATTAACTGAAGGAAACAAAATGAGTAAGTACTGCTGATATAATATACATTAGAATATTGCTGTTTAGAAGGAAACTTCGTAAAGGCATTGTCTCATCAAGAAAAACTATTGGAAAAACCATATTTAAAAAAAGTTACATACAATGCATTCGGAAAGTCTTCACATTTTGTTATGTTGAGGCCTTGTGCTAAAATAAAAAAATAAAACGTTTTTCCCAATCATTCTGCACTCAATAACCCATAATGACAAAGTGAAAACAGAAATGTAGAAATTTTTGGAAATTTATTAAAAACGATTTAGACCCTTTACTCAGTTTGCACACCTGGATTTTGGGATTTTCTGCCATTCTTCTCTGCAGATTCTCTCAAGCTCTGTCAGGTTGGATGGGTACCATTGGTGGACAGCCGTTTTCAGGTCTCTCCAGAGATGTTCGATTGGGTTAAATTTAGGGTTATGGCTGGGCCACTCAAGGACAAGGACAGAGTTGTCCCTAAGCCACTCCTGTGTTGTCTTGGCTGTGTGCTGTCTTGTTAGAAGGTGAACCTTCGTCTCAGTCTGAGGTACAGAGCACCCTGGATCAGGATTTAATTAAGAATATCTCTGTACTTTACTCCATTCATCTTTCCCTCAAACCTGAGCAGTCTCCCTGTCCCAGCCGCTGAAAAACACTGTATACAGTACTTTTATAATATACTTGTATTTTTGGAACTTTTCTATTTGTGAGCAGGATTGAGCAGACAAAAGAGCAAGAAAACACTGAGTTTATGTTCACATATGGAATATTTCAGTTGCGGAAAATTCCCCATACATCTACATGGGGTTTGTAGAAATCCCATTCACATGTTGTAGAAACAATCCCATTCATATGTATTAGAACAAATTTCTGCCACAGAAATTTCTGCCAGTTGTGAACACACCCTAACACCACTTTCACACGGCAGTATTTCGGCCAGGTGTTCGATGGGGTTGAGGTCAGGGCCAGTCAAGGTCTTCCACACCAAACTCACCCAACAATGCCATTATGGACCTTGCTTTGTGCATTGGGGCTCAATCATGATGGAACAGAAAAGGATCTTCCCCGAACTATTCCGACAAAGTTGGAAGCATACAATTATCCAAAATGTCTTGGTATGCTGAAGCAGGAAGATTTCTCTTCACTGGAACTAAGGGGATTAGGCCAACCTCTGAAATGCCAACCCATAGCATTATCCCTCCTCTACCAAACTTTACAGTTGGCACACTGCAGTCAGGCAAGTAACGTTCTCCTGGCACGTTACCAGTCCAGTGGCGGCGTGTTTAACATCACACCATAAAACGCTTGGCATTGTGCTTGGTGTTGTACGCCTTGCATGCATCTTCTTGGCCATGAAAACTCTTGCCATCAACATCCTGGGGCACAGTATTTGTTCTAAAGTTAATGCCAGAGGAGGTTTGAAACTCTGCAGTTAATGAGTCAGCAGAGCGTTTGCGACTTTTATGCACTATGCGCCTCAGCACTCGGCGACCCTGCTCTGTAACTTTACGTGGTCTGCGACTTTGTGGCTGAGTTGCTGGGGAATATCTGGGAGGGAAGAAATATCACAATCTGACTTGTTGCAATGGTGGCATCCTATTACAGTACCCTGCTCAAAATCAGTGATCTCTGTAGAACGACCCATTCTTTCACTAATGTTTGTAAAGGCAACTGCATGGCTAGGGCTTGTTTTTTTACATCTGTGGCAAAGGGACTGAACAAAACACCTGAATTCAGTGATTAAGGCCCCATGTACACGACCGTGCCCATAATCATGGGCCGCGATTGCAGGCAGGGCCGGCCGACGATGGCCGCGGACAGCTGCCCGCATTTTCGGCCCATGCTCCCATACCAAGTATGGGATCACGACCCGTAGAAAGCAAAAGATAAGACATGTCCTATCTTTTGCGGTACACTTCTACGGCCCGGACACCTTCCCATAAATAAACAGGTAGATGTCTGTGGACAATAGAAGTGAAGGGGTACGTAATTGCGGACAGTAATTGCAGTCCGCAATTACGGACGATTTTTACGGTCGTGTGCATGGGGCCTAAGAGGTGTGTCCCAATATTTTTGTCTAAATATTGCATATTGTGCAATTTGCTTTACCTTAATGTGCAGTATATTCTTTTTTTTTTTAATGACTAAATTAGATGTCGTATGTGTGCAGGAAATATCACACCCTTATTTAAAACATCCTCAAATATTGACATATATGTTTTAGTTTTATTTTTAAATAATTATGGTTTCTCATATCCTAAGTTAGGTTTAAGTTTAGTGATTTTTTTTAAGATATTTGTATTTCTATATTTTTATGGTTAATTTTCCTGTTTTCTCTATGCAGTTTATGTTGTGAAATTGGTTAAGTACATGCTTATTCTCACAGTTTAGGAAGGAAATGGCCTTGTCTAAGGAGCACCTCCCTCCTCCTTTTTAATGTTCTGACTCCTTCCCTTTTCCGCAGAGTAGAAAAAAATCAATAGATTAGACTCTTCACTTTTCTGAAGATGCTGGGCAGGTGTAATTAATCTCTAAACATCAGATTAGACATGTCTGAAGCACTCAGGATGTGGAAAAGAGGCTCCAGAGAAACTGTGTACTGAAGTAGTCAAGGAGAGGTCACTGATGACAGTTTGGGTCTGAATTAGATATAGTCTAGGTTGCTTCTCTTGAAGTTGTTAAGGAAGGCTTAGTGTTTGGCGGTTGACACGTCAAGTATTTTTTAAACGAGGTTAAGACATTCATATGTGTATCCAGGAACGTATGCAGGATTTTTCCAAAAGGGGGAGTGGGGGTTACAGCTATGAGCATGGACACACCGGCATAGTAGATGTATCCATACAGAAAAACAACCACATATATTCATACACACCTATACGCTGTATACAGTATACACACCGATAGGCTAAAACGTTGAAACCACTAACAGGTGATGTGAATAACATTGATTATATAATAACAATGGTGCCTGTCAAAGGGTGGCATATATTAGGCAGCAAGTGAACGGTCAGTTCTTGAAATTGATTTGTTGGAAGAAGGAAAAATGGTAAGCGTAAAGAACTGAGAGATTTTGACAACAGCCAAATTGTGATGGCTAGATGACTGGGTCAGATTCATTTCCAAAATGCAGGTATTTCCGGTATGCAGTGATTAGTACCTTCCAATAGTGGTTCAAGGAAGGACAACTGGTGAACCAGTGACAGGGTCATGGATGCCCAAACTTTATTGATGTGCATGGGAGCAAAGGCTAGCCCGTCTAGTCACAAAATAGCTATTGTATCACAAAATTGATGCAAAAGTTAATGCAGAACATACAATACTGTGCAAAAGTTTTAGGCAGTTGTGGAAAAATGCTGTAGAATATGAATTCTTTCAAAAATGGAAGTGTTAATAGCTTTTTTTTTTTAATTAGCAAAATGCAAAGTGAATGAACAGAAGAGAAATCTAAATTTAAATCAATATTTGGTGTGACCACCCATTGCCTTCAAATTTTACTGCCAATTTGTTGCATGTCCCTGTTTGCGACCGTGTTCATGCCATAAACTGGTATAAACTGCTTTGCGAATATGGGCCAAATTTATATCTCTATATCAACAAATTGGCTTTCAGAAAACAAAATAACATGTATATTATTAAGAGTTTTAATGCCACACTACTATGAAACATAGTTTCCTCTAGAAGCTTTAATACTCTGAAATATGAAAGGTTTGCATTCCATTATTCATGTATATAATTTTTTCGAACAAGGCCAGTATATATCCAATGGGGTCCATCAGGCGTCACTGGTATCCGTCGTGCAGCTAAGCTGCCACTGCGTCTTGGCTTCCGTTATAAATGAAAGCCACGACCCAGATGTGAATAGAGCCTAATTTTCTAGCGTTCCACTTCCTTTCTTCCATTTGATCAAGTGATTAAATTAATTGTACAACATAACAAAATAAAGCGCAGAGAGGAGAGAGCAGGATTTGCATTTCTATAAAGCCTGGGTGTCTCTGTGACAAAAATATTGATTCATAGCAAATTAAAATGGCTACTGTAACTTAGCTTTCCCTGACCAAGCTATAAGAGAAATCAGGTTTATGAGGAATAACTATCACAGAAAGAAAAACAAAATGTTTTCTGCACACGGATACATTTTGAGTAAAGAATCGGTTCAATTATATTTTAAAATGCAATCGCTTCATATTTGTGTAGATGATAGACAGAGCCCATGTTGGTTTTGATCTTTTAGGAGAGTGTAAAGTCTTGAGAATTGATTAAATAATCAACAGTTTCAAGTACAGGAAATATGTTCAAGGTCACAAATGTCTGAAGGTTTTATTTTATGGGAGATAAATGGGACTATGGTTTGAATTACCTGCCTTGCTTCTATAAGAAACATCATAGTGTGTCGTTTATTTACCGGTAGATGCAGCCATGTTGCAGCCATTTATAAAAAGGATCAGGCATTGATATCCATAAAGCTGATTTTATTATAGAATCACCGTTGATATTACCTATAGTAGAACATTCTCATTCTTGCACATTTAATGAAAGTTAAACCTCAAAATAAAACCATAAGTCTACACCGTAGAAATTTTCACTATAGAAATAGATTGCAATCTGCAGCCAAATCTTCATACGTATGTTGCATATGGATTTTGCGGCAGATTTTGCTTTGAATTTCACCCTATGCATTGCAATAGGTTAAATCCACTGTGAATATCAGAAGTAATCATGATAAATAGAGCATTTCCATATCCACAGGGTGCTCATAAATCTGCATGGACTTTTTTCGCATTGCATGAATGGGGTTTTGTAAAACTCAATTTACAAGCATTGTACTGTATAGGGTGTCGGAAAATCTGCAGCAATGACGACTTGAATGTGACGACGTGAATGTGACCTTACTTTTCCCGGTGTCTGCACAGAGCATGCTCTGCATTCTAGGAGATGTCATTTTTACGCTGGGCACTGCACAGTAATATGATGTTGGAAAAAACGAATTCCCAAAATTCAGACAGCTATGTGAGTCTGTCAACAAGATGACTGGTTTCACTAATAACCAGAAGAATTGTGAATGAAGCTCTGGGCTATGATACAGGTTGTAACTCAGGATCAGTACAAGTAAAGCTAAGGCTCAAATCACACCATGTTTGTCCACGTAAAATATATGACATATGCAACGATGTGTCCATTAACTTTAATAGGTAAATGAATGCAAAAAAAGTTAGGCATATAATTGTCCACAATATGTCGGGATGCTAATTGTATTGAGAAACGCAACTGACTGCCCTTTTCAATGCAACTATATATATATATATATATATATATATATATATATATATATATATAAAAGCATTGTAAAGTAATGGTGAATCAATGCTAAAAAGTTAAGATATTAATATCTATTCGTAGCTATCATATATATATGCTAATTCTCTAAACCAACCAAGCAATTCCTCTCCTTGTATATGGCTTGTGACACATTGAACTGTTGTATGGCTTATTAGTAAAACGTACCCTATTATTGAGAGCCAGTCTGCCCCATTGAACAATACCCATGTACAGATGTAGCAATCTTTAGAGAGTTTGTCCAGGCACGGGGTGGCTTTTCATACCGATGATCCACAGGATAGGTCTTCAGTATATGATCAGTGGGGGTCAGACACCCAGACTTCTCACCGATCAGCTGTTTCGGCTTCCTGTGGGCACGGATTTCCGTGCCGGTAGCAGATGGCTTTGTTCATAGTTTAGTGGCCTTGTTGCATCCTGTGAATAGGTCATCAGTATGAAAAACCACCTTGTGCCCGGACAACCCCTTTAACTTGACTTTTTAACGCGTTAAATACACAGTGCCAAGAAACTTTTACTTGACTTTTTCAATGGCTTAAGTTATCACACTGCAACAAGTTATCAGAGTCAAAATAAGGATTGCTATATCTGTATAGTGGGAAACAAATACAGCTGAATTTCTATGAAAGCATTACTCAGAAAATAGGATTGTGCTTCTATAAAAGCAAAAATCAACATTATAGTTCTACAATATACGCTGAATAAAGTTTTAAGAAGAAAAAAGTTTAACAATGAATTGAATGCAATGATTCAAATCAGTGAACGTAGATAGATCTCCATGGTTTTTTTAAGGTTAAGGTTTTCTTTTTTTCATTACATTCAACAATTTGACTATAAATGTGGATATATGATGGCAAAATAACAAAGGGTTGCGTATAGTTTTTTATTATTATCATTATTATTATTATTATTTTTATCATTATTAGTATTTTGTATATTTATGCTGTTGGTTTTGGAGTATATAGATAAATGCAAATCTTTGTGTCCATATCGGATTATGAACTGTGGAGGCCTCTTGGAAAACATTCATATAGTAGAATCTACATTGTTTTGGGAAGGAATGGCAGGGATTCTTAAGGCAATGTTCACACAGAGTTTTTTGCAGGTGGAATTTCTGCCTCAAAATTCCGTTTGGAAGTTTGAGGCAGATTTTCCTCTCCCTGCACGCCGATTTTCGTGGCATTTTTCGCCCATGGCCATTGAGCGCCGCAGGCATAAAACGCCTCGAAATACAATTTCTCTGCCTCCCATTGATGTCAATGGGAGGTCAGAGGCGTAAACGCCCGAAGATAGGGCATGACGCTTCTTTTTCCCACGAGGCGGTTTTACCACTCGCAGGAGAAAACCTCCCCCGCCTCCCATTGAAATCAATGGAAGGCATTTTAGGGCCGTTTTTGACGAGTTTTGCAGGGCGATTTCCGCGTCAAAAAACTCGTAAAAAAACTCCATAGCCTAACTGAGAATAAAAACAAGAGAAACATTTTAATTATACAGCTAAAATATATTAAAAGATTACAAAAAGTAGCAGAATCCCAACAATAATATTTAAAAAAACTTAGAGCACATAAATTAAGCAGTGCCCAAATAATAATTTTCTATAGGACGGTGGTGGAGACCTGTAGAGGATGGAAGCCTCGTTTCCCGTTTGCTATCACAATGGCTTTTACTTGTGGAGTTAGATAATCCTATGGTCCGTGGTGAAGAACTGAATGCTAAATAATGATTCTGTGACTTGTGTATTAGCAGTTTATACTCCATTAAGAACTGATAGTATTTCGAGATAATTTATAATATGTCTATTGAGGCAATATATTTCATCATTACTTTACTTACTATATGTGTAATTTAATAAACTAAATGTTAATACAGAATTGAGTTTAAGCATGGAAATGAAAGCGGGAATATGTCAACCTCTAGAATTCCTCTTATTTATCAACCAAAACCAGCAGATAATATGTGGAATAAACTATTATATTCTGCATTGGAGATAATAAAGTTATTTCATTTACCATGGATCTCCGAGAAGATGTTACACATACATATATAATTGTTATATTTTGTATGGTCGTCTACATTCTTGCCATGGTATAAAACATTCTCAACAGCCTCATTAAAACAACCTAGTGAGAGAAAATCATGTAAAGGTCTCTATGACCTTCATTGATGAGCTGTACTTCTGCTGGTGACCATGACAAATGTGGGTGAGATAGCCGACCATAGAAATATACTGTATACTTTGTCTTCCTCATAGTACAGTGAAGGAAAGCGACAACTTAACTCATTCAGCTTAGATGCAAATATACTGTACAACTTAGAAGATTGCAAGGTTCTTCTCTTCCCTTGTGGTCTTAGTGGATATGTAAAATGGTCCAAGAACTCTTTATAATGGTGAAAACACATGCGGGGTGGAATGGCTGAAACATGATACTGGTAAAACTGAGTTATTACCGGCAAAACCGCCATTTGCCACCGCGTGTGCGCACGGTTTTGTCCATACTAGACAAAATAAGTCACATTTAGCATTGTACATAACAATTTTATATAAATGCTATAAATCCAGCAATGTGTTCTGTCTACATGTCTTCTGTATCAATCTCGCCCTGCTTATGGAGTGTAGACCTCTTTCCACGTTAAGTTCAGTGCTGTTGTAGTGATGATGAATGGGCATTATAATACAGTGGGTCATGTGGAAAGAACGAGTAATGTTGCCTATGACGAATAATTACGTGCCTGTTTTATACATTTACATAGTTGTACTTTAACAGGTTGCCATAAGCAAGTGCACAGTTTTTATTCACATTTCTCTTCCATACATGCATACCCAATTCATTTGTCATCTTCTCTACTTTAGGTGTTCCTGTTCTAATAAGGCTCACAGTCAATTGTCATATGTTCTATTAGGGCATTCTTATCATATAGCAAAGGGGTCGGCAACCTTCGGGCACTCCTGCTGTTATGTAACTACAATTCCCAGAATGCCCTGACAATAATACAGCCTTTGGCTGTCAGAGCATCCTGGGAGTTGTAGTTTACACACACACCATGTGTGATCCTGTCTGATGGGCCCTGTATCTAAGCATACCACATGTTAGGCTTAGATACAGAGCCCCAGCAGAGAGTAATCTTATACAGTATAAGATTACTGTATGCTGGTGCCCTGTATCTAAGCCTACTATGCGGTAGGCTTAGATACAGGGCTCATTGGACAGTATCATACACGGTCATGTATCTAAGTCTACGATGTGATAGGCTTAGATACAGGGCCCATGTGTGATACTGTCTGTTAGACCCTGTATCTAAGGCCTCATTCACACGGCAGGGTTTCCCTGCCGGGTGCCGGCCGTTCATAAATCGGCCGGCACCCGGCTGCATTAGGAATGATAGACCCCTAATGGGGCTATTCACACGACCGATTTCTTGACGGCCGGGAAATCCGGCCGTCAAAAAATAGGACATGCTCTATCTTCGCCCGGGCACCCGGCCGCCCGGCTCCCATAGAAGCCTATGGGGCCGGGTATTACACGGCCATCACCGGAATGTGTTCCCCGGCGCTTGCGCTCTATCTCCTCCTCCTCACAGTGCAGAGTGCATGTGAGGAGGAGGAGTTGATGCCATTCTGACGAATGGCATCGCTGTACACTGTGTTGCAGGGCTGGGGTGTACAGCAGGTGGAGGGAGCGCTGCGCTGGCTCCCTTCCCCTGCTTGTTAAAAGCACCCTGGCTCGGCGACACCTTCGATGGCGCCACTAGTAGCAGCAGCTGCGGCTGCGGCTGCTACTACTGTAGCGACGCCACTATAGCAGAGCGGGGAGGTATCTCCCCGCTCTGCTATGTGCTAGCCGCACTTTAGCTCCTTGAAGGAGCGGAATCCCCGTGTTTTCGGGGATTCCGCTCCTGGACAGAGCGCTTGATGTCTCTGTCCATATCTGGGCAGTGACATCAGGGGAAACTCCTGAAGCGGAATCCCCGAACACATGGGGATTCCCCTTCAAGAGCTGCCGCTGATGTCACTGTCCGGATCTGCCCGGCCCGGCACGGATGCATAACTTTATGCAAACCGGCCGGGCAAAATGGCCGATTTTACCGGCCGACACTCGGGCTCGGGAACGACCCGGTCGTGTGAATCCCGCCTAAGCCTAAGGTAGGCTTATATAATTTAACAAATCAATTGAAGAGCGTAGCTATGCAGGTCATAGGTTTTGACTAGGTTTCTTCCAAGTGCTTATGAAATCCTAGCTGTATCAATGATTATTTTATTTTTTATTATTTTTGTTTTTTTTGCATATAGGGTCTCTCCTTAGTTCCACAGAGTGCATGAATAGCTATTTGTAAGCCTTCTCTGCGGTTGGAGAAAGATGTACCCAGCTAAATAGCATTATATTAATACTGGATTCAAGAATCTGGAGATAAACTTATTATTTTCTGTATATATCAATCTGGCTTTGTTTAAAATACATGTGCTTGAAGAATAATAGTAAACCCTAGGACTGAAATATAGCAAAGAACATTTTAATAATATTTCTGAATTCTGAAATATTACATTATAATGTAATTGCTGAAGCCACATTTTCTACATGTATATACAATGTACACATTGCTTTGTGATTCCACATGAACCACCAGTATAGGAAGAAAAATCTATTTAACTCTACCTGTACTCGATTTTCTTTGGCTACTGTAATGTTTATACTGTATGGATATTGGCGGCTGCATAGCTGCTCATCGCGGCATTCCGCCAATAACAAAAAATAAAGTAAAACGCATAAGCCATGCTATGCCTCTTAATTAAAACAAAAAAGAAGGCACTAACGTATTAGGAAAAGGCTTTATAATGAAACTGACTTTCTTTGTAATTTGCTTTATTGTTAAAGACCGCTATTAAGGTTAAAGTGGGAATAGAAGATAATTATTGGTGCCTTCTTCCCGCTGAGATCCGAGAGGATTTTCTGAGCTATTTTGTGACCCTTCTCAGCAGCAGATCGTACTGGTGGTAGCAAATGCCAGGGAACGATAATAACTGTGGTTGATGCAGATTAGCTAAAGAGGTCAATCACAAATGCACAAAGAGAGTAAGAACTTTCCTAGCAGAATAATCTCATGCACTCACACATGCATGCTTAGGTACTTTTAGGAGATTTTACATTTTCAGCTGGGAGCAAGATGGATTTATGCTCCTCACATAGATACTTTGTTTTTGAGCAGCCTTTCAAATAAGATGTTCTGAAAGGCTGCGCCATTTGTGTTTTTATTCTTAGATAACTATAAATGAAAAAAAAAAAAATCAATGATTTCATTTCTTCTTGTTTGCATTGGGATATCTTTTAAAAGTTCTTATAAATTTAGAATTTTAGAATTCTCTATATGTAAATAACCATCTTTAACCATGTACACAACCATCTCTAATGTACAAAAATATGCAAAAAAAGATAAAACTAAAATTGTATTTTACTTGTATGATCAACCCCAAAAAAAGTTCAATGCAGAACTTTTATAAAGGATATGCTGCCACTGACTGATAGCCTTTCCTAAATGAGTGTACATACTATATGTAGGATTCTGTACATGGGAGACTGGGATTGTATTCTTTTATGGAGAAAAGAGAACTATAACGCTGGAATCACACATGCGTTTTTGGTGCAGTCTTTAAGGCAGTTTGCTTTTAGCCAAAGCCAGGAGTGGATCAGGAACTAATAGTATAAGTCCTTCTTTTATACTTGTTTCACCACTTAAATCCATTACTGGCTTTGACTCAAAAAAACTGCACCAAAAACTGTATGTGATGCCAGCCTTAAAAAGTAAAGTTTTTCTTACATCCTACTGATAAGAATTAGTGTTGAACAATATACTGTATATGAAGGGAATACAGACCTTACTTCTGAGTAAACAAATACATACACAAATACATGTACGCACACGCATATGTGTACATAAACACATATCTGAACACACACCACAAATAGCCAGACAGACAGATTAGATAGATAGATAGATAGATAGATAGATAGATAGTTAGATACAGTAGATAGATGGATAGATAGACATGGGACAGGGGGATAGGTATATACAACCACATTTTTCACATGTCACGGTTCCCCTATAAGCCTTTATAAAGTAAAGTTTTTCTTAAATCCTTCTGACAACAATTAATGTTGGACGATATTCTGTATAGGAGAGAAATACAGACCACACACAAATACACGTACTCATTCATAAGCACATATCTACCACATAGCACCAGGGTGCGTTCACGAGCTCAGTCCAAACTTAAGAAGCCAGAGCGCACGCATGTTGGTGATTGAGCTAATTGCTCCAGAGCACTGTGGGCTATAAGAAGGTCCCAGGCCCATCCAACGCCTGAGCTTTGTTGTTGTCTTTCAAGTCTGTCTTGCAAATGGTCACCTAGTGTTTCCTGCTCCCAGTGTTTCCTGTATCCTGTAACTTGTATCCTGATCTAGTGCCGTGCTTAGCTGTAGCTGTGCTGTATACCACGCCTGTCCTGCTTCTCTACGCCTGACGTCTACCTGCTGCCTAGTTCCTGCCAAGCCTGCCTTGCTACTGTCCGAGCTGCCACAGGTACCCTATATAAACTATAGACTCTGACCTGCGCCCTGTTGGCCTACTGCCATACCGCCAAGGCGGTACGGCCCAGTGGGTCCACGAACCCTATGTGACACATATGCGATGGTTAGATAGATAGATATGAGATGGTTAGAGAGATAGAAAGATATGAGATGGTTAGAGAGACAGATATGAGATGGTTAGAGAGATAAATATGAGATGGTTAGAGAGATAGAAAGATATTAGGTGGTTAGAGAGATAGACATGAGATGGTTAGATAGATAGATAGATAGATAGATAGATAGATAGATAGATAGATAGATAGATAGATATGAGATGGTTAGAGAGATAGAAAGATATGTGATGGTTAGAGAGATAGATAGATAGATAGATAGATAGATAGATAGATAGATAGATAGATAGATAGATAGATAGATATGAAATAGATAGAAAGATAGATACATATTTCATAGATATGGTAGATAGATAGATAGATAGATAGATAGATAGATAGATAGATATGAGATGGTTAGAGAGATAGAAAGATATGAGATGGTTAGATAGATAGATAGATAGATATGAGATGGTTAGATAGATAGATAGATAGATATGAGATAGATAGATAGATAGATAGATAGATAGATAGATAGATAGATAGATATGAGATAGATAGATAGATAGATAGATAGATATGAGATAGATAGATAGATAGATAGATAGATAGATAGATAGATAGATAGATAGATAGATAGATAGATAGATAGATAGATAGATAGATAGATAGATAGATAGATAGATAGATAGATATGGTAGACACATGTAACCACTATAGCAGAGGTTCAGCTGACGGCTGTCGTTCAGTGCTATTCTGTACAATCAAGCCCAGATGAATAGTGAATATTGATAGGACGAGTAACATCATTTTTTTCTAGAAATGTGTCCAACACAAATGATTCTCGAAGGGAAGGATAACATAACTAACATCATTATAGCTAACAGACTTATAAAATATTGTGTATGAGGAGGCGTAATGTTCACTTAGATTTGCCTAATCCTCTTTGCAGCTCATCCTTGGATGCCTGTGCTCAGTTTTGCTGCATTTGCTTCTTGTTATATTACCTAAATTCCATTTAGACTTAGACAGCATTTCCTGCAGGAAGGGTCATTAAATACACTGTCCAATATGGGTTATTGCTGTGATAAGCTAAACTGTGTTTGTTTAAGGAGGTTTTTTTCTATCATTACAAGTTCTACAATATATATCTCCTTGGGGAGGTGGATATTATTTGGGAAATCAATGGCCACAATTTAAGGTGTTTTGTGCAATAGTGTAAAAGACTTTCACTTAGGCTACATCTATTTGTAATTCCGTGATAGCTGTACTAAGTGCAAAGCACTGTAGATTGTTGTTAATCTTTACTCAGAAATTTAGAAAAGGTACAGATTTTTCTAGCTGACATTTACTTTTCATTGAAATAATGTATTTTAATCGTCAATGTGTAGCTCCAATTTGAAATAAAGAAAAATGATTGCCTGTCAATAGCGGCCTATTTTTGCCCTATTTTCAGGGAGGATAAGCTAAATAATTCTATATAAGTCAGTATCTATAGGTACTGTGATTTACTTTTCTCAGTGCTTGGCTTCTATTTAGCTTAAAGAGGCTCTGTCACCACATTATAAGTGTCCTATCTCCTACATAAGGAGATGGGCGCTATAATGTAGGTGACAGTAATGCTTTTTATTTAAAAAAACGATCTTTTTTCACAACGTTAGGAGCGATTTTGGTTTATGCTAATGAGTTTCTTAATGCCCAAGTGGGTGTATTTTTACTTTCGACCAAGTGGGCGTTGTACAGAGGAGTGTATGACGCTGACCAGTCGGCATCATGCACTCCTCTCCATTCATTTACACAGCAGAATCGCGTTCTTACTAGAACATGATCTGCAGCCACATACACAGCGATTCTGCTTGATTAACGTTAATCCAGTGTCCTGATAATAAATACACATGATCTCCAGACTGGACGTCATGTGTATTCAGAATCCTGACACTTCTGAATCTTTTCTGTGAGATTTACAGCAAGGGAAACGAAATCTCGTTTACCTCCGTAATCTCGCGAGATTTCGTTTCCGTTGCTGGAATCTCACAGAAAAGAGTCAAGTGTCAAGATTCTGAATACACATGACGTCCAGGCTGGATGGTCATGTGTATTCATTATCAGGACACTAGCTTAACGTTAATCAAGCAGAATCGCTGTGTATGTGGCTGCAGATCATGTTCTAGTAAGAACGCATTTATGGTGTGTAAATGAATGGAGAGGAGTGCATGATGCCGATTGGTCAGCATCATACACTCCTCTGTACAACGCCCATTTGGTCGAAAGTAAAAATACGCCCACTTGGGCATTAAGAAACTCATTAGCATAAACCAAAATCGCTCCTAACGTTGTGAAAATAGATCGTTTTTTTAAATAAAAAGCATTACTTTCACCTACATTATAGCGCCCATCTCCTTATGTAGGAGATAGGACACTTATAATGTGGTGACAGAGCCTCTTTAACTTCATTAGGGAAGAGCTGTCATCATTGACTACAGTTTATTTACAATGCCTAAAGGGAGTCTGAGGCAGTCTGAGACACACCTCCTGCCTCATCATTGGTCTCTCTACTACTCTCTTCCTCCTTGCTACAGCCCTGCCTCTTCAGATTGGCTGCTGTGTATAAACATAAGTCGATCACAGGCTCACCAGGAACCAAGTGAGTATAGAGCTGATTTCCATTACATTAAGGGCAGAATTTATAACATACGGCTTACTAATCCTGTAAAAGTCTGGCAGAAACCACACTCAGGCTTTAATAAATAAACAGCTTTATTAAATAACAGTAACAGTATTTGGCACCAACCACAGATGCTGTATGAACCAAGGATGGGGACCCGGCTCCACAGGAGCACTCCTTGTATTAAAGTCCCACGTATGACTGGGTGGTCATTTTGATGTCGCCCAATAGCAGAGTGGTTTCTCAGGAAAAGTACCAAAGTCTGTATAATTCTCACGGGGGAACACTTTCAGGGCTGTACTTTTAGCCCACCTCCTCCTTTTCTACAGGACATGGTATAAAATAACTCTGAGCATGTGTCTCAAGGCTCTCTGCTCAGGGCCACATTATGCAGGATGTCGGTAGGTCTATCCTCCCTGCTCCAAACTCTCATTCTTCTCGCCAAACTGCCGTTCCCCCCTTACTCAGCCCACCTGTCTCTTATCCTCTGACTGAGTCTTGACGCCCTATTAGTCATCAGCTCAGCCCTCCTCTTCTCTATGTATCTATTGGTGCATAGCTTTATCCAGAGCCTTTGCCCAGCAACGGTGACGCCTGCAGCTCGGAGCAACAGAGGTTCCCTTCTACTGTCCGTGTATTCCTTGGCAGCAAGCATACGCCACTTCTCCACCAACGTCCAGTGCTCAGCAGAGGGGGGATTTGCCTAAGACAAACCCTCCTTACAAACCACCAGTGAAAATAAGATGAACATCATGTAATTGCCATAAATACTAAGGCAAATGTATCTTTGAATTGGGCTACAAAGCCAACCAATAACTGTTCCTCTTTCTATATCCATAGTCATCAGCACTTTTTGATGATTATTTCTGTTTAAGAACCAGCCAATTGTGGTTTTCAGTCACAAGATCGAAGGGTGCTGACAGCTAAACATAATAAAGGAATTTTTGAAATACATATATATTGCAGATGTGTTCATTTTTATGTGCCAATAAATGGACAATATGTGCCCAAAAGCAGAGCTTCAATTTATGTTCAGTTTGTATACCAGAAGCAGGAAATCCCAAACTTTATAACATGTAGGAATCTCTGAAAAAAGTTTCACTCCTGGGAACCCCTACAACTACCCGATGCCTAACTAAGAGTGACAACTGTTGTCTCCTGACTTGGAACCCTGGTTTGGCTTAGAGGAATAAATAAATTTAGGTGTTTTACCGCACCCTTATATTTGCTTTTTTTTAAACTTTCATTTTTATTTGCCTTTTTCCAATTTTACATCATAACAATTCAATACAGCATTCAACACTGAACATTGAACATTGAAAAACAAATGAACATTTGCCAAAATGTATCTACATTATCATTCACAAAATAGCACACAAAAGAACGCCTATACAGGTAAGATTTTACAGTTAGTTCCGTCACATAGCCAACCATCCAATTCCACCTGGGGTATTCCGTCCCATTCAACCCTTCTAACCTAATCCAGAGTAATCTAGAGAGCAGCCCGAGGTTACTTGTCCATATCCTTTCTTGACTTTGCACACCCTCTCCCTATTCCCTCTATTTCCCCCCATACCATAAAGAACCTGTTCAAGTAGTCTAACAACACCTGGTATGGTCCTGATATCTTTCTCCCTGATATATCTAGGATATATCTAATGCTCCCAAGGAACCACTAAGATGTTCTTTTGCGTACCACGCTGTATGTCTAAACGAGGACATCAATTCTCTGATCATCGAATTGAGTAACAATAAATCTTTTCCATTTGGCGAAAAAGTGGGTTGTTTCCTTTTCTTTATGTCTTTCTGTTTCTAGGCCTCAAAAGCTTCTTCAGCTGTATAATCACCTCCGATAGTGTTGGGGCTTCCCTAATCAACCAGTTCTGCAATAGACATCTTTTTGCTATCATGAGAACAGTATGTATTATTGAGGGCACCCGTCCAGAAATCGCCGTATCCTCCTCCTCAGGAGAACTCACCTGATGGAATAGCAAACATTGTGGAGACATTGGTAGGGATGTTGCCCAGAATGTTGTTGCAAACCTGCACATTTCCCCCCAAAAGTCTTGGGTAGCTTGACATCTCCAAATCCCGTGGTACATATCAGATTTGGCCAATTGGCATTTAGGACACGCAGTTATCCTATCAGGATTAGAGGCAGAAGCTGGGATGATGAAACCATAAATAGCATTATGCATAATTTTGAAATATGACTCCCTCCATCTCTCATTTATAATTTCCTTTCGGACTGTCTTCCACCCTTTCATTATAACTTCAGCTATATCCGATTCTCCTGTCACTCTCTCCCACATTTTATAGCAATCCTTAGGATTCTGATTAATGATATATTTGCTTTTGAAGGCACCAACATGTAGGCGTAAACTTGGGTCTGGAAGTATCCTGTGAAAAATTATTGATGTTTGCCATGAGCCTTGTCGCGGGAAGCACAACTTAAAGAGGCTCTGTCACCTGATTTTCAAACCCCTATCTCCTATTGCAGCAGTTCGGCGCTGCAATGTAGATAACAAAAACGAGCATTTTTGGCCAAGTTATGACCATTTTTATATTTATGCAAATGAGCCTTTCTTAAGTACAACTGGGCGTGTTTAAAGTTAAGTCCAAGTGGGCGTGTATTGTGTTTATACATCTGGGCGTTTTTACTTGTTTTACTAGCTGGGCGTTGTGAATGGAAGTGTATGATGCTGACGAATCAGCATCATCCACTTCTCTTCGTTACCACCCAGCTTCTGGCAGTTCAGACACACAGCGTGTCCTCGCTCATCCGACACGATGAAGTTCCTGTGGGAGGAAGTTAGCAGAGTTGACAGAATAGAATGACAGCCCCAGTGAGAAAATGATATGACATTTTCTAACTTTGGGGAAATAATAAATATGTTTGGATCTAATTTTTAATATCTTATCTACTGAGAGGTTGAAAATAATTTCTTTCCAAAATCCTCTTGTTTATCCTTAGGCAATGCACTTGGCTGGGCTTTGAGCTGGCTGTTATTGCTATTTTAGAAATAAAATAAAGGTAGTCTTTTAGACTCATCGGCTTTATTTTGTTCTGTATTGTCTAGAAAAAGAAGAGCATGAAAAATAAGGCTTTATCAATCTATTGTATTAAAAATATAAGCTGTTTAGTGACTTCACTGTGTGTGATGCTCTGGAATAATGGGGCATCACATTGTCAACCCTTTTAGATTCTTTATCATATATCATACTGGACCACGGCATTAATAAATTCACCAATATGCTTATTGTCTGGCTCTCAAAGGAAGTTTTTATCCAAATCTGAATGTCCAGTTAAGGTTGGATGTTAAAATGGGCAGCATGGTGGTCCTGGGTACAAATCCAATCAAGAACAACATCTGAATGGAGTTTATATGTTCTCCAGTTTTCTTCCACACTACCAAAGCATACAAATAGACATTTTAGATTGTGAGCCCCACTGAGTACAGTGAGTGATGACCATTTCTGTACAGCGCTGTGTATTATGTTGGCACTATATAAATTAAATAAATTAATAAAATAATTAACTGGGCATTGGTATAACTCTCAGTATTAGAGCTTGGCACCCAAAGTCTATAGGGCCATACTGTGCTGCTAAATACCTATGATTTCATTTGGAAGCATACTGAGTTTATTTGTCAGATTCATTCTGAATCCCTTTCATTTCTGCAATCTTTGCCTATCAGGCCAAGATAGAATTGGGGATTTAATTGGGGTGCCAATAGTGTGGCACTATTTACAGGAAAGCTTTGCCGGGTCCATTTTATGAAAATAACTGACTGGGCTAAGTGCCCTGATTTGGAGTGCTGGCTATTCACATTCTGCAAATATCAATCACGGTCTGTGGCAGCTGACGCTAGTTTACTTTTAAATATCAGAATAAAAGTGAGTTTTTGTATATTTACTGTCCACAATTGCCCGTGATAAGTTATATTGCCATGTAGCCTTAGGGCACGTTCAGACGTGGCGGAATTGTTGTGGAATTACGCTGCGGACAATCCGCAGTGGAATTCTGCTGCGGCCATTTTTTTCATTTAGTTCTATACATTTTTAGGAAACTTAGTTCAGACGTTGCAGAAAATTACTTTGCGGAAATTAGGCTGTGGTGCAGATTTTTCCCTCTGCAGCATGCACTTTCCATTACGGAGAAGAAGCGGAATTTCACTGCGGATTTCAGCCTTTGCAATGCAAAAACAGAAATCTATGGCAAGTCCGCTGTGATATCTGCAACGTCTGAATTACCTGTCAAATATGCAAATGTTGGTGCAGAGTCGTTGCGTAATTGCCACAAATTTGCACCAATATTTGCAGCGGAACAATTCCGCCACGTCTGAACGTGCCCTTATGCTAACATTAGTCTCTGTTTGCCAAGTTGCAGGATCCAGTAGCCTCTGCAGAGCTATGTATACTTATTTCCAATGGGTGTAATTTCTGGATGTAATATAAGATTATTGTCCAATATTATTACAATTATTAATATTAATACAAGCTTCATCCTCAGACAGTAACATTGGAGTCACATTGACTATACAAGAAGAGTCCAAGGCACCTGCTTTATTTGGACACATAAGCCAGTCCCATTGAGTCACACTTAGATAAAAGACAATACCTCAGCATGTGTTGGTTGCCATGTAGTACTATTTCTATTGTTAAATAAACAAATTAGTCAAGTAGAACCTTTTATTTTAATTAGAAATCTTTTATCTCTATCAAGGATCTTTTTTTTCTTTTTTTTTTTCTTTTCATTTGTACCATGTGACGATAAAATGTCCATTTCCTGGTAAAAAGGAGAATCACAAGTCCGTCTGTGGCTACACAATGCTGTTCATTTGCAGTGGACCAGGTTTATTTCACAGTTTTTCTTCTTTTTTTTTTTTCCTTTTTTGTAAGGTCTTTTTTTATGAGACATTTTTGGCCCTCTGAAGTTGGTATTGTGCCAGCCGCTGACAGCTTGCCGACACATTTAGCTTAAACTACTACCATTGCAGAGAGAAGACGATAGCTCTCTGCAAACAAATTGTTTCTCTTCATGTCTAAAAATTAGGACTCAGGCGCATCAACTAAATTAGTTTCTGGAAAACAACTTCATGTACAAAGCAATAATGTAGAGATAGATTCTGCTTTATTCCTTTATTTGTGACAGGCTTATCAGTATATCCAAATACATTGGGCTAGTCCACTGGTCATCTATCTTCAGATTGGCGGAATAAAAATAGTGATTGTAATTGACGATTCTGTGACCCTTTTTGCTTAAAGGCTATGCACACCATTCTGCAACTATTTTCTTTATTCTTTCAATACAGCAGAGGAGGGGTCGGATAGAGAGGAGTAACGTCCGGATGCAGGACCAGACTGCAGAGGGTTTGTTTGTGGTCTGTAACTATAAAAAGACATAGGTCTGCAGTCCGCATAGGACCTGTGGACACGAAAGCAGGGCCGTGGCTTCAGAGACGTGAAGTCACGTATGGAAGAGTTACATATAGAAAGTTAGTTGCAAAAGTGTACATACCCAAGATGGTAGGTTTACACTTTCATTAGACACTTTTTTTATTAACATATCCATATGGATTAAACAAATAACACAAAAACATTTATTTATTTTTCAATACATTTTTCACTCCATATAAAAAGCTTGTAGCTGTTTTGTAATTCTAAAATAACAGTACTACCTATCAAAACATAAAAAAACACATATACAGGGTGGGCCATTTATATGGATACACCTAAATAAAATGGGAATGGTTGGTGATATTAACTTCCTGTTTGTGGCACATTAGTATATGGGAGGGGGGAAACTTTTCAAGCTGGGTGTTGACCATGGTGGCCTTTTTGAAGTCGGCCATTTTGTATCCAACTTTAGTTTTTTCAATGAGAAGAGGGTCATGTGACACATCAAACTTATCGAGAATTTCACAAGAAAAACAATGGTGTGCTTGGTTTTAACGTTACTTTATTCTTTCATGAGTTATTTACAAGTTTCTGACCACTTATAAAATGTGTTCAAAGTGCTGCCCATTGTGTTGGATTGTCAATGCAACCCTCTTCTCCCACTCTTCACACACTGATAGCAACACCGCAGAAGAAATGCTAGCACAGGCTTCCAGTATACGTAGTTTCAGTTGCTGCACATCTCGTATCTTCACAGCATAGACAATTGCCTTCAGATGACCCCAAAGATAAAAGTCTAAGGGGGTCAGATCGGGAGGCATTCATGATGTGTCACATGACCCTCTTCCCATTGAAAAAACTAAAGTTGGATACAAAATGGCCGACTTCAAAATGGCCACCATGGTCAACACCCAGCTTGAAAAGTTTCCCCCCTCCCATATACTAATGTGCCACAAACAGGAAGTTAATATCACCAACCATTCCCATTTTATTTAGGTGTATCCATATAAATGGCCCACCCTGTATATATTTCAAAAAGTTTCTTCTTAAAACTTGATAAATGAGAATCTGCTACCAGGACAAGCAACTTTAGCTATCCCCCAGTATCACTAAATTGCCAGTTTGGCAAATTATCATAGGTGATGGCTTCTGTTAAGCCTACTGTTTAACATATCATGAGAATCTTCTCAGCACCTCTAAATGGGCAAGAGAGATCAGTAAGAAGGGAGAAGCCACCAGATATTTTCATTCAAGTGTCTAACAGATGCCCTAATATATAGGGTCCTGGTCCCAATGACTAGTCTACTTTAACATTTTAATCCAAGGGCTAGTTCCCTGGATTTCTTTGTGGCCTGGAATACAGAGATTCACATGATCGCTTGTTATGTCATGGATTTTCAGAACATCTGATTCCTAAAGGAAAGCCCAGTGTCCTCCGAGCTCTTTCCCCTGCTATCCTACTTGGAGTAAAAACGTGATTACGTGTCCAAACCAATTACAGAGCAGTTATGCAATTGCTGCTGTTCTAATCTTGCTAGGGCTAATACGGTATGACTCGTAGACTAATATATGGAAATATTCTGGCAGCTGGACTTTGGAGCATGTTAGGTAATATATCTTCTGTCACGCAAGAGGTTGTGACCTTATGGTTCTATTACTGCTTGCATCAGAAAAAATGACCTACTACATTATAGTAGTATGTTTTTTGTTTGTTTGTTTTTTTGTCTTTTACGGAAAACTCATATTCCGTGCAGAAGTCTCCATTAGAGGTATTGCTTTAATTAGTATAGTAAATTAGTCCCTTGTTACCCCTATGTATCCCATTATGTCAAAGCAGTTGTCTAGGAAATGTCATTAAACCTTTCAAGAGTGAGCTAAGACCTGCTCTCCGTAAGCACAGGGGGCTGTTCATCAAAGATTACCGCCTTCGACTTTCTTTCACATGTCCTAAATGATTCCATAATGACTTCTTAATCATTACGGATTCGGTTTGTAAGGGAAAGAAGGGTGATTTACATGCACGCTCCATGTACGTAGTGTGGTTCCCTTCTCATTACTCATTCTGACGTCTCAGTGAACTGATTGAAATGAGATTCTAGCTCTACATCTTTTACTTTTAATACCTCATAAAGGAATTGGAGGTGAATGCTCACAAATTCCTGCTACATTATTACATCTTATAAGAAATATTAAAAACAGTAAGTAATCCAGAATTAAACACAATTATTATACATGGGATGAAAACATGGGGTTGCTGACTAAGCAGGTTGTAAAAGATGTATGAGCTATCCACACCTAGGTGTGACTAGTTATACAGCAGTAGTACTTGCATTATAGCCAGAGCTGTGCTCACAATTCTGCTGATTGTTGTTGGAAGAACTTACCGTAAACTCTACACTATATAGCCAAAAGTAAGTGGACACCCTTCCTAAGTATTGAGTTGAGGTATTTCAGCCACACCCATTGCAAACCGGTATACAAAATGTCTCTGATGTGCATTTGCTGTTGTATTGTCCTGGAATGCTCCTTGTTTCCCCTTATCTGTATATACATGTTCTTAATTACAGTAGGATCCTGTAATTTTCCCTTTCCTTCTCCTCTGTATATCATTGCTCTTGGTATTTAAGACAGTGATCAGTGGCTTGTTCTGCATCCTCTTCTCTTTATACATGACTTGGACATTATTCATTTTGTCCATGCCATTAGCATGTCAAGAAGCAAGTCTAGCATATTATGTGAGATGAGCTAAAAATACTTGTGCTGGCCAGGGACGCATGAAGACGTCACTATTCTGCTCAAAGCAGCGGTTTGCACTGACCTTTAAAATAAGAAATTGAGTCTAGGTTCTCAAGAGTTGTGAGCAAATGATTAGAGTAAACCCTTTTGGAGACGAGCTCATGTATCGGATCACAGCAAAGTGCAGGGAAGGTTGATTCCTACCATCAGTTATTGCAGCAGCACACACTCTACTGAGCCTCACTCCTCCTCTGGGTACTAAGCTGCTCCTTGTACACTTACTTAGCTCCATTTTAACTGTTGTGTTTATACAAAACATAAACATATGGCAAAGTGTGAACATACCCTTAGAGTAGTGGTGAATCTTCTCAGGAGTAACTCAGGATAAAACAAAAGTAAAAAAACATCGAAAAAACTATAGGTCTCTAATCTCTACTAAAGTTATCGTTCACTCCACAAGAAGAAAACACTGCACAAAAATAGGATTATTGGCAAATAAGCAACACGTAAACTACTCCTATCTAGGATAACAAGCCATTACTGATAAGGGCATGGCCCCACATGGCGGTTTTCCTCCGCAGCTGACCGCATCAATGCCGCACAGAATCTGCGTTGCAGATTCTGCGGCGGATCTGCCCAAAATGTGCAGTAAATTGATGCGGACTAGCTGCTGCGTACTGCGGTAAAAGTGCTTCCCTTCTCTCTATCAGTGCAGGATAGAGAGAAGGGACAGCACTTTCCCTAGTGAAAGTAAACGAATTTCATACTTACCGGCCGTTGTCTTGGTGACGCTTCCCTCTTTCGGCATCCAGCCCGACCTCCCTAGATGACGCGGCAGTCCATGTGACCGCTGCAGCCTGTGATTGGCTGCAGCCGTCACTTAGACTGAAACGTCATCCTGGGAAGCCGGACTGGAGACAGAAGCAGGGAGTTCTCGGTAAGTATGAACTTCTATTTTTTTTACAGGTTGCTGTATATTGTGATCGGTAGTCACTGTCCAGGGTGCAGAAACAGTTACTGCCGATCGCTTAACTCTTTCAGCACCCTGGACAGTGACTATTTACTGACGTCTCCTAGCAACGCTCCCGTAATTACGGGAGCCCCATTGACTTCCTAAGTCTGGCTGTAGACCTAGAAATACATAGGTCCAGCCAGAATGAAGAAATGTCATGTCAAAAAAGCAAGACGTATCCGCAGCACACATAACATGTGCATGACAGCTGCGGACTTCATTGCGGAATTTAGAATCTCCATTGAAGTCAATGGAGAACTTCCGCAATGAGTCTGCAACCAGTCCGCCACTGGTCCGCAACATCCATTGTATGCTGCGGACACCAAATTCCGCACCGCAGCCTATGCTCCGCAGCGGAATTTTCAGCCTCGTCTAAAGGAAGCCTACTAAAAAGAAGTGGAAGGCAATGGAGAAACGGCTCCGCTGCGGATTAACGCTGCGGAGTGTCTGCAGCGGAATTCAAGAGCAATTCCGCCACGTGTGGCTTTGCCCTTACAGGGACATAGTTATATGGGGTGCAGAGGTGGCAGATGCACCTGGGTCCTGGTGCCCAAGTGGGCCCACAAAAGTAGACAGCACTATTATAAATGCTGTATAATAGGTGGGGGGCCCTGTTACAGAATTTGCATTGGGGACAAGCAGCTTCATGTTACACCTCTGTACAAAATGTTACTATTTAGAGACACAACACTTTGGGCCTCATGAATTTACCACTACCAAGTTTGACTGTTGAGATGATGTTTTTATTGTGGCACCCTGTATTTCTTTACACCAGAATGAGCCTCATACATAAAAACTGTTTTCCACAGCAACCTATCATATCAGCATGTCGACTGTTTCCATAATTTCCATAGAACATAATGGAGAGAGACGTGCGCATGCGTGGCCACCTCTCCACATAGTCCTCGTCTGGAATCAGCGGCCAGTGGCCGCCTCACCAGGTGGTTCGTGAGTTCTGTGACCCTCGTACTTTATATAGATGCTGGGGATATGCCGATGGACGTACGTCTTTTTTCGACCGTACTAACTATGTAACTAAGTGTTTTCCTATGTGTAAAGTTAGCCAATGATCATGTACACAAGATAATATAAAAAAGATTAAAAAGAGAATATCTAGTAACAAATCTCAACAATAAAACCAAAATAGGATTCCTATTAATATAACAATGTATCAATATCTAAGATCACAAAAAAATATATATAATTTCCACAAGAGACGATAAACAATGTCTACAGAAGGGCCCTCGTGGTAAAGACTTAAATTGCGACTAGGAGTCACTGACTTTATTGAATTGTCTTCGGTAGTTATTTATAAATGTTTAAAATAGAACACATGTTGAATAGCCTCACTAATGCATTAAAGTCACTGACAAAATTAAGATCTCCACATACAGATAGATATCATCACATGGTTAATAGTATATTGATACGGTTTCGTGTATTAGAGCTTCTCACCACTCCTGGAGATCTTGCATAGTACTCCAGATGAAGTGGCTGAAGGTTAAAAGGATAACACCACTTTGTTAAACAGTAGAGCAGTGTCACATTGGCACGACTGCGCAGTGTGAGTTACAGGATGCCAAGTGTCTCGCTCAGCTGGTGTGTTGCTCGGATACAATTTGGACGCTTAGTCTCCCGCACAGCTGGTGTGTTGCTCGGATACAATTTGGACGCTTAGTCTCCCGCACAGCTGGTGTGTTGCTGAGATACAATTTGGACGCTTAGTCTCCCGCACAGCTGGTGTGTTGCTCGGATACAATTTGGACGCTTAGTCTCCCGCACAGCTGGTGTGTTGCTCGGATACAATTTGAACGCTTAGTCTCCCGCACAGCTGGTGTGTTGCTGAGATACAATTTGGACGCTTAGTCTCCCGCACAGCTGGTGTGTTGCTCGGATACAATTTGAACGCTTAGTCTCCCGCACAGCTGGTGTGTTGCTGAGATACAATTTGGACGCTTAGTCTCCCGCACAGCTGGTGTGTTGCTGAGATACAATTTGGACGCTTAGTCTCCCGCACAGCTGGTGTGTTGCTGAGATACAATTTGGACGCTTAGTCTCCCGCACAGCTGGTGTGTTGCTGAGATACAATTTGGACGCTTAGTCTCCCGCACATCTAGTGTGTTGCTGAGATACAATTTGGACGCTTAGTCTCCTGCACATCTAGTGTGTTGCTGAGATACAATTTGGACGCTTAGTCTCCCGCACAGCTGGTGTGTTGCTGAGATACAATTTGGACGCTTAGTCTCCCGCACATCTAGTGTGTTGCTGAGATACAATTTGGACGCTTAGTCTCCTGCACATCTAGTGTGTTGCTGAGATACAATTTGGACGCTTAGTCTCCCGCACAGCTGGTGTGTTGCTTGGCAATAGTTTGGTAGCTACTTGGTAGGCAGAACAATGTAATATCAGTGTGTCTGAGCGGTAGTACTTTCGGACAAGATTTCTCACTCAGCTAGTAGCTGTATGAGGGCTTGTCTTTGCAATACTATTTTTAAATGAGCGAGAGGATCCCAACAATTCCACCATTGTTTGTGGGAATTGTTTTTACAGTGTTTACCATGCGGTATAAATAATGTTTTTTTTTTGTATTTTATTACTTTTCCACAATAAAAACACTATATATTTTTTTGTGTCAATTTAGTCCGAGAGCCATAACATTGTTTATTTCTCTGTCTCCGTCAACGTAGCTTTATTGGTACCATTTTGGGGTACACTCAAAATTTTATGACTTTTTATTCCTTTTTTGGGAGGCAAGATGAACAAAAGGCATCTATTCTGGCATTATTTTTTAAAGGGTTTTTAAACGTGTTCACTTTGCGTAATAATTTTATAGTACGGGTCATCATGGATGCATAATTTTTGTATAGTTTAAAGAAAAAAATAAATAAATAAAAAATAAAAATAAATATATATATATATATATATATATATATATATATATATATATATATTTCACACACTAAAGCCTTATGTAAGGTTTTTTTAATATATATTTTATTTTAGTCACATAACTAGGGGGTTGGAAAATGAAATCATTTGATTGGTCACATAATACACTGCACTTTTTTTTTTGTATTCCAGTGTACTATGCCTGACAGTGTTATTTATACTGGCATTCAGCCTATTAGAGCCTAGTAGGCACACATCCATGGAACAGTAGACCTCGGGCCTTTGTTAGGCCCCCGGCTGCCATGGCAACTCATCGGCACCCCACATTTACATTGTGGGGTACCGATAGATTTACTGAGGGAGCCCCTTCCCTTTGTAAAACCACTTAGGTGTTGCGGTCACTATTGATTGTGGCAACTAAGGGGTTTAATAGCCAAGATCGGCATTAGCTCCAATTCCGGCCATTGCAGCAGTGTGTCAGCTGTATGTTATGTGGCGTACATTTATGGTGCTGTGTGGGAACTACCCTCTATGAGTGCCGTAAATGTATGGAGCAGTGTGTGAAGTGGTTAGGGTGTTTTGCTATTTTTCTCCTTCGTAAGGAACAATATTCTGGAAGCATGTTGGTGTTATGTCATGCAGACATGTCATCAATAATTACAAGGGAGATTTATGAATAAGGGACACAGTCGTAGTTGTGGCAGAAAGAAGGTTATAGTTGTCTTGTTACCAGCACCTGACTGTGAGAATTACAATGAAAAAGAATTATAAGCAATAACATATAGCATGTAATAAATAATATGTAATAAGCAATATATTTGAAATAAATATTTTGTCTACATAACACATACAACGTATATTTTCATGGGGAAATAAGTAAAACGCAAAGAACGGGAAAAGTTCTCTGTATACTGTCAAGGAAGATGATAGGGAACCTTTTTTGGTTTCTCCTGATCAGCGAGTAGGCGAGTATATGCAGCAATAACAAGACTAAACTTGGAAAAGGGTAATGGATAGGATAAGTGGGCTGATCCAGTGCTGACTGTGGGAAGTCACATTAATTAGGGTCAGGAAGTTCATGGATGACTGCAAGCTGCTGTAATTGAAAACAGAGTGACGGTACTGTACAGAGAAGAGATGAATGCTCACCGATATCTGGACCGTCAGCCATCAAGACTAAACATCGTAATAATTGCTGATTTCCTATTTCTGACTGGAAAATCGATGGATAAGATTTAAAGTTTTTGAATTATCTACGTTTAGGATTTTTTTTTTTTTACTTTTCTTATTTATTCCACTGTCCAGGAATGTTTAACCCTGTTTATTGGTTTCCATATTTTCCGCAGTTCAGGACAATAGCTATATCTGTATACAGTCCAACCTCTACAAAAGACCACCTCTTTGAGTTGACCACCCCTTTATCTAGACCAGATTTCCTGTAACAGATTTCTCTTCTATCATATACTTATGTATACTGGTCATCTTCTTTGAGAAGACCACCCCTCTAAAAGACTATTTATCAATGTAATCTTGAGCGGTCGTCTGAAACATCTGTTTTATTATTATTTAGTCTCAAGCTCAGGCCACTCCACCTTTATGAACTGGCATAATAAAAAGCTATTTTATTTTTACATATATGCCCCATTTAATTTTTTTTACATTCAAACTAAGTTTTGTATATAACAAAGACAATCTGAGTAAACACAAAATACAGTTTTCAATTAAATAGTCGTTCATTGAAAGGAAAAAGTTATGCAACAACAATAGGCTGTGTGAAAATGAATTGTCCAGGATTTAAAAAAAAAAAAAAGTTCTGCTGTATACGCCATTCTTGCCTGTGTATGATATTGCATCTCATTCGTATTCCATTGCGTGGTTTGCTGGTAGACAGCAAAATGAATGATTTTGGCAAGTCGGCAAGCTTTTCTTTGTGATTTACTTACATTTTTGGAATACCTGAAACAATTAGGCTAGGGATACATGGCAACTTTTGGCTGCCTATAACGGAAAAGTATCTGGCGGCTTGTGGTCATGTAAGAATTCTTACCACTGTTGTGCAACCTTTTTGCCGCACCGCCATTGTCACATGACCAAAAGATGCCATGGAGCCGTAGCCTAAAGTGTGATATATATATATATATACAGTATATACACCGCGTTCCAAATTATTATGTAAATGCTATTTTTCGCTGATTTTCCTAAATAGTCGATGCAAATGACAGTAAGTATAATCTTCAAGCCATCAACCGTTGGAGTATAATGCAAATTTTATTAAACAAATCTCCTAATGATAACAGATTATTTTTTAGAAGTAAAAAACTCAAAATGCACTGTTTCAAATTATTATGCACAACAGAGATGAAATCATTTTAAAGCTTGTAAAGAGAACTAAAATGGTAATTTGTTGAATTTGCAGCATCAGGAGGTCATAGTTACAGAAATCAAAAGCTCTTTCAATCAAAAAAAACTTAGCAGGCAAAGTTACATGTTAACATAGGACCCCTTCTTTGATATCACTTTCACAATTCTTGCATCCATTGAATTTGTGAGTATTTGGACAGTTTCTGCTTTGCAGGATGTCAGAATAGCCTCCCAGAGCTTCTGTTTTGATGTGAACTGCCTCCCACCCTCATAGATATTTTGCTTGAGGATGCTCCAAAGGTTCTCAATAGGGTTGAGGTCAGGGGAACATGGGGGTCACACCATGAGTTTCTCTCCCTTTATGCCCATAGCAGCCAATCACACAGAGGTATTCTTTGCAGCATGAGATTGTGCATTGTCATGCATGAAGATAATTTTGCTGCGGAAGGCACGGTTCTTCTTTTTGTACCACGGAAGAAAGTAGTCAGTCATAAACTCTACGTACTTTGCAGAGGTCATTTTCACACTGTCAGGGACCCTAAAGGGGCCTACCAGCTCTCTCCCCATGATTCCAGCCCAAAACATGGCTCCGCCACCTCCTTGCTGACATCGCAGCCTTGTTGGGACATGGTGGCCATTCACCAACCATCCACTACTCCATCCATCTGGACCATCCAGGGTTGCACGGCACTCATCAGTAAACAACACAGTTTGAAAATTAGTCTTCATGTATTTCTGAGCCCACTGCAACCATTTCTGCTTGTGAGCATTGTTTAGAGGTGGCCGAATAATAGCTTTATGCACACTTGCAAACCTCTGGCGGATCCTACACCTTGAGGTTCGCGGGACTCCAGAGGCACCAACGGCTTCAAATACCTGTTTGTTGCTTTGCAATGGCATTTTGTCAGCTGCTCTCCTAATCCTATTAATTTGTCTGGCAGAAACCTTCCTCATTATGCCTTTATCTGAACGAACCCGTCTGTGCTCTGAATCAGCCACAAATCTTTTCACAGTACGATGATCACGCTTACGTTTCTTGAAATATCCAATGTTTTCATACCTTGTCCAAGGTATTGCACTATTTCACGCTTTTCGGCAGCAGAGAGATCCTTTTTCTTTCCCATATTGCTTGAAACCTGTGGCCTGCTTAATAATGTGGAATGTCCTTCTTAAGTAGTTTTACTTTGATTGGGCACACCTGGCAAACTAATTATCACAGGTGTCTGAGATTGATTACAATGATCCAAAGAGCCCTAAGACACAATACCATCCATGAGTTTCATTGAAAAACTAATAATTAAATGTTTATGACACTTAAATCCAAGGTGCATAATAATTTGGAACACGGTGTATATATAATTAAATATGCATTGCTGCTGTTATATATAAATTCAGAAAGGTGTATACTTTTTTAAAGTGTCTGTTGTCTCTCATTTTTTTGCACCAAAATTGCAAAGGACGCAGAGGAGCACATATATGTGCTGCTCAAGGACAAGTTCCTATCCTTAACCCTGCTAGTTAAATTGTTAGGGCACATTCAGACGTGGCGGAATTTTTCTACTGCAAATGTTGGTGCAGATTTGGGGCAATTACGCAACGAATCTGCAGCAACATTTTCATATTTGACAGGTAATTCAGACGTTGCAGAAAAGAAAGCGGACTTGCCACAGATTTCAGTTTTTGCAATGCAAAGGCTGAAATCTGCAGTGAAATTCCGCCTCTTCTCCGCAATGGCAAGAGCATGCTGCGGAGGGAAAATTCTGCACCTCAGCCTAATTTCCGCACAGTTATTTTCTGCAACGTCTGAACTAAGTTTCCTCAAAATGTTTAGAAAGAAATGGAAAAAAACGGCTGCTGCAGAATTCCACTGCGGACTGTCCGCAGCGGAATTCAACAGCAATTCCGCCACGTGTGAATGTGCCCTTAGAGATCATACATTTGAGTGTAGCAGGTTTAAAAGGGGTTCTCCAGGATATATATTTATTTAATTTTGTAACTAATGTATTATTAAAAAAAACCTGCTTTCCTCTCTTCTTACGGCGCCCAATAAACTGAGTGTCACTGCATGTAAAAATTGCAGCTACGTTCAATTCCAATGTATGAAAACAGAGAGGCTTTCCCCGCTATGTGACACAGCTGCTACAGGGAAGGCCTCGTCTAAATAAAAAATATATATATCTTGGCGAAACCCTTTAAGGGGCTGCTTCATCATGTAATGACGGGCCTACTTTCACTTCTCAAATTATAGCTACAAGTGGTGTGGCCAGATAATATTACATATGACTCTTTACATTTCACCCTTAGGGCTCGTTCACATGCTGCGGAATTGCGGCGTTTTTTCCAGCCGGAATTTCGGACTGGAAAAAACGTAGCAGAATACAGTAGCAGCATAGTGGATGAGATTTAACAAATCTCATCCACATGCTGCGTAAAAATTCCGGGCAGAAATTGACCGGCGGTGCTTATTTTTCGGACCGCAGCATGTCAATTCCTTCTGCGGAAAGTGGACAGAATTGCTGCGTTTTTCAGAGGAGATGTCTCCATCTCCTAACATTGTGAAAAACGCCGCAAAATACGCACCATTTTCTGCCGTATACACTGTATACATTTCCATTGCATTTCCGTTGTGTGTGGACAAGCCCTTAGAATTATTAAACTAAATATTGTAGAAAATTTTAAATCAGTGAATACATTAATTTGTGTTAGAAATTTGTGTTATTTAGCATAGAATTTATGCAATTTTATTTATTTTCAAAATAATTGACCAACTGGGCACAAACTGTCACACCCACATACCGCACAGCAGCAGATCTGAGGATTTATCAACTACATTGATTTTTGCTGCAGCAAGAGAAAGCCGAAGAACAAAACTATGATACATCACCACACCAAGTGCCAAATACTTTGCTGCAGTGACAAAAGTTGGCTAGTTAGTTCATGCCAAAGTATAAATACTAGTTTCTCACAACTCTGCCATTCCTCTCCATTTGCGTGAAGTTCTGTAAACGTAATTTCACAACAAGGCGGATTTGATGTTAATATGTACAAACATATTGTGAAGAAATCGACATAGTATGAAGCAGTCATTTTTGTTGGCATTCAGACGTAGAAGAAGTTATGGCCTTCTCCATACTTGCAGAAGCTTGCTGATAATTTAGCCTCTACTTCTAAAGTTCAAAATGTCACATTAGGCCAGGTAAGACAGAGCTCCCAACTCAAGTATTGTAAAGAGGGACAACTCAAGCAATTGTTTTTTACATTAAGCCTTTAACCCAGCCCAAATCCCAGGACTGTCCCACTGGATCCTGGACGATTCGGAGGTATGGGTAAAGAGTGAATTGAATAGGCTTATTTTAGGGAAAGAATATGATTGTGGTCTTTACTAAACTATACTAAGTTAAGGGCAGCATGGTGGCTCATCGTTTAGCATGCACCGTTGCTTTGTAGCACTGTTGCTTTGTAGTCTTTTTTTATATTCATATTGCTTTTTCCACTAAAAGTCACGTGTTGAGACTACATCAGAATAGTCAAAACACATATATTTCCAGGTAGTGTAATCTTCAATATGACATTTATATGTGTGGATCCTCTACAACTAATAGATAAGAACAGACTCCATTGAGACACAAGATTATGCGGATAGAGGAATTGACAATAGTTTTCTGCCATCTGTAGATACGGGTCCTCAGATTCACCTACTGATTGAGGAGGCAAAATGGACACTCGGGTAGCTAGTAACCCATTACAAAGTCAACATTACCTTTCCAATAATTAAATAAGGCAATTATATATTTACAGTCTAAACCCATCGTATAAAATCCATAAAATAGTTAAAAAAGTTTATTAGGAGCAGTTTATATGTAGGCGTTATGAGGCCATACCATTGTCTTCATCAGGATTATACACAACGATAACCAATGTACACTGGTAAGTATAAATTGTCTTAAAGGCAGAAAAAAACATTCTTGAAACAATTTACAAATGGACCTTCTGGTCCAGTGAAGGCAGGATGCTGCTGAACCACTCTACATGCCCTAAAATATGTTGTGCCCTTAACAAAGCCCAGGTCCCCCTAGAGCAAGAGACGCTCTTTTTGACTCCTCTCCACTTTGGCTAAGAGATGAGGATCCAGAAAATAGGATCCCCTCTATTAACTCCCTAATTAATTAATTCCCTAATATTGTATATGAAAATGAGTTTTCTAAATTATAAAATCCATTTTCTGCATGTTCTGAAGCCTACTGTACTTCTGTCAATGACTTATAGTACTGGTGACCACACTGTCTATACATATAATAAACTGAAGCATCAGAACCAGCAGTGATTCTCTGCAACTCTACTAATATTGCGGACAAGCAATAGCAAGTTGGTCTCCTGTCAATGGAAGGTTCAGGTGGAATTATAATACAGGTATGTGGAATATAGCAAGGGCATGTTTTATCAAGGTCATTTTGAATTAATATCTAAAACACAGAAGGAGATTTACTAAGCGAAATTAGTACTTTACTAAGTAAAATTATGCCAGTATTGGTGTCCACATTTATTATGCGTTTAAGACACTTTTTGAACCTTCCTAGCCAGTTTTGAAAAGTGTCTAGAAAAAGGGGAATGGCTAAGAGGAGTCATAAAATGCACCAAATTTATTTACAGAATGAGCTATTTTTTTTACATAAAATACTGTGGTGAAGTATGTCATCCATAAGGTTGTGTAAGAAGAAGAAAAGGGTCGAAGGGTCTGTTCACATCAGCATTGGCTTTCCGTTCCGGGGTTCTGTCTGAGATTTCCATCGGATGAACCCCGCAACGGAAAGTAAAACTGAAACCACAGCTCCGTTCCACGGAGAGGCAGGGACTCCTAGTGTCGTACATAACTATGATGCTAGGAGCCCGGCTCCCTGCAGTGTGTTCGGTCCGGGACTTGCGGCCGAAATACGTTCCATCCATTACGGACCGAACATGCTCGTGTGAATCCAGCCTCATGGTTTCCGTTCGTCACCATTCCGGAAGGTTTCAATTTTAATGACAGAATCAATAGCGCAGTCGATGGTCGACCGCCATCGCGCCACCTTCGAACATTCCGTGAAGACGAGAGACCGCACCTGAATAAGACGGCGCTGCATCGGTGAGTGTGTAGGGCATTCAGCCGAAAGTTAAATGTCGGGCTTTGTGGCATCATATAAAGGGTGGCTGTGTGGCATCATCTATAGTGAGGCTGTGTGGCATCATCTACAGTGAGGCTGTGTGGCATCATCTACATCGAGGCTGTGTGGCATAATCTACAGGGAGGCTTTGTGGCATCATCTACAGGGAGGCTGTGTGGCATCATCTACAGGGAGGCTGTGTGGCATCATCTACAGGGAGGTGTGTGGCATCATCTACAGGGAGGTGTGCGGCATCATCTACAGGGAGGCAGTGTGGCATTTACAGGGAGGTGTGGCATCATCTACAGGGAGGCTTTGTGGCATCATCTACAGGGAAGTGTTTGGCATCATCTACAGGGAGGTGTGTGGCATCATCTACAGGGAGGCTGTGTGGCATCATCTACAGGGAGGCTGTGTGGCATTATCTACAGGGGGGCTGTGTGGCTTCATCTACAGGCAGGCTGTGTGGCATCATCTACAGGGAGGCTGTGTAGCATCATTTAGGGCACGTTCAGACGTGGCGGAATTTTTCCGCTGCAAATGTTGCTGCAGATTTGGGGCAATTACGCAACGAATCTGCACCAACATTTGCATATTTGACAGGTAATTCAGACGTTGCAGATATCACAGTGGACTTGCCACATATTTCAGTTTTTGCATTGCAAAGGCTGAAATACGCAGTGAAATTCCGCTTCTTCTCAGCAACAGACAGTGCATGCTGCGGACTGAAAATTCCGCACCATAGCCTATGGTCCGCAGCAGAGTTTTCTGCAACGTCTAAACTAACTTGCCTAAAAATGTATTGAAACAAATGTAAAAAACGGTCGCCACAGCAATTCCGCCACGTCTGAAAGTGCCCTTAGAGTGGGGCTGTAAATAGTTTCCAGGTGAACATGTGACCTTCCTTTGGTTATTTTTAGGGGGTTGGGACATTCACTGTCGTGTGAATGTAGCCTAATTCTATGTTTTCTCTGAGCTAGTGGGGGAGCCTAAATGCTATCATGTCTTCTATACACTGCACACAGAGAAGAGGAGAATCCTGTTCTCATTATCTCTATGAGAGAGAGAGAGAAACTGGAGCAGTATGGAGGAGATTTTACAGCAGTACAGAGCAGTGTAGCTGAGAATCCAGCACTGGGGTGAGGTATAAATCTTACCAGAAGCTTCAGCACGTGTGTTTGTCTTTCTTACCCTGCTCCTGCACCCCCTCCTCTCCGTAGAGTTGTATGGGTAGCGTGTCTATGTCTCTCTCTCTCTCACTTCTCCTGTTCCCCTCCCCTCACCACACTCCTTAGCTTGTTTTTATAAGTTTATATGTTTTTGAAAAACAGCAGCATTTTTCCACCACAATATTGAAAAAGTAGCAGCAAAGAAAAACTGCAACAAAACCGGCACATGTGACACCTTTCAACAGATTAATTAATCTATTAACTTGATTATAGGCTCCTGCTGTTTTTTTTTTTTTTCCTTACTACTACATATTATGCATTACATACAGGCATCTGGATTTAAAAAGAATGTCAAAATTGTGAGTCTGAATCCTTTATATGGGATGATTTTCTCATGGAGGCTCTATTTTCCATTTTAGTTGTACAATATGCGTTAGGCTGAACAGGATCTATCCATGTATTGCAGTACTGAGATAATTTAATAGATGTTCCTGGCCTCACTTGGCACATAGTGTGCTTCTTTGCTGCAGCATCAGCGTACACCTTGATGGTTATTCAAAGTTGTCCATCTGACAGAAATAATTTAATGTCCTGCAGCCTGGCACATAACATTTCCATCTGCAAATCCATCAATGTCAAGAAAACATTGCTAGCAAAACAAACAGTTGGAAAATGCAAGATATTCCTTATAGGAATTTTAGAAGCAATTTTAGTTACTTTTCCAAACCATTAGGATAGGATTTTTATGCAGAGATTGCTTGAAGGTAAATGCAGGATCTAGCGACTGTAGGTGGATTAATAAAACGCGTAGAGAATTGAAGCACTCAGTGGCAGATCACTTTGCTGGGACTCCATAGCTATTTCAGCTAACATATGACCATGTACAGATCCCCTTTTATAAGGCCAAGGCTGCTATTTCAATCAGGTACAAAAGTAGTTAGTTCCCATAGATAACACCTATACAAATATGCAGGTCAACGCAGCTGCTCGTCATACTATAGAAGACCACTGGAAGAAGCCGGAAATGCCGGAGAAACGTGTCAGCTATTTTTGTTTTAATAAGTCTAATGTCAGGGTTCTAGTTCTACCCCTAACAGTACAATTACCAATTGTAAAAAACTTCCCTTAGGTTTGTGCACTGCAGCACTGTCTCTTCCCGCATACTGCACGAGCGGAGTGAGCGTTCAGCAGGAGAGCAGTGCTTGCCGCTTTGTTACGGCTGAGAGTGGTCACACAGCCAGGAGCGGATCACACAAATCAGAGCGGCTCTCTGGCCAGTGCTGCAAATAGTGTCATTCTCATTTGAGATTGCAGGCACCGTACATATACTGTCATTGTCATTTATTGATACAGAGAACGCACGCATCATAGACAGATGCACTGATTGATGCTGGTGCTTGCAGCGTTGTCTCACCGCAAGGCTTTTCAAATTGTAGCTAGGTGGGCGTAGGCTGTAGGCACAGCCCATAAATTCCAAGGAGCGCATAGATCTTTGTTATTTATTTTTAGCCATTACAGGCAATATTTCTCTGAGCTAACAGCACACTTTCATTGCTGCCCAGTGATCAATACGTTACGGAGTAGGGATTGTGAAATTACGTTTAAGCCAGTCATAATTATAGCGCTCTCATTCAAACTACGTATTACCTCCTGCATATGCTCCTAGACTAAATGGCAGATATATCAATATAGGTGCAATTGCAGATATCAGTGATTTCATGACCTCACTGTAACTTATATTTACAATTGTAATGTTAGATTATAGAGAGTTGGCTGTATTTTAGTACAGTTAGGATCAAATTATTCATTATGGCTCATTTCTTGTTTGAAAGGGTGCAGAACAAGGGGTCTTCTGCACTCATTCCAGATTTACCTACATTAGACATTTATTTTTTGTTATATTAATTCATAAAATAAAGGTTATTTTTTATTTAATCACATCAGAAAACCACACGCTAGCCTCCTTTACTCTTCCCCATTATCACTTATTGCATATTAGACTGGTGGTGTACACCATGTGTGGTTCTTTCTTTCTTGACTGAATTTTAAAATTGAGGGGGCAATTGCAAACCCCCATTGTACGTCATACTATATACACACATAGATTAGCCAACAACTCCATAGATCTTACCTGTACCCTGAAAAGTCATGTTCTTGGCAGGTGGAATAAAATAATGCCCTATAGAATTCTTAATTTAAAGAGGTTCTATACTGTGATAAAAATAATTCTCAAGGGCACATATATTGCTCACATTCTGTTAATATTCAATACCTAAACCTGACCTTAGGAACTGAAATGACAGCATTGTTAGAGAAGTATTACCAACTCACACATTTATGGCAAAGCCATAGGATATGCTATATATGTGTGATATAGATGCGTTCTCTCTTAACTTATCAATAAACCCGCCATATCGCGAGATGTGTGCTGTGCGATGTTAAACAAACATTTTAAAAAAACTTAAACCCCTGATGGATGCCTCTGATGAATACCACCAATTAGCCATCTGTCGCCTATAGACTCCCATGCTAAAAAAAAAAACTATACTTTTAACATATACAGCTGTGGAGAGCTGTAGAAATTCCATTGACCGGCCATCCCTCGACCATAGACTACCATGTTTAAAAAAGTATACTTTGACGTATATGGTATTTTTACTGGATGGGGCAAGATTGTATTGAATTGCTATCATGAAAAGTTAAAGGTGGACATATCTGTAGGTGTGGGACCTACACCTCTGTGGAGAACGCACATCTTTATTCAGTACTATGAAAGTTATTGAAATAGTTATAGGTAGGCAGGTCCACGGCTCTAACATATCTTGTCTATAGCAACTACCTATATGTCTGCGTGGAATTTAAATTTAAAATCATTCCCCTCATCATAAAATCATAGTATCATACTAGCAACTGTAAGCGCTGCATTTGCCTTTTGTATTTGGGCTGTGTTTAAGAAAACTTAGAACCTTTTTGTTGTTCATAAAAAATTTAGCAAACATGCAGATAACTCTAAGCATTTCATTATTTAATTACTTGTGATATCTAGTATTGTTGCTGTCTGTATTGCTTAATTATTCAGTATTTTTGCCTCATGGATTCTCATAGAGATTGTTAGTTAAAGGGGTTTTCCGGGCACGGACAACTGTCCACAGGATAGGTCATCAGTATATGATCGTGGGAGTCCGTCACCCGGACCCCGCACCGATCAGCTGCCTCCAGGCAGCGGATGTCCATGCCGAAACCTAATGGCTCCGTACACAGAATAGCGGCCGAGGTGCAGTACTGGGAATAGGAGCAGTGTTGCAATTCTGCAGCACAGCCGTTATTCTGTGTACGGAGCCATCTGCTTCTGTCTCCAAACAGTGCATAACCTGCATGACATCCGGCGCCCGGATGTAGCTGTAGCAGCTGATTTAGCAGCCGGGTGTCGGACCCCCACCAATCACATACTGATGACCTATCTTATGGATAGGTCTTCAGTTGTCTGTGCCCGGCCAACCTCTTTAATTAATGATAATGAAATAGAGAAAAATAATTGACCACTATCTGATCCAAGTATTGTTTATTGGGGTTATTAACACAGTTATCTCCTGGATGAAAAGGCCAGAAAGAGCTAATGGTTAAATTGTACTATAATTTGTATAATAAATTGTGGAATTTTGTAAATACAATATTTATGAATTTTGTGCTGATCCAGAGTTACAGCCTCTACTATAGTCTAGAGCTGCATCCACGGTTCTGCTGGTTGCTACTTGAACCAGTCAACAGTTGTTTGAAAGAAACAGCATAGCTGAGCTCCTATAATGCAGTGCAGCTTGTGGACCTCTTTGGTGCAGCTCCTGACTCCCCAATCCCATGACAAACAACATCTTAGGATTCAGTGGGACAATCCTGGATGTCCCTGGACATTATGCAACTGCTCTGAAAGAAGAGTTAAGTCATTGGTCTCTTCTACCCAATGGGATTCTTCAGTGCTGATCTGACAAAATGAGCTACATTCGAGTGGCTCCTGATTTACCGCTCAAATGTAAGTACCTGTAAGAGCGGACAAGGAGGAGACAAATATGTTATTACAGTAAATGTTATAAATCAAAAACAAGGACCTGGACTGCCCAGGATAAACGTGATGAATTAGGGCAATGTTGATCCAACTTCACTACTCAACTCCTCCAATCTCACTTTAATTCCACTAAAGCACTTTGCACATCATAAATCACAATTGCTATGCGTTGCCGCACTATGGTATTTGGCAATTCTGAGTGTATGTGGAAATTAAGTTTAATATAAAGTAAAAGGTTATATAATTAGTTCAGGGACTTGGAAAGGACTTAGGGGCATTAGTGGATTGCATAATTTACTTTAAAATAAGCATCAGGCAGCTGCTGACAAGGCAACTAAAATAATAGAATGCATCAAAAGGGATTTTCACGCACATGATGAGAACATAGTTTACTCTTTTACAATGACTGGTCAGAACACAGATGGAATACTTTGTACAGTTTTTAACACCTGTGTATAAGAAAGATATAACAGTGCTGGAGATGGTTCAGAGGCAGGCGATAAAAGTAATATAGGAAATGGGCGGATTATGTTTAGTTTGTAGAAAATTTTGGCTTAATGATGACTTAATTACTATGTACAAATATATAAATGCCAATCCAGAGATTTATCTAATGATCTTCTCATACCTGGGTTTTTAATCATGACAATGGGACATACATTTTAATGGAATTTCCTTACTGACAAGTTGCATTGGTTGATTCATTAAATTAATATAAATAAGGCCTGAATATCTTTCTTGAAAGATATAATACCACTAACAAATCTTTGAGCTCTACACCCTGGACACTCATTTATAGCAGCAGCTAGCAAATGTGTAAAACACCCAGTTACCCACAATACCCCACATATAGGGCTTGCAATAAACTGAAATATATACCAATTTGTATCCAAAATCAAGGACAATTTATTATATTTAAACACTTATCAAATATACTATATAATATATAAAATGACAACAAAACAATAAAAAAAATTGTTTTCAATAATTTTTCTTTTTTTGGGGGGTAATGTTTAACAAAGTCCCTACTATGTAGCGTTAGTGCAGAGTATGGAGTGTCTGCTTATGAACACCAGAGTTTTAATTAATTTAGGGGGCATCATTGGCATCGCTAGGTCTGGATGGATACAAATGAAAGCATAACAGACCCTCTTGGATCTCATTAAGAAATAGGATCCATTTGATTTTTTGTTGGGGGGGGGGGGGGGTAAAATAGTGTGATAGCCTAGAGAACAACCAAAACAGTATCTGTTGTCAGAAAAAGCCCCTCTAAATTAATGGGGATGATAACAGAAATGTTTTTCTACATCTGTCTGTAAAACTGATTAAACAGAATAACATAGGGAAAAACACCAGTGCGAATAGCGTATTTGTAAACATGCGTAATACGGATCTGCAATATGGATGTGTTATGGATCATATTGCATTATTATGTCATTAATATTGATTTAGTATTACAGTAATACTGATGGGCTGTCATCTAGGGAGGAAATTGAATAGCACAGGAGAGCTCCTTTGAAAAATAGATGCAATACAGATGATATACAGTTGCATTTATATTTTGAACACTCTCCACAGACTTTAAGGGCATGGCCAGACGTGGCAGAATTGCTCTGGAATTCCGCTGCGGACAGTCTGCAGCGGAAATCCGCAGCGGACCCGTTTCTCCATTGCCTTCCACAGCTTTTTAGTAGGGTTCGTTTGCACGTTGCAAACAATTCCGCTGCGGAGCATAGGCTGCGGTGCGGAATTTGGTGTCCGCAGCATACAATGGTTGTTGCGGACTCATTGCGGAATTTCTCCATTGACTTCAATGGAGATTCAAAATTCCGCAATGAAGTCCGCAGATGTAATGTAGATGTTATGTGTGCTGCGGAGCATATTGGTTTTTTAACATGACATTTCTTCATTCTGGCTGGACCTATGTGTATTTCTAGGTCTACAGCCAGACTGAGGAAGTCAATGGGGCTCCCATAATTACGGGTGACTACGTGTGTTGATTACGGGAGCGTTGCTAGGCGACGTCAGTAAATAGTCACTGTCCAGGGCGCTGAAAGAGTTAAGCGATCGGCAGTAACTGTTTCTGCACCCTGGACAGTGACTACCGATCACAATATACATCAACCTGTAAAAAAAATAGAAGTTCATACTTACCGAGAACTCCCTGCTTCTTCCTCCAGTCCGGTTTCCCAGGATGACGTTTCAGTCTAAGTGACGGCTGCAGCCAATCACAGGCTGCAGCGGTCACATGGACTGCCGCGTCATCCAGGGAGGTCGGGCTGGATGCCGAAAGAGGGAAGCGTCACCAAGACAACGGCCGGTAAGTATGAAATTCTTTTACTTTCACTAGGGAAAGTGCTGTCCCTTCTCTCTATCCTGCACTGATAGAGAGAAGGGAAGTACTTTCACCTCAATACGCAACGGCTAGTCCGCATCAATTTAATGCCCATTTTGGGCAGATCCGCAACAGAATCTGCAACGCAGATTCTGTGCGGCATTGATGCGGACAGTTGTGGAAGAATTCCGCCACGTCTGGGCATGCCCTAATGGGTGTTTTTCATCCACAAAATGGATTAAACTAGCGCACCCTGTGTTTTTAAAACATGCATAATGTGTTTTTTTTTTCACTTATATTAATATCCCCATAGATTAACATTAGCTCAGTTTTTCGGACGTGATACTGATGATAAATAAGCTTGTGTGAGAGCAGAAGGCCAGTTTCAAACTAACATAATCCAAAAATAGGTCTCTGGATCTGTATTATGCCCATCTGAAGCCATCCTCACTCATATTTGCTAATAAACATGTGGCATCCAGTGCTGGGGCCCCCACACAAGCATTTTCCAGCTGAGGTTAGGGCACACTTGCCGGCCGAGTAGCAGTCAAAGACAACTTCTGTGGTAACTCCGAGCATAACCAGACAAATCATCAGAGGATGTTTGGACAATGGTACCACATACATTATCAGCCACATACGTAGAAAATACAGCATGGGACAGGGGAGGAAACAAACCCTAGACCAAACACCAAAATGTATTCAGACCCAGCACATCAGACACTACAATTAATTCAGACCCCAAAACGGATCCCAAAATATATTCAGACCGTAGAGCAGACCCCTAAATTAATTAGACCCCAGCCCAGCCAACTAATTATATTCAGACCCTTAAATGAATCAGTCAGAGCCTTGTTTGCACTGGGGGCCCCCTGGGTTAGAATGGCAAGTCGCAACTGCGAACTCTACGATCCGTGTATCTAAGCTACTGGTGGTATCTTTTGTTACGTTCTAATATTATACATGCCTGCACAAGCCTAGCTATTCTCTATTGAAGTGAACGGGAGATATGGAAACCTTTCCATAACAACTATTCACGTTCGTAGAGAGCGACAGCGCATATAGGAGAAGAGCATCTCCCTTCTCTTGATCACTAGGGACCCCACTGCCCATATTTATTTAATCATGCTTTTATGAAATTTCTGGCTAATGTTAATTTATGGAAACCTGCCTCTAACAAATATACATTTAATCTAATAAATCTCTAAATGAACTATATGCATCCACTACAGCAGAAAAATATGGCTTTTGACTGCACAGGCCATACGCTGTCTGCTTTATGCTTCTTTTTAGCAGTGTGTTGCATATCCACATTTGATTGACATGTAAGTAGTCATGCATATGAATTGCTACCAGACATCTGAAAGTGCGATCACATCTTACACCCCTTTATCTGCAAAGCTCAGTGGCGAAATCAGAAATCAGTCAAAGTAGACAAGGCATTTAGAAAAGCTGTAGTGTTCCTTCTGTCATCAGTATACTGGTGTCATACTAGAGGAAATAGATTGAAGAAGAACACTGCAAACTTTCTGAGATTAGACAGCAACCTGCTGAACTCATTTTTAGAATCTGACAACCCTAGACACATATAACATGCTGGTAATGATGAGCAGAATCTGGGATGTTCGCCAGCTCATATCTAAATTCCTTGTCACGAAAATATGTTTTCTAAATATATTCCAGCTTATCAATTCTAACATTTAGTTAATATGCAATTACATTGATCCTGACAACTCACACACAACAATCCACCCAAATAATTACTGTACAAAGTTTGTTAAAGCTGAACAATAACTATTTCAGTAGTTATTTACAATGGTTTTTTAATGGTCTCTCCGTCACAGAATCGTTGGATGTATATAGATAGATAGATAGATAGATAGATAGATAGATAGATAGATAGATAGATAGATAGATAGATAGATAGATATTTCCAAAAAACAGGCAGCACTCCAGTAGTTATAGCAAAAGTAGAAAAGGTGCTTTATTCCATCAATCCAAATAGCAACGTTTCAGCTCTTCAATAAAGCCTTTCTCAAGCTAGTGATCACATACTCCAACAGAATATATAAAGGGGAAATGCAAATGGGAGGTGCTTGCATTAAATGGTAATTTACCATAAAAACACAAATATAATAAATAACAAATGAGCACTCAAAGCGGAGTTACAAAAGACACATGCAATGTTATGACCTGCATATATGCAGGTTTCAATTCATAAACAGCACAGTGGTATTCAGTGAATCATTGTGACTATACATAATTAATTACAAACATCACCTGTGGAGACAGTACATAATTACATAAGGAAAACACTCACCATAATGATACCGGCCATAATGATTCAAAAGCTGCCGCGCTAATCACGGCACCCCTCGTGCGCTACTGCACATGTCCGGGAAATAAAATATGTCAGGAGTGTATCATCCCAATGCGCATGTCCGCGCATGCGCGGTCACACTGACTGCGTCAAGATCGCCGTCCATATCATTAGATATTAGCCAGTAAAGAGCCACAAAGGTACATCAGGCAAAAATGTGGCATAAAATATATTTGCATAGTGTATACAACACTTTAGACTGAGGTTCCTGTATTGGACCAAGATAATAGTGCCACTACCCCCAATGCTAAACCCATGTATATATAATTATATAATGTAGGAAGACAACCTATCCTTTTGTTATGCGTACACGCAACCAAGGTTATACCTCTTGGGAACAGAGTAAATAAGAGAACCCACAGGAGCGCACTCAAGGCTCAACCACCAATTAAGGTGGAAAGATCAATAAATGCACGGGTATGGAAAACGCAAACTAACCGCATTTGTAGTGCGAATAGGTGTCGTTATACACATCAATCCAACATGAGCGTGGCCTGAGAGCAGTTGAGATGATGCTGACCAAATCGGAATACACGACTGATTGTAATTTGTTGTTGCTATCATTACTGAGAGTTCTATTAACTAACAATTACTTTTTATTTCGTGATCAATTTTATGTCCAGTGTCAGGGGACCGCAATGGGCTCGCATATGGCACCAACGTATGCAAACATTTACATGCGTAATCTTGAGGAGGGCCTTATCTATGTATCCCACCACTTCAAGCATGTACTGAGGTGGTAGCGGTACATAGATGATGTCTTCCTCATCTGGACTGGGGGGTCATCAGAACTGATTGATTTTCATAACTTTTTAAATACTATAGACCAAACCGTGAAATTAACTTTAGTTAGCTCACGGACGACACTACAATTTTTGGATGTCCTGGTGGAGTTTGATGGTACAGCCTTCACAACAGACCTTTTTGTAAAACCGACTGACCGGAACAACTTGTTACGATACGAGAGCTCTCACTCAAGGGGTCTAATTAAATCTTTACCAGTCAGCCAATTTTTGCGAACAAAAAGGATTGTAGATAAACCAGATAGACTAGCCTCTGGTCTTGATAAAATGGCTGAGAAGTTTAAAGATAGGGGCTATCCCAGTAGATTATTGGACCAGCATAGACAAAGGGTAGAACTGACTCCTAGAATAGATCTTTTAAGAAATAAAAATGACAAGCCTCATGCTAAACGCATTCCTTTCATCTCAACATTTTCTGAGATGAGTTGTCAGGTTAATAACATAGTTCGTAGACACTGGCCTATGTTGGGCAAGTGCCTACAAATGGTGGCAGAGTTTCAAAATATGCCTATGTTCTCCTATCGGAGACCGCCGAACCTCAAAGATAGACTAGTGAAATTGGATATGGGTCCCACTAGAGCTGGTCAACAAATGTACATGCACCCCCCCCCCCCCAAAAGGTTGTTTTCCATGTCTTAACAGCATGAATTGTACACTTATCCTGAAGGGCCACTCTTTCAAGCATCCAGATACGGGTCGAGAATTTCTGATTAAACATTTCCTTACATGTGATACGACCGTTGTTATTTACGTACTCCAATGTCCATGTCACCTGCTATATGTGGGGGAAACATCGTTGGATGTTAAAATCCGTCTAAATCAACACAGGTACACAATACATAAAAAGAGACTGGATCTCCCGGTTTCAAAGCACTTCACGGAATTGAGACACAATGAACGAGACCTTAAATTTTATATTATAGATCACATTCCCCCGCATAGACGGGGTGGTAATCGTATCAAACTATTGAAGACGCGGGAATTACAGTGGATACATAGACTTAAGACCTTAAAACCATTTGGGCTGAATATTGACTTCCCTTTGGGTAATGCTATATGAATTGCCTTTTCCTCTTATAACACTCTGAAACCGTACTGGTGTCAGCCTCTTTGGAAGTATCTTGATTTTATAGTGTTTGTCTGATTTGAATGCACTTTTCTACTTATTCACAGATCATGCTTTTTTGTGAAATGGAAGAACTCACCAGAAGTGTAACCGGCTATTAATTTGCTACTAATTAATTTTTTGTACTTACAATAAAAGTTACTATTTACTGTATCATATTCTTGTCTATATGTCAGTAATGTATGCACCAAGCATTACCAGTACTGTGTCTATCCCAGGATTATGTGGGTGGAGCTTATAAATCTTCAGCAGGAATACATAGTGTCCCTTACTTTTCCCGTAAGTAATTTGTGACTATCTTTGTCCAATATTAAGTGTAGAGTGACAACCATTTCCTAGAATAATCACTATTTATAGTGTGGGACTGAATAATTAGTCCTTTTGAGATACCCTATACAGGATTGAGTGGGGAGGCTTGTAGGCACCTATTCACACTACAAATGCGGTTAGTGTGCGTTTTCCATACCCGTGCATTTATTGATCTTTCCGCCTTAATTGGTGGTTGATCCTTGAGTGCGCGCCTGTGGGTGCTCTTATTTACTCTGTTCCGAAGAGGTATAACTTTGGTTGCATGTACGCATAACAAAAGGATAGGTTGTCTTCCTACATTATATAATTATATATACATGGGTTTAGCATTGGGGGTAGTGGCACTATTATCTTGGTCCAATAGTGGACCCTCAGTCTAAAGTGTTGTATACACATTCTTGCCTGCTGTACCATTGTGGCTCTTTGCTGGCTAATATCTAATGATATGGACGGCGATCTCCTGTTTCCCACAACTAATATGGCGATCTTGACGCAGTCAGTGTGACCGCGCATGCGCGGACATGCGCATTGGGATGATACACTCCTGACATATTTTATTTCCCGGACATGCGCAGTAGCGCACGAGGGGTGCCGTGATTAGCGCGGCAGCTTTTGAATCATTATGGCCGGTATCATTATGGTGAGTGTTTTCCTTATGTAATTATGTACTGTCTCCACAGGTGATGTTTGTAATTAATTATGTATAGTCACAATGATTCACTGAATACCACTGTGCTGTTTATGAATTGAAACCTGCATATATGCAGGTCATAACATTGCATGTGTCTTTTGTAACTCCGTTTTGAGTGCTCATTTGTTATTTATTATATTTGTGTTTTTTATGGTAAATTACCATTTAATGCAAGCACCTCCCATTTGCATTTCCCCTTTATATATTCTGTTGGAGTATGTGATCACTAGCTTGAGAAAGGCTTTATTGAAGAGCTGAAACGTTGCTATTTGGATTGATGGAATAAAGCACCTTTTCTACTTCTGCTATAACTACTGGAGTGCTGCCTGTTTTTTGGAAATATATATTTTGGGAGACCTTGGCCGTATCCCTGGCGGGCTTGCACCTTCATTTTTATGAAACCTGGACTGTGCGGTTGACATTTTCTTGTGTAGATAGATAGATAGATAGATAGATAGATAGATAGATAGATAGATAGATAGATAGATAGATAGATAGATAGATAGATAGATCAGAAAATCACTAGTAAGTTTATGTCCTGGAGTGGTCAAATTGTAAAAAAAAAAAATTGTTTAGCTGCTTTATAGTTACTGTATATCTGTTTCTGGGAAAGTTGGGTGACAATCGATGTACCATACTTTTCATCTCCCGATAGCGATAGATTCCCTGCTCATATTCTGCTGCATAGCTAGACACAATGACTGTTCTAAGAAAGCTGGTGTAGTTTTAGTGACACAAACTTCGTTGTCACCCAGCTTTTCCCAGGAACTAATAAACTGTTACAGCTGATAAGGCTTTTTAACAAGATTACAGAAGCCAACAACTCAAGGATGTGTATTTACTGGTGACTTTTTGTATCCTAGCGTACAAGGTCCTTTATGTCGGCTTTTGCTCTCTTGGTTATTTTGCAGAGGAGCTCATTTATCCTTTTTGCAGTCATAGCTTTGGGGTTATGCTACAATCTTTCTTTGCTATGTCCTCTTTACTTTACTTTTCACTAATGTTTCTGGCAGTAGCAGAAGTAGTAACTTGGTGATAGTATTTACAAATGGGCAGCAATGAGATTATGACAATTGTAATTTGAGTCTGAGGCCTAACTCACACGACCGTGTTTGGTCCGTAATATACGGTCCGTTTGTCGGCCGCATTTCCCGGACCGAATACACTGCAGGGAGCCGGGCTCCTAGCATCATAGTTATGTACGATGCTAGGTGTCACTGTCCAGTACTGTAATCATGTTTTCAGTACGGGACAGTAGTTCAAGAGGGAGGCAGGGACTCCTAGCATCGTACATAAGTATGATGCTAGGAGCCCGGCTCCCTACAGTGTGTTCGGTCCGGGAAATGCGGTCGACACACGGACCGTATATCACGGACCGAACACGCTCGTGTGAATTAGGCCTAACTGATGTAAATGAGAATTCTCTGCCGCCCCATCAGTTCCTGTACATAGAAGAATAAATATAATACAACACAACCTAGCATTCCGCAATTCAGTCCTGGGGCCTCCTTCCTTTTACTGCCAGTCAGGATGGGAACAGTTGTAGGCCGAGCTTCCAGCTCTTCCCTCTGTTGGTGACACTAAACATGCATATTCGGGGTTGTCACTTGGTGGCTGCATTCTTAGTTGCTAAGCGATGGGCTTTTTTGGCTTCTGCTTATTAAACTGCGTTACCCAGAGATTATTCTTTACTGTGAAATAGTAGTAACATAAATATATGCTTTACGCTTTGTACAAAAAATTCTGATCTAGTTTATTCACATTATAATATTTTTACGTTTAATCCGTTAATAAAGAAAAAAAATGGTCTATTTTTCAGCAAAAACATCATAAATTATTAACACATATAATTTATTTTCTTCACTATTGAAGTAATTTATACACTTGAGAACATTGAGTCGTTTTCCATTGTGTATTTTATTAATGGCATTCTGTACAGTCCCAAACCTATCCCGTCTGATGTGTATGTAGTGCAGTTAAGTGCGTGACGAGAGATACAATTATTATTGCTGCTATATTGCAAGATAGGATTTATGAGGGTTTATAATAATAACAAGTATGTTTTTTTATGATGATGTCATAATGAAAATAACATTTTGGCATCCTAGAATCATCATGGGAAAAACATTTTTCATTGCCGGCTGTAATTTTAAATTGCTGTTACATATTGATCATAGCCTTACAAGTTTGCTGAACCTTGAAAATGTCAATTTATTTTCTCTGCAGATATTCCAAGACTATGAGGAATCCATCACATGGCATGAACTGACCTCTGAAATTCAGTATAAATATTCTTCATCCACCACAATTGACAGGTAATTCTACACTAAGCTTATATAATCTTTACCTGTAGCCTAGTTATCCAATGTGTTAATAGGCAGGGGCACACTTAGGGGGCAATTTCCTAGCACCTGGAAACCCCTCTTGGCCATTCATGAGAACCTGATTTAAATTATAAAATTCCTTTTACCATCACTAGGGAAGCTCACTGCATATGAATTTATTATAGATTTCAATGAAAACTGTATAAATCCCTATGCAGTGAGCTCCCCCTACTGGTAGTTTAAGGCAAACAGAATATCATCATGTAACTATGGCTTTTTGAAGTAAACCAGGGAATTTCGAGCTTTGTATCAGAAAAACAGAATTCTGGATCTATTGATGTTGAATATAATTACATTTTAGGTACGTTTCCTGCCCTAAACCACCTCTACTAACTTCTGCACCATCCCAAACCACCATAAATATTAGGCGTTGAAAAGGGTTACCAATTTCCCGTAAATTCCCAGACATTTGGTATAATTCAGGGAGAACATTGTGACATCACCAACGTGGGCACCAATGGGCCTGGAAACCCCCCATTAAAAAATGCTGCATTTGTCCCTGATGGGGTTCATTTGGATAGGGTGCAAATATTTATTTATAAAATGGTCCACATGTTTCACATGATAGCCAAGAGATGGAAAGGGTCCCCTCTGTAGCGATCCACTGGATCCCTCACTGATCTAACATATATCACTTATCCAGTGGATAGGTGATACATTTTTTTCTGGCGGGAATGCCCCTTTATCTTTACATGCAGAAGTAAATCTACCACAGGTATGCAGTCTACCATGAATATATGAACTGTTTCTGTTTGTCTCTTATACTTGGTTGCAGGCTTTTTTCCTTTAAATCTGTAGCTTCAGTACCTTAATCTGAGTGTCCAGAGAATAATTAAATAGAATAGAGTAAGATGTCCAGAAGAATTATCCCCCCCCCCCGTCTAATACAGACATTCAAATCATGATTGAAACAGAATTCTGCTTCTATTTTTTTATTTTATTTTTGCAATATTTTGTTAGCCTATAAATCCACATTTGGAAATAATTTATTTTAAGCCATAGCGTAGTGCATTAAGAGGCTTAGACTATACATAAGCTGGTTGACCAAGCATGGCTTCTTAAAAATAGACAGCCGGCAGACTTACACAATAAATTAAGGAAGAACTGAATGTTAGACCATGAGTACCGAAAGGTTGATTGTGTTCATGAAACCAAAAAGCTAAAGGTATGTAAACGTTCCTCTAAACTTTGGGTTTGTATGTGTAGTTAAAAAGCAATAAAATGTTAACATATATACCTTTTTACGTATCCATGGAATATACCATGCATGGATATAGCATTTCCTTCATGTTTACCTTCTGGCAACACGATAAATTAAAGATAAAAAGTAAGAATAGAGAATAGGTTATCCACAAGAAAACCGGGACCACACATCCACTTGCTATACTTGAGATCTATTGCGGCTTAGCAAAATAAAAATGTACGAACATGAGGTTCAAGTATAGCAAGTGGATGTGCGGTCTAGGTTTTCTTTCTCCCCTTGGATATATACATCGTCTGTCTTTTTCTTCTGGTACCAGCACTCCACCCTCATTTGGTCCAGGTGTTTTTATTTGCAGGAAACTGCATAAAAAAAAGTGTTCTTACCGAAGTGTTTTCAGTTGGCCCCTGAGACTACAAGGAAATTGAGCTTTTTCCATCTGTTGATTTTTTGTGTTGTTGTGTGGTAATCTTTTGTTGCTGTGGTGCTGTGGCTGTGGGGGGACGTGGTCCAGAGCCAAGGTGGCTTAGACCGGCAGCATGGGTGCTGTTGGTCTCCTGGGTTGCTCCCTCTGCGGCATTGGTTGCCATGGGATACCACACTTCGTAGAGCAGGGATCCACTAGAAAAAGAGGTGACCGTGAATTGACAAGTGGGCTTATACAGTTTGATGAAAATGTTCACTAAGAACCTCATGTTCGTACATTTTTATTTTGCTGAGCCGCAATAGATCAAGTATAGCAAGTGGATGTGCGGTCCAGGTTTTCTTTTCTCCCTAGAGAAAGGTTATGCCCATCTTATAAAATAAATTTATAAAAAAAATATTTTGCTTCAATGCATCTAAAATGGAAAAGTGAAGCAACTTTGCAAAGGTCTTGTTTAAAAAATCTTTCACTATGTTGTGTTTACATCTCCTATGCAGACCTCTGTGTTTCATGGTTACAGATTAGAAAAAAAACACTATTCCATCTGTCCCCAACTGTCCCCTATTAGGCTGGGTTCACACGAGCATGTTCGGTCCGTAAAGGACGGAACGTATTTCGGTCACAAGTCCTGGACCGAACACAGTGCAGGGAGCCGGGCTCCTAGCATCATAGTTATGTACGATGCTAGGAGTCCCTGCCTCGCTGCGAGACAACTGTCCCGTACTGTAATCATGTTTTCAGTACGGGACAGTAGTTCCACAGGGAGGCAGGGACTCCTAGCGTCGTACATAACTATGATGCTAGGAGCCCAGCTCCCTGCAGTGTGTTCGGTCCGAGACTTGCGGCCGAAATACGTTCCTTCTTTTACGGACCGAACATGCTCGTGTGAATCCAGACTTCGGGGGAGTTCACACAGAGTTTTTTGCCGAGTCTTTTTGATGCGGAAACCGCGTCAGAAAACGCGCCAAAAAACGGCCGAAAATGCCTTCCATTGATTTCAATGGGAGGCGGAGGCGTTTTTTTCCCGTGAGCGGAAAAACCGTCTCGCGGGAAAAAGAAGGGACATGCTCTATCTTCGGGCGTTTACGCCTCTGACCTCCCAATTACATCAATGGGAGGCAAAGTAAGCATATTTCACTGCGTTTTTTGCCCGCGGCGCTCAATTGCCACGGGCGAAAAACGCCATGAAAATCGGCGTGCAGGCAGAGCAAAATCTGCCTTAAAATTCCAAACTGAATTTTGAGGCAGATTTTCCACCTGCAAAAAAACTCAGTGTGAACCCAGCCTTAGGGCATGACCACACGTGGCGGATTTCCTCCGCAACTGTCCGCATCAATGCCGCACAGAATCTGCGTTGCAGATTCTGCTGCGGATCTGCACAAAATGTGCAGAAAATTGATGCGGACTAGCTGCTGCGGACTGCGGGAAAAGTGCTTCCCTTCTCCCTATCAGTGCAGGATAGAGAGAAGGGACAGCACTTTCCCTAGTGAAAGTAAACGAATTTCATACTTACCGGCCGTTGTCTTGGTGACGCGTCCCTCTTTCGGCATCCAGCCCGACCTCCCTGGATGACGCGCCAGTCCATGTGACCGCTGCAGCCTGTGCTTGGCCTGTGATTGGCTGCAGCCGTCACTTAGACTGAAACGTCATCCTGGGAGGCCGGACTGGAGACAGAAGCAGGGAGTTCTCGGTAAGTATGAACTTCTATTTTTTTGACAGGTTGCTGTATATTGGGATCGGTAGTCACTGTCCCGGGTGCAGTAACAGTTACTGCCGATCGCTTAACTCTTTCAGCACCCTGGACAGTGACTATTTACAGACGTCTCCTAGTCATTACGGGAGCCCCATTGACTTCCTCAGTCTGGCTGTAGACCTAGAAATACATAGGTCCAGCCAGAATGAAGAAATGTCAAGTTAAAAAAGCAAGACGCATCCGCAGCACACATAACATGTGCATGACATCTGCGGACTTCATTGCGGAATTTAGAATCTCCATTGAAGTCAATGGAGAAATTCCGCCATGAGTCCGCCACTGCTCCGCAACAGACAGAGCATGCTGCGGACACCAAATTCCGCTCCGCAGCCTATGCTCCGCAGCGGAATTTTACGCATCGTCTAAACGAACACTGCTAAATTAAAGTGAAAGTCAATGGACAAACGGCTCCGCTGCGGATTAACGCTGCGGAGTGTCCGCAGCGGAATTTAAGTGAAATTCCGCCACGTGTGAACCCAGCCTTACTTGATAACTTAGACTTCCTTCACTTCTGGTTCAGGACTCCGTTCATGGGTTCTGTCTGAGCTTTCCGTCAGGGGAACCCATGAATGGAATCATGACTGAAACAAACGGAAACCATAGGTTCCCATTTGCATCACAATTGATTTCAATGGTGACGGATCTGGTGCAAATGGTTTCCGTTTGTCATCGTTGTGTCAGAGTATGTTCACACACAGAATCAAAAACGAATAAAAATTATGGAGCTGTTTTCAGCGAAAACAGCCTCTGATTTTCAGCCATTTTTGAAGCTGAAAAAGTTTTTTGAGGCATTTTTTGAGCCATTTTTTAAGCTGTTTTTCTATAGACACAATGAAAAACAGTTCCAAAAATGTCTCAAGAAGTGACATGCTTCTTCTTTTTAAGGGGCGTTTTTTTACGTGTCGTTTTTTAAAATGCCAGCGTCAAAAAGCGCCCTGTCTGAACGAAATGCTGTTTTTCACATTTAAATCAACGGGTCAGCAGCCTTCGACACGTCTGCTGTTGTGAAACTACAATTCCCAGCATGCGCTGACAGCGTTTGGTTGAAATAATAAAGCCTTTGGCTAAAAGGGCATGCTGGGAGTTGTAGTTTCACAACAGCTAGAGTGCCGATGGTTGCTGACCCCTGCGACATCATGGTTTGGTGTGTGGTAGTGTAAAGGATCTGCCAGACACAACTTTTGTGTCGACGCCCATAGGTAATCAGTCTGCACCTGCTTCTATGTCTGTGAGACTGACTCCATCTTCCACCACCCAGGATGGCAGGCTTAGGAGTGGGAGAGCCTATCACAGCCTGGCCAGACGGAGCTAGCTCCCGCCCTCTGTCTATTTATGCCTGCCTTTCCTGTTCCTCCTTTGCTTGTGATTCTTCTCTGTTGGTTTCCTGGCCCTGCTGCAGCTTCTTGAACTACTGATCCTCTGCTTGTGATTGACCTTGGCTTTACTGACCACTCTTCTGCTCTGCGTTTTTGTACCTCGCTCATCTCCTGGTTTGACTCGGCTCGTTCACCTCGCTTGTTGCTCACGGTGTTCCCGTGGGCAACTTCCCCATTTCCCTGGCTTCTTTGTACCCTTGTCTGTTTGTCTGTCGTGCACCTATTGAGTGTAGGGACCGTCGCCCAGTTGTACCCCGTCGCCTAGGGCGGGTCGTTACAAGTAGGCAGGCACTGAGTGGCGGCTAGATTAGGGCTCACTTGTCTGTTTCCCTACCCCGACATTACAGGTAGTCTTGCAAAATCACTGCCAATCTCAATCGCAGCACATTCACCCATGTCTAGTACTGTAAAAAAAAAGTATTCTAGTTGGAAGTAATAAGTACTGGAAATGCCCTATAAGTGGATAGGCCATGGAAATGGTGTGCCACCTCATCCAGCTCAGTATACAACGTATTAATGGCAAATGCTTGTCTTTATATGGAAAGTCCTCCTCTGGCAATGTGGAGTGATTCTGCCCATATGAGCTGAGTAATCTGGGGCTGTGGAGAGATATTGCAGTTAAGAAGATTGCGGTTAAGCTCTCGCTGGTATCAAAATGGTAACAGTTCTAATGAATTTTATAGCTGCTTGGCATGTAATCTAGTCATTTCATTGTTGGATCTAAAAAGAACGGGGGAGCTTTATTCTTTTGCATTTTATAGCAAAAGTTTTCATTTTTCAGCCATTATTTTTATATGATGCTCATTAAAGTGGTTCTCAACCATAAATAGTTAAAATAACTAACCTCCTCCCTTGTAAATAATAGCAATGGGGCAGTCTATATAGGGTAACAGTCTTCACCTATAGCTAGGATTCCTGATAAATGTGCCCAATGCTATTTGGCTGCCTCATTAGGGGAACCCAGCCCGCTGCAATATGATGTAGAATTTTATGCTTCTCTTCTGGTTTACTACATTGTAAAACTTATATTTTTATACTTGACTGCAGTGATATTTCCCAAGCCATAGTTTGTTTAGTTCATATAAATCCAACATTGCTGAAATCATTTATGGGTATTGTCAGCAAGATTGAGTCGTTACACCTCCTTCTAATTCATACTTATAGATTTTTCAATAATGCTTATGCAGTAGTTTTTTTTAAGCTGCAGTAGAATAGTATCACTGCCTGTATGAACGATTAAAAACTGAATTTTATTTAGGTAATTCAAAACACTAAAAAAAATGGCTAAATAGCCAGAATACTAAACAGATGTAAGCAAGGTGACCAGACCGGGGGGCTACATATGAGGTATGACACTTCCATGTATAACCCCAACACCGACATGTAACGCGGCCTTCTTATTAGATAACACTCTGATCAGTATTGCCACTAAGTTTGCGTCCCTACGCGTTTCTGCATCCCTCTTATTTAGAGTGCATCATCAGGGGTCACGTTTATTAATTTGTTCAACACCTAATAGACGGTGAGCACCTATTGCGTGCTCTCGTATGCATGACACTAGTCAGTTGGCCGTGCACGCGCCGGACATAAGTAAGTAATGTCCCTCCCACTAAGCGATGACGCGTCGTCCGGCCGGCCAATCCCCACCCATCCCATTTAGTCCGTTTGACAACCATGTTGCCTGTACTTGTGGTTGCAGATGGCTGTGCACCACTCTATCTCTAATGTTCCTCCCCCTCCTATATGTCAGAGAAGGCATATCTCCAACAAGACCCCCAATGTCACGGTCCGCCTTCAAGATCCCCCAATACGCCTGTAGAATTATTTTGACCTCCTTATTGGCCGAATCATAGGTCCCTATGATCCGAATTTGTTCATCAGTATTACGTTTCTTTGGGCTCGTTTTACTGTTTATCTTGTTGTCACTGTGCTCCTACAGTGCAAGTATTTGGCCGCTTATAGATCCCTAGTTTACCAGGGATGCATGTCGTTGCTGCTTGGTGATTGGCTGCTTGTCAGGGGGCACGTCCATGCCCGTGATGTCAGATCTTGGCAGGATGTCCTTGTAGGGACATGAGTTACTTATGTCCGGCGTTCACCCGGCGCATGTATGACCAGCTGACTAGTGTCGTGCAGACGCTGGGAGACTGTAGAGCACGCAATAGGTGCTCACCGGCTATTAGGTGTTGAACAAATTAATAAATGTGACTGCTGATGATGCACTCTAAAAACAAGGGGTGCAGAAATGCGTAGGGATGCAAACTTAGTGGCAATAGTGACCAGAGTGTTATCTAATAAGAAGGGAGTGTTACATGTTGGTGCTGGAGGTATACATGGAAGTGCGATACCTCCTATGTACCCCCCCCCCCCCCGTCTGGTCACTTTGCTTACGCCTGTGTGGTATTCTGGCTATTTTGCCATTTTTTTTAGTGTTTTCAATTACCTAAATAAAATTCAGTTTTTAATCGTTCGTACAGGCAGTGATACTATTTTATAGATTTTTTAACTAAAATTCTTTCACATCTAGTTGGATAGTGTAAGATTTCTGCAGTAGAATAGGAAATGTATTGTGTGTCTTCTTCCCACATCTATTGCCATTGTTGTCTGTTAATATTCTCTAATGATAACTCATTTATTACTCTGCGAGAGAATTGTGAATAACATTGGAACTTTGTAAAGCCAAGCTTATTATTTCTTAATAATGAATAGTGTAATTCTGGCTCAGTTTTGATTAAAGCGGATTTGTTATATATACATATTGCCCTATATGACAGCACCATGTGTTATAAATGCAGTTCTGCCGCATACAATTGTAATTTGTGCTGAATGTTGGTAATTATAGAAGAAATCCTCATGAACACACTAGGTTACTGCGCGCACTATGAGAACAATTAGGAGCCAGGATGTTTCTCTGCCATTGTTGACAGCTTATCTCCTGTGAGCGAGGCTTCCCGTCCCCAGATCCGTTTTAAAGTCTAACCTCACTACAGTGACTGCATACTCATAGTTTAATTTGTATATTGCTGTAGAATCTATCTATCTGTATTATGGAAATGGTTATAATACAGGTTTCCAGTGTAGGCGACCACCACATTTCAGTAATTCTACAGTAGGGGTTGTCCAGTTTGAGAAACCAATGGCTTCTTTCTTCCAAGAACAGCCCCACTCCTGTTTGTTTTGAAGTGCTCTCCCCTCAAGCAGATGGATGCATACAAAAATTGTTTCTTCAGGATATAGACAGTGGGACAAAGTGCAGGAACAAGAGAGTTTGTAAGTTATTTGCCTACATGGGCAGACTGAAATGTGACTTACTCCATATTGGTCAGACAACATAGTCACTATTCAAAGCTGCTTAAAAATAATGTTGTGGGGGGGGGGCGTCTTTTTTGTCACAGTTGTATAGCAAATTGATCAAAGTAGACAGGTAAGACCTGGCATAAAGCTTGCACATGTTTTATAACTGAATTCTACAATAGAGACAATTATCATGTTAGTTATAGACTCTGTCAAATAAATTAATTTTTTTTACTAGTACCAAAATTTGTTGTTACACCAGTATAAAAAGTGTTAGACCTTATTCATACGACAGGGTTTCTTGGCCGGGTGACGGCCGTTCATAAATCGTCCGTCACCCGGCTGCATTAGGAACAATAGACCCCTAATGGGGCTATTCACACGACCGATTTTTTGACGGCCCGGGAAACCTGGCCGTCAAAAAATGGGACATGCCCTATTTTCAGCCGTTTACCCGGCCGCCCGGCTCCCATAGAAGTCTATGGGGCCGGGTAATATACGACCATCACCGGAATGTGTCCCGAGTGATGGCCATGTATTCCGTCGCTCGCGCTCTCTCTCCTCCTCCTCCTCCTCCTCCTCCTCACAGTGCAGAGTGCATGGGAGGAGGAGGAGGGTCTTTTTTTGCTCCCTGTAGAAGTCAGAATCTACAATCCCCGGCCGGGGATTGGGGATTCCGCTACAGGAGAAGTGAGTGACTACACTGTCCATATATGGACACAGCGACGTCACTCACTTCTGTAGCGAAATCCCCGACACCTCGGCCGGGGATTCCGCTACAGGAGAAGTGAGTGACTACGCTGTCCATATATGGAGACAGCGACGTCACTCACTTCTGAAGCAGAATCCCCGACCCAGTGGTTGGGGATTCCGCTACAGGAGAAGTGAGTAACTACACTGTCCATATATGGACACAGCGACGTCACTCACTTCTGTAGCGGAATCCCCGACCCTGTGGCAGGGAATTCCGCTACAGGAGAAGTGAGTGACTACACTGTCCATATATGGACACAGTGACTTCACTCACTTCAGAAGCGGAATTCCCGACCCTGTGGCAGGGAATTCCGCTACAGGAGAAGTGAGTGGCTACACAGTCCATATATGGACACAGTGACGTCACTCACTTCAGAAGCGGAATCCCCGACCCTGTGGCCGGGGATTCCTCTCCAGGAGAAGTCAGTGACTAAACTGTCCATATATGGACATTGAAGTCAGTGACTTCTCCTGGAAGGGGTGGGGATGGGTGCAACCTACAGGGGGCTGTGTGGCATTACCTACAGGGGACTTGGTGGCATCACCTACAGGGGACTTGGTGGCATTTCATAAAGGGAGCTGGGTGGCATTACCTACAGGGGGCTGGGTGGCATTACCTACAGGGGCCTGGGTGGCATTACCTACAGGGGCCTGGGTGGCATTACCTACAGGGGGCTGGGTGGCATTACCTGCAGGGGGATGGGTGGCATTACCTACAGGGGACTTGGTGGCATTACATACAGGGAGCTGTGTGACATTACCTACAGGGGGCAGGGTGGCATTGCCTGCAGGGGGCTGGGTGGAATTACCAACAGGGGGCTGGGTGAAATTACCAACAGGGGGCTTGGTGGCATTACCTACAGGGGACTTGGTGGCATTACCTATAGGGGACTTGGTGGCATTACATGCAGGAGGCTGGGTGGCATTACATGCAGGGGGCTGGGTGGCATTACATGCAGGGGGCTGGGTGACATTACCTGCAGGGAGCTGGGTGGCATTACCTGCAGGGAGCTGGGTGGCATTACCAACAGCGGGCTTGGTGGCATTACCTACAGGGGGCTGTGTGGCATTATCTACAGAGGGCTGTGTGTGGCAACAAATTTAAATGATATTCATCCGATTTTAAAATGGACAGGGAAAAAAACGGATGCAAAACGGGTCAAAATCGGCCGTTAATAAACGGCAACACGGCCCGTAACGGAATCGGAACGGATGCAAAACGGATGCAAACCGGCCGGGAAAAACGGCCCAAAACGGCCGATTTTATCGTCCGACACTCGGACCCTGTCATGTGAATGAGGCCTTACTCACTAAGAGTAGCATGTGTCATCTTATATAGAATCAACAGTATGTGAATACATTAAACTTTACAATATACCTTCCGGCAACATTTCCTGCAGCGAATTCTCTGTAAATGTTCTCAAACCACCGTGATCAATAAAAAGTTCATCTTTAGGCGGGATTCACACGACCGGGTCGTTCCCGAGCCCGAGTGTCGGCCGCTAAAATCGGCCATTTTGCCCGGCCGGTTTGCATTAAGTTTTGCATCCGTGCCGGGCCGGGCAGATCCGGACAGTGACATCAGCGGCAACTCCTGAAGGGGAATCCCCATGTGTTCGGAGATTCCGCTTCAGGAGTTTCCCCTGATGTCACTGCCCAGATATGGACAGAGACATCAAGCGCTCTGTCCAGGAGCGGAATCCCCGAAAACACGGGGATTCCGCTCCTTCAAGGAGCTAAAGTGCGGCTAGCACATAGCAGAGCGGGGAGATACCTCCCCGCTCTGCTATAGTGGCGTTGCTACAGTAGTAGCAGCCGCAGCAGCAGCAGCTACAGCTGCTAGCGGCGCCATCGAAGGTGTCGCCGGGCCAGGGTGCTTTTCAAGCAGGGGAAGGGAGCCAGCGCAGCGCTCCCTTCCACCTGCTGTACACCCCGGCCCTGCCACACAGTGTACAGCGATGCCATTCGTCAGAATGGCATCAACTCCTCCTCCTCACATGCACTCTGCGCTGTGAGGAGGAGGAGATAGAGCGCAAGCTCCGGAAAACCCAGCCATCACTCGGGACACATCCCGGTGATGGCCGTGTATTACCCGGCCCCATAGACTTCTATGGGAGCTGGGCGGCCGGGTACCCGGGCGAAGATAGAGCATGTCCTATTTTTTGACGGCCGGTTTTCCCGGCCGTCAAAAAATCGGTCGTGTGAATAGCCCCATTAGGGGTCTATTATTCCTAATGCAGCCGGGTGCCGGCCGATTTATGAACGGCCGGCACCCGGCCGGGAAACCCTGCCGTGTGAATGAGGCCTTAGTAACACAGTAACTTAAGGCAGGGAGGAGAGGAGAAGGAGGAACAGATGGGGGATGAAGCTGCAGTCTCTCTGTCTCACAATATTTGGTTTTATTGTGGGGACTAGGCCTTAGTCCAAAAACATGTACAATTTTTATCTTCTATTGCAAAACTATAACATTGAACCTAAGGTCACTTAAAAATGTCTACCTTTCCTATCTTTTTATAACCCACCCCGACCTAGTCCATGCTGTTATGAAAATTGGCTAAAGACCTAGTAGCAGTAGGGCTGAAAAAGTATTAGTGACTCGTGGTGTGGGGGTGTGTGTCGGGGGGGGGGGGGGGGGTCTGGTGTGAACTGTATGAAAATCTGAAAAAGCTTCCATTAAAGAAACGTGAACCAATTTGCTCATCTCTAGGAAGGAGATGAATTCACTTGACAGTTATTTCGTTGACTTTCAGCGCATTATTAATAGCGAGATATGACACATTTGATTAAGTTGTGAGCGATTGCTGCCGTCTCCGGATAGAACTATCTATCAGGCACTCTCTTACTTCATTCAAAGCAGAACATATTGTATATACAGCTGTTTCGCTCTCCCTGCTGGCAGTTCTTTCTGGGTCTTGCTCATTATAGCAGAAAAGACAATGGTGAATGATTTCCCCATAATAAGTAATGAAATCCCTCTAATTAAGTAAGCATCCGCTCGGAAGGAAGTCGGACCATTATCCAAGGGCGAGCGTCAGCTGTGGAGGCCACACGTACGCAGAGCTTCTTACATGGAGCGTCATTCCTCCTGAAGGCTTCTTGGTGAAGAATTAGTAAGGAGATTTAAAAAGGGCATTAAATCCATTTATGGAGCTATTATTAGTTTCTTTATAATGATTAGTAAAATTTAGTTTTGTTAACTAAACTATCGGGTATATAAATCGTATTGATTTAGGATTGTTATACGATGTATTTAGCTATAGGGATCAATATTACGCTAATTAGCATTTATGTCGTTTTGCTATTGGATATTTTTTCATGTTGGCAAGGTTCTACTTCAATTTATCTATACAAACATAAATTATTTTAAGCTTTAACTTTGCTCCCCTTTCATATAAAGTTTTCAGCAAATTGCAAATCTGCCATATGCTTCATTAGTATTTTGTGCCTTGTTGCTTTTTTACTGCTGGCCACTTTTTCAGCTCCCCATCTGCAAGCCAATTTAGGTAAAAAGGACAGTGGCATTTAGCTAAAAAACAGCCACGTGTGAATCTACCCTATGTGTTCATATTCACTATAACCTCTCCTTATAATAGATAACTTATTGGAGCCAAAAGTTACCAAAAATGAAGAAAGCCCTGAAAGTGAATAGGGAAACGTGAGGCAGAAGGCAAACTCTGTGAAGATTTACACGGACTCCAGGTGGAGGCCAAGAGGATCTTCTGCTTAGGCTTCCTTCATACCTGCGTCAGGTTTTTCCGTTGCCCTGCTCTGTCAGAGGAGCAGAACTAGGGAATAACGGAAGCAATGGTTCCGATGCACAATGGACGCCACCAGCGGCTGTCGGAACCCATTGACTTTAATGGGTTCAGTTAGGGTCTCCGTGATTGTACCGGAGATAATAGCACAGCACAACTTGTATTATTTCAGTTTTCACAATGGTTACTAGAACAGTCACAATAGGCTGAAAATTCCTGTCTTCAGTAGCTCACGTCAGCTTTGCTGTGTAGACTGAGAAAGTATGAGCAAAGTCATCTAATTATCATTAGATGGTGAGTGAGTTAATGATATATGTATTGTACCACTGGAAGCCTAGATAAGGCAATAGTAACACCATACACTGTATACACATGTAAGGCTCTGTCTGCATCTCCTCTGTTAAGGCCCTTTTTCACGGGCCAATTATCAGGCGAACGAGTGTTCACAGAACGCTTGTTCCTGATCAACTGCTCTGTGTAGACAGGGCGACCATCAGACGATGAATGAACAATTGTTCGTCCATCAGCTGATCGAATAGTTTCTGCAGCACTAAATATAGTTGTCGGCAGCACAACTCCCTGTGTAAACATGGAGATGCGCTGCCGACATAAAGGAAATGTATGGGGACGAGCGATCGTAATAGCTATCACTCACCCCCATACATTACGAATTGTAGCTCCTTGTGAAAGTTGCAAATGAGCGCCGATCAACGAGCTGTCTCGCTGATCGGCGCTCGATGTTTCGGCCAAAATGGGCCAGTTTAAAAGGACCCTTTTTAGTCAGGGGTGGGGGGTGTATTGTACTCCATGACTTTGTGAAGACGATAATAATTTATAACCTATCTTTGTCAATTGACCCCCATTAAGCTCAGATACCATGACACACAAGTGTGTGCATCCCATAAAGCCACCCCAGGAAAGTTTTTTTTTAAAACAATAAATAAATAGCTACAACATTTAAAAAAATAAAAAACCTTATTTATTTCTACAGACTTACATTTAGTTAATAATTCTAGAATGAAATAAATGACACATTCCTATGTTAATATAGGATGACATTGATTCCTAGTGAGGGAAAGCGGTATTTGGTGGCTGTAGTCTAAGCGTATAGTTGTCATGAATGAACGGCACATTAATTCTCATAAAGGAAACACAAGAAAATCGATGAGACTGCAGACGTCTTTTCCTGGAAATAGTAAAAGCTGTCATCCTAATGGCATGCTGATATATTTCTACGCTCACTTTTATTTTCATGCACAAGCACATGTAGTTCTGTCTGTTGTGTGGAAGTAATGGCTATGGATAATGCGCTTTTGTCTGGAAGTATCACAGTAAAGAGCACATTTTGTAGCGACTTGATTCTTTATCTGCTGACAGAATGAATTGGCAGGCATTTTCTTGGCTGAACTTATAATATGACATAAGATTTGGTTCTATTGTTAAAAACAGGGACAACATATGGAGATTGATATTAATACCCAGGTATTGTGTTAACAAGACACTATCATTATTTCCAAACATTATTGATGTTTTGTATCACTTAGACTTAGTTCACATTACAGCTAAAATAAAGCATACACTTTCCATCTGAACGGAAGGCGTTAACTGATGTTGGTTACCGATTATACATTCTTTCCTCCAAAACATAAGAACCACAAGCAATCCGTATTATAGCAGTAAACAACCCGCCGGAGTGTCAGTGAAGGGGCTGGAGGATATCCTTCCATATATGAGTCCAAAGGGGTTACACGTCACCTATCCCTAAAGCTCAGACAGTCTACAATCAGGCCGGAGGGTGCAGCATTTCTTCTTGGTACCCAGTGGGCTAATGCCCTAATGTAAGAGCAGCTCATCTTGTTTTCTTAAGTTAGTATTTTTTTTTCTTATTCTATTACATTAGGAAATAATGTGTTATGTGAGAAAAATGTTAAAAAATCAATAGAAGTACTACCACCAAAATGGCACCTTAAAGAAAATCTACAACTTGTCCTGCAAAAAAGGTTCATACAGCTACGCTAAAGTAAACATATATTGATCTGTAGGGTCTCCTGACATGCCTGTTTTTAGTAAATACCTGTATTCTCCGTGAGGTTTTTTTTTGGAACTCTGTTGTACTGTTCCTCTGTTATTCCTCCTGGAAATGTAGGAATGAAATGTCAACTGGGCGTATATATTTTCACTAAACAGTCTGAATCTGGTTGGACATTGTCAGAGTGTGAAGAAAAACACCCCTTTGTAAACACTCAATTATAAATGTATTCATATATTTTCAAAAGAAATAACAGAGGAATGGCATAGCATAAAAATATGCTTCAGAATTGTTATTTTATGGGGAATACAAGTATTCACTACCACAGACATGTCAGAAGAAGTGACAGGTCCTTTCTAAGGCGTTAATATAGCATCAGTGTAAACATAACCAGCTTCACTGTGACTGATTCTCCAATTCAAAGGGCATGTGGCATGTTTACACGGCCTATTTTACCAGGTATTTCGGAGCATAAAATGGTTGCGTTACCCTCCGAAATACACCTGCAAACAAGTTCCAATTGTAAAAATTTGTGTCGTTCATAAGAGGCATAATTTTACATTACTGTCGTTTGTGAAGCCGATTTTCAACATTTTCAATGGATAACGCTTTGAAAAAACCACTCGGTAAATCTGCTTCAAAAATGCGTAGTTATCCGAGGCTGATATCTCTAGAAATCAGCCGCGTATTTTTTTGCCTCACACATATGCCGTGTGAACCTGCCCAATCTCTACCTCTTCCTTTTGACGTTAGCCTCACTTCATGGTGTCGTTCTGCCAGGCAGGACATACAATTGTATTTATTATATAGGCATATGAAGATAGTTGCCTGTTCCTAAGCAACTGTAAAACTAAAAGTCATTAAATAGGAAACGCGTAGTGAAAATGTACAAAGAAATGAATATAATTTCTATAAAGAGTGCCGTCACCTGTGTCCTTAGAACTTGTTGAGATAGTTTTACTTACCATAGTGTATTATATTAACTCTTCAGAGCCCTGAATACACACACCTTCTTATAGGCTATGTACACACTTGAAGTTTTTTTAATTTATTTTTTCAATAAGAATGTGTATCAGTGTGTTTGGTGAACTTTTGTAATTACTTTTTGATAAAAAAAATTTTTACTCTTTGAGATACAGCTGCTTTGTATCCTGTATACAGAGCAGCTGTATCTTGTGCTGAGACCTGAATCTATCAGGTCAGCGGCACTGATGGGTTCAGTGTCAGCGTATCATGTGTGTCTCTGGATCAAGCTGGTACCGATCACATCTAAGTTCATAACCCACTGACACTTAAACCGTCAGTGCCACTGACCTGACAGATTCAGGTCTCGGGACAAGATACAGCTGCTCTGTATATAAAATACAAAGCAGCTGCATCTATTAATAATGAAAAAAATAAACATTTTCAAAGGTGTACATATCCTTTAAACTCTTGGCTATGCCTAGGCTTTTTGTCAGCAATAAAGGGGTTGTTCACAACCGGACAACTAATGACCTTTCCAACGGATTGGTCATCAGTATACAATCGGTGGGGGTCTCACACCCGGACCCCGCACCGATCAACTGCTTCGGCTGCCTGCGGGCAACGGATGTCATTGCACAGTATGAAATGTACGGACCGGAAGCACTTGGCTCCGTACGTTGCATAGCAGCCGTGCTGCAGAACTGCAGCTCTGCTCCTATTCACTTGAATAGGTGCAGAGCTACAGTACTGCAGCACGGCCGCTATTCCATGACCGGAGCCACCGGCTTCCGGCATGGACATCAGATGCCGGGAAGCAGCTGGAGCAGCTGATCTGTCGGGGGTTCGGGTGTCTGGCCCCCACCGATCGTATACTGATGACCTATCCGGTGGATAGGTCATCAGTTGTCCGGTAGTGGACAAGCCCTTTAAGAATAAAGGATTTTATATGCCTTAATATATGCTTAAGTCATTTAAAAAGAACAGGGATTTTGAGAAGGGATTTGGTAAGTACACTTAATAATTATTATGAAGGTCTATTAAAATCACGACTGGCTTGTTTTATAGCTCCACGTATATGACTTCACCTTGATTTATGAGGTGGGAGCTCTAACAAAGAACTGTGATGTGATATTACTTTCATACCCCATGAGATTCTGTCATTAGCCGCTATGCCTGATAATCTCATATACAACTCCTTTTCTTTGAGTATAAATTACAATATTACCATCAGTCGACAATAGCTGCTTTTGCACTTTTTCGCACTAGACAGCACATAATAGGCACACTCCATTGATTCTGAAAGGAGGAGTCCAATTACCCAACATATATAGTAGTAACTTCCTCCGACATTGATGTTAACACTGAACCACAGTCCCCAGCATGCATTACTGTAAAGTAATTCACTGGGCAGCTATTAATGCTTGTCTATATATTGGAAAAAAAAGGTCAAAATAAGTAGAAGAACACACACTTTGCATGGTGGATTATTGAAACAAATAGTAGGCATAGAAGAGAAGAATACACAGTATGTGAGGTGTAGATTAATCAAAGGATGCTGAAGAAGTTCTTGATTCCCAATATCAATACAGAATTGTTTTTTATATATATATATATATATATATATATATATATATATATATATATATATATATATATATATATATATATATATTTATACAGTAGTCTTATTAACCTTAGAAAAGAATGTTTGTTCTACGTCCAGAAAACGCAGTGGTAAATTGCCATATTTTCATCCGTATTGAGTTTCGTGTTACGGCCGATTGTCCATATTAGCTTTGTGTTGGATCTGTTTTTGACATCCGTACATGTTCTTAGAAATCATTAAAAATACAAACCTTTATTGTCCCAACCGTAATATGGATCCAGTTTTTAAGATCCATGTAACAGATGTGATTATTTTGGTCTCCATTAACTTCAGTAGGGATTTCTCAGCCTTAAATTGGCAACCAATGATGCATTCATCATTTTTATGGCGCGTGTGTGTGCACAAAAAATTATTTTGATAAGTCAGTGTACAGACTGGAGTAGACTAGAATACTGCACGGAGATCCAAAACGTTTTTGTGAATTAGGCCTAATGAATATATTCTTAATTTAGAACTACTTATATGAATATAGACATTGTGCTAACCCAGTGGGCATTTAATAAGCCTCCACTCTTCTGTGCTGGTACCTAGTCGGAAATGAGAGTAAGCAATCTCTTCATTTATATAGTCCTTTCTGAGGGTTCACACGCAAACTCAAAAACTTCTCAAAATACGGAGCTGTTTTCGTGGCCTTAATTTTACGCGACGTCTTTTGACAGCGACGCGTAAAATGACAGCTCGTCTGCACAGAACATCGTAAGACCCATTGCAAGCAATGGGCAGATGTTTGCCGACGTATTGGAGCTGTCTTTTCAGGCGGAATTCGAGGCGTAAAACGCCTCCATTACGTCAGAAAAGAGGTCGTGTGCACATACCCTTACAGCTAGGTAAGCCACAAATTCAACAGTAGCAGCGCTGCTTGCTTTTAACTGGCTTGTTGTAGACAGGCGCTATTGTCAATCCCTGTGCTGTATATTTATCAGTTCACCAGTGACAACTATTTTCATCTCTTTATGTAGCTGCTATCCCTTTTTATGCCGTTTGTTCTGCAGCATGATTTTTTTTAGTAAGGCTTCGTTCACATCTGCGTCAGGGCTCCGTTCATGGGTTTCGTCAGGGGAACCCATGAATGGAACCCTGACTGAAACAGATGATTGTTTTGAATAGTGACAAATTTGGTGCAAATGGTTTTCGTTTGCCACCGTTGTTTAAGGGTTCTGTCGTTTTGCCTGAATCAATACCATAGTTGACTGCGCTATTTACTCCGTCAAAACGACGGAACCCTTAAACAATGGTGACAAACGGAAACCATTTGCGCCGGATCCGTCACCATTGAAATCAATGGTGATGCAAACGGAAACCTTTGGTTTCCGTTTGTTTCAGTCAGGGTTCCGTTCATGGGTTCCCCTGACGGAAAGCTCGGACGGAATCCATGAACGTAGCCCTGACGCAGATGTGAACGAAATTTTAGAGATGCACATTAAAACAAGTCTCCAAGACTCGGCGCTCATTGTACCGGCCAAAATGGGCCAGTGTAAAAGGACCTTTACTAAGTCTCCTCCTTACTGTATACCATGACTTTATGGGAAGCACAGTAGTCAATCTGAATAGGCAGAGCTGCAGCATACAACATAGGGGATACAGAGCAGCAGCCTGAGCCTCTGATAAGGCAGAAAGTGGATCTTAGGGTATGTTCACACAGCCTATTTTCATACGTTTTTTGGGCCGTAAACGCCCCAAAAAACGTCTAAAATTACGGAGGCTGAACGCCCCCAAACATCTGCCCATTGATTTCAATGGGAAAAATGGCATTCCATTCCCACGGGGCGTTTTTACGCGCCAGTTTAAAGCTGTGTAAAAAAACGCCCCGTAAAAACGAAGTGCGTGTCATTGACTCAATAGAAAAACAGCTCCAAACACGGCCGTAAAAAATGCCGCAAAAAACGATTGATGCTTAAAAACGGCTGAAAATCAGGGGCTGTTTTCCCTTCAAAACAGCTCTGTATATATGGCCCTTTTTGGTTTGCCGTATGAACATTGTCATGCACAGTGACATGCACTTCTTTTTAAGCGGACGTTTTTAAAAACGGCCGTGTAAAAAACGACGTGTGGGAGTGGAACGCCGTTTTTCCCATTGAAATCAATGGGCAGATGTTTGGCATTTTTAGCCATATTTCAGGGCGTTTACGGACCGAAAAACGGCTGAAAATAGGCCGTGAACATACCCTCCCTGTGCACTAATAGAGCAGAGCTAAAAATCTATCAACACTGGAGCAGGCAGGTATGTTCACACGGCCTATTTTCGGATGTTTTTCGGGCCATAAACGCCCGAAAAACAGCCGAAAAATCGGAAGCAGAACGCCTCCAAACATCTGCCCATTGGGAAAAAAGGCTTTCTGTTCCGATGGGCCATTTTTTTACACGCCTGTTTTGAAAAAGGCCGTGTAAAAAAAACGGCTGCGAAAAAGAAGTGCAGGACACTTCTTGGGACGTTTTTGGAGCTGTTTTTCAAAGGAGTCAAAGAAAAACGGCTCCAAAAACGTCCCAAGAAGTGACATGCACTTCTTTTTCACGGGCGTCTTTTTACTCGCCGTATTTTGACAGCGAAGAATAAAATTAAGGCTCGTGGGAACAGAACACCGTAAAACCCATTGAAAGCAATGGGCAGATGTTTGTAGGCATATTAGGGGCGTTTTTTCATGCGTAATTCGAGGCGTAAAATGCCCGTATTACGTCTGAAAACACTGCGTGTGAACATACCCTGACTCCAAAAATGGCTGTAAAAACTCTGCGAAAATTGCGAGTGGTTTAAAAAACCTCTGAAAATCAGGAGCTGTTTTCCCTTGAAAACAGCTCCGTATTTTGAGACGTTTTTGCTCACTGCGTGTGAACATAGTTACATAGTTACATAGTTAGTACGGCTGAAAAAAGACACATGTCCATCAAGTTCAACCAAGGGAAGGGAAAAGGGAAGGAAAAATTTCTACACATAGGAGCTAATATTTTTTTGTTCTAGGAAATTATCTAACCCTTTTTTAAAGCCATCTACTGTCCCTGCTGTGACCAGCTCCTGCGGTAGGCTATTCCATAAATTCACCGTTCTTACTGTAAAGAAGCCTTGTCGCCTCTGCAGCTTGAACCTTTTTTTCTCCAGACGGAGGGAGTGCCCCCTTGTTTTTTGAGCGGGTTTTAAAAGGAACAGGATATCACCATATTTTTTGTATGTGCCATTAATATATTTATATAAGTTAATCATGTCCCCCCTTAGTCGTCTTTTTTCAAGGCTAAATAGGTTTAATTCTTTCAATCTTTCCTCATAACTTAAATTCTCCATGCCCCTTATTAGCTTCGTTGCTCTTCTTTGTATTTTTTCCAACTCCAGGGCATCCTTTCTATGAACTGGAGCCCAGAACTGAACTGCATATTCTAGATGAGGCCTCACTAATGCTTTGTAAAGTGGCATTATTACATCCCTGTCCCGCGAGTCCATGCCTCTTTTAATACACGACAATATCCTGCTGGCCTTTGAAGCAGCTGATTGACACTGCATGCTGTTATTGAGTTTATGATTTACAAGTACACCCAGATCCTTCTCAACAAGTGAATCCGCCAGTGTAGCGCCCCCTAGGACATATGATGCATGCAGGTTGTTGGTACCCAGATGCATAACTTTACATTTATCTACATTAAACTTCATTTGCCAAGTGGACGCCCAAACACTTAGTTTGTTTAAATCTGCCTGTAATTCATGAACATCTTCCATAGTCTGAACTATATTACATAGCTTGGTGTCATCTGCAAAAATAGAAATAGTGCTATTAATCCCTTCCTCTATATCATTAATAAATAAGTTGAATAATAGTGGTCCCAGCACTGAACCCTGGGGTACACCACTTATAACCGGTGACCATTCAGAGAAGGAATCATTGACCACAACTCTCTGGATACGGTCCTTGAGCCAATTCTCAATCCAATTACAAACTATATTTTCTAAACCTATAGTCCTTAATTTACCCATTAGGCGTCTATGGGGGACAGTGTCAAATGCCTTTGCAAAGTCCAAAAACACTAAATCCACAGCGGCCCCTCTGTCTAGACTTCTGCTCACCTCTTCATAAAAACAGATTAGGTTAGTTTGACAACTTCTGTCCTTAGTAAAACCGTGCTGGCTGTCACTTATAATGCTATTTATTGTCACATAATCCTGTATATAGTCCCTCAATAGCCCCTCAAACATTTTCCCCACGATGGATGTTAAGCTTACTGGTCTATAATTACCCGGGGAAGACCTAGAGCCCTTTTTGAAAATAGGCACCACATTTGCCCTGCGCCAGTCCCTTGGCACTATACCAGTCACTAGAGATTCTCTGAATATTATGAAAAGGGGGACACAAATAACTGAACTAAGCTCTTTAAGAATTCTAGGGTGTAACCCATCTGGTCCCGGAGCCTTGTGCACATTTATTTTATTTAATTTAGCTTGGACCATCTCTACATTCATCCAATTCAGTATATCAACTGATATATTAACAGCACTGGCACCGGCTACATCAGCTGCTCTTTCTTCTGTTGTATATACAGAGCTAAAGAACCCATTTAGTAACTCTGCCTTCTCTTGATCCCCTGTGATCAACTCCCCATTACCATTATCTAGGGGTCCTACATGTTCAGACCTTGGCTTTTTTGCATTTATATGCTTGAAGAATTTTTTAGGATTTGTTTTACTATCCTTGGCCACCTGCCTTTCATTTTGTATTTTTGCTAATTTTATTACATTTTTACAGATTTTATTAAGCTCTTTATATTTTACAAAGGCTACAGCTGTACCCTCAGATTTGTATTTTTTAAATGCCCTTTTTTTGTCATGTATTGCCCCTTTCACAGAAGGTGTAAGCCATGTGGGGTTTAAATTGAGTCGTTTATACTTATTACCTGTAGGAATAAATTTTGCACTATAATAACTCAAAGTAGATTTGAAAATCTCCCATTTATCATTTGTTCCATTATTTGACATTAGTTCTTCCCAGTCTATATCCTGAATTGCAGCCCTAATCCTGGGGAAATTGGCTTTCTTAAAATTAAATGTTTTTGCCCTCCCAGCCTGCGTTTGTTTTTTACAGTATAGGTAAAATGTAACTATATTGTGATCACTGTTACCGAGGTTTTCACGAACATTGACATTCCCAACAAGATCTGCATTATTAGAAATGACCAGATCCAACAGAGCTTCACCTCTAGTCGGGTCTTCCACAAACTGGCCCATAAAATTTTCCTGCAACAGGTTGAGGAAATGTCTCCCCTTTGCAGTTGAAGCCGAACCATGACACCAATTAATATCCCGGAAATTAAAATCTCCCATTATCACTACAGTACCCGCCTGTGCAGCCCGCTCCATCTGTTTATATATCTGACCTTCCATCTCCTCAGTTATATTGGGGGGTCTATAGATTACACCAAAAGTAATTTTTTCAGTGTTTACCTCCCTTTCTAGTTCCACCCACAAGGTTTCAACCTCCTCACAGTCTTCACCCACTATTGTCTCTTTCACACTCGCCTTCATATCACTTCTCACATACAGACATACACCACCACCTTTCCTATTTGTCCTGTCTTTACGAAAAAGTGTAAAACCCTGTAGATTTACAGCCCAGTCATGTGAAGAGTCCAGCCATGTTTCAGCAACACCAACTATATCTATATTTTCTTCCAGTATCAAGGCCTCCAGCTCCCCCATTTTGCTTGCTAGACTTATGGCATTTGTGAACAATACACTTTAACTTGCCTGTCAGTTTTTCACTTTTATTATCAGAAATGTGATTTGACATTAATCGTTCCTTTTTATTTACACTGATGTTTTGTAACGAAAGGATCTCCTTATCTTGTTGTCTAGTCCTCTCCCCACATTCTGTTTCTCCCCCCACCAATATAGTCTGACCCCTCTCTAACCTGGCTACCCCTTTTTTTTCTACATTGACCTCCCTCCTCAGCCCTAGTTTAAATACTCCGCCACCCCAGCTAGAATTCTCTCCCTCAGCACAGCGGACCCCCTTCCATTTAGGTGCAAATCATCTGCAGAATACAGTTTGTACCCCAATGAAAAGTCAGCCCAGTGCTCTAGGAACCCAAGTCCTTCTCCTCTACACCAAGACTTCAGCCATGCATTTAACTCCCTGAGGTCCCGCTGTCTTTCCTGTGATGCGCATGGCACAGGCAGTATTCCTGAGAATACAACCTTGGAGGTCCTTCCCTTCAGCTTGTAGCCTAGTTCTTTAAAATTATTCTTAAGGCTCCTCCACCTACCATTTATTCTGTCGTTGGTACCGACATGGACCACGACAGCTGGATCATCACCAGCCCCTCCCAGCAATTTGTCCACCCGTTCCACCACATGCCGAACCCTGGCACCAGGGAGACAGCAAACCATTCGGTTGAGGTGGTCTTGGCGACAAATAATTCTATCCGTCTTCCTGATTATAGAATCCCCTACGACTATCAATTGTCTTGGCTTACCTGCATTACCATCCCGCCGACTACTAGCTGGGCTGTTCTCCCGGCTGTTAGGGAGATCAGTATCCACTAGGGCTGCCATTTCTGAGACTGACACCCTTGCATCATCACCCAACTTGGCAATTTTGCCTGGAATGTCATACCCTTACTCATATGTAGTGACTTGTCATTTTTAGGAAATAAGTAGACCTCCACTACTCATTAGACATAAGCATTTCTAGACATATCAGATTATTGATTACATTTTACACAATGCTGATATCTAGATAGAGATGTTTAAAGCAATTAGAAAAGTACTGAGACTGGTTGTTCCAAATTTTGTATCTGGCACCGCATTCTGTGCTTCAATGTTTTATTCATTGTTTTTGACATCTAGAGTCACAGCTTTTAAGCAAAGCATTCCTAAAAATAGAATTAAATATTCTGCTTTCACCGACATCATTGAAATTGTCAATACATACGTCTCAGAGCAAACTTCAGCACAGCCAGTCTACATTTTTCACGTGCCAATAATTTAATTTCGAGAATTTCTATTCTGAACCTTGAAGGATGTTCTCAGGAATTCAGGACGCCTTAGGAGAGCATTTGGAACAAATGACAGTTGGGGTTTTTTTTGGTTATTTTTTGACGTTCAGTAAAATTGATTGCCAGTACTTACCAACTTAGTATAGTGTGCGTACGCCCTGGAGTTAACGGCAATATTTCCCATTACCATTATGTTAACCCACAATACATTTAAGTGCTATTTAAAAAGGTATTTCGTTATTGTTTTGAACATAACAAATTAAAAAACGAGTCCAATAACAAGAAAGGGACACCATCCAGGGATCATGTTACATCATCCTAGGAAGTTCATAGAGGACAATCCCTCACATAGGCAATGCAAAAGTAATAAAGTGGATAGATTACATATCAGAGAGTGTCTATATCAAATGTGGGACAGGTCACAACAATGTATCAATACATTATCAACCCATATTGCAAGACCACACTGTCCGCGGACACTATCCAGTGTGGTCTTGCAATATGGGTTGGTAACGTGTTGAAACATTGTTGTGATCGGTCCCTCATTTGATATAGACACTCTCTGATGTGTAATCTATCCACTTTATTACTTTTGCATTGCCTATGTGAGGGATTGTCCTCTATGAACTCCCTAGGATGATGTAACATGATCCCTGGATGGTGTCCCTTTCTTGTTGTGGGACTTATTTTTTTATTTATTATGTCCACATTTATATCAAGTATGCTAACAGAACCAAACAAATATAGCGGCTCTGGCTGGCCAAAAATATATTGTCAGTGATTATGTAGTCATAAAGGAAATTACAGAAAAAATCAGCTGATGAAAAAAATTACACAGTAAAACGTAACCTTTAATTAATATATTCTGATAAAAAAGCTAAAATGATTATCCCTCCAAATAATGATGCAAAAAATAATAAGGGTGAGGGGAGAGGGGTTCTTTCTTTTGTTCATTAAGTTGACCACGTACACTATCATCATGGTTCGCAATGAGGGATTCAAGGACTGAACTAGCCTTTAAAATTTTTATCAATAAAGATATACCTTTTTAAATAGTCGATCTTGCACTTTAAGTTATTGTAAATTATACAATGATCCAGCTTATGAACTAGAATATGTAAAATAGTGAGACCATTGATTCCTGTAGAAATAATGAAATATTAGCTGTAAGTTTTTACACACTAATGTATCCATAATGTTCCTGTGATATGCTCGGATACTATGAAAACACAATTGATGTCTGCCTGACTTACAATAGACGTTTCTAATTCTAATGTATTAGACTTCGAATTTGGCCATCTTCTCTATTTTTACAAATTCATAAATATATTGTACAATTTGCGACGAGCTATACCCCTGCCACAGCTATTTTGAAATCAAAACCCAAAATGGCAAATTTATCTACATGTTGCTGCTGTGTGATTTTACTTAAAGAGGCTCTGTCACCACATTATAAGTGTCCTATTTCCTACATAAGGAGATCGGCGCTGTAATGTAGGTGACAGCAGTGCTTTTTATTTAGAAAAACGATCTATTTTTACCACGTTATTAGCGATTTTAGCTTTATGCTAATGACTTTCTTAATGCCCAACTGGGCGTGTTTTTACTTTAGACCAAGTGGGCGTTGTACAGAGGAGTGTATGATGCTGACCAATCAGTGACCAATCAGCGTCATACACTTCTCTCCATTCATTTACTCTGCACATAGTGATCCTGCTAGATCAGTATGTGCAGTCACATACTCACACGTTAACGTTACTGAAGTGTCTTGACAGTAAATAGACATCGCGTCCAACCAGTACGGGATGTCTATTCACAATCTCGACACTTCGGTAAAGTTTGTGTGTGACTTACAGCACAGCAAGCGTAATCTCGCGAGATAACGCAGTAAATGACAGCACAACGTGATCTCGATGTGCTGTGCTGTAAGTCACACACAAACGTTACCGAAGTGTCGGGATTGTGAATAGACATTGCGTCCTGGCTGGAAGCGATGTCTATTCACTGTCAAGACACTTCAGTAACGTTAATGTGTGTGTATGTGAGTGCACAGCGTGATCTAGCAGGATCACTACATGCCGTGTAAATGAATGGAGAGAAGTGCATGACGCTGATTGGTCACTGATTGGTCAGCATCATACACTTCTCTTTACAACGCCCACTTGGTCAAAAGTAAAAACACGCCCAGTTGGGCACTAAGAAAGGCATTAGCATAAAGTTAATATAGGTTATAACTTGGTGAAAATAGATCGTTTTTCTTAATAAAAAAACACTGCTGTAATCTACGTTACAGCGCCGATCATATTATGTACAATATAGGCCACTTATAATGTGGTGAAAGAGACTCTTTAATATGTCTTAGACTTTGTTCAAAATGAATGCCCATTTTTATACATGTCCATGTAGTATTGACAATGGTCATTGCTGTATTATGTATTCGTATTTTATAGAACTATTTAAATCTATGGGCTTATACTGTACCTCCATGTGCTTCCGATTTCATGCAAAGGCATAGAGTTTTTTTCTCATGGATTCATATGGAATGTTCCATCACATGCCATAGTATGGAGGTGCTCTCCCCTAGGAGTAATGTTGCTAGGGGAGAATACAGTGCCGTAGGATGCATCATATATCCACACACAAAATAAGGAACTGTAGGTTCAGACTCCGTGTGATCGAGGCCTAAATATGCTGAATATTCAATTACACACGTTTTAAAGCTACAACACACTGATTCATATACCCTCTTGTACTATATGGGTGAGCAACCTGAATCATGGTATAAAATACAGAAAAATATACTATATACCCTCAATTCTGTATTTGATGAGTAAAATTTGATGTTGATATCAATCAGGAATGCATTTGTTTGTGACACCGAGTTACTTGGGACACTAACTAAAGCGTAGGCACTTTTCGACCAAGTGGTTGGGTCTTTTTCAAGCTAAAAAGTTGTTGTTTTTTGAGCTTGAAAAAGACCCAACCACTGTAAAGGGTTGAAACGTTACTTCTATTTTTTGTACGATTATGATGGGTACAATAAAATAAAAACGTATGCTGCTTTCTCATCTACTACTTCGAACATCTTTTGGAAGGGGAGACCCTCCCATAATGAGTACGTGCACCCTCACAATGTATCAAGTCTGTTGCTGTGTCAATTGGATATGTATTCACTCCAACATTGCAATGCAAGGGGGAGTATAGAATAGAAGTAGAGGGGCAGGGGCCAGTTGATAGAAGTTGAAGTTCAGCAGTGTTCATAATGCTTCCAAATGCAGAAAAGTATCATTTAGTCTATTTATCATATATATCACACAATCTTAATATTGTGGTTAACTCCTGATGTGAGTTTCTCCTCTCATATAGCACGTTGTGTCCATATTGTCTCTACTATTTCTGCAGTCCTGGGGGAACAAGATGAGTGATTATTGCAACATTTTCTCTTCATGTGTAATTTATGTTCATATACTTTTTAATGCCTAGAGCTGCCAAGACCTCCAAACGATATAATTTATTTCATGTATAAATAGAATAGTGCCCCAGATAAGGACCGGAGGGGTCAGGAGAACGAGAACACTGATTTCCGTTTGTACAATTGGTTTTTTAAGCAATATTGGCTATTGACTGTTTAGTACATGGGTAAGGTCCTCCTTCTATTCCACTTACCTGAGCTCTTCAATGACTGAGAGTAGAGTCACTTTTATTGCTACTTCTGTATAAAGAATTATCTTGTCTGCAGAATGCAGGAGAGCCGCCAGGTATGCTCTTGAGTATAACGTATAATGTATTACACCTACAGTATCCGCTTATACCCTTTTTAGGCATTTTGGCATATCACCCTGTGTCGGGCAGAGCTATCTGTTTTCTTGCCTTCTGACAGATGCACCTCAGCACGATTAGTAGAATGATTCATTTTGTTCTATGTTCCAAGGAAGGGAAAAGTGACAAGAAGATTATTCATAGTAGATAAAAAACATATGAAAAGGACCATAGTAAGCAATGTCTACCTTTTATACGTAGTCATTCTGAACATATTAGAATAATAGCGGAATGATGATTTTTCTGTATAGAGATACTCTGTTAACTTGGCTGATCTGAGCAGTCAGCCTGGTACTCACTGCATTTCTAGTCACAAAACAATGTGTTTTATCTGCCACAAAAATGTACTGGACCCGCTTCAGAAATTATTCTCGGTCTACAGTTAGCAATAGTCTGCTAAGAATTTATCATTAGGGCAAAACAGATGTTAAAAGGGTTATGTGGGGACCAAAAATTATTAGCAGTGTACTCACTGCAGTATGTGAGTACACTCGCTAATATAGATTCCGGTCCCCCGTCGCACTGATGCTGCGATTTTCATAGATTTTTATAGCGCTGCCAGGGGACCGGAAGTCTTCTTTAATGACGATACCACTCTTCGTCATGTGACCCCCGCTGTACTCCATGTACAAGAAGAAGCAGAAGTACAGCGAGTACAGCGGAGTCGGTCACGAAACGAAGAGCCGTATCGTCATCAATCAAGACCGTGCAACTAGACTTCCGGTCCTTCAGCAGCGCTATAAAAATATATGAAAATCTCAGCATCAGTGCGACGGGGGATCGGAATGTATATTAGCGAGTGTACTCACATACTGCAGTGAGTACACTGCTAATACTTTTTGATCCCCGTGTAATCCCTTTAAATTGTAACATCTTTACTAGGATTGGAACAATTGTTTGTATGAATGTATGTTCTCCATGTTACGTCTACATTTTTTGTAGCATTACCCTTTTCAGCGTAATTTATTTCATTATTCTGCATCTTACATTTATAGACCATAAACAGTAGGAGCTCAAATGTAACAATGAGATCCCTCTGGATGTGGTGTTCTCTGTATGACTTTATGGATGTGAAAATTAAACTATAAAGAATTGAAACAGTAGTGAGGCACTGTGGTGTTGGTAACTTTAAGAATACCATGGATGATAAGGAATTGCAGGGTAAGAACTTGTCCAGGACATCCTTGTCCAGGAATGTTCAGAGTAATCTTTGTTCTAGGATAGGCGCTCCTGTGCATGGAGGCAGAATCACGACATGGGGCTGATTTATTATTGCTGTCTCAAAGTTAGACAGGATAAAACTAGACCATACAGGCAGAAACGGTGCCAAATTTATCACAATGGCACATGCTGTATGATACGTTTCGCACAACTCGCCAGACATGTTAGACACTTCTTACGCCATCTTTTGGCTGGTGTAGTATACTTCAGTATTTTGCACCAAAAAAAGCACATGCTGTTAATAAATCGGAAACATGTTACGACTCCACTTAGCCACTCCTTTTTTTCTAGATACTTTTCAAAACTGTCGAAGAAGGTGTAAAAGTGTCTAAAACACATAATAAATTTGGCACACGCCATGTATGCTTCAATTTTTCCCTGCAATTGTGGCCAGAATTCTGGCCCATTGGGACAGATTTACAGTACTTATATTGTGTTAAATTTAGACAGCTCAGAATTAAACTAGATGCGCCAAATTTATCACAGTGACTCATGCTGGATGATAAGTTTGACTGACTTCTGTCTAACTTTATGCCAACTATTGGTTAACTTATTTTAGTCCACTTTTTTGTGCCAACATTTTGGTGCAATTTGACGCATCTTTAACCACACACACTTTCCTGCTAAGCCACGCATCATTGACAAACAAAGTAGCAAACATCTGTTCTTTTTGACGCATTTTATTGATAAATGTGTCTAAAATGATATGCGACAAAAAAGAAGGTGCAAATTTTTGCCATATATCTGGCGCAACACCATTAGTAAATCTGCCCCATTTTGCTTTGTAAATCTCCTCCACGGTATTTTAGAAAGTTCTGTTCAATTCCAGTCTCTATATACAGAGTATTAATAGCATAGGACCCCTTTAAGCCTGTTTGTCCCTTTATATATATTATAAATACTTGGTGATGTCTGTAAACAGGGTCCGCCACTGATATCTAGAGTTAGGCCTCTATAGAGTGCTTTAACAACTTTGATATCGCGGATACAACTTGGTTACTAAAAATCTGACACAGCATTATAAGCAAGAATTTGTTTGATTGGTGGGACACCCAGTGATCAGCAATATAAAGGGACTCACTGGACCGCCACAGCAACTCATTGTGCACAGGCACATCACCCGTACAATGAAAGGAAAACATTTTTATTAAAAAAAAATAAAAAAAAATGGGGTACATTACTACATTAGTAAAAAGAATAAAAAGTTTGACAACCTAATTTTCCAAGATTTGTAGGAAAAATCCCAGATTTGATTTGATCGGTTTCTATGGAAAACGTCACTGTTCGAATAAATTTGTGTCCGTGTACTGTACTTACAATTTCTTCATTTGTCCTTAGTTTGTTTTATTATAGGTATTATGCTCCTAGTGATCTCCGATACCTTAGTGGACTGGAGAATGTAACTTGTGGCATGCGGAGACTCTCCGCTCTTTTACTTAATGACTATTCTCTTTTAGTAGGTTAAGAATTTTAAGGAAGGGAAGAGCACAGATATGGTTATCCCTAGGGAACGTTGCTAGTATTGAATCTGACATCACAGCCTGAGGTTTAGGTCAGTTAGAGACTGTTTCCATAGGAACGGTAATTGCGTTTTTCAACGAGCATCATTTGGGAACACTTGAATTGCTTTCTCCTGCCCATGTACCAGGGAGGAGAAAAGTCTGAGCAGCAATTTATGTGCGTCCATCTAATGATCTTTTGTACTATAGGGGCAAAATACCTTCATGAGATTCAGGTTTATTTGTCAGAAATTGTTTATTTCATTACACTGGATTTTTTTTTAGTTGCTTAAAATGTTCTCTAGTAGACTAAATATAAATTATACACATTGCAGTTCTAGATAATATGTCTTTAATTTCTGTATTCCTAGTTTACCCATCACCGCTGAGCCAGATCTCTCATGATTTTTCTTTGTAACCATTACAGACATTTTGTGATGTAGGAAATATCTAATTTGCTCCTCCAACAGAACAGTCTGATATATATATATATATGGAGAGGGAGAGAGAGGGGCACTGTTTATTGGCGCCAGTTTCATCCATTTATTCTGTACACATAAGGTCCATGATGGACAGACTTCTTCCGTACACTGCATGCTGTAAGAAGGTCATGTACCTGGAGTTATATGATAGAGCCACCTTATTTCTGGAGTGACAGTTCTGCAGGAATGGATAATTATCTCAGAGTACTTACGAGAAAGTATTATTTTTTATTGATGATCAGGGAAATTAAAACAGTACTCTCCGCTGGTAATGAAGGTGTTCCGGTACAAGGGAAGCGTGCCAGGGGGTGCTCCTGGAACCCTGCATCGCAAGAACTCATGTTAGATTACATGATTACATGTTACGGATGATTACAGTTTTTGACCACCGGCCATACAAATGTCTATTTGACCCCTATTCAACCTGCTCTATGCAGCGTTTAATCCATAATGTCAAATAATGGTACAAATGATAAATGGGAGATATTAAAATCTACTTTAGGTAATTATAGTGCAAAATGTATTCCTATAGGTAACAAGTATAAACAACTAAAATTAAACTCCACATGGCTTACACCTTCTGTAAAATGGGAAATATATGACAAAAATGGGCATACGAAAAATATAAATGTGAAGGTTCAGCTTTAGCATTTGAAAATTACAAAGAGCTTAATAAAATTTGCAAAAAAGTAATCAAATCTGTAAAAATACGAATTTAAAGGCAGATGGCCAAAGATAGCAAAATAAATCCTCAAACATTCTTCAAGTATATAAATGCAAGGAAGCCAAGGTCTGAACATGTAGGACCCCTAAATATTGGTAATGGGGAGTTGTTCACAGGGGATCAAGAGAAGGCAGAGTTAGGGCTTATTTACACGAGTGTAGTTCACATCCGTGATACGCGCGTGAACATCACGCGCGTCGCTAGGACCTATGTAACTCAATGGGGCCGTTCAGTCAGTCCGTGATTTTCACGCAGAGTGTGTCTGCTGCGTAAAACTCACGACATGTCCTATACTTGCGGTTTTCACGCATCACACACCCATTGAAGTCAATTGGTGCGTGAAAATCACGCGCGGCACCTGGACGCACTTCCGTGTGCTGCTCGTGATTCGCGCTACAGTTGTTAAATAAATGGAGGGGAAAAAAAAGCACCACATTCATTGCAGTTTCTAAGCATTGAAACCGCGTGTCATAAGGATGGCATATGAGTGTAAATCACGCAGCCATGCACCAAACACTTATGACACACGGAACTGCAACGCGCAAAAAAACGCTGCGTTTTTTGCCCGCGCAAAACGCACACGTTCGTGTGAATTTCACCTTCCTAAATGGGTTCTTTAGCTCTGTATATAAAACAGAAGAAAGAGCAGCTGATGTAGCCAGTGCTGTTAATACATCAATTAATATACTGAATTGGCTGAATGTAGATATGGTCCAAGCTAAGTTAAGTGAAATAAATGTGAACAAGTCTACGGGACCAGACGGGTTACACCCAAGAGTTCTTAAAGAGCTTAATTCACTTATTTCTGTCCCACCGTTCATAATATTCATAAATTCTCTGGTGACTGGTAAAGTGCCAAGGGACTGACGAAGGGCAAATGTGGTGCCTATTTTGAAAAAGAGCTTTAGGTCTTCCCCGGATAATTATAGACCAGTAAACTTAACATCCATTGTAGGAAAAACATTTTGACCGGCTCTTATATGACTGTATACAGGAGTTAATGACAAAAAATAGTATTATTTGTGACAGCCAGCACGGTTTTACTAAGGACAGAATTTGTCAAACCAACCTGATTTGTTTTTATGAAGAGGTAAACAGAAGTCTAGACACAGGGGTCGCTGTGGATATAGAGTTTTTGGACTTTGCAAAGGCATTTGACACTGTCCCTAATAGACATCTAATGGGTACATTTAGAACTATAGGTTTAGAAAGTATCGTTTGTAATTTGATTGCAAATTGGCTCAAGGACCGTATCCAGAGAGTTGTGGTCAATGATTCCTACTCTAAATGGTCCCCGGTTATAAGTGGTGTACCCCAGGGTTCAGTGCTGGGACCACTATTATTTAACTTATTTATTAATGATATAGAGGATGGGATTAATAGTACTATTTCTATTCTTGCAGATGACACCAGGCTATGCAGTAATGTTCAGTCTATGGAAGATATTCATAAATAACAAGCCGACTTGGACACACTAAGTGTTTGGGCGCCCAATTGGCAAATGAGGTTTAATGTAGATAAATGTAAATTTATGCATCTGGGTACCAACAATCTGCATGCATCATATGTCTTAAGGCCCTTTTACACCAGCCGACACTTATATTAACGCTCGTCTGCCCGATAATCGTCCTGTGTAAAACCCCCTTAAGAGGGAGCTACACTAGGAGAGTCACTTGTTGAGAAGGATCTGGGTGTACTTATAGATCATAAACGAAATAACAGCATGCAATGTCAATCAGCTGCTTCAAAGGCCAGCAAGATATTGTCGTGTATTAAAAGAGGCATGGACTCCCGGGACAGGGATGTAATATTACCACTTTACAAAGCATTTGTGCGGCTTTATCTAGAATATGCAGTTCAGTTCTGGGCTCCAGTTCATAGAAAAGATACCCTGTAGTTGGTAAAAATACAAAGAAGGGTAAAGCAGGTTTTACACTGGAAGAATATTGGGCAGACAATAATTGCCCAGTGTAAACAGGGGAACGATCAGCAGATGACCGAGCAAACGCTCTATCATCTGCTGGTGGTATCGTTTTAAAAAAGTGAAATATTATCGTTTTCGGCTGGACATCTCCCAGTGTAAACCGACATGATAATAATGTATGGAGACGAGCAATTGGAGTAACGACTGCTCATCCCCATCCATAGCTCCGTGTGACTGGAGCAAACGAGCGCCGATCAACGATGTTTTGTTGATTGGCGCTCGCTGCACTGGCCGCTTATTGGCTGGTGTAAAAGGGCCTTAACTAAACTAATAAAGGGCAAGGAGACTTTTAGATATGAGGATAGATTAAAAGAATTTAACCTATTTAGCCTTAAAAAGAGATGACTAAGGGGGGACGTGACTAACTTGTATAAATATATGAATGGCCCATACAGAAAATATGGTGAAAACCTGTTCCATGTAAAATCTCCTTAAAAGACAAAGGGGCAGTCTCTCCGTCTGGAGAAAAAGGGTTCAATCCCCAGAGACAACAAGCCTTTATCATAAGAACTGTGAATCTGTGGAATAGCCTACCGCAGGAGCTGGTCACAGTAGGAACAGTCGGAGCAGTAGATGGCTTTGATTATTTCTTAGAACAAAAAAATATCAGCTCCTATATAAATGTGTAAAATTCCTCTTTGAATGTTGATCCAGTTTCATTGCCACTTGGAATCAGGAGGGAATTTTTCCTTTTTAGGGAGATTGTTTAATGTCTCCTGGGTAATTTTTATATTTATTTACTTATTTTAGATATAGTTACATCTATCTCTCTCTCTCTCTCTCTCTCTCTCTCTCTCTCTCTCTCTCTCTCTCTATATATATATATATATATATATATATATATATATATATATATATATATATATATATATATATAAATGAATGTCTGATGTTTGTGCTTTATGCATGGCCAAACGACTGGAACAATCTGCACCAAGTTTGGCACATAAGTAAATCACACGGTTCCGAAGGGTTTCAGCTCTCTAGGACCTACCGTTCTCTACATATTTACAAAAGCAAATATGACACCACTGGCTTCCACAGCATGGACTTTCCTCCATATCGCATGACATGTATTAGCCAATAGAAGCTCGCAGGTCCTTCATTCTTAGCCTCACTCACATACGCACAGTTTTAGACCAGGTTTCCATAACAACCAAGTCATTTTTCTTTACTCTACGTGTTACTCACCGTTAACGAACTGTACCTATACTGGATTTGAGCATTCTCATGAGTTGAAACCCTTTCAGACCAGTCATGCTTCCAAAAAGGAACCCTGCCCATAGACGAAAAACTTCTGTGGCAAAGCGCAAGGCGGCTACCCGAGCTGCTGAAATCTCTCAACAGAACCAAGCCTGTGGATTTCAGCATTCTCAAAAATGTAACCCCTTTCAGACCAGTCATGCCTCCAAGAAGGTACCATGGACTTGGACTTTATTGAATATGGTGGCTTCATATCAGTAGGAAATGGAGTTTCTTACCACACACACAAATATCAAACAAATGGACCAGTGTGAAGCCGGGTAACTCTGCTATTCTATATTATAAAAGTCTATGTCTGATTGTCTGTCCTCTGCCATCCAAATGCCTGAACCATTTGACCCCAAATTTGGCACATAGGTACATCGGGTGTCCGGGAAGATTTTCGTAAAGGTCCCGACCTTGCTGTTGTCCTCTGTTATCAGCCATTATCACATGATCACGATCCAATACTATAAAAGCGAATACAGACATTCGCTTTTATATGTCCCAACCTTGCCGTTATTCTCTTTTATCAGCCATTATAGCGAATGTCTGTTTGGCGTCCACTATAGGCATCCTAACACCTGAACTATTTGACCCCAAATTTGGCACATATGTACATTGGGTGTTCAGGAAGGTTTCCGTAAATGTCCCAACCTTGCTGTTGTTCTCTGTTATCAGCCATCATTACATGATCACGATCCAATTCTATAAAAGCGAATACAGACATTAGCTTTTATAGTAAAGATGCTTTTATCTGGCAGTAGCAGGTAGTGCACTTTACAAGATAATCCCAGATGGGAAGGTACAGGGGAGCGGTTACCTATTGCAGCCAATCAGATTACTGATTGCCAGGAGGAAAGCTGTATTACTAGCTGCAGAGACTCCTCTTGCCCAGCTACAAGCTGATCAAATGCGTCATACTGCTGCTCGAGCTGCTGAAACGCCTCAGCAAACTCAGGCTTTCTCAGTAACAGCTCAGACAAGTGGCTCTCAGAAGAGCAGAAACTCCTGCCCGAACCCAGGTCAGAAGGCAAGCTGATACAGCACATCATGTTCAGCGTGCTAATGAGTGGGCTTTCATGCATGATGCTGTTTCCAATTATGATTCAACCACAGTCTATGCCCAACTGGTAATAAAACTGCCAATGTTGTTAATATACCGGTTCTGTCACAATCTTATGACTCCATTTCCTACCAGTTTAGCTTTAAGCAATTTAGGAAGTTAAAATTGAACTTAACAGTGTGTAACTGCCGATTTATGGGCTACCAGCGATTTCCCTGTAAACCAAGAAAATACGAGGGCATGGATTGGCCTCCTGGGCACCCTGGGAACAAATCCAATGAACACACAAACAGACAGACCGACACGTTATACACGGGCAGCGTCGGGTACTTTTTCTAGTATACATATATATATATATATATGTATGATATATATATATATATATATGTGTATGTATATATATATATATATATATATGTGTGTATATATATATACTATATATATATATATATATATATATATATATATATAATTATATATATTTTTTTAAAACAAACAAACCTTCCTCTGGTTTAATAGGGGTAAAACAAAGTTCTATAATTTCTCCATCCCTTTGTTGAACTTGATGGGCATATGTCGTTTTTTCAACCATACTAACTGTGTAACAACCAAGAAAAATGTTAAGCAATTTCATAATCTGTTACATCTGCAGCACCCAGAAGCAATAATTTTGTTATCATTCACATAAAAATAATTGCTAATTATCTACTTAATTATCGTTTTGTGTTAGGGCCTCTTTGTAGGGGTGGTCCCATCATGCTAAAATTATCTCTGCCAGTAAAGGGCTGATCGTAGTGTGGGTCCAGCTACTGTAACCCCCTGGTGATCAGCTTGTAATGCCAGAGAAAGTTGTGGTAAATGTGTCTGTAACATTTAAATTAATTGTCTTTCAGAGCAGTAGGCCATTTTGTGCTGCAACTCTTTGCTCTGGCTTATAGAGAAGGGTCAAGGGTGGGACACCCCCATCTATGACGTCCAATTCCCCTAATAGGATAACCAAAAAGGGGTTGTCATAGTGAGACAACACCATTTAGGATACATTTACCTGCACCAAAAATGTAGTGCAGTGTAAAAAACAGTCTTACAGTGTTTTTCTCTTAAGCACTTAGAGTATGTATTCAATCGCGTTTTGTCAATTGGACAAAATATACACAAAAAATATTTAAATGTCCTCTAATATATTTATATCTTTTTTAGTGTATCACTTGAATTTTTCTGGGAGTATACATTAATGTCATATCCTTAGTATAGGCCAGCAGTGTACTATCAGAAGTTCCAAGTCATCAGCAAAATGAGGCTAAGGTAAAGTACCAGAAACAACTGTAATTAAAGAGGTTGTCCCACATAACAAATGTATCCCCTATCCACAGGAAATAAATGGAGCGCCGTCCACGCTTGTGCGCATGCGTGATCCTGTGGATAGGGGATACATGTGTTTTGTGAGACAACCCCTTTAAGGTCTAGCAGCCATTACCCCTTCATCCCACAGATTGGTAGGAGTTCCAGGGGTCGGAATCGGAAATCCCACATTGATGGCCTTTCCTAAGGATAGACCATCAATGTATACTCCCAGAAATCCCCTTTAAGCGAGACTGTAAAATTAAAAAATGTTTGTTTATTAGCTCGCTTGTGCACAAACTCTTACTGAATATATAAGCTAATACATCTTCACATAGCTGTTGTAGTTCTTATGTGTGAACAAGTATGAATAGGCTTCTGCCTAATTTGAGACAATGGTCGTGGACGACTCGTGGTCATTGTAAGATCACTTCTTGCTTATGACCAAACAAAAAACTGTAAATTTCTATAACAATAAGAAACAACAAAATCAATTGTATTGTCAGATCATACAGCATGGTTTAATGATAATTCATGTCAGACTAGAGTAATAACATATTTAAAAAAATCCTATTTCCAAAAGGATTAAAGATATTTCCCTAAAGTGAAAAGAAAAATATCTGATCAATATTGACCCTTGCGTCATGCCAAGTTGTTAAAAATTGAATTTATCCATTTTCTAGTTACAAGTATTTTTTATCAAGGCCAGGGTAACAACCAATATGGCTTCTCACACAGGGTATTTACCAAGCTTTCCCAGACTCTTAAATAGCAAATTTATCTCCTTATGCATTACTGTTTCCCTACTCCCATATAATAATATACTAGGCATATTTATCAATTAATACTCAACTAATGTTCGTTACAACCTATATGGTGGCCATATTGGTTATCACCCAGCTTTTACATAAACAGCTATAGCTAAGAAGACAGTTTAATAGAATTTTTAACGACTTGACTAAGGTTCTACTTTTTTGTATTTTGGATTAACCATTATTTGTCTTTTATCTTAATGAACTTCATAAATAAATGATACATTTTCTAAATTATTCTATATTTCTAGCTTGAGTGCTTGATATATATAGCCCAATCGGTGTGTTGTCTTTTTTTATGTTTATTTCCTTTTTGGGGATCTGCTCTTTGTGCATTTTTAGTCCACCTATCAAAGTTTGGTTTATCACACATGTTTATAACACACAAAAATAGAGTAGACGCAAAATAAAAATTGATGTTTGATTGTTTTTGTTGTTCTGAGGTGCCTTTACGTGCAGCTTTATTTACTTACATGTTTATTTAGCATGTGCACCAATGTTACCAGAAACTTTTGACATGGCAATGTTCATATACAAATAGGATATCGCCTTATTGTGGGTGATAATCCGACCACCGTTTTTATATAGTTGTGTTCCTCTAATAAGGATGAACTTGTATTGGTACATTATTTTGTTCTGTGTCTCCTCTATTTTTGGCTCTTGTTTTTTTTCTATTTAAGTTTTTATGTATGGTACATTTATTTTTACCTCCTATAACCTAGAAATCAGTAGCAAAACAGTAACATAATACAAATGATACTCTACGTCTCAGTTGGATAAATGTGTTTACCATGTATTTTCCAGTTCAAAATAATTTTTGTTATCATCGTAGTACTCCAGCTGTTTCATTGCTTGGTAATCTCATTTTTGTTTAAATTTTGCTTATGCTCAGCAAAGAAAATGAATTCTGGCTGCACTGTTTAATAATACATCTAATAGCAGCTTACCATCCACAATACTCCTAAGGTGTGTCTGTAATTACATTACAATGTGCATAATAGTTTCTTATGCAGCCAGTGCTTTTTTTCCAATTAGCTATTACAATTTGTTCCCATTGGGGTGCACGACAATTCTCTGTGTTTTTTACGCATGATCAGCTCTCCCAAATCCTTAATATATGAGAATTGACTTCTCTGTCTGCAATTGAAGCTTTCATAATGTAGCTTGTAACTGCTTGGTTGGCAGTGTTGGCCCTGCCTCGCAGAAAAGCAGATTAGTACAGCTCTTCCTCCATTAAGCCGTCAGTTTTAATTTAACAGAGCGCCTCAGAGCATGCAGACTATTTCCTTTTGCCATTCTTGTTTCAAAGGTGTGTGAAAGATAAAGAATAAACGTTAGCTTAAATGAATCTGTTTGAATTTTCACAGGAAGAATAAGAGCTGAAAGGAACTATTGCAATGTCGGTTTGCAACAATGGTGCCAGGATTCCATCTCCACAAGATGCTGCCAATGGTTTTACCCAGCCCAGTGCCTCTGGCAACTGGCATAAATCAGAAGAAGAAGAAGAAGAAGCAAGAGCTGCAGAACCCAACATTGTTAAGAAGGCCCACAGAGAAATTTTGGACCATGAGCGGAAAAGAAGGGTAGAACTAAAGTGCATGGAGCTGCAGGAAATGATGGAAGAACAGGGGTAAGTCCTTATCCATTGCCAGCATTATGAAAATCCAATTATAAACGTGTAGGACACATTCTGTAACTCTCATAGACACAGGTTATGGAGTGATAAGTTATAAGTTATCAAAGTCTAGACTGAGCTGGGGAATAAGGTTCCATTATGCACATACAGTTAATACTTTTCAGAATAAGTAATGTTATGGGATACAGCATACATCCATGGTCCAGGCATTTTTCTGCAAGATTTCAAAATCTAAAATAAAACTAAATTGTATTTTGTTCTAATAGGGACAAAACAATATTTTAGCTTTTGATAACCTACAATATATTCACATGCTTGTCCAATCATATGAAGTACTGACTTGGCATTTACTACAAAACCCTACCATGAAGCAACTTTGAAAAAAGTATTGTTTAGGAAAATTCTACTATATTGTGTATACAGCTCCAATGCAGACCTATGTGTCTCCATGGTTGCCCACTACAGACAAACCTTGTGCATTGTGACCCTGTAGCCATGTATTTTTCCACTCCCTTTACCCCTGCTAGCTAACCTACAGACAGAAGAAGAGGGGACAAATGAAAAGGAATTATACATAACTGCAGAATCTGACTACATGTAATGCTTGTTTTTAGTCTTTTACAATGGAGACACATGACGTGATAGCTGTGGATACTTAGAATTAAGATTATTTGACTTGTAAAACACCTCATTTAACCTTTTCATTGCAAGACGTGTCTGATAGGCTTTACACCTTTGATGGCTGAGGCATTTTATATGCTTTTGAGATGACTGATTAAAAAGAAACAATTTGGATTTCGATTTGGATTATTTTGTTCAGGTTTTAGTGGTTGAATATTAAATGTAAAATCTTATTAGACGTGACATTTCCTAAGAGATAATAAATGAACAAGAAAGTCCTCGAGGATACTATGTGCACTTAGGCTTTCATACAAGATCGCTAGAGTGTTCAAAATTGCCCTCCATGTACAGAACATCTACATCTAAACTAAATCTACAAAAGTAAGAAAGTAGTTGCCATCTGAATTGCATTTTTGTATGGTGTCACACAAATAATTGAAGGAGCTTGTCAACAACTGCATTATTCCAAAGGCTCAATTAAATAAATAAAAGATAGCAGGACTCCTGAGTAAGTCATTATCTCATTCAAAGCTCAGCTATCAAACTGCAATTACACAGACTAGCAAGTCCCCAAACTCTCTATACCACGCAAGAAGGATTTCTAAGCATAATTTCATTTTCATTGACTATATATTAGTCCTAAGCCTCAGAACATAACTAAATGAGTTTTATAACTATGTATAGAATACATATATCACATACAAGGAACAGCAACCCCTACCTTAGATAAAGAGGAGAATAAATATAGTTCGTACAGGAAGGTAAAGGCAGTTCAACACTTATACATATAATACACTGTACAGTAGATAGATAGATAGATAGATAGATGACAGATAGATAGATAGATGACAGATAGATAGATAGATGACAGATAGATAGATAGATAGATAGATAGATAGATAGATAGATAGATAGATAGATTATGAGATAGATTGATATGAGATAGATTGATATGAGATAGATTGATATGAGATAGATTGATATGAGATAGATTGATATGAGATAGATTGATATGAGATAGATTGATATGAGATAGATTGATATGAGATAGATTGATATGAGATAGATAGATAGATAGATAGATATGAGATAGATAGTGTCACGTTGGGTATGTGGACCCACTGGGCCGTACCGTATAGTTCGTATAGTTCGTATAGTGTACCTGTGGTAGCTCAGACAGTAGCAAGACAGGCTCAGCTGGGACTAGGCAGCAGGCAGGCACCAGGCGTGGCATAGCAGGACAGGCGTGGTACACAGCACAGCACGACTTCAGCTTAACACGGCACTTGACCAGGATAGCACGGGATACAGGTTAAAGGTAGCAGGTACGGGGAACACTGGGAACTGGAAAACACTTAGGAGACCATTTGCATAGACATACTAGGATAACGACAACAAGGCTCAGGCATTGCAGGGAGGGGCACAGCCCTTCTTATAGTCCAGAGTGCTCTGGGAGCAATCAGCTCAGAGGACACTGTGGAGCTCCCACAGAATATCATTGACCCTTCCTGTATCATCTCGTCAACCCTCTGCAAGTTAGACACATTCTTCCGAGAAGGACCTTTGTACACCTGGCAGACAAAGGAAGAATCCTTCGCTGGGGACACAGTTCCAAGCTGGCAGGTCACGCGGGTGCCCGTAAGACCCGAGACCTATTTGCCCGTCTCCTCCTGTACGGTGTGTGCAGCAAATAAAGTTGCCCACTCCAGACCAGCTGGTCTGCTTCAAGAGGTCATAGGGTAAGTCAGAACAACGGTCCGCCGCCATAGACGTTACAGCATGTTTGAGAGAGATGCTCTACCAGCCGCTGCCTGTGCCTGATGCTCCCTGGCGACTTATTGCAATGGACTTTATCACAGATCTGCCTCTCTCTGCTGGGTGCAGTGTGGTCTGGGTGGTGGTGGATCAATTTTCCAAGATGGCTCATTTTGTTCCACTGACTGGTCTTCCTTCTGCTTCCCGACTGGCCGATCTCTTCGTACAAAAAAAACATCTTCCGTCTGCACGGCTTGCCTCTGCATATTGTCTCGAATCAAGGGGTCCAGTTCACCTCGAAGTTATGGAGAGCACTATGCGGTCTCCTCGGTGTAAAGTTGGACTTCTCCTCGGCCTACCATCCCCAGTCCAATGGTCAAGTCGAGAGGATTAACCAGATTATGGAGAACTATCTGCGGCATTTTGTCTCCAGGCGGCATGATGACTGGGTGCAGTTGCTCCTGTGGGCTAAGTTCTCCTATAATAACCATACTAGTGAGTCCACCACCTCCAGTCCGTTCTTCACCGTCTACTGCCAACATCCACGAATACCTCTTCCTGTCTCTACTATGTCCCAGGTGCCTGCAGCTGACTTTACCTTCAGGGACTTTCTGCAGATATGGCAACTGCTGGTGGTGGACCACATGAAGAGACAGGCAGACACTAGAAGATGAGAGCCTCCTCGGTTTCTTCCAGGTACGAAGGTCTGGCTGTCCTCCAGGAATATCCGGCTGAGGGTGCGGTCTTGCAAATTTGCCCCCAGGTTCCTCGGACCCTTCGAGATTCGGCTCCAAATTAATCCTGTGTTTTACAAGCTTCGACTGCCTCCTACCCTCAAGATCCCTAACTCCTTCCATGTCTCCCTGCTGAAGCCCGTGGTTCTGAACCGCTACTCCAGGACACCTAGTTCTGCAGCGGCTCCTGGCGGCTAGTCAAGGACTTTCGAAGTGAGGGAGATCCTGGCCACCAAGAAAGTGGGAGGAAGGACTTTTTGTTTGGTGGATTGGAGGGGATTTGGTCCAGAGGAGAGGTCTTGGGAGCCAGAGGAGAACATCGATGCCCCTGTCCTCGTGAAGAAGTTTCTCTCCCGCTCTGGCACCAAGAAGAGGGGCGTTAGAGGGGGGGGGGGATACTGTAACGTCTATGGCCGCGGACCGTCATTCTGACTTACCCTCTGAAGGCCGTGGCCATGGACGTGTGAGTTCTCGGCGGCATCTCCCTCCTGAGAGACGCCGGCACTCACTTCCTGGTTTAGAGACTGTCTCCCGCAGGGCGTGCGCACGGCCTTAAAGGGCCAGTGCGCGCACAGTTGCAGAATATCTGTAATCAGCCCAGAATGCTGCTGGACTATAAAAGGGGCTCTGCCCTCTTGGACATTGCCTGAGTGTTGTTGTGTTACCTAAAGTTTGTCTTTAAAAATGGTCTCCTAGTGTTTTCCAGTTCCCAGTGTTACCCGTTCCTGCTGCTTGTACCCTGTATCCCGTGCTACCATGCCCCTGTGCCGTCAAGAGTTGGAGTCGTGTTGTATCCTCAGCTGCATCTAGTGTATCGCACCCCGTCGTGTGTCTGTCTACTATCGGAGCCTCATCTTAGCCTAAATCCATCACTACTGTCTACATTGCCTCAGGTACCCCTTCTGAACTATTGACATTGCATTGTACCTCTTTGGCCAGCTGCTATCCCGCTACGTGGTACGGCCCAGTGGGTTCACACCCCACACTGTGACACATGCACTTTTCCAACTTGGCGTATAGACGATTCTCCCTTAACCGTAGCAAAACCTGACGGACATGTCCCCGATGAGTCATTGGATCTGGAGAGAAAATCAAGCTGTCATTAAGATAGACCACAACGCAAACATAGAGGAGGTCATGGAAGATGTCATTAACAAACTCCTGGAAGACCGTGGCAGCATTACACAGACCGAAGAGCATTACTAGATATTCATAGTGTTCGTCACTGGTGTTAAATGCCATCTTCCATTCATCACCCCAACGAATCCGGATTAGGTTGTAAGCCCCATGCAGGTCTAGTTTTGAATCTTGGCTCCACGTATGCGATCAAACAGTTCAGAAATCAATGGCAATGGATACCTATTTTTTACCATGACCCCGGTAGTCGATGCAAGGACACAGAGAATCATCCTTTTTCTTGATGAAGAAGAACCTGGCTCCTGCCGGGGAGGAAGACTTCCGTATGAATCCCCTCTCCAAGTTCTCCTTAACATAGGGGGACATGGACAGAGTCTCTTGAACGGAGGGAGGATATACCCTACCACGGGGAAGGGATGCACCAGGAACTATAACAGTCATACGCTCGCTGTGGGGGCAGCGACTCCGCCTATTTCTTGCTGAAGAAATCCAAGAATGCAGAATAATGACTAGGCAATCCTGCCAAGGACTGAGGCAGAGGAGGCTGAGCCGAACAAATCTGTACCAGGCAATGGTTGAGACACTCGGGACCCCACTGGAGAACCTCTCCGGAACTCCACTCCAGGACTGGGACATGTAGTCAAAGCCAGGGCAGACCCAGCAGCACAGGATTGACAGCTTTAGCTAGGACAAGGAACGAAAGGAGTTCGGGATGGAGGGCTCCCACTTGAAGCCTCAGCGGCTTGGTCACAGCTACAATTGGGTCTGGCAGAGGTAGTCCATTCACAGATACAACCATCAACGGCCTCTCCAGAAGGGTTGTGGGCAATTGGAGATGATCCACTATGAATGAAATTAGCAGCGGATCCAGAGCCCAGATACGCAGAGACCCAATGTGTTTGCTCGCCAGACACTATGGTCATGAGGATGGAGAATTTAGACGAAAGTCCTTCTTTACCCAGGGTTGTCTCTCCCACCAACACTAGGCTCTGGGGCTTTTGGGGACAAAGATGCACAAGATGGCCTCCGAGGCCGCAATATAGACAGAGTCCCAAGGTGCGTCTACGTTGTCTCTCCTGGGTAGACACCTTAAACTGGTCTGTCCTCACAGACTCTATAGGAGGATCAGCATCTGAGGACAGCAGGGGTTGCTGCAAAGAAGGAACCGGACTAGGGAGTCCTCTCTCCCGACAAGCTTCTTGGAATTGGTCTCCAGGGTAGATGGTAGATCTCGGGCAGCCAGCTCGTACTTAATCCTAGGAGACAGTCCCTGCCGGAATGTAGCCACCAGGGCCTCATTGTTCCACAACAGTTCTCCCGCCAGGGTGCGGAAGTGGATGGCGTACTCACCCTCGGAGGTATCTCCCTAGCGTATGTTCAGCAAGGAGGCGGCTGCAGACGAGACTCGTCCAGTCTCCTCAAACACTGTGCGAAATGTCCGTAGGAACCCCTGGAAGTCACGGGTCTCTGGTCCTTGTCTCTCCCAGATAGGGTTTGCCCATGCAAGGGCCCTGCCAGTGAGGAGAGAGACAATGAACGTGACCCTTGTGCCATCAGACGAGAATGCCCTTGCGTACAGGCTAAAGTGGATCTGGCACTGGTTCAAAAATCCACAGCAGGTCCTCGCGTTTCCATCATAGCGGTCAGGAAGCGGCAAAGAAAATCTGGGATCAGCACTGCCAGGAGGTGTAGTCGGAGGATCAGTACTGCCAGGAGGTGTAGTAGGAGGAACGGCAGCTTGCAACTCCAGCCGATGTGCAATAATGTTCAATGCCTGGAGGAGTTGGTCCTGTCGAGACTGGAGGTCTAGAGCAGGGTCCATGGCCTGAGCCTACTGTCACATTGGGTAGGTGGACCCACTGGGCTGTACCACTTTGATGGTATGGCAGCTGGCCAACAGGACGCAGGTAACAGTCTATAGTTCGTATGTGGTAGCTCAGACAGTAGCAAGACAGGCTCGGCTGGGACTAGGCAGCAGGCAGGCGCCAGGCGTGGCATAGCAGAACAGGCGTGGTACACAGCACAGCACGACTTCAGCTCGAACGGGGAACACTGGGAACTGGAAAACACTTAGGAGACCATTTGCATAGACATACTAGGATAACGACAACAAGGCTCAGGCATTGCAGGGAGGGTTACAGCCCTTCTTATAGTCCAGGGTGCTCTGAGAGCAATCAGCTCAATCTCCTACCTGTGTGCGCTTTGGCTCCTTAAGTCTGTCTGGACTGAGCTCGCGAGCGCACCCTGGTGGCCACTGTGGAACAGGACAGCCGTATGTACAGACATCCCTGGAGAGAAGAGCGTCGACAGGATGGAGGGAGTTTGTTTTATTACTCTGGCACACTTTGCTTTCATATTTCTTTGAAGTACTTTAAGTGATATTTTGATATTTTTTGGTGCTTTTGGCAGTCTGACCTCTTCCTATCTGTATTTTAGAAATTCTCCAGTTTCATCTCTTTTATGATAAATAGTCTAACTTGCTGTTTGACATAAGATATATTTGCTTAAAAATGCAGAGGTTGACATTATATGCACATGAAAAGCAGTTAAACATTGTCTCAGTTGTAGCAGAATAAATTCCTGTGTATTGCATTTTGTAGAAATGGTTGAGATGCAGTAAGAACCTTAAAGAATATCTATTGTTGCAAAAAAATAACTCACAGTCACTCAATAGCAAGCTGTAGACGGTTATTAGATGTAAAATCCAACCAGAAATGTGGTGTATAGCCTGCATATTTTTCTTCTGTGTGTTAGTTTCTGTAAATGGACATGCTTGCTGAGCTGGCGGGCTCCTCCTGGTTTGATGTAAGAGCTGGTATATGCTCTATGAACAAATCAGATATCTCCCCCTACTCTCCTCTCCCCGGACCCCTATTCCTTAATTCTATTTACTGCACTACTACTGTAGATGGTTTTTTGGTGCATGCGGAGGGTCCTTAACATTTACAGAGAGCCTTCAGGAAGGCAAAAGGAAAACGACAGATTGCTGGATGGTAAGGAAGATGTAACTTTCCTCCTAGTAAGATATAAGGCTCATATAGTAACAAGTTCTACTGATTTATGGAAAAAAATAATTTTGTAGCTGTGACATAAAATGGCAGATTTTTCTTTTTAAAATCTTTTTATAAATTTTATCATCAATACACAACAGCTAGTCAAGTCTTAATCAGAGGACATATATATATATATAGTAATAAGGCACAATACTGTACAGTACATGAAATGATAAGTATATAAGCAGCGCAGTGCAGGAACGCAATCCTCAAGTGAAAACATTCATGTTAAAGTGAATCAGGTACTGACACGACAGATAAATGTAATAAGTAGGCGTAAGGTAAAAGGTAAAACTAGTAGGGGAGTGTAGAGGAAAGGGAAAGGGGGAAAACAATAGGAATGTCAAAACATACATAGTTACATAGTTCGTACGGTTGAAAAAAGACACATGTCCATCGAGTTCAACCAAGGGATGGGAAAAGGGAAGTAAAAAATTTCTACACATTGACAAAGGAGCTGATATTTTTTTGTCCTAGGAATTTATCTAAGCCTTTTTTAAAGCCATCTACTGTCCCTGCTGTGACCAGCTCCTGCGGTAGGCTATTCCATAGATTCACAGTTCTCACGGTAAAGAAGGCTTGTCGCCTCTGCAGGTTGAACCTTTTTTTCTCCAGACGGAGGGAGTGCCCCCTTGTTTTTGGAGGGGGTTTTACATAAAAAAAATCTCTGGGAAATAAAGCCAGCAGAGCAACTTGAGGCAACGCCTGAAGTTTGGTGCCACAGACAGTATTAATATGTTGGAAGATCTGTTGGCAGAATTTTAAAATCTCTGGGCACTCCCACCAAATGTGTAGGAAGGTACCCCTGTTACTATTACATATCCAATAAATGTCTGAATTAAAACCATACATCTGCTTTAGTCTGACTGGAGTAAGATACCACCTAGAGAGAACCGTATAAGCATTTTCTTGAAATTTGACGCAACGAGAGGTTGCTTTAGGGGCCCGCAAAATCATGGAAATGTCCACGGTGGTGAATGTGATGCTCAGTCATCTTTCCCAGTCTCTTATGAAATACGGAACAAAATGGCAGATTTTTAATCAAGGCTATTTGCAAAGTTACTTTGTTTTTATTTTAGATGCATTGAAGCAATTGAAAAAATTGTTTGTGATGGTGTACATACCCTTTAAGTCATAAAACGGCCCGTAGTCTCTTGACTGGTGGCAGTGAAATTGATCTCCCTCAGGAACAGATTTGTATAGAATCAGGCCCTGGGCAACAGGCAAATAAGGCCACTCCAGTTGCTATATTTAGCTTTTAGAACGCAGATATATATGCACTTTTTGCCCAAATATTTAAACCCGAACACCATGCAATACAAAAAAATACTTCCATGCAGTGCCCTCACAGTACTACTATATGGTGACCACATAAGTCCTACTTAATACTGCCATTTAATTTCTAAATATTACTAGCAATCAGTGTCCAAATAATACCACCATACAGTGCACTACATAATACTGGATATAAAGACCACATAATATTGCCATATAGTTAGAGTATAATACTACCATATACAGTCAACATACCACCATAAAGTGTTCAGGCTTAACATTAAAACCACTGACAGGTGAAGTGAATAACATTGATTATCTTGTTACAATAAAACCTATCAAAGAGTTGGATAGATTAGGCAGCAAGTGCTGAGTAGCAGCAGAACAATGCCCATGCTATCCTCTGTCCATCGTCGAAAACGCCTGCAATGGGCATGTGGGCATCAGAACTGGATCAGCACGTGGCCAGGCCTGATGAATCACATTTTTTGAACAATATGTAGAAGGTCGGTTGAGTGTGTATCGCTTACCTTAGGAAGAGATTGTACCAGGATGCACTATGGGAAGAAGACAAGCCAGCTGAGGTACTGTAATGCTCTGACTAATGTTCTGCTGGGAAACCTTAAGTCCTGACATTCTTGTGGATGTTACTTTGACATGTACCACCTACCTAAACATTGTTGCAGATCAAGTACACCCCTTCATGGCAGCGGAATTCCCTAATGGCAGCGACCACCTTCAGCAGAATAATGTGCCCTGCCACACTAAAAATTATTCAGGAATTGTTTGACAAACATGAATAAAAGTTCAAGGTGTTGAATTGGCTCCCAAGTGCCAATCTGATTGATCATCTGTGGGATCTGCTGGAAAACATGACACATCTATGGAGACCCCACCTCGCAACTTACAGAATCTGCTGCTAACCTCTTTGTGCCAGATACCACAGTACACATTCAGAGGTCTTGGGTGAGGTCATGTCTCCAATGATCAGAACTATTTTGGCGGCACATGGGGCACCTACCCAATATTAAGGCAGGTGGTTTTAATGCTATGTTTGAATGGTGTGTAGTGCCTCAATGCAGTATCTAAACAATAACGTTCGAAAATACCCCCTAAAACCGGCCATGCAGCTTCAATCCTCCAACGCTAGATCAGTTCTGTTTGCACCAGTAGTCATTCTGCGAACAAAAGTATATGAGAGATTTGCAGATAATTTGATTTTCTAATATATTATTACAATTTTCAGTACTATGCCAATATACTGTAAATTCTCTTGATGATTTGCATTTCCAATGACTAATTAAAATAATTCCTAAACCATATCCTCTCCACTGCATTTGTTAAAAACTTGTTGGTGAGTGCTTGTTAAGTAGAGACCTAGCCACTTTTTGATTATTTACTAAATTTGCTTAAGTGCCATCCACTGAAGCACCATACAGTGCCAGTGTGTACAGAGACTCTAATGATTTGTAGATTAATAATACATTGAACGTAATTAAACTATTCTGACTCAATCTGTGAATTTTATCTAACCCAGGTACATTGATCAGTCATTTTATTACGTCTGTTGTTAGTAGTTTCCTCTGTAATTGCGACTAAATTAACTATAGCATTACTATACAATTTTCAGTTCTATATATTTTATTTTAATATTTTAGGGACTGATGTGCTCAGTTGGATATGTGGGATAGTAAATACCTTTAGAATGTTTTCATTTTGAAAATTTTGTATTTTTCAGTTGGTTTTCCATTGTTTACTGAAAGGGAAGGTGTCATGAAATGTATTTATTTTTTATAATATTGCTTTTAGTATGATATTAAAATAAATTTTATTTATTTGTGTTCTTGTGTTCTACTTTTTACTTTTTTCTTACTTTTACTTCTCTATGGGGCTGCCATTTTTTTTTCATCTCTGTATGTGTCGATTAACGACACATACAGAGATGGAATACGGCACATACATCCCCATAGAGAATGCGAACGGGAGCCCTTCCATTCACTGCAGCGTACGCCGTCTGTGTGGGAACGGCGCATGCGCCGCTCCCACACAGACCAAAACGAAGCGCGTCAGCAGAGCGAAATCCGGCGCCATTTTCATGTGGACCGGAAGCCGATGCCGGACAGTAAGATGACGACTTCCGGCCATATGTTCAAGGAAGCGAAGGCGCAAGCAATAGGAGCGGAGGCGGCAGCGGCGGCAGGAGCAGGTAATTTATGTTTATGTATGGGATGTGTGTATTATGTTCGTGTATGTTCGTGTTATACTGTCTGCTTAGCACTGTATCTAATCCTCCTACACTGTGCAGTCGCTCAGAAAATGGCGGCACACAGTGTAGGAGGTTTGAAGATTCAAACCTCTCCTTCTCCTGACACTAGCCAGAATAAGGGAGGGGGGATTGTGTGAGGGCACTAGAGCGAGTGTGTCTACCCCAAATTTGCAGCATAAAGCAATGAGGTTGCTTTACCACATTGACCATGCTGCAATTTTGGGAACTGCTCCTTCTAGTGACCAGCACATGGAAATGTTATAAATTATAATCTAATTTATAATATTTCCTGACTTGTGAAAAAATTAAAAAAATGTGTAATCATTGAAATAATAATTGTTTAACTAAAAAAAAAAATAATTTCTAGCGACACATTCCCTTTAAAGGGGTTTTCCAGGGACACAACATTTATGAACTAATACTCTATATAAATATTTAATAAAGTTCCTAATATTAGAGTCTGTATTAAATCTGAACACTTTCCTTCCTATTCTCCCTACCTCTGCCCTGCCGGAAGTTCTGCTTTTCATCTGTGTCTTTTTTTCTCTCGACACAGGCTCGTGCACTAGAGTTAGCATACACACAGTCCTGTGTCGATACCTCAATGACCTACATAACAACACAGGGCTGTACTTTACTAATTATTCCCTCCCCACTAGATCTCACTTACCTTTTAGTTTATCCTGCCCACCTGCTTTATCACGTGACCGCACCTCATATATCTAATGTGATCCCCATCATCCCTGTTACCATTTACTGACTAGTATGACTTACTGTCCGCAATCTTTTACTGACTGGTACCATTGAGGAATAGCATGCACTGATGAAAATGGTGCCGCTATTAAAGCAGAAACAAAGAATGAACGGAGCGTACATTCAGCAGGATGTGGACCAATAGGATGCCTCAAACACGGGTGTACGGATGTAGCCATCTTTATCTTGACTTGCCACTGTGTATTTAATGCATTAAAAGTCAAAGTAAATATGGCTACATCTGTACGTCAGAAGTCCCGGATTTGAGGCATCCTATTGGTCCACAGCCTCCTCAATGTCCGCCCTGTTCATTCTTTGCTTCTACTTCAATAGTAGCACGATTTTCTTTGTGTGCATGCTATTCCTCAATTTTCGGGGCGGGCAGCACACGAGCATTGAGGAATAGCATGCACGCAAAGAAAATCAGGCTGCTATTGAAGTAGAAGCAAAGAATGAACGGAGCGGACATTGAAAACGCTGTGGACCAATAGGATGCCTCAAACCCGGGTATACGTCACAAGTAAATATTGATATATTAGCAGAAATGTAAGGGTCAGTTCACACAGAGTTTTTTGGTGCTGCTTTTGACGTGGAAACCACATCCAAATCAGCCCCAAAAATCGTACGAAATTGACTGTCCATTGATTTCAATGGGAGATGTGTTTATTTTCCCAGGCAACTTTTGGTCAGAGTTTTCCGCCTCTGACCTCCCATTGAAATCAATGGGAGGCAGAAAAAAACCTGCGGCGCTCGTTTCTGAGCATTTTTCTCAGCGTTTTTTGCCCACGGTTCTTGCATTAGCTTCAATGGTCGCGGGCGAAAAGCGCTGCAAAAAAATATGTGAATGCAGTTCAAAATCTGACTCAAAATTCCTGAAGGAATTCTGAGGCAAAAAACTGAAGTCTGAACAGGGCCTTCTATGGATTCCTGTGTATTATGGAGCAGCTAAAAGAGGAGGAAGCTGTGGAGTGTGAAGTCTCTCAGTAGAAGCAGCAGAAGGTAAATCCTGTTATAGGTTTTCAACCAGAAGTAGCAATTCTTAGCTTGACATTGAGGCCAGGATCACACAAGCAGTTTTTGGCTCAGTTTTTTTAGTAAAACATAAAAAAAACTTGGTATCACCGTAATCGTATTAACAAACAGAATAAAGTTAACATGTCGTTTTTACCACACGGTGAACACCTGTAAAAATGAAACCCAAAAACAATGGAGAAATTGCTGTTTATTTCTTTCCTACCCCACATAGAATTTATTTTCAGTTTTTCAGTACATTAAATGGTGACTATTAAAACTAAAATTCATCATGCAAAACAAGCCCTCATATGGATACATCGAAAGAAATATAAAAAAGTTATGGCTCTGGATAGGTGGGGATGGGAAAATTTTAAAAATGAAAAATAGCCTTGCCCTGAAAGGGTTAAAGGAGAAGATAGGGGTAAAAAAGGTCTGCACCACTCTTATCCACGGGCTGATGCAGATAATTTTTCCTAATCTCATAGCACCCATTTAAATCAGACCGATTATCTGAATATGCTATGTAAGGGAACATATTATGGGGTAGGTCTTTTCTACTATGAGACCAAATGGCGCAAAACATATTGTGCTGTTTGACTAGCATATTCTGGTGATAGGTGCTCTTTAGTAAAATAACTCAAAAACTAATTTTAATAGCTTCATGTAGTATTAATTTCGAGATATAGCATTAAAGCGAACCTCCAGTCCCCACAAAAAAAACAACTAACAATAGTAGAATGAATTTTAACTTATCTAGTGTGCATACGGTTGGTTCTTTTGTCTCAGTTGCCTCGTTCTCAGTCCCCGTTGTCTTCCATCCATCATGGCCGTCGTTGTCTCAGACTTGCACAGGGAGTCTTCAAGTCTGAAACCTGCCGCCTTCTCCTCCTTTACTGCCCTCTAGTAGACCAGCACTGATGACGTCAGCACTAGTCCATCACTACTGACACTTCAGAGGGCAGTAAAGAAGGAGGAGGCGTGTCTCAGACATGTAGTCTGCACTCCTTGTGCTGTCTGAGACAGCGGCGGCCATGATGGATGGAAGATAATGGGGACTGGGAACGAGGCAACGGAGACAGAAGAACCGACCGGATGCACATTATGTAAGTTCAAATTTATTCTACTATTGTTATGTTTTTTTTATGTGGACTGGAGAGTTGCTTTAAAGGGAATGTGTCGCTAGAAAATATATATATATTTTTTCAGTTAAACAATTATTATTTAAGTGATTACACATTGTTTTAATTTTTTAAATTTTTTCACAAGTCAGGAAATATTATAAATTAGATTCTAATTTATAACATTTCCATGTGCTGGGCACTAGATGGAGCAGTTGCCAAAATTGCAGCACTCTCTCTAGTGTCCTCACACAATCCCCCCTCCCTTCTTCTGGCTAGTGCCAGGAGAAGGAAGGGTTTGAATCGTCAAACCTTCTACACTGTGTGGCGCCATATTCTGAGCGACTGCACAGTGTAGGAGGATTAGATACAGGGCTCAGCAGACAGTATCACACGAACATAATACACACATCACATACACGAACATAAATTACCTGCCAACGCCGCCTCCACATATGCATACGCATGCGCCGTTCCCACACAGACGGCGTATACTTCTGAGGATGGAACGGCTCCCGTTCGCATTCTCTATGGGGTTGTATGTGCCGTATAGCATCTCTGTTTGTGTCGTTAATCGACACATACAGAGATGAAAAAAAAATCACAGCCCCCATAGAGAAGTAAAAGTAAGTACACAGTAAAAAGTAGAACATGAGTACACAAATAAATAAAATTTATGTTAATATCATATTAAAAGCAATATGATAAAAAAAATGTCATGACACCTTCCCTTTAAATTATTTTCTCTTTGTTATATATATACAAATACTCTCATTACTTCCCTCCAACAAAGTAAACTGACTAAATAACAGAAATTCACAAAAACGCATGCAGTTCTTGTGGCTTCAGATCAAACCTTTTTTTCCCTACCAATGAAAGAGGAGAAAAATAAATTACTATAGATTAAAATGAAATTACTATAGATGATACATTACTTTAATCTGGGAGAACCTATAAAAACTTGTTAAACCTTTGCTATTTAATATTAGATTTTCTACGAGGCTTAAACTTCAAAGAAGAAAAGTTACCATGTCTTTTGAAACCGTTACAGTATATGCTTATAGAGATCTTTTTTAATGTGGGACTTATAACAGGAACTTACTGTGCCTATGGAGCCATTGGCGTAATGTGAACATTGTTATACCACTTTATTTTGTTAATTAATGTTATTTTTGGACTTAAAGTACTGTAGGCCACCCATCATTTAAAAGGAGTGGTCTATACTATAGGCTATGGTAAAGTCAAGAATTATAAATTATAAACTACAATTGTACAATGTCAAATTATGACTTATTTTAAGGTTACATTAAATCTAGAGAGCAATAGTTTAAAGGGGTTTTCCAGTCATAAGATAGGCCTCAGGATAGGCCATCAATATGTGATCGGGGTCCGACTCCCAGCACCCCAACGATCAGCTGTTTTGTAGGGGCAGCAGCGCTTGTACGAGCGCGTCTTCTCCCTTCTTTCCTTAATTGCTCGTACTGTGAATTTCTGACACTTGTAGCGGCGGTTCACATTATTACAGCCTTCTCCTATTCAAGTGAACCTGGATCAATCACAACTTCTGACATATCTCAGAAGTTTTAGTGCAAGAATAGGGACCTCTGTATCAGAGAAGGATGAGGTTTGTCTTTCCCAGTAATTGCCAGCAGATGTAGTGGACTCGCAGATCTAGTAATTCAGTTAACTTGTAGTTGAAATCCAGCAGATAATTTGGCTGATTTTGACAATTAAACACTTATTGCCTGTCAGATTTATATTGGTAGAAAAATTTGATTTCACGCTACACTTATCTGGTATATAATTTTTGTTGAAAATGTTTTTTTCTTCCAATAATGAGAATTAACAAGATGGAAAAAGATATTTGTCCAGTCTATGAAGACTTTTACATTAATGAATTCATAAGTTTATGAAAAATAGCTGAACCTCAGGGTCGTAGCTAGGGGGAAGGCGGGGCATGTGCTATGCAGTCTCCCTGACTCCAGCACTGTCTTTTTTTTCTTCCTGGACCCCCCTGTTCCAGAGATATGGCCCACTGTGTTGTTGGCTCTCTCTATGCTATTTTGCTGTAGTTACCAGGGCATGAACTACCCTCATGCTGCCTTGCACTGATTGGTCAGCATTAGAGACAGGCATGCCAGCTCCACCCTGTTAGCTAACTACAGCAAATTAGCATATAGGGAGACAATACGACAGTGGGCCATATCTCTGGAGCGGGGGGGGGGGGTTTCGGGAAAAGAAAATAAAACATCGCTGGAATCAGGGAGACATCGCTATTCAGGTCAGTTAACCAGTTTAACTTATGTGACCTAGTGACAGGTCCTCTTTAAATAGCAGATTGGCATTGCATACTTTATTTTCTTTTTACAGATTTCTGTAATTTAAAGAATGAAAATGACCCTTCAGATTGAAATTGTCAAATGTTCTTTTCTTGTCACTTATTGCCTTTTTAACAATAGATATATGTCATGCAAAGTTTAATTTTTGACTATTATACTTACTGCCCATAGGAATAGATTTTGCATTGTATTATCCAGGATTGTATATCATTCACTCCCATTTATTTTCTATACTTTATCTTGACACTAGTCTTTGCCAGTGTGGAAATTTACCCTATTTAACATCAGTGTTTATGTATTTTCTTCTTTGTATTTTATCTTCTTATTATCAAATATCTCTTTTTGTTGTGTGTAATCAACCCACAGTGTTTTGTGATACACAAGGAACCAATTCTATTTGGTAGAAATATAAACATTCTTGATAATTGTTTTCACTTTTTAGGTGATATTACATGGCGCGACATAGGCCATGCAAACGAGCTCCGATCACCGACACAGCTCCTTGATCAGCACTCGTTTGCTCCGTCCACAAGGAGCTATGTATGGGGACAAGCGCTCATTACTCTGAACGCTCGTCCCCATACATTTTTATCGAGGTGACAACGATAATATTTCCAGCATTTAAAACGATACAATCAGCCGATGAACGAACTAGTAGTAACATCTGACTGGAGGATCAGACTACGCAAGGCGTTTATTAGTAGTCTATAACCATGGAGACGCTTAGATTTACATAGGAGTTCTAGACACAATATAGTAGGAGATTTTTTAATTAAGACTGTTTGCAAAGTTGCTTTAATTTTTATAACCGCAACGGAGCAATAAAAAGTGTACACAGCCTTAAACTTAATGCTAAATGCTCCCATGTTGTTAGAGCAACACTATGCATATAAGGCATGGCCTCCTGAAACAACAATCTATATATTGGGCTTTTAATTCTACTATAGTGTCTTATTCCAAGCCTGATTTAACAGAAAAAAGCTTTGGCTGCCTCTCATGCTGCCCACAAATATTGAGCGCCAATGTGTTTGACCTTTTCTCAGAGGACTATTGTGTTCAGGTTACTGAAGCTTCTTTCTTTTAACAGCCCATTGGTGGCTTCCGCTTAAATGCATTAGGCCTGTTTACGTTTGCTTTTATCGATCAAGCATTTATTCTTTTTTTTTTTATTCTCCAATCTCCTTGACTCAATGAATAGCAAAGGAATTTGTTTGATTTTTTTCTACCTACTATTGGTAGCTGTTTTTTCCATTGTATAGTTCTACAATCCATAGAATTTCAAGTGTGTATAATGTAATTTTTAACATACATATTAAAATGTACGCATGACATTACATAATTACATCAATAGACCCACCACTACTAGTACTTTTGCTCACAGCAACTCATCAACCATTTACAGTACTTGGATCAATTTAGTACGAGTTAGGCATGGGCTACATGGCGATTTTGTCTGCTGCACAGGTCGCACGGCCACAGATCACTGTGTTGCGCTGCCTACATGGCAAGTAATGAAAGTCAAAGTGGTCCCAAGTTGCTGCGACCGCCACACCACAGTCTTAAGGCGTCCAGTGGACTTGGATTCTCAGTGACTCTGGTGTAGTGGTCATGGCAACTTGCGGGACCACATTGACTTTCATTACCTTCGATACAGGCAGTGTGACCCAGTGATCTTTGGCTGCGGCATAGGGCCAAAGTCTCTGTGTAGCACTAGCCTATCCTTAGCCCTAGCTTATGAAGGGAATTGTTATATTGGTTGCTTTGGCTTAAAGCTGCATGATTGTACCATGGTGGGAAATTTATATTTGTGTAATGATGGGGGTGGGGAAACAGACAAGTGAGCCCTAATCTACCCGCCACTCAGTCCCTGCCTACTTGCAACGACCCGCCCTAGGCGACGGGGTACAACTGGGCGACAGTCCCTACGCTCAATAAGTGCACGACAGACAAATAGACAAGGGTACACAGAAGCAAAGGGAAATGGGGCAGTTGCCCATGGCAACACCGTGAGCAACAAGAGTGGTGAACGAGCCGAGTCAAACCAGGAGTGTACGAGGTACCAAACGCAAAGCAGGAGAGTAGTGAACAAGCCGAGTCAAACCAGGAGTGTACGAGGTACCAAACGCAGAGCAGGAGAGTAGTCAGTAAGCCAGGGTCAGTATGAAGCAGGGACAAATAGATCAAGAAGCTGCAGCAGGGCCAGGAAACCAAATGAGAAGAATCACAAGCAAGGAGGAACAGGAAAGGCAGGTATAAATAGTCAGAGGGCGGGAGCTAGCTCCGTCTGGCCAGGCTGTGATAGGCTCTCCCACTCCTAAGCCTGCCATCCTGAGTGGTGGAAGATGGAGTCAGTCTCACAGACATAGAAGCAGGTGCAGACTGATTACCTATGGGCGTTGACACAGAAGCTATGCCTGGCAGATCCTTTACAGTACCCCCCCTTTTTTTGAGGGGCCACCGGACCCTTTCTAGGTGGACCTGGTTTATTGGGGAACCGAAGGTGGAACCTCCTGACCAATACCCCAGCGTGAACATCCCGGGCGGGTACCCAAGTCCTCTCCTCAGGCCCGTATCCTCTCCAATGGACCAGGTACTGGAGGGAGCCTTGGACCATCTTGCTATCCACAGTCTTGGCCACCTCGAATTCTACCCCCTCAGGGGTGAGAACGGGGACAGGAGGTTTCCTCGAGGGAGCCAAGGACGGGGAGCAGCGTTTAAGGAGGGAGGCATGAAACACGTCGTGTACTCGAAAAGATGGGGGCAACTCCAGTCGGAAGGAGACAGGATTGAGGACTTCAATGACCTTGTACGGCCCTATAAACCAGGGAGCAAACTTCTTGGACGGGACTTTAAAGCGCAAGTTCTTAGACGATAGCCACACCAGATCCCCGGCCATAAACAAGGGGTTAGCAGAACGTCCTCTATCTGCCTGAGTTTTTTGTATGCTCTGGGACGCCTCTAGGTTCTTCTGAACTTGGGCCCAGACTGTGCACAGTTCCCGATGAACGACCTCTACCTCGGGATTGTTGGAACTACCAGGTGAAACGGAGGAGAACCGTGGATTAAACCCAAAATTACAGAAAAAGGGGGAGACCCCTGACGAGTTACTGACCCGGTTATTAAGGGAAAATTCGGAGAGGGGAATGAATGAGACCCAATCATATTGACAGTCAGAGATAAAACACCTTAAATATTGTTCTAGAGACTGATTAGTCCTCTCAGTTTGGCCATTAGTTTCAGGATGGAAGGCAGAGGAGAAGGACAGAGCAATCTCCAACTTTTTACAGAAGGCTCTCCAAAACAATGAAACAAATTGTATCCCTCTGTCAGAAACAATATTGACAGGGACCCCATGGAGATGCAGGATGTGTTTGACAAACAAGGTAGCTAACGTCTTAGCATTGGGTAGTTTCTTGAGGGGCACAAAGTGGCACATCTTACTGAAGCGGTCTACTACAACCCACACCACCGACTTGCCTTGAGATGGAGGCAAATCGGTGATAAAATCCATGGAGATATGGGTCCAAGTTCTCTGGGGAATGGGCAAAGAACGTAGTAAGCCCGCTGGTCGGGACCTGGGAGTCTTGTACCTAGCACAAACTTCACAAGCAGCGACGTAGGCCTTAACGTCTTTAGGCAACCCAGGCCACCAATAGTTTCTGGCAATGAGGTGCTTGGTACCCAGGATGCCTGGATGACCAGATAGTGCGGAGTCATGATTTTCCCTAAGTACCCTTAGCCGGTATTGCAGGGGAACAAACAGCTTGTTCTCAGGAAGGTTCCCGGGAGCTGAACCTTGATCAGCCGCAATTTCAGAGACTAAATCAGAATCAATAGAGGAAATGATTATACCTGGAGGCAAAATACAAGCAGGATCTTCCTCCAAAGGAGGGCTGACCATGAAGCTACGCGACAGTGCATCAGACTTAATATTTTTAGACCCAGCCCTATAGGTAACCAAAAAGTTGAATCTGGTAAAAAATAACGCCCATCGAGCTTGTCTCGGGTTTAGCCTCCCTGCAGATTCTAGGAAAACCAGATTCTTGTGGTCGGTAAGGACCGTTACCTGGTGCCTAGCCCCCTCCAGGAAGTGGCGCCACTCTTCAAATGCCCATTTAATGGCTAAGAGTTCGCGGTTGCCAATATCATAGTTACTCTCAGTGGGCAAAAACTTCCTGGAGAAGTAGGCACAGGGACGGAGATGGGTGAGGGACCTGGTACCCTGGGACAAGACAGCCCCCACTCCCACCTCGGACGCGTCAACCTCCACGATAAATGGCTCCATTTGGTTGGGCTGAACCAGCACTGGGGGCGAGATAAAGCTCTTTTTAAGGATCTCAAAAGCCTGGACAGCCTCAGGAGGCCAGTGGAGGAGATCAGCACCTTTGCGAGTGAGATCCGTAAGAGGCTTAGCGATGACCGAGAAGTTAGCGATAAATCTCCTGTAATAATTAGCGAACCCCAGGAAGCACTGTAACGCCTTCAGGGAGGCAGGTTGGACCCATTCCGCCACAGCCTGGACCTTGGCGGGGCCCATTCGGAATTCATGAGGAGTGAGGATTTGACCCAAAAATGGTATCTCCTGCACCCCAAACACACATTTTTCGGTCTTCGCAAACAGTTTGTTTTCCCGAAGGACCTGGAGCACCTTCCTGACATGCTCAATGTGGGAGGACCAGTCCTTGGAAAACACAAGTATGTCATCAAGGTACACTACAAGAAATACCCCCAGGTAATCTCTTAAAATCTCATTTATGAAATTCTGGAAGACCGCGGGAGCATTACACAACCCAAAGGGCATGACGAGGTATTCGAAATGACCTTCGGGCGTGTTAAACGTAGTCTTCCACTCATCCCCCTCTTTGATGCGGATAAGGTTATACGCCCCCCGTAGATAAAACTTAGAGAACCAATGGGCCCCCTGAACCTGATTAAAGAGATCAGGAATCAAAGGAAGGGGATACTGGTTCCTTACAGTGACCTTATTCAAGTTACGGTAGTCAATGCATGGCCTAAGACCACCATCCTTCTTCCCTACGAAGAAGAAGCCAGCACCTACCGGAGAAGTAGAGGGGCGAATGTAACCCTTGGCCAGGCATTCCTGGATATACTCTCTCATGGCTTCACGCTCGGGACAAGAGAGATTAAATATCCTACCCTTAGGGAGTTTAGCTCCTGGTACCAAATCTATAGCGCAATCGTATTCTCTATGAGGAGGTAACACTTCGGAGGCCTCCTTAGAGAAAACATCAGCGAAGTCCTGAACAAACTCAGGTAGCGTGTTCACCTCCTCAGGGGGAGAAATAGAATTAACAGAAAAACATGATTTCAAGCATGCATTACCCCATTTGGTAAGATCCCCTGTATTCCAGTCAAACGTGGGATTATGCAACTGCAACCACGGAAGGCCTAAAACCAAATCGGACGATAATCCCTGCATCAACAGTACAGAGCACTGCTCCAAATGCATGGAGCCAACAAGGAGTTCAAAAACAGGGGTATGCTGTGTAAAATAACCATTAGCAAGAGGAGTGGAGTCGATACCCACAGGTTTAGGCAAATCAATCAAAGGCATAGCTAGAGACATAGCAAATTCCACAGACATGATATTAGCAGAAGACCCTGAATCCACGAAGGCACTGCCGGTAGCAGACCTACCACCAAAAGAGACCTGAAAGGGATGCAAGATTTTATTACGTTTCATATTTACGGGAAATACCTGTGCGCCCAAGTGACCTCCCCGATGATCACTTAGGCGCGGAAGTTTTCCGGCTGCTTATTCCTACGCCTGGGACAGTTGTTCACTTGATGCTTGTCATCCCCACAATTGAAGCAGAGACCATTCTTCCTGCGGAACTCTCTACGTTGTTGGGGGGACACGGAGGCCCCGAGTTGCATAGGTACCTCCGAATCTTCCGTGGAAGAACGAAGCAACGGAATCTCGGGAGGCATCATGTGGGAGTCAGAGGAGAAAACACAAAAACGTTCAAGTTGTCGTTCCCTGAGACGTCGGTCAAGTCGTACCGCTAAAGCCATAACCTTGTCTAGGGAGTCAGAAGAGGGATAGCTAACTAGCAGGTCTTTCAGGGCGTTCGACAGACCCAACCTAAACTGGCACCTTAAGGCAGGGTCATTCCACCGAGAAGCTACGCACCACTTCCTAAAGTCAGAACAATACTCCTCAACAGGTCTCTTACCCTGACGTAAGGTCACCAGCTGACTCTCGGCAAAGGCAGTCTTGTCAGTCTCGTCATAAATGAGTCCGAGAGCAGAAAAGAAAAGATCAACGAAGGAAAGTTCAGGGGCGTCAGGAGCCAAGGAGAAGGCCCATTCTTGGGGCCCTTCCTGGAGCCGGGACATAATTATACCCACCCGCTGGCTCTCAGAACCTGAGGAGTGGGGCTTTAAGCGAAAATAGAGCCTACAACTCTCCCGAAAGGAGAGAAAAGTCTTCCGGTCTCCTGAGAACCGGTCAGGCAACTTGAGGTGGGGTTCAAGAGGTGAGCTGAGGGGCACTACCATGGTAGCATCAGGCTGGTTGACCCTCTGAGCCAGGGCCTGGACCTGTAGGGAGAGACCCTGCATTTGCTGAGCCAGGGTCTCAAGGGGGTCCATAGTAGTGTCAGGGACCAGGGTAGACTAGGTATATGGGCTTGTGATTATGTAATGATGGGGGTGGGGAAACAGACAAGTGAGCCCTAATCTACCCGCCACTCAGTCCCTGCCTACTTGCAACGACCCGCCCTAGGCGACGGGGTACAACTGGGCGACAGTCCCTACGCTCAATAAGTGCACGACAGACAAACAGACAAGGGTACACAGAAGCAAAGGGAAATGGGGCAGTTGCCCACGGCAACACCATGAGCAACAAGAGTGGTGAACGAGCCGAGTCAAACCAGGAGTGTACGAGGTACCAAACGCAAAGCAGGAGAGTAGTGAACAAGTCGAGTCAAACCAGGAGTATACGAGGTACCAAATGCAGAGCAGGAGAGTAGTCAGTAAGCCAGGGTCAGTATGAAGCAGGGACAAATAGATCAAGAAGCTGCAGCAGGGCCAGGAAACCAAACGAGAAGAATCACAAGCAAGGAGGATCAGCTAAGGCAGGTATAAATAGACAGAGGGCGGGAGCTAGCTTCGTCTGGCCAGGCTGTGATAGGCTCTCCCACTCCTAAGCCTGCCATCCTGAGTGGTGGAAGATGGAGTCAGTCTCACAGACATAGAAGCAGGTGCAGACTGATTACCTATGGGCGTTGACACAGAAGCTGTGCCTGGCAGATCCTTTACAATTTGCAATGATATTTCTCTATCCGCCTGCTCATGTTCTATGTTTAGATTAAAGAGTAAGCTGTCTGTATGGGTTAATTATGTAGTTCCATTAAAGTGTAAAATATTATATATGCAAGTAAAAAATACAATAATACATTAAAATATGTGTCCAAATAACTGTAAATAAATTGTTAATCTTACCTTGAAGTGTTAAAGTAACATGTTTAGTATAGGACAAGCTTAAGGGATCAGACTCCTGAAATGCGGCACGTCAATATAGACTGCATCTTCAGGGTTCATTGCTCCTTGCTGGTTATTATATAGAGCAAAGCAGCCACTGACCCTTACATTTATATCCATTTTCTTTTTTTTTTTTTTCATGTTATCATGTGCCTATTTTTCATTTAAAATGTCAGAGAATCTTCGCCTATGTCTTTGTTCAACATCGTATAAAAGAGACTACCGTGTAAAATTGTGATTTGTTTTCTTGAGCCATACATAAGGGACGTCATATATCCGTTAACAATATTATTAATAGTTTCATGCTGTCTCTGGATGCTGGACATTGGAACTGTTAGGATTTACAGTACAGCACCAATATAAGGTTATTCTTTGCCTACATAAAGTCTTGATGTGCCTTAATAGTGGCAAACAGTGCTCAGAGTGCCATACTTAAATGCTCAGTGATACAGTACCTACATAGGGCCATACTGAGCCTGCATAGAACCAAATAGTGCCATACTTTTCCCATATACTGCCATACAGTACCCACATAGTGCCATACTTTGTCTAGAATGACATGTCTTCCCACATAGCCATACCGTATTTACATAGTGCAATACAATGCAACAAAGAGCACTACAGTTTCCAGAGTGCTTCCAGAGTGCTATACAGTGCCCCAATAGTTATTCAATGTCTAAATAGTGCCACACTGTGCACATAAAGTGTCATAGAATGGCCACATAGCGCCATACAGTCCCATATCTTGAATTGTGTATAGTGTCTTGTACTGATACTAAGGCTGCATTAATTATTACATATACACAGTTCTGCTTGGTTAACATTGTTGATAAATAACAATCTAGTCATTAGACACGTAGGAAGGCTGTAAAGTGACTCCCCCTGCCCCCCCCCCGCTTCCTGCAGTTTGTCTCCTCTGCTCTGTAACTAGGTATGAATGAAGCAATGGAAGAAGAAAAGGGATCTTTCCGAGGCACTGAATCGTTTCCCATCAAATAATTTCTTAACTGTGGCAGTTCCTATGTGATTTATTTATTGGAATGTTCCTGTCACCTACAGTATATAGGCAGGACAACACAATGCCTGCGTACTAGAATAAATAAACACCGATTCAATGTAAATACCGACTTTTTGAAACATAGCGTTTCCCATCATTGTGCACATGCACACAACTGTCAATTTGACAAAATTAACATTACCCCCATCGAAGATATACCATCTGATGTTCCCAACAGGTTTAGTAAATTAAAACAGAGAGAAAACTACTGGATCTTTCGGCTCCAAACACTAAACTCAGGGGGCCTAAACGATATTTCAGAGTCATTGCTGGATTAACGTACACCTTGATAATATTCTTCCATCCATTTAGGTCTTGGTAGACACTAGTGTAAATTTTATCTTCTTATAAACAAGAGAGAAAGAAGCAGTCCATAAACACATATATATATTTCCCATATATACTGTACGCATAAGTGCCCACTGATTATATCTAAATACCAATAACAATTTTTATGCCCAAATATTATCATTTCACTTGTGTCCATTGATCACATTAAAATACTAACACCAATTCTTACGCGCAAATATTGTCATTCAATTATCTAAATACATTCATTAAAATATCGCATACATATGTGCTGATGAATATATATATATACATATATATATTCATCCTCTTGTAACTCACCCACCTGCGGTCCTCATGACACGTCACGTTTCTTCGTTTTGCTGTTTCTATATGATCATTCTCGGCTTCCGTAACTTTAAATTGGTTGTCTAGGTCACAGGAGTGCGTTCAAGCGTCCTCTATGTAATCTAGCAACCAACGGCAACTTTGCTTTTAAAGTTTCAATGTTTTATCATACTAATTTTGTCATACCTTCATGTTTTTAACATGCAAATAAGCTTCTTATTACCTTCTATTGAGCTATATTGCATGTATACAATATTTGTCTTTTGTATACATTTTTTATCGATCCGCTAATTTATGCATTATTTTATATGTATTCTTTTTATGTATTATTACTACTAAGTTTTAATGTTTCTCAAACATCTTACAATTGTATCTACCTCTAGCAATGTCATTTTTTTCCCTTTTGTTCAAATGCCTTTTTAAATTGTAAGGCCCGCTGAAAAAAACCGGTTGTGACGTCACGATCGCACTTTGACCCTTCCAGTCTTGGCGGTTTTTTTGAGAATCCAAATACATCATGATATATAAAGAGTTGAATTGTAATTTGTACATGGCCTGAGGAAGACGCTAGTGCAGTGTCGAAATGCGTAGCCACTCATTGTTCGAATAAAACAGATTTCATTTCAGAATACCCTGTTTGCTATTTCTCTGATCGTAACCACGCAGCAGCGCCTCGGAAAGATCCCTTTTCTTCTTCCATTGCTTCATTCATTCCGTTAAGCGGTTACCTTTGTGGTAACCGCTCTGGATCTTGGCAGCAGCACCTGTGGATTATCCCTGCGACCAACCTTTTGTCCTTAGGTGAGCACGATACATCTTTACTTTCAACTCGCCTCAACTCATTGACCCGCACTATGTGGCGCCGTGTTTTATGCTTTTATTTCCACTGTAACTAGGTAGGAATTTTGCTTTAGGAAGGTGGCAGTAACTTCACATACTCTTTGCATGAATTCGAGAACTAAATGTTAACAATAATTAAACTACAAACCTGATATATATCAAGTATACTGTTAGATTAGCATAAGTTGTTTAAATAGTGTCCATTTAACAGAAAATAAACACATTTTTCAAGACAGTCTGTGTATACATTGTATATAGCCTGACTTATTATAATTTTCCTTCATATTCAATTCATGGGAGGGTCTTATCAATATGGTAGGTACCTCTTGCTTATAAATAAACCATTAAAATAATTTTCTTCCATTAATAGAAATACATTGGGACACATCTGCAAAAACGTTAGTTTTGCTTGCAGTTCTTTGTCTGTGAAAATGGGACAAATTGGATCGATCTTTGAGGTGTAGAACACAGATCCCTGCAATAACGGGCAGTAGTAAGGCTTCGTTCACATCTGCGTCAGGGAACCATTCTGATGTCCCGTCGGAGCTTTCCATCAGAACGGAACCCTGACTGAAACAAATGGAAACCATAGGTTTCCGTTTGCATCACCGTTTATTTGAATGGTGACGGATGCGGTGCAAATGGTTTCCGTTTGTCTCAGTTGTGCAAGGGTTCAATCGTTTTGACGGAATGAAAAGCGCAGTCGACTACGGTATTGATTCCGTCAAAGCGACGGAACCCTTGCACAACTGAGACAAACAGGAACCATTTGCATTGCATCGGTCACCTTTGAAGTCAATGGTGAATCAAACAGAAATCTATGGTTTCCGTTTGTTTCAGTCAGAATTCCGTTCTGACAGAAAGCTCAGACGTCACATCAGAACGGAGCCCTGACGCAGATGTGAATGAAGTCTTACATGTAAAGCTTGTTTGCTTTTTCATTACTTCTGTCTAGAATGATCTATTTAGACATGGTGAATTTAAGCATATCATTAAAAAGTCAGTTAGAGAAATGATTATGAACGAGCAGTGGATGGAAAGATCACTTCCAATATTTAATGGATGTATAAATCTATAATACATGTGCACTATCTATATTTGATGCTTTTCTGAACCAAATGGATCCAGAAGGGCTTGTGAGTTGTAAAATGCACATGATTTGCAGCTCTCATCAATTTTCAAGGACAGGAAAACAAATTATTTTTTTTAGCTCTTTTTTTTGTTCATGTTCCATATTACATATAATAAAACAGATTCTAGCTTACAATGAAAGATAATATTGCCTCAATGTTAGTAAACCCATTTAGGCCAAGAAATCATAATCTTTCATCAGAATATAAAAATGTGGGTGTAAGCGTGTAAACAAATAGAGGAAGTATTGCTGTCACTTTGTTCACTATTAATACATTTAAAATCTTAATGACTAAATTGGTACTGAAAATACATAACAAACTTTTTGCATTTTTAGTTATTTATTTATTTGGTGGAGTGATTGTGTTTATTATCCACTACATGATTTATGTAAAAGGTTAGGCTAGTTATGCAACTAGCTTCTTGAATAGGCAGCTCCATCCCTCCTGTTGTCCTTCTATTGTACATCAATGCTGTGAGTACAGTTTACAGCCTAGAACCACACCGCGCTGCGTTTCTCACGACTGGTTTAAGGTCTCTGGAGACCTACAGGCACTATTCCAGGAATAAGACAAACAGAGAATAATGTAAAAAAAATCAGTCTATTAACACTGCTATACTGGGCTAAAATAATATTGGTGCCATACAGTACCTGAATCAATTCCCAGTTTCTTCTTAGATATACCTGTATTGATGATCGACATAACAGGGCAAGCGAACACAGTGAGAAGTCACAGCACTGAATCTGATCCAGTTAATCTTCTACCTGTCCTGGAACCAAAATCCAAAATAAATCTATGGCTCTTTATAACCTCCAATATTGCAGAAGCCCTAGTAATAGTATGCAGATAGCATGTTGGAGGAAAGATAAGATGTTGTCTTTTTTTTTACAGGAAAGAAGCTTCCTATCTTCTATCAAAAAAACAAAAATAACTCCCAGCCTGCCCTGACAGCCAAATGATTTATTATTCCACACAAAGGCTTGCTGGGCATGCTGGGAATTGTAGTTTTACAACAGCTGGAGTGCCGAAGGTGGCTGACTCCTGGTCTAGTGCCCCCTAATATTGCATTTTCTCACTTTGTTTACAGCTCCCATAATAGTGAGTGTTTAGAGTACACTTTATGATGAAGGAAGAGGAACGACGGAGCTTCCCCATGTAGAGCGATTCGTTTATGAATATATAACTTGCGTGGACACTGGGTGGCATAACATTTTATGTAGTGCTGTTAATTCTGTGAATTGTCATGTGTTTAACCAAGCATTTATTCTGTGTGTACAAAGACAACATTTGTCTAATATACTCAACACAACCAACAACTAGAAATGACACCCACTCACATTTCTAGGCATCAGAAGCTGATATAATGTTGTGAGCAAACAAATCAGACGTTTTGTTTGTTTGAGGGGAAAACAACAGAGGAAGCATATTTATATTTAGAAGAACAATCTGCTGAAATGAGTATGGTAAAAATATGTGACAGCTTCGTCATGATTCATGACCTTGCCTAAATTTGCAATATTTCAGTGTATCAAAGTGCATAGTTGTTAACTGCAGTGGTAGACAGAGGCGCCTGCTTAGCTTGCAGCTGTCTTCCATAGGGAAGTGCATCATAATATCCCCATAGTGCAGTACAAGATAATACAGTTCTAATCAGACGCAAAGACATTCAGAATAAACAACAGTTAAATCCAGTGACTAACAGGGGATGTTTTCTCTGATTGTAGTCATTCACTTTTTTATTTTTTTCTCCATCTGGCCCAGACCCCTGTGATAACTTCTTCTGCAGCGTTTACTGTCCAGACACCCTTAACCAGGGATGTAGCTATAGCGGTGCAGAGGTAGCAGACGTACTCGGGCCCTGGTGTCCGAGTAAACCCAAAGGCCCCTTTGCCACATAAGAAGAGACCAGTATTATAAATGAGACATAATAGTTAGGGTGGGTCCTGTTACAGATTTTACTTTGATGTCCAGGAGATTCATGTAACACCTCTGACTTTGGCCCATTGCTTCTAGAGCCATCCACAACCTCTATTACAACACAAACCCCCATCCTTCTGCAACACCAATAATCTGTCTGCTGCTGCCCAATTTGCGCCATTGCTGTACCTACAGTGCTTCCCAATGCCTTTAAATACTATACTGCCATAACAAAACTACCTGAGGATGTGTACACAGATGAAAGCCGGGGCATAACTTGCTGGGCCCTAAAGCAAACTTGTAATTCTAGAAAATGGAGGATGTGGCCTGGGAGGCATCAAACTCCAGACCAGACCCCAAAATTAAAGGATTATTTTCATCATAGAAAGGCATATCAATAGTATTTGACATCACTTACTGATTTGGAAGACTGTGAACACCACGATCCTGATAACGAAGGGGGCACAGCACTAGTTTAGAGCTACATCCCCATCAAGGTTATTTCCTGCACATCGGTACTCCAGGCCACCAGTTCTGCAGGGCTCAGCATACACATGTATCTCAAAATTGGGTTTAACATTTTTTATTTTTTGTCGCTGTTGACACAACTTTAAAAACTTATGGCTGTGGGAATGTGAGGTGTCTAAAATGAAAAAATCTCCCAATTATCTGGGCAAATACCACATCCAGATTTCTGGCAGTGAAAGATTAAAATAAAAATATCAGGTAAAACTGCTCTTAGATGACTGTATTTATGGAAAATTACTTGAATAACACTACATTGTGAAAAAGTTTACTGAATTCCATTCTTATTACCTGACCGAGTGTTCTAAAAAAATTTTTTTAAGTGAAGCACACACATGGACTGATGCAAAAAATCTTCAAAGGCTACTTAATTCTATGCTTCCCCTACAGAGTATATCTCACACAAATCCAAATGGTTTTATGTGGCCATAAGATGGTTGAGAAAGGCTTTATGCAGCGTAATTGGGTCACCAGAGGGAGCTTGCTTCTAAAGGAAGGCTTCTCTATATTCTAGACATGCTTCCTTTTACCCAGTGCATCCATGCTGACAGATTAACAGGAAAAGAATTTACGGAACTGACTGTAAAATAAAAAGGAAACTTTGAAGGCATGTTTAAATAAATCATAAAGTCTGTAAGCAAAATGAAAGTCAGCCTATGCATCCTTTGTACAAATTCATGTCTAAAAGGGCTCTTTTTTCAAAGGAACCCGGCCTTTTTTCTCTTTTGGGGATTGACCAAGCAATAACTGGTGGAAAAGATAATATATTCTAGGTCTCTAAATATAAAAGTAGCTATTCATAATAAGTTTATGAACATGGAATAAAAAATTCTCAGTTCGGCATCTCATTAAAGCTATTGAAAAAATGAAATAATTTTTTTTAGAATTCAAAAGTAATTGCAGTTGCAAGTTCAAGCCGTTTTAAGGACTGTTTGATTATTTTTCAAGCATCCTTTGGTATTTATCTTCTGCTTATCTACTTTCAATTTTAACTTAAATCCTTCATAGAAAATGCAGTAAGACATTGGAAAATCCAATAATAACACATGTAGACAATCACAAATATATGAGGCCCCATTTTCCTCTCAACCTAAAGAAACCTAAAGAAAAAAAAAAACCTTAATTAATACGAATTTAGAGAAACTGCAATGTTGCTTGAGCTCAAACTATTTCAGCAGTTAGTTCTCTGGTCATGCGTTGTCTAGTTGTGTTAGTAGGAGAGGAATATTGGAACTCATGAAACTTTTGAGATATAGACAGTTGCGAAAATTAGTTCCCAAAAGTAATATTAGGGCTCCGTTGTGCAACCAAACGTCACCAAAGATCCCTACCCTTAAAATGTGGTTGTGAAAGGGAAAAGATTCATTAGTCTTTTATTAATCAAAAGGGAATTCTGTTGATCCCCAGAAAGAGATTTATCTGCCAGTTTAACTTCATAAATATGGACGCCATCTTTGTGTGTTAGCACCTCTCAGTCAGACTAGTAGCCTGGACTTATATTGAGATGAAAAGTTGTACAACATAGAGATGCAAAGTAGGAAACTGTTCATATGAGGCCACAAAAGCACACCCACGCTCTGCATTTTCTCTAAATGAGCTTAGCTTTAAAGTCAAATTGAGTTCCTTGGATGCTACAGTATATAATGAACAGGTTTGGGGCTGGTGGTATGGCAGGGAGGTTTTGGTTGTGACTTGATGTCCTAGGGCATAGGATACGCCGTAAATGTCTAATAGGTGGGAGTTCTACCTCTGAAACCTCCTCCTATCATGGAAACGAGGTTCCCCGGACCCCTGACCTGCCTGGTAAGACGGCTGCTGGATCCTGCCAAAGATTGAATGGATAGATAGCCATACATGTCTACAGCTCTTTCATTCTAATTTATAGGTTTTTACTTTAAATCTGTGTAAGCATGACTAAACATCAGTGAGTGTGAGTAAGAGTAAGTGAGCAGAAGTGGGAGTGATGGCGAATAAGTGCAAGTGTATGAGTGATGTTTCTGTGATCGACTTCATATAAGCTGGGTAATAAAATAAATAAAACCAATGAAGAAACAGAAGCAATAGTTATTGCTATGGGAAGTAAAATGGTTACTATTAATTTATTAATATGACCATATATTATAATTACATTTTGCACTGTGTGTTGTGAACATTATGTTACTGTGAAGTTATTAAGGAATATAAAGAAATAAATCTAAATCAGTCTGTAGATGTAAAAAATTCACAGTTTTGTATTTTTCCTCAGATCTATTATCTTACATTTGTTGAAAGATTTTCTCTGGATACGCCAATTGATTTATGCCTCAATGACATGCCAGGATACTTGTGTGACAAGATGTCCGTTCTGTATTTCATATAGACTAATAATATGAGCTGTGATAGCACTTCGCAGTGAAATTTCAGGAAATTTGCTATTCAAGTCAATGGCACTTTTCTTCGGCTCATGCTGCGTTCAGCACTTTTGTCAGCCTAATAAGCAAGGCCTTCAGTGTTTTTCAGTGGGGTGTACTATTTTATGTGTAATTTGTATAAGCAGAATTACACTTAGCTTATCAGAAACTGTGAGTGAATCTTGTGACTGCTATGTCTGTTTTCAGTAGGAAACTTTTTTCTACGTCTACTATAAAATAAAGATTGTGATAAGAAGTACATCATTTGTACCTGTTACATAAAAATAATAAATTTAAATTTCCTATATTGTTCTTGTTAAGATTGTTATGATTAGAAGAAAAGTTGTGTCATTAATAAATCTATTAAGTCTTGCGATCACAATGCCATATTAAAGTAAAATTGTTTCTACATACATAAACAATAGTATTTCTGTTATAAGCGTCCACAGATGGTCAGTCAATGAGGCATAACCCCAATGGATCAATACTTTGTAGGGTGTCGCTTTGTAGCTCTTTTATGCTAAGCAGAAATTCTAAATGAAGAAACAATTAAAATTCCAAAAAGGAGGAAAAAACTTGCTTGCGAGACATCTTCAGAGTGTGGTCCTCGGAACATGCCGGCTAGCAACATGCAGATTGCGGTCCTTAGAACATGCTGGCTAGCCACCGGCAGTTTGTGGTCCTCAGAACATGCTGGCTAGCCATCTGCAGATTGTGGCCATCAGAGCATGCTGGCTATACACCTGCAGATTGGGGCCCTCAGAACATGCTGATTAGGCACCTGCAGATTGTGGTCCTCAGAACATGCTGGCTAGCCACCTGCAGATTGTGGCCCACAGAACATTGTGACTAGTCTCCTGAAGATTGTGGCTCTCAGAACAGGTTGACTAGCCACCTGCAGATTGTGGTCCTCAGTCTACCTCCATTAGGGTTTTAAGCCTAAACAATTTTGTTCAAGATAGAGCACTAGTATCAGAAGTAACTGGTGAAGAGAATAATCTCCTGGAAAAATTGACAAGCTAAAGTGTATGATTTTTTTGCCAGAACTTAGATGTGAACTCAGATATGATCTATATTATCTGGATCCTGTATGTCAGAGACACGAACAACATGCTGGCAGCCAAGCCGTTAGTTCAGCTGAACTGACGGATTTGTCTGAGAGAACAATACAGCTACTATCTATACAGGATGTATATAAGCAGTATTGTAAAAAGGAAACATAAAAATTAATACAAGTCAATTTGAAAGTTGCATAAAAACACAACATACATTAATTAGATTTTAAAAAATAAAATTAAATGCTTCCAAAAGGTGTACATTGCCTTTAAACTTACAAAACATGTTACCATATGTTAGGGCCATAAGGGCACCCATGACTGTCCCCTTGACTTGATGATAGAATTCAAAAAGGTTCATAGCTAATGCAAAGAATTTGGAAAAATAATAAATGCCTTTATAACACCAAATGTAATTGATTAAATACTCAAAAGCAAGTTCTTTTTGCTCTTTGAGTCATCAGTAAGTTGGTAATTCAAACTATAAATTCTACTTGGAATTCAACATGTTTTTATGGATTTTCGGTAATTTTAAAAATCTTGTTCCATTATATCTGACAGTTTTAGAATAAGATCGGTTTATACTTGTAACCAATAGTCAAGTCACCCATTTTGGATTTTGAGTAAAATGTCTAAGATTCTTTAACCCCCTTAATACCGAAGGTATTTTAAACCTTAATGACCAAGCAATTTTTTCCATCGTCGCATTCAAAGAGCTATAACTTTTTTCTTTTTCTGTCGACTTTTCTTTTTGCGGGACAAGTTGTATCATTGTATAGCACGATTTTGGGGTACATATAATTTATTTATTAACTTTTTATTTACTTTTTTGGTGAGATAGTGTAAAAAAAATGGAAATTTCACCATTCTTTTTTACATCTTAAATGTACCGTTTACCGTGTGGTATAAATAACATAATAACTTTATTCAGCGGGTCGTTACAATTGCAGCAATACCATATTTCTATAGGTTTTTTATGTTTTACAACCTTTACACACTAATTTTTCTGCCGATGCAGCTGTATGAGGGCTTTTTTTCTGCGGGACGACTTGTAGTTTTTATTTGGACCATTTTGTAGTACATGCGACTTTTTGATCACTTATTATAAAAAAAAATTTGAAGGCAGGATGAACCGAAAATAGCAATTCTGGCATTTGTTTTTTATTTTATTTTTTTACGGCGTTCGTCCATGAGGTTTAAATAATGTAATTGTTTTATAGTTGGGGTCCTTACGGACGCGGCAATTCCAAATATGTGTAACTTTTTACTTTTTTTCATGATAAGAGTATTTTGTAAGGGGAAAAATTGTTTTTACTTGGGACTTTTAATTATTTATTTCAAACTTTATTAAACTTTTTTAACTTTATTTTTAGTCCCACTAGGGGACTTTACTGTGCGATCATTTGATCGCTTTTATATTGCACTGCAATACTCCTGTATTGCCTTTTATTATTGCCTGTTAGTGTAAAATGAACAGTCATCTGTTAGGCCTGCCCCTGCCATGGCCTAACATGCAATTACTAGAGGCAGACCTGAGGGCCTTTGTTAGGCCCCCTGGCTGCCATAGAAACCATTGACACCCAGCGATTGTATTGCGGGATGCCAGTGGAGTGAGAGGGAGCCCCCTCCTTTAAAACCACTCAGATGCGGCCCTCGTCATTGAGCGCCGCATCTGAGGGGTTAAATATCATCGTAAACCACCACTAGTGGTCTCCGATAGTTTACTTGAAGCCAGAGGCTGTTTGCAACAGCCCGGGTTTAAGGAGCTCCCCGCCCGATACGGGAAAAGTTCTTCTGAAGTGCCAACATGAAAAGGCAGGGCTTCAGAGGAACTACCCCGAACGGCCGCCGTAAAAAGGCTATACAGCGGTCGTTAAGGGGTTAAGTGGGTTAGGTAACATTAAAACCAGTCTAATTTTTACATGTCATGCATTTGTATGACACATAACAAATAAAGCATTCTAATTATGTCAGGAAATAGGATTAAAAATGTAGCGACTTTTTCATTTTTATGCCTCAAGGCACTTTTCAGAGTAGTGGGTGGGGCTTCAATGGGGGAGGTAGGAGGGCCCGAAAAATGTGCTGTAATTAACACCAGAAATTGCCGTAAATTACCCAATCTTATTGCTGGCGTAGATATGACATTCTGGCGCACAGGTGTCCAGAGCTGCACTTTACTCAAGTACTTTATGGATTAAGACTGGCGTATAAAACGCCAATCTCAATAAATAAATTCCCCCCAAACTGTTCTCACAGATATGGTATTATAAGTCCCCACCATTATATATGGTTAAATGATGTAGTGTGTTTTGAGCCCGACTTATAGAGAACAAATACATTATATTAAAAAAGTTACTCTATAGTAAAAAAAATTGATACTACACGTTACTGGAGTCGCTCCTAGTACCATACTAGTTCAAGCCTTGATCTCATTTAAAAGATATTTAACAGTTATCATCATTTAAGTTCTCTGCGCTAGTTACCTTACTTCCACGGATAGAGATTTTGCTAAGGAGTCTGCGTTACAGTCAAAGAGCAGCGAATGTGTATTTTTCAACAGGAAATGTCAGACAGAAGCCCCCGGGTTATTGCAGTACAGTATGCTGTATTATAAGGAAAGATCACTTTTGAATGGAGCTATCATTTGACAACCAGCGCATACAACAGCTTTGGCCAGACTGCTGAGTGTTCACAATGCTCTAGACAAGAAATGTAGATTTTCACTATAGACAAGGCTGATCAGCTGTACATTCCTTCCTAAGGTTGACTAAGCTTCGTAAATGTAAATCCGGTGTAATCTCTAAAGAGACAAGTCAAAAATTCTCAGAAGGTTCACCGAAGAATCACGTCAAGAGAGAAAAAACTGTTAAATGTTTCTGCCAATAGAAGAGGGTCATAGCTGTTATTATACTAATGCCTGGGTTAATTGCTTTAGTAAGTTGGAAAGACTTAAAATAATACAACTATTTGTCACAAAGATCTATGACTAAATATTGGGAGATGAGCCAGGTCATGCTTTCAGCCCACTATTTAGGATTCCATTGTAAAGCTTGGGGCTTCCAAATATGCTGAGACACTGGAAAGCTTCGAAATTGTATTAGTGCTTTCCAATAAGAATCATTACAGCAGCTAGGTCAGATAAATGGTCGGCAGGAATAGTATCGGGATTCTGCCATCTAGAAATGATTTAAACTCAGTGTAGACCTTAGGAAGGCATATTGAGCATCACTTCAATACATATATCATGGTGGTTCAATGTACATTTATAATCAAGCTTCAGTTTATAGAAAATTAACATTATATTACATTAGAAGTGCATTAATCCAAATGACTAGCGTTATGCTGAACAGTAAGTTGATGGTTATAGCATTTTTTTATGAGTAACGGACCCAATTGAGCAAATCTACTTGAGTTTGGTTTTGGTTGTTTGATTTTCTTTCATAAGAGTAATACTTTTTGGCATAGTATTATTGGTATAACATCCTTAAAGGGGACCCGTGACCTCTTCTGCCATGTCTATTTTAGTAAATACTTATATTCCCCATAAAATAACTATTCTGAAATTGTGCCATTCCGCTGTTATTCCTCTTAGAAATTTACAAATAAATAATTGACAACTGGGTGTTACTATTCCGCTTGTCAAAGGTACATGTCCCTACACAGTCTCACTCTGTCAGGACAGGAGCTATTGGACATGTCAGTCTGTAGAGGGGCTGTAATGATGGGGGTAAGGAAACAGACAAGTGAGCCCTAATCTACCCGCCACTCAGTCCCTGCCTACTTGCAACGACCCGCCCTAGGCGACGGGGTACAACTGGGCGACGGTCCCTACGCTCAATAAGTGCGCGACAGACAAACAGACAAGAGTACACAGAATCAAGGGAAAAGGGGAGTTGCCCACGGCAACACCGTGAGCAACAAGAGAGGTGAACGAGCCGAGTCAAACCAGGAGTGTACGAGGTACCAAACGCAGAGCAGGAGAGTAGTCAGTAAGCCAGGGTCAATATGAAGCAGGGTCAAATGGTACAAGAAGCTGCAGCAGGGCCAGGAAACAAAACGAGAAGAATCAGAAGCAAGGAGGAACAGGAAAGGCAGGTATAAATAGACAGAGGGCGGGAGCTAGCTCCGTCTGGCCAGGCTGTGATAGGCTCTCCCACTCCTCAGCCTGCCATCCTGAGTGGTGGAAGATGGAGTCAGTCTCACAGACATAGAAGCAGGTGCAGACTGATTACCTATGGGCGTGGATACAAAAGCTGTGCCTGGCAGATCCTTAACAGTACCCCCCCTTTTATGAGGGGCCACCGGACCCTTTCTAGATGGACCTGGTTTATTGGGGAAACGAAGGTGGAACCTCCTGACCAATACCCCAGCGTGAACATCCCGGGCGGGTACCCAAGTCCTCTCCTCAGGCCCGTATCCTCTCCAATGGACCAGGTACTGGAGGGAGCCTTGGACCATCTTGCTGTCCACAATCTTGGCCACCTCTAATTCTACCCCCTCAGGGGTGAGAACGGGGACAGGAGGTTTCCTCGAGGGAGCTAAGGACGGGGAGCAGCGTTTAAGGAGGGAGGCATGAAACACGTTGTGTACTCGAAAAGATGGGGGCAACTCCAGTCGCAAGGAGACAGGATTGAGGACTTCAATGACCTTGTACGGCCCTCTAAACCGGGGAGCAAAATTTTGGACTGGACTTTAAGGCGCAAGTTCTTTGACGATAGCCACACCAGATCCCCGACCATAAACAAGGGGTTAGCAGAACGTCTTCTATCTGCCTGAGTTCTTTGTATGCTCTGGGACGCCTCTAGGTTCTTCTGAACCTGGGCCCAAACTGTGCACAGTTCCCGATGAACGACCTCTACCTCGGGATTGTTGGAACTACCAGGTGAAACAGAGGAGAACCGTGGATTAAACCCAAAATTACAGAAAAAGGGGAGACCCCTGACGAGTTACTGACCCGGTTATTAAGGGAAAATTCGGCGAGGGGAATGAATGAGACCCAATCATATTGACAGTCAGAGATAAAACACCTTAAATATTGTTCTAGAGACTGATTAGTCCTCTCAGTTTGGCCATTAGTTTCAGGATGGAAGGCAGAGGAGACGGACAGATCAATCTCCAACTTTGTACAGAAGGCTCTCGAAAACAAAGAAACAAATTGTACCCCTCTGTCAGAAACAATATTGACAGGGACCCCATGGAGACGCAGGATGTGTTTGACAAACAAGGTAGCTAACGTCTTAGCATTGGGTAGTTTTTTGAGGGGCACAAAGTGGCACATCTTACTGAAGCGGTCTACTACAACCCACACCACCGACTTGCCTTGAGATGGAGGCAAATCGGTGATAAAATCCATGGAGATATGGGTCCAAGGTCTCTGGGGAATGGGCAAAGAACGTAGTAAGCACGCTGGTCGGGACCTGGGAGTCTTGGACCTAGCACAAACCTCACAAGCAGCAACGTAGGCCTTAACGTCTTTAGGCAACCCAGGCCACCAATAGTTTCTGGCAATGAGGTGCTTGGTACCCAGGATGCCTGGATGACCAGATAGTGCGGAGTCATGATTTTCCCTAAGTACCCTCAGCTGGAATTGCAGGGGAACAAACAGCTTGTTCTCAGGAAGGTTCCCGGGGGCTGAACCTTGATCAGCCGCAATTTCGGAGACTAAATCAGAATCAATAGAGGAAATGATTATACCTGGAGGCAAAATACAAGCAGGATCTTCCTCCGAAGGAGGGCTGGCCATGAAGCTACGCGACAGTGCATCAGCCTTAATATTTTTAGACCCAGCCCTATAGGCAACCAAAAAATTGAATCTGGTAAAAAATAACGCCCATCGAGCTTGTCTCGGGTTTAGCCTCCGGGCAGATTCTAGGAAAACCAGATTCTTGTGGTCGGTAAGGATCGTTACCTGGTGCCTAGCCCCCTCCAGGAAGTGGCGCCACTCTTCAAATGCCCATTTAATGGCTAAGAGTTCGCGGTTGCCAATATCATAGTTACTCTCAGTGGGAGAAAGCTTTCTGGAGAAGTAGGCACAGGGACGGAGATGGGTGAGGGACCTGGTACCCTGGAACAAGACAGCCCCCACTCCCACCTCGGACGCGTCAACCTTCACGATAAATGGCTCCATTTGGTTGGGCTGAACCAACACCGGGGCCGAGATAAAGCACTTCTTAAGGACCTCAAAAGCCTGGACAGCCTCAGGAGGCCAGCGGAGGAGATCAGTACCCTTGCGAGTGAGGTCCGTAAGAGGCTTAGCGATGACCGAGAAGTTAGCAATAAATCTCCTGTAATAATTAGCGAACCCCAAGAAGCACTGTAACACCTTCAGGGAGGCAGGTTGGACCCATTCCGCCACAGCTTGGACCTTGGCGGGGTCCATGCGGAATTCATGAGGAGTGAGGATTTAACCCAAAAATGGTATCTCCTGCACCCCAAACACACATTTTTCGGTCTTCGCAAACAGTGTGTTTTCCCGAAGGACCTGGAGCACCTTCCTGACATGCTCAATGTGGGAGGACCAGTCCTTGGAAAACACAAGTATATCATCAAGGTACACTACAAGAAATACCCCCAGGTAATCTCTTAAAATCTCATTTATGAAATTCTGGAAGACCTCGGGAGCATTACACAACCCAAAGGGCATGACGAGGTATTCGAAATGACCTTCGGCGTGTTAAACGCAGTCTTCCACTCATCCCCCTCTTTGATGCGGATAAGGTTATACGCCCCGCGTAGATCAAACTTAGAGAACCATTGGGCCCCCTGAACCTGATTAAAGAGATCAGGAATCAAAGGAAGGGGATACTGGTTCCTTACAGTGACCTTATTCAAGTTACAGTAGTCAATGCATGGCCTAAGACCACCATCCTTCTTCCCTACGAAGAAGAAGCCAGCACCTACCGGAGAAGTAGAGGGGCGAATGTAACCCTTGGCCAGTCATTCCTGGATATACTCTCTCATGGCTTCACGTTCGGGACAAGAGAGATTAAATATCCTACCCTTAGGGAGCTTAGCTCCTGGTACCAAATCGATAGCGCAATCGTATTCTCTATGAGGAGGTAACACTTCGGAGGCCTCCTTAGAGAAAACATCAGCGAAGTCCTGAACAAACTCAGGTAGCGTGTTCACCTCCTCAGGGGGAGAAATAGAATTAACAGAAAAACATGACGTCAAGCATTCATTACCCCATTTGGTAAGATCCCCAGTATTCCAGTCAAACGTGGGATTATGCAACTGCAACCAGGGAAGGCCTAAAACCAAATCAGACGATAATCCCTGCATCACCAGTACAGAGCACTGCTCCAAATGCATGGAGCCAACAAGGAGTTCAAAAACAGGGGTATGCTGTGTAAAATAACCATTAGCAAGAGGAGTGGAGTCGATACCCACTACCGGGACAGGTTTAGGCAAATCAATCAAAGGCATAGCTAGAGACATAGCAAATTCCACAGACATGATATTAGCAGACGACCCTGAATCCACGAAGGCACTGCCGGTAGCAGACCTACCACCAAAAGAGACCTGAAAGGGAAGCAAGATTTTATTACGTTTCATATTTACGGGAAATACCTGTGCGCCCAAGTGACCTCCCCGATTATCACTTAGGCGCGGAAGTTTTCCGGCTGCTTATTCTTAAGCCTAGGACAGGTGTTCACTTGATGCTTGTCATCCCCACAGAAGAAGCAGAGACCATTCTTCCTGCGGAACTCTCTACGTTGTTGGGGGGACACGGAGGCCCCGAGTTGCATAGGTACCTCCGAGTCTTCCGTGGAATAACGAAGCAACGGAACCTCGGGAGGCATCATGGGGGAGTCAGAGGAGAAAACACAAAAACGTTCACGTTGTCGTTCCCTGAGACGTCGGTCAAGTCGTACCGCTAAAGCCATAACCTGGTCTAAGGAGTCAGAAGAGGGATAGCTAACTAGCAGGTCTTTCAGGGCGTTCGACAGACCCAACCTAAACTGGCACCTTAAGGCAGGGTCATTCCACCGAGAAGCTATGCACCACTTCCTAAAGTCAGAGCAATACTCCTCAACAGGTCTCTTACCCTGACGTAAGGTCACCAGCTGACTCTCGGCAAAGGCAGTCCTGTCAGTCTCGTCATAAATGAGTCCGAGAGCAGAAAAGAAAAGATCAACGGAGGAAAGTTCAGGGGCGTCAGGAGCCAAGGAGAAGGCCCATTCTTGGGGCCCTTCCTGGAGCCGGGACATAATTATACCCACCCGCTGGCTCTCAGAACCTGAGGAGTGGGGCTTTAAACGAAAATAGATCCTACAACTCTCCCGAAAGGAGAGAAAAGTCTTCCGGTCCCCTGATAACCGGTCAGGCAACTTGAGGTGGGGTTCAAGAGGTGAGGTGAGGGGCACTACCATGGTAGCATCAGGCTGGTTGACCCTCTGAGCCAGGGCCTGGACCTGTAGGGAGAGACCCTGCATTTGCTGAACCAGGGTCTCAAGGGGGTCCATTGTAGTGTGAGGGACCAGGGTAGAGTAGGTATATGGGCTTGTGATTATGTAATGATGGGGGTAAGGAAACAGACAAGTGAGCCCTAATCTACCCACCACTCAGCCCCTGCCTACTTGCAACGACCCGCCCTAGGCGACAGGGTACAACTGGGCGACGGTCCCTATGCTCAATAAGTGCACGACAGACAAACAGACAAGGGTACACAGAAGCAAGGCTAAAGGGGAGTTGCCCACGGCAACACCGTGAGCAACAAGAGAGGTGAACGAGCCGAGTCAAACCAGGAGTGTACGAGGTACCAAATGCAGAGCAGGAGAGTAGTCAGTAAGCCAGGGTCAATATGAAGCAGGGTCAAATGGTACAAGAAGCTACAGCAGGGCCAGGAAACAAAACGAGAAGAATCACAAGCAAGGAGGAACAGGAAAGGCAGGTATAAATAGACAGAGGGCGGGAGCTAGCTCCGTCTGGCCAGGCTGTGATAGGCTCTCCCACTCCTCAGCCTGCCATCCTGAGTGGTGGAAGATGGAGTCAGTCTCACAGACATAGAAGCAGGTGCAGACTGATTACCTATGGACGTGGATACAGACGCTGTGCCTGGCAGATCCTTAACAGGGGCACACCACAACACCCATTTGTCAATTTATTCATACATTTCTAGGCGGAATAACAGAGGACAGTACAATGCAGAATTATAAGAAAATATGCTTCAGAATTGTGATTTAATCGAGAAAACAATTATTTCCTAAAACAGATTTATCTGTAGCATTGTAGTGATGTTAACCTGATAAAAACCTCAGCCGTCTGATAATCTCTGTTCTGTTGTTTTCTATAGTATTCTATATAAAAAAAAATCTTCATAAACATAGAATTAATAAAAATCTGTTCAATTCTAAAGTTGGCATAATACTAATTTGTCATTTGGACATAAAAGCCTCTATGGCATAGCCTAAAGATATATTGTTTTTAAAAAAGGTGTATTTCACTTTATCGTTTGGCCAATATGATCCCATGGTTGCCAGCGTAAAGTGATTGAACCTTTCTTATTATTTGCTTAAATCTCACCTGTAAGGCTATTTTCACATTTATGGCTTCCATTTATGAGGGCACGGCCAGACGTGGCGGAATTGCTGTGGAATTCCGCTGCGGACAGTCCGCAATGGAATTCTCCTGCGGCCGTTTTTTACAGTTGTTTCAATACATTTTTAGGCAACTTAGTTCAGACGTTGCGGAAATCTCCGCTGTGGACCATAGGCTGCGGTGCAGAATTTCCCCTCCGCAGCATGCACTGTCTGTTGCGGAGAAGAAGCGGAATTTCACTGCGTATTTCAGCCTTTGCAATGCAAAAACTGAAATCTGTGGCAAGTCCGCTGTCTTTTCGGCAACGTCTGAACTACCTGTCAAATATGCAAATGTTGGTGCAGATTTGTTGCGTAAATGCCCCAAATCTGCACCAACATTTGCAGCGGAAAAACGCTGCCACGTCTGGCTGTGCCCTAACAGTACCCGACGCGTCCATTGGGTTTCTATAGTTTTGACAGCAGGAAAAGCACTTCATATTGCATTTTGTGACGGTAAACAGACAGGACTGCCAAAGGAAACCCCCTAACAGCAGTGTGAACAGAGCCTAAGTTTGATTTGCCAAAACATATTTTTCTCTAAACAACCATATACATAACACTGTGTTATTATTATTTTAAAGGCGCTGTCTAATGAAGACGACCCTGTCCATATACCCTATTATGATCACTGCTGCAGCTCCCATCTACAAGGGATTATCTCGGATAAGGCAACCACTATAAATGCTAATACAATTATATAAATATTTTTTTAAGGATATTGGATATTTTCTCATGGAAAATACTTTTGATGGAAAGAAGTTTGTGAGGGAACAGAAATGAGGGAGGTTCTTGAAACAGAAATTAAACAAGGTGGTTTTCAGAAAGAAGACAGATAACAATGAACAAGTTGGGCAGAGACAATCCTGATGTCTCTGTTTACTTATGGGATTATGTGGTCTAGTTTTATTGTGGAAGCAAAACCCCCAGCAATGAAGAAGATATAGTGTTCTATTCACGGATGCTAGTGACTTGGTCAGGACTAGGAAGGCCTCTTACTATTTTTTATAGAAAATGTCTTAAATTGCACGAAAGTATGTACTCCAGTGTACAACTTGTGTGTGTACTGTACATGGTAGACACCAACAAATAAAGTAATAGAGGAATTATATTGTGTATGTTTTATCACTTTTAATCAAAGTCCTAACAGATTTTTCTGTTCAGGTTTAGTGATGCCAGTTACATTGTAAGTCGCAAAAGAAAGACAATATTATTTGTGACCTTTTCTGTTTAGACATTAAACTTTCTGCATTTTGATAAACTCGATTCCTCTTCCAGATGGGACACTCATTAAGAATTCAAGACAAAAATTTGTAATTTGCCACTCTATGTTAATTATTGTTTTACTATTCAATCCGATTGCAAGAATATTAAAATGGGTTACACAATGGAACCAATTGGGCCTAAAATGTTTTCACTTATTTCTTTCCAACCCAAAAAAAAAACTAAAAACCCTTACAATATATAATAATGTTTAATTAAAGATCATTTCTATTCAAAATAAATAAAACAGAACAGTGTTAGTATCTGAGTTATAGATTTATGTCCCTTATCTGTATCATGAATTTTTGTTTTTCCAAATTGTTGCTGTCTGATATGTTGTTAAAAAAAGGTTGACAACCAGTCTCGCTGCATATTATGCAGATTTTGTTGCAGTATTTTCTGCAACTGAAAATCAGTTCCAATCATCTGAATGGGGTTGTTTCTGCAGCAAGCACAAAATCTGCAACAAGTTGTGCAGCTCGTGCAGTGGCCTAAGGCCATGTTCAGACGTGGCAGAATTTTTCCGCTGTAAATGTTGGTGCAGATTTGGGGCAATTACGCAACGAATCTGCAGCAACATTTGCATATTTGACAGGTAATTCAAACGTTGCAGATATCACAGCGGACTTGACACAGATTTCAGTTTTTGCATTGCAAAGGCTGAAATCCGCAGTGAAATTACGCTTCCTCTCCGCAACATAATGAGCATGCCGCGGAGCGAAAATTCTGCACCGCAGCCTGAATTCCACAGTTATTTTCCGCAACGTCTGAACTAAGTTTCTTAAAAATGTATAGAAACAAATGTAAAAAACGGCTGCTGCAGAATTCCACCGCGGACTGTCCGCAGCAAAATTCAACACCAATTTCGCCACGTCTGAATGTGCCCTAAGAGTAGGTTCACATGCAACAGATTTGTTGCAGACTTTACTGCGACTGTCCCAATCATCTGAATAATGCTTGTAAAAATCTATACAAATGCTGCAGAGTCAACCCTTTACACACTGTTCTTCTTCACTACCTTGTGAGAGAACATAAGAGACAGCAGTTCTGAGCATCAGATAATTGTCACTTGGCCCTTTACTTGTATAAAGGTAGCTGCCCAATATTAGGATGCCTATTATGTTTGGAATCTTGAAATCCTTAATATTCTATTTTTATTTAAATCCTCAAATTAATGTTATAGAGTGGGCTTGTACATAAGGATCAGATTTGATCAGGCAAAGTCTTCCATTATTACTGAAGACTTATGAAGCCTCTTATCATATTTGCTTTTTATATCATATGTGAAGTGGAAATATATGTCATAAAATAGGACCAAGCGGAAAGAAAGAGTGAGAACAATCTTAATAAGAGCATGGCGCATTAAAGTCATAAATTGTGATAAGCGCTATTTAAGTTGTCTGTCAGGAAGGCATTGTAGGCTTTTGACATAATAAATATAGCTAATGCAGAGCACACTGGACCAGAATTCACATAGAGCATCAGTGTAAACTAAGCCATAACTTACACAGTTCAAATGATTTGCTGTTTCTGCTCTGAGCACTTCAATGGGGAGATAAATCCTTCACTTGTTATGTTCTTATCTTATTTTTTATATTATCAACGCTTCTATTGTACAGGAAATGTGAGAATATATTGTTCGATTTTATGCCTATCCATTGCAGAACTCATGTATAGTTTTCATCACTTTAATGCATATAAATAACATACTTAATGTTCAATGTGTTAATAAATTGAACATAGGATTTTACAGGGAGCAGATTGACATCTATTGGGACAGATTTTTATAGTCACTGTGCTTCTATGCAAATGTATTCATTACCTATTAATGCACATTAAGCTCTTTGTGATTAAGGGAATTACTATGAAGAGCAAGTTTTTCATGGAAAATGTCCATATGCCTGGGGTATTATAGACAGCACTGAAGAACATGAACACTAATTCATAGTTGCTGGAGCATCATGAACAATATACTTAAGATATCTACTTATATCTACACCTTTGGATGTACCAAGCTCATATATTAGGAATCTGTATTATAAGTGTTTCCTTAAAGTAGTTGTCCGGGCACGGACAACTGATGACCTATCCACAGGTCATCAGTATACTAGTCCTTCTCAATAAATCAGAATATCATCAAAAAGTTAATTTATTTCAGTAATTCAATTCAAAAAGTGAAACTCATTATATTATATAGATTCATTACACAGTGATCTATTACCAGCATTTTTTTCTTTTAATGTTGAAGATTATGGCTCACCGTTAATGAAAACCCAAAATTTAGCATCTCAGAAAATTAGAATATTATATAATCCCAATTTTAAAAATGATTTTTAATACCGAAATGTTGGCCTACTGAAAAGCATGTACAGTATATGCACTCAATACTTGGTCGGGGCTCCTTTTGCATGAATTACTGCATCAATGCAGCGTGGCATGGAGGCGATCAGCCTGTGGCACTGCTGAGGTGTTATGGAAGCCCAGGTTGTATGATAGCGGCCTTCAGCTCGTCTGCATTGTTGGGTCTGGGGTCTCTCTTCTTCCTCTTGACAATACCCCATAGATTCTCTATGGGGTTTAGGTCAGGCGAGTTTGCTGGCCAATCAAGCACAGTGATATTGTGACTATTAAACCAGGTATTGTCACTTTTGGCAGTGTGGGCAGGTGCGAAGTCCTGCTGGAAAATGAAATCAGCATCTCCATAAAGCTTGTCAGCAGAGGGAAGCATGAAGTGCTCTAAAATTTCCTGCTAGACGGCTGCGTTGACTCTGGACTTGATATAACACAGTGGACCAACACCAGCAGATGACATAGCTACCCAAACCATCACTGACTGTGGAAACTTCACACTGGACCGCAAGCAACTTGGATTAACGCCTCTCCACTCTTCCTCCAGACTGTGGGACCTTGATTTCCAAATGAAATGCTAAATTAACTTTCATCTGAAAACAGGACTTTGGACCACTGAGCAACAGTGTTGGTCCACTGTGTTATATCAAGTCCAGAGTCAGCGCAGCCGTCTACCAGGAAATTTCATTTTCCAGCAGGAGTTGGCACCTGCCCACACTGCCAAACGTACCAATACCTAGTTTAATAACCACAGTATCACTGTACTTGATTGGCCAGCAAACTCACCTGACCTAAACCCCATAGAGGATCTATGGGATATTGTCAAGAGGAAGATGAGACACCAGACTCAACAATGCAGATGAGCTGAAGGCTGCTATCAAAGCAACCTGAGCTTCCATAACACCTCCACAGTGCCACCGGCTGATCGCCTCCACGCCACGCCGTGTTGATGCAGTAATTCATGAAAAAAGAGCCCCGACCAAGTATTGAGGTCATACACTGTACATACTTTTCAGTAGGCCTACATTTTGTTATTAAATATCATTTTTGAAATTGGGCTTATATAATATTCTAATTTTCTGAGACACTAAATTTTGGGTTTTCATTAACTGTTAGCCATAATCATCAACATTAAAATGCTGGAAATAAATCACTCTGTGTGTAATGAATCTATATAATATATGAGTTTCCCTTTTTGAATTGAATTACTGAAATAAATAAACTTTTTGATGATATTCTATTTAATTGAGAAGGACTAGTATAATCGGTCCGGGTCCGACACCTGGACCCTGCACCGCTAAGCTGCTCCGGATGCCTCTGGGCGCCGGATGTCATTCAGGGTATGCAGTGTTCGGAACTGGAAGCAGATGGCTCTGTACATTGCATAATGGCCCTGCTGCAGAACAGCAGTTCTGCTCCTATTCACTTGAATAGAAGTAGAGCTGCAATTCTGCAGCTTGGACACTATTTTGGACCGAAGCCATCTGCTGCCGGCATGGTTATCCGGTGCCCAGACCGGAGCAGTTGATTGGTGGGGGTCCGGGTGTCGGACTTCCACTGATCATATACTGATGACCTTTTCTGTGGATAGGTCATCAGTTCTCCATGCCTGGACAACCCCTTCAATATGTTTTATAAGTTTATTTGATTACTTGTAAATAGAAATCACAAGGAAAAGAAAATCGCTGAAGTTTCCCCTGGTCCCTGAAGACAAATGATATACCACTGGCTACAAACTGTTACACAATAGACATAGAGTAGTCTGTTGATGGGCTACAGGGAAGTTGTTGGGTTTTGTGTAATTTCAATATGATCTGAAAGTAGGCTTGTCTATTCTGAACCTCATTGGCAGAGTAACTGTGAGAAAGCCTTGACTTGCTACATTATCCTCTGGTCCTCGTATAGGGCCATACTAATCCTTTAAGAAGGTTTTGATATAATAAAAAAGGCTTAATGAGTTAGTTGTAACAGTCATATCATGTTGGCGATTATGTTGCCCTATGTGTAGTATAGCTGTATTGAATTGCAGTAAGGAGGCTTTATAAAAAAGAGTTTAATCATTAGTCATTTTCCCTTTACCATATGTATCACAAAAATACTTTCCTTATATTTTGCTCAGAATACTAGAAGAAATAAAAAAGAAGTGATATATAAGCAATCAACACTTGTAGCTGCTTAATAAAATTCCCATGTTCTTAAAGTGCCTTTATCCCCCTCTATATCCATCAATCTCTTTGGCCTTTTCTCATTTTGTCATTTAATGATTGATTGCACACCTGAGAAGTCTATGAGATCCAGCCGGAGAAAATGAAGGGGATCGGTCACAAATAGGGACTGCAAATATTATTGATTCTGTGCAGCTTTATTTCTTTGTAATAGTGTATGAATTAGATGGTGTGAGTATAGAGAAATCACCTTCTTACAATCTACAAACAATAACAAGTATATTCTCATAGAATCTGATTGAGCAGCTGTATTCTGCGACTTGCATAGTACATCATTTTAAACTCAACTGACAACTTAGACTCATATCATACACTGTTCTGTGCATTAACAATAACATTAAAGAGAACCTGTCACCTTCAAAATGCTCTCCAATCGACAGGAGCATGGTATAGAGCAGGAGGAGCTCAGCAGATTGATATATATTAGCAATCTAGTGGGTGGTATCACTCAATGATTGATAGACATACCCATATGAATTTGCATATAGCGATAGCTGTCAGTCTGATCAAAGAAAATAACTGTTTGTATGTATGTCATAGAAGTGGGTCTCGCTTGGGACTCACTTCTATGAGCTATGAGCCAGAATAGAAATAGTGACTCTCACTCTTGCAGACTCAAGCCATCCATGTATTACATGCTACATATCCCCAGGAGTGATCACTGTAGAGGAGTTTACAGCTAAAGGCAACGCAGCGCCATAAGCAGCCTGTGATGGATGGTTTATTTTCTTCTATTCTCTGTATTAAATTAGATTATGAATTATCGAGCAGGACGCCAGGTTATGTGACTACAATGTGTAGTCACATTGATGCAAAGGTTTCTCCACCGCTGGGCTTAATCTACAGCCCGTTGGAGAAACCCTTCGTTTCAAATGTAATCTGACTGTTTCCTTACTATCAACCATAGGTGACAATTATAAAGAATTCTTTGATACAAACATACACTACCGTTCAAAAGTTTGGGGTCATCCAGACAATTTTGTGTTTTCCATGAAAACTCACACTTATATTTATCAAATGAGTTGCAAAATGACAAGGTTAGAAACAATGATTTTTATTTGAAATAATAATTTTCTCCTTCAAACTTTGCTTTCGTCAAAGAATGCTCCATTTGCAGCAATTACAGCATTGCAGACCTTTGTCATTCTAGCTGTTAATTTGCTCAGGTAATCGGGAGAAATTTCACCCCATGCTTCCAGAAGCCCCTCCCACAAGTTGGATTGGCTAGATGGGCACTTCTTGCGTACCATACGGTCAAGCTGCTCCCACAACAGCTCTATGGGGTTGAGATCTGGTGACTGCGCAGGCCACTCCATTACAGATAGAATACCAGCTGCCTGCTTCTTCCCTAAATAGTTCTTGCATAATTTGGAGGTGTGCTTTGGGTCATTGTCCTGTTGTAGGATGAAATTGGCTCCAATCAAGCGCTGTCCACAGGGTATGGCATGGCGTTGCAAAATGGAGTGATAGCCTTCCTTATTCAAAATCCCTTTTACCTTGTACAAATCTCCCACTTTACCAGTACCAAAGCAACCCCAGACCATCACATTACCTCCACCATGCTTGACAGATGGCGTCAGGCACTCTTCCAGCATCTTTTCAGTTGTTCTGCGTCTCACAAATGTTCTTCTGTGTGATCCAAACACTTCAAACTTCGATTCGTCTGTCCATAACACTTTTTTCCAATCTTCCTCTGTCCAATGTCTGTGTGCTTTTGCCCATATTAATCTTTTCCTTTTATTAGCCAGTCTCAGATATGGCTTTTTCTTTGCCACTCTGCCCTGAAGGCCAGCATCCCGGAGTCGCCTCTTCACTGTAGACATTGACACTGGCGTTTTGCGGGTACTATTTAATGAAGCTGCCAGTTGAGGACATGTGAGGCGTCTATTTCTCAAACTAGAGACTCTAATGTACTTGTCTTGTTGCTCAGTTGTGCAGCGGGGCCTCCCACTTCTCTTTCTACTCTGGTTAGAGCCTGTGTATGCTGTCCTCTGAAGGGAGTAGTACACACCGTTGTAGGAAATCTTCAGTTTCTTGGCAATTTCTCGCATGGAATAGCCTTCATTTCTAAGAACAAGAATAGACTGTCGAGTTTCACATGAAAGCTCTCTTTTCCAAGCCATTTTGAGAGTTTAATCGAACCCACAAATGTAATGCTCCAGATTCTCAACTAGCTCAAAGGAAGGTCAGTTTTATAGCTCCTCTAAACAGCAAAACTGTTTACAATGGTGCTAACATAATTGCACAAGTGTTTTCAAGTGTTTTCTAATCATCCATTAGCCTTCTAACACAGTTAGCAAACACAATGTACCATTAGAACACTGGAGCAATGGTTGCTGGAAATGGGCCTCTATACACCTATGTAGATATTGCATTAAAAACCAGACGTTTGTAGCTAGAACAGTCATTTAGCACATTAACAATGTATAGAGTGTATTTCTGATTAATTTAATGTTATCTTCATTGAAAAAAACTGTGCTTTTCTTTCAAAAATAAGGAAATTTCTAAGTGACCCTAAACTTTTGAACGGTAGTGTATTTTCGGAACCACTGCAGGGATCATTTTAGATGTACTACTATTATATCATAAGTGGAGGCCAGGTCACTCAACTCTAATAATCCGGAGCATGTTCATTCCAGACAAAATTTGTCTTGGGGTATGAGTGGCTTTTACGTCTGAAAAGACAGACTGTTTTCAGGAGAAAACAGCTGCCTCGTTTCAGACGTAAAAGCTCCTCCTCGCATTACGCGAGGCGACTGTGACGCTTGTAAATCTTGAGCTGTTCTTCATTTACTTCAATGAAGAACGGCTCAAATTACGTTGCAAAGAAGTGCCCTGCACTTCTTTTCCGAGGCAGTCAATTTACGCTTCGTTGTTTGACAGCTGTCAAACGACGACGCGTAAATGACAGGTCGTCTGCACAGTACGTCGGCAAACCCATTCAAATGAATGGGCAGATGTTTGCCGACGTTTTGTAGCCCTATTTTCAGGCGTAAGTCGAGGCATAATACGCCTCGTTTACGCCTGAAAATAGGTTGTGTGAACCCAGCCTTAGTGTGCCAATTCAGGGGATCTTGGCGCAATACTATTTCCATCTAACATTGTTGTTTTTAACATTGTTTCAAAAATAAAGTATTTCTTTTTTTCTATTTTGGTAATACACACTACTTTTCCTACTCCCCGTTCCTGTATTTATATATTACGGTATATTAGGAGACTTCGCACAGAAGAATAACTAAGGGACCTACAGTATGTTTCCTAATATTTTTAATTTCAGATGGAAATGTATCTACCTGCACTTTATTTCTCTGATCCAGTTTCTTATTTTGGTAGTTAATAATATTTAAAAAAATATCTCTCAAAATACAGATCCGGTAATGTGCAGTAATATGAAATATATTTAAAATGCAAATGTTTCACAGCATGAACCATTATCTTCTTAGACAAATGCTTCCCTTAATGTAATAACTGTTAATAATGGAGACTTTTGCTCTTTTCGCATATTACACAACAAGCCTGTACATTTTCTGGAAAAATTAGATTATTAAAATGCAGCCGCTTTAGAGGGGGGTGTGTGTGTGTGTAAAACTAGGTCTCTAAGTTGACTTTTTGTAGTACGGCTTTCTTATGTTAACTATAGAGCTTCAGGTGCCTTTCAGAGAAATACTTTGCGTTCTATTCAACTTAGCGGGATCCTGTGGACTGCAGTTGGAATCCATTGCTAAACCATAAGGGTTGCACAGAAAAAAGGCGCAGTAGAGTAACAGCTTATGTGTGTGCTAGGTTTACTTTAAACTCAATTAATATTTTTACAATTTGTAATAATATTTTCACATTTTGACTTCAATGGGTTCCGTTGGCTTTCCGTTGGGGTGTCCGTGGTTTTACCGGACACAATAGCGCAGCATGCTCCGCTGTTGTCTCTGGTAATCCCTGCCTGATCTGCGACGTAGGCCCATAATGGAGCCTCAAACGCAGATGTGAACAAAGCCTAAAACATCCAAAGAAATATACATCCCACATATACAGTATAAAGACTGCTGTATCCTGATATACACTACATGGCCATTACTATGTGTTGACTCTGTTCATATCATGTTTTTTGGCCTACGTTTAGCGTATATGCCAGTAAAAGCTCCCGATGTATATGTTAAACTTAGGCTGGGACCGATGCCAGACAGTGGCATCAGTGACCCATACAGTAGACTATTATGGCATCCGTTTAACGTATATGTCATGAACAGTTACTGACATATACATTTAACAGATGCCTGTGACATATGCCATACAGTGGCATATGTCACCCATAGGCTAATATGGTAAAAAAAACAAAAAACATATATTGTGCGGTATGTTTATTTATTGGGAACCTATTTTTTAAATCTTTTATTTTTGACCAAGTTCTGATCATTTTTATTTTTATGTTAATTTGTTCTAAACGTCCAACTGGGCGTTTTTTCTTTTCAACAAATTTTATTGAACATTTTTACATTTAGGTAAAAGACATATATCAAAAACAGATTAAAATAAAATTAAATATAAACCATTTCACTCAATGAATTATAATGTTGTTATAAAAAACAAAATGACAAGCATTCGTGAATGCAATGACAGTAAATGCAGGATCAATATATGAAAAGGAAACATCCTATACAACAAGAGACAGAGAAGGGGGGAATAGAAGGGTTGGGAAGAATATAGCGGAAAACTGGGATTGGTAAGGGGGGAGGAGCCGGTCAGAAATCTAGAATGAAAAGAAAAGTCACTGGACTTAATAAGCAGTGATCATATTGGCAGGTAAGTGAGGGTATGCGTAGCTAATCCAGGGCGACCAAAGCGACTCAAACCCGGCAACCCTATCTAGTAAGATTCCTGTGAGTTTTTCGTTCACAAACATCTGGTCCATTCTAGTTTTAACCCCTGCAAAAGTTACTGTATGTTTTTTCCAAGAGTGGGCTATAGTTATTTTTGCAGCCAAAAGGATATAAGAGAATAACCGAAATTGTGCGTTCGTAAGCTCTGGGGGTTTGTGGTGGAGAAGGCCTATCTTCGGATCTCTTCTTATAATAATGCCAAACAGACTTTGGGCGAGACCAAATACCCTACTCCAGAATCGGATAAGCTTAGGGCAGGACCACCAAATATGGAGCATGTCACCGGGAGAGTGGCAACCACGAAAGCAAGAGGCAGGGTAGGTGGGAAAGGCACGTGCAAGTCTGCTAGGAACCAAATACCACCTCATCATGACTTTATAAGCCGATTCTAAAATATTTGTGTTAATGGAGCAGTGTGATACTATACTCCAGATATTATGCCAATCTGCTGGTTCGAGCGTCACCCCCAGATCCCGGTGCCATCTATCCACGTATGTGTGGGGAACAGGTGTGGGGTTGTTAAGGAGCCATTTATACAAGACTGATATGATCCCTTTAGTGTTAGGGTTGTTTTCGCAGATTCGCTCGAACTGTGAGTAAGAGTCTGAAGCAGTCTTGTTGTGGAGAAGAGAAGTAATCCAGTTCTTAAGTTGTAGATATCGGAACACTTCGCCGTTGGGAATCTGCTGAGAGGTCTGAAGCTCACAGAACGAGAGAATCCGGGAATGGGTGGGCGTTAGAAGATGATGGACTCTGAGTATACCACTAGTCCACCACCATTTAAAGGCTTGGTAATTGTCTGTACCTGGGGAGAATAAAGGGTTATGCCACAGGGAAAGGAGGGGAAGATGCGGCGAGATCAATCTGCTAGAATATTTAACTGAGTCCCATACCGATAAAATGTGCATGAGTGGGGGTGATAGGTGGGAGGAGCGGAGAGAGGGAGGTAACCAGGGCACTGATTGGATCGGGGTTGGCGACATCTCCGGAATATCCAGGTACACCCATAGAGGCATATTTGCAGAAGCATGCAATTTAGTTAAGGATGCTATCATAGCTGCATGGTAATATTTGGAGACATTCGGAACCCCCAGTCCCCCATCTGCCTTTGGTGCACAGAGGGTGGACCTGGATACTCTAGGGCGTGCTCCCTTCCAAATAAAAGATGAGATCCGATTCTGGATGAGGCGCAGAATGTGTGCTGGGATTTTGATTGGCAGGGTTTGAAACAAATAAAGAAGCTTTGGAAGGATGGTCATTTTGACTGCAGAAATACGGCCTATCCAAGATAAATAGGTGGATTGCCAGGATGTCATCAAAGATGTTATTGAGCGAATAAGGGAGGGGTAATTAGCGGAATACAGCTGCTCATAGGAGGGAGTCAACTGGATACCCAGGTAGTTCAATGAGTGTCCGGCCCACTGGAAGGGGAAATGGCTTTGTAGTGAGTGCAGGGTTTGTTGTGATAGATTAACATTTAAAGCGATAGATTTTGCGGGGTTTATAGTAAGTCCAGAAATAGCAGCGAAATCTGATAGAGTTTGCATTAAGTTAGGAAGGGAAATAAGGGGTTGGGAGAGCATGAGTAGCATATCATCTGCAAAGAGGGACAATTTATGTTGCACTCCCCCTAACTCCAGTCCCCTAATGTTCTGATTCTGGCGAATCATCATGGCTAGGGGTTCAAGTGCTAGGATAAATAGAATAGGGGATAGAGGGCATCCTTGTCTGGTGCCCCGTTCAATAGGAAAAGAAGCAGACTGGTAGCCCGCGTAACAGACTTTAGCAGTAGGGTTGGAGTAGAGGGCGTGCACCCATGACATAAAGTGGCTACCAAAACCCCACTTCCCCAAGGCAAAATCCATGTAAGACCAAGATACTGTATCGAAGGCTTTTTGAATGTCGAGCGAGAGAAGCATTGACGCCACATTTCTCTTGCGTGCTAGGTGAACCAAGGATATAACTCTCTTGGTACAGTCGCTTGTTTGTCTTCCAGGGACAAAGCCTGCTTGGTCTCCATGTATAATCCCGTCAAGGAAGCGGTTTACTCTACCCGCCAGGATTTTAGCTAAAATTTTTATGTCAGTGTTCAGGAGGGATATTGGCCTATAATTGGTAATTTGAAGAGCATCCTTTTGAGGTTTGGGGATCATTGCAATATGGGCTGTCAGGGTTGGTGTCCGAAGGGTTGTGCCAGTTCTGATAGTGTTAAAGAGTTGGGTCAAATATGGGCTTAGGAGCGGAGAAAGTTTTTTGTAATATAATGGGGAGAAACCGTCTGGGCCAGGAGATTTGGAAGGTTTTAATTCCTTGATAGCTGCCTGAACTTCAGTCTCAGAAATCTCAGCTTCCAATGCTTCGAGATTAGAGGAGGTAATATCTGGAAAAACCAAATTAGCTAACAAGCCTTCAGCCTTCAAGGGATCAAAAGGTGGGGGGGATGAGTATAATTTGGAAAGGAAAGTTTGAAATTGGGAAACAATCTTATTAGGGTCTGCTGTTATTGTGCCGGAGGCTGTCCGCAATCTAATTGGTTCTTTTGGCGCAGCGGGAACTCGCAGCTGACGTGCTAAAAGTTTACCCGGTTTATTGCTTTGCGAGTAATAGCGCTGCTTGGACCATCGTAGCTTACGTTCAGCCTGTTCCGTCAATAAAAGGTCAAGCTCTAATCTGGTAGCCTCAACTGACGCTTTATTAGCATGCGAAGGCGTCTGTTTCCAAGCATTTTCTTTTTGTGCTAGTGTTTGGTATAAATCTGTTATCCTCTTTTCTCTGTTTTTTTTTTTAATAGACCCCAACCTAATGAGAGTCCCCCGCAGGGTGGCTTTATGGGCTTCCCATAGTATGATCGGCGAAGACGTGGAACCTACATTTAAGTTAAAGTATTCCTTAACCGCTTCTTCAATCTGTGCGAATGAGTCTTTGGATGTCAAAAGGGAGTCGTTTAGTCGCCAATTAAAGGATAGCCCCCGTGGGATTAGAGAAGAGAAGGAGACCTCAACCGGGTTGTGGTCAGACCAGGGTGTGCTAAGTATCTTTGCGGCGGAGCATAGTGGTAATGAACGCTGAGACGTGAATATGTGATCAATGCGACTAAAAGAGGAGTGGGGGTTGGAGTAAAACGTAAAATCTTTTGTATTGGGATGTAATTCCCTCCACAGGTCATGTAGATCGTGAGCCTGTAGCATGTCACTAAACATAGACGAGGAAGTTTGAGGTGTGGATGATGTCAGGGTCGGGGATTTATCTAAAGCTGGATTAATTACCAGGTTTGAGTCGCCCATGACCACTAGCAAGCCCTTTCGATTGGCATCTATCTGTTTAAATAAGTGAGAAAAAAACTCTGTTTGAAACTCATTTGGTCCGTAATATCCCACTAGGGTCACCTCTACATCAAATAGAGTACCGACCAGAATCACATATCGACCAGTAGGGTCAAGAATTTCCTTGTTACAAAGAAAAGGGAGATTCTTTCTGAAGGCAATAACTACCCCGCGTCGCTTTTCATGGGCATAAGAACAATGGAAAACAGGAAAGTGTGCACTAAGATGTTGTGGTTTGGAGGCAACAGAGAACCTGGTTTCCTGGAGGCAGACAATGTCCGCATGACAGGCTTTGTAGAAATGAAATGCCTTCGATCGTTTATGTGGCGAATTGAAGCCTTGGACATTATGAGAGATTATTTTCAAGGCAGAAGTAGCCATATGTATGATCTGATGATTTTATAATGAGTTCTGACCGGCAGGGGGAAAGGGAAAGAAGGGCTGGAAAGAGAGGGGAGGGAGAAACAGAATAGGTAAAAAGGGGTGTAGAGACAAATATGCATTTGGAAAACTGAAGAGGGAAATTCGTCCGAAAATCGACCGAAAAGGGTGGACAGTAGCACAGGGGATACTACTGATAGAGTTCGGGTTCGCCAACACCTGGGCACAAAGGTGTGGTAACGGCAATCTGTTGAGGTGAACCTAAACACCATGTCATGACATATAGGGGAAAGCAATGACAGAGAGGGGAAAACTAGCAAGGGAGTATGGGCCAGGGGGAGAGAACATTAATTTCCAGAACATTCTGCCCCAAGTAAGATGGCGGACCAGGCACGCCGAGTCGCGTTCAATCATATAACCAAAATTAAACATTGCCATCAATCAAGGCAACAATTACTTGGAATTATCTTGCCGGTTGACCTCCTGCAGGCCATACACACAGTGCCGCCTAAAGGCAAGGCAAAGTATGTCTAGCCGGCAGGACAGCAAAGCGACAACCACGTTAATAGAAAAAATAAAAATAAAAATAAATGGTTAGTGCCAAGTTAATAAGCATTGCATCTAGTTAAACAGCAAACTTATTCCAGATACAGAATTTCCAGAACATTCTGCCCCAAGTAAGATGGCGGACCAGGCACGCCGAGTCGCGTTCAGTCATATAACCAAAATTAAACATAGCCATCAATCAAGGCAACAATTACTTGGAATTATCTTGCCGGTTGACCCCCTGCAGGCCATACACACAGCGCCGCCAAAAGGCAAGGCAAAGTATGTCTAGCCGGCAGGACAGCAAAACGACAACCACATTAATAGAAAAAATAAAAATAAATGGTTAGTGCCAAGTTAATAAACCTTGCATCTAGTTAAACAGCAAACTTATTCCAGATACAGCAAAACATGGCCTCCACTACCGCCCGCCACCCAGCAAATAGATCAGTCCCCGCCGCAAGAGAACCAATATACAGGGTGGAAACATGTTAAAAGTACTCATCCATCAGTCGGGGTCATCTCGGATATCATAAACGGATCCAGATCTCCCGGGTGGTCTGCGGGGGGGGACCCTGTTCCAAATAGGACGTAGCGGCGGCCCATCACGACGTTCCTGAGAAAGTTGACTTGATCGGGCGGCGTCTGTCGGTAGAAGCTGTAGGGTGACCAAAATTTGCCGAAGCTCATCTGCCGTGCTGGCCGAATAATATTTGTTGGCTAGGGAGAATTGGAGCTTGAAAGGATATCCCCATCGATATTTGATATGGCGGCTTTGTAGAACAGCCAGTAGGTTTCTCATATTTCGCCTTTTCTGTATAGTTATCGGAGAAAGGTCCGCAAATATTTGGTACTCGTGGCCCTGAAACTTTAGGGACGATGTGGCTCTAGCCTTTTGAGACAGGGTTTCTTTGGTGGCATAATAAGTGAGCTTCACCACTATGTCTCGTGGCTTGCCATCTTGTCGTTTAGGGCCTAGCGACCTATGAACCCGGTCCATCTCCAGCCTATCCACCGGGAGATCCGGTGCCAGCTCTTGGAATAGGGCCGTAATGGAGGAGTTAAGGTCCTCGTATGTCTCGGGCAGACCTCTTATCCGGAGATTCCCCCGTCGTGCACGGTTCTCGAAGTCCTCCAGGCGTAGCATCGTTGAATCCAGGTCTGCTCTCAGTGAATCAAATTCGGCATCGTGCGCATTCAAAACTTCAATGGTGTCGTCCATCTTAGTTTCCAAGACGTTTGTCCTGGCTCCCAGTTCACGTATCTCTTTGGTAAGATCTCTCGACAGCTTAGAAGCGGTGAGCTGCAATTCTTGCTGCAGGAGCTGTTTAAATTTCTGCAGCAAAGAAGCGTCCCTGGTGGTGAACTGGGGTTCAGGTATCTGCGAGCCGTCTTCTTGGGAGCCTGCAATAAGTTCAGGCGAGGCCTGTATATCGTCGTCCGAAACAGCCGACATGGCGGGCGAAGTTGCAGTCTCAGGCTGGGGGGCAGGGACGGAGGACTCCGGTTTCGAGTCCTTTCGGCCCACTGCGCTCTTCCGAACCATGAACAATCCGGGCAGAAGATCTTCCGGAGGGAGAAGAAGGGTAAAAGGGCGAGTGAATTCACCTCAAATGTTTGCTTTATATAGCTGTTGTGCCCAGGAGTCGCGGAGCTACCTCAGCATGCGGCCATCTTGGTTAACAGCTCGCGAGCGCCCCCCATTGGGAACCTATTTTAAAGAATAGTGTCATTTACTACACTATTCCATATATAAGAAAGCTCTACCGACGTATACCAGTCCGACGGAGGCCAAAAGGACACTCTTTTGACCACCATCGAGGTAATGGAGCCTTATGACACATTTAGCATGCACTTCGGGATCTTTCCTGGCGTACACGCTAATCTTAGGGCAAAAATGTGATGGGAACAGGGCCAAATTAATGGGTCCAGCTACTTCCACCCAAAGTATTGCTCAAAGGCTCATACAATCAAGTATACAGTCATTCAATCTCCATAGGTAACCATTGTCTGTAAAAAGGGTTATGCTGAAGAAACCAGGAACATCATCATTATTATCATCATAGGAAGCCGCATTTCTGACATGTAAGTTTGTCAAGTTTCAGCACTACTAGAGCTACCCCAGTCAACTGTGTTTTTGTGAAAGAGAAAGAACAGATCAGGGTAGACCACAAAAGCTAAGGGGACGGTTTAGAACAGAAGCTTGTATTATTACTCATTACTTGGGAGTGCAGCATCAGCACAAGACATTTTTGTCATGGACACGAGCCTGAGATCACCATGTGCAGTGCCAGGCATTGCCTGGACATGTGCTAAGCATGCCACCATCAGACTTCAGTTTTGGTAAGGCAGTGTCTTAAAAAGGTCCATAAAAATGTTTTGCCATCTTTGGTGTCCAAAACCTTGACTGACTTCACAGCTCTGACCCCCCGTTGAAGAAACAAAGACAGACATCGCTAGTCTCCATGTAATTTTTTCTCCTACAACCTTCGTCATTGATATTTACTTCATTCAGAATGTATTTGAGCCGATATAATCACTTCAGGGTAATACCTGAAAAGCAAGATTATTCTCAAATATCCAGAAATAGAAGCTTAAAATCTGTTGGGTAACTTTCATTTGATTTTTTGAAAACTAATAGTTGAAAGGCAAGTCCTCTCTATTATTATTTTTACATTTTGTCTGTGGAACAGTAACATTTCCCCAGAATAATAATGTACTGTGAGAGATCACATCTAGGATGCCAACCAAGCTGTTCAGACTTGTGCTATGTCCTTATTGACCAGCTGTTTTTTTTTCCCTGATGGAAATTCAGTTTTTATCTTCGTTCAGATATAACAAAATAGTATATTATGTTACTTTAGTGACTCCTAGCATATTGTATATACAGGAGCATAATGGTATTTCTGGGATTCTCACATCCACTGATAATACAGTAGACCAAATACAAGATAATAAACAATTGCAAAAGATAATGCAGTTGAATATCTGCAAAATATCAAATATTCTTCATGTACTCTACCACTTTGTTGATATTAATTGATCAATTTGTAAAAGAGTTAGGCAACTAATTTCAAGGAATACTCAAAAGTGATACACTGTGTTATGCCTATTGTAGAGCCTAGGGGGCAGTACATGACACACGGTTCTTTGAATCCCTGTGTCACACTTGTCCACTGCAGGCCCAGCTCTAGGAATAATATAGTGTATCAGTTGTGCCTTTAAACACATGTTAAATCTTAAATTATACCCTCACTATACAGATAATATTACTGACCTGCTTTCATATCAATCTCCTATTTTACACTCTTAGGCCTCATTTACACGAGCGTGTGCGTTTTGCGCGCGCAAAAAACGCTGCGTTTTGCGCGCGCAAAAGGCACTTGGCAGCTCCGTGTGTCATCCGTGTATGATGCGCGGCTGCGTGATTTTCGCGCAGCCGCCATCATAGAGATGAGGCTAGTCGACGCCCGTCACTGTCCAAGGTGCTGAAAGAGCTAACTGATCGGCAGTAACTCTTTCAGCACCCTCGACAGTGAATGCCGAACACAATATACACCAACCTGTGAATAAAAAAAGACTTTCATACTTACCAAGAACTTCCTGCTTCCCCCAGTCCGGGCTCCCGGCCGTTGCCTTGGTGACGCGTCCCTCTCTTGTCATCCGGCCCCACCTCCCAGGATGGCGCCGCAGTCCATGAGACCGCTGCAGCCTGTGATTGGCTGCAGCCTGTGCTTGGCCTGTGATTGGCTGCAGCTGTCACTTTGACTGAACTGTCATCCCGGGAGGTCGGACCGGAGTTATCGGTAAGTCAGAACGTCTTTTTTTTTTTACAGGTTCATGGATTTTCGGAGCGGAAGTCACTGTCCATGGTGCTGAACCAGTTTAACGCTTTCAGCACCGTGGACAGTGACTGTCTCCTGACGTCGCGTACCCGAACATTTTTTACCGGTTTCGGTCAAAACGAGTTTGGCCGAACCCGGTGAAGTTCGGGGCGCTCATCTCGAATTTGACACTCCGTTTGGATGTTTGTAAACAGAAAAGCACGTGGTGCTTTTCTGTTTACATTCAGGAGTTTGACAGCTCTTGCGCGAATCACGCAGTTCGCACGGAAGTGCTTCCGTGCGGCATGCGTGGTTTTCACGCACCCATTGACTTCAATGGGTGCGTGAGTGCGCGAAAAACGCACGATTATAGAACATGTCGTGAGTTTTTTTCTGCGCACACGCGCTGAGCGCAATTCACGCATCGTCTAAACTGCCCCATTGACTAATATAGGTGCGTACGACATGCGTGCAAAGCACGCGCGTCGCACGCGCGTATAATACGTTCGTGTAAATGAGGCCTTAGTGGCAGAAAGAAAGTGAAAATGACTGACTAAACAATTCTGGAAATACAATGTGAATGGTAAAAAGTCAACTTTAGAACAGGAAAAGGTTAATACAACCTTTTCCCTATCCAACTACAGATGTAGCCAAGTTTATCTGAACTCTGATAACTTGCTGGAGCGTGATATCACACAACAAAAGCCTTTGAAAAGTCATTAAAAAAGTCAAGTCAAAGTTTCTTGCCACAGTGTGTTAATGCGTTGAGTCAATATAAAGATGGCTACATCTGTACACTGTACTTGGATATCTACAGTGTTTTTTTCTAAAAATATGAAGCATTCCTGTCCACTTGGCAGTAAACTGGTTAAAGTTGGACACAAAATTTTAGTATTTTCCAAAACCCATCAAAAAGCTGTAGACTTTCTTACAGTCCACACTCACTTTATTATTCCTTTCATCTAACTGCGCAAAGCAGAACATCAAGCCAGGGAGCGTTTCTATTCTCCTCACGTCGTTCAGTCATGCTGATCTTCAAAGAGAGCTTTAAAATTTTACCTTCAGGCCATATTTATGCGAGCATAAATCAGAGCTCTACCAAATGAAATAATCCGTTCCTCCAAGTTACTTGTCACCATACTATACTGGAGAGCGTTTATTCCAATTTTTCAGAAAAGTTCATGTACCGTGGGAATACTCATCAGACCTTGATGGTTTGTCTGTTGTCGGATGGATGCTCTATATTGGCTTCACCTGAAAGTTCCAACCTCCATTGCTATATCAAAAGAAACAATAGCAGGGTTCTCTGTGGTATTAATTTAACTTACATGTAAAGGGAAAAATATATTACTCCCTGTCCTTTCCAAAGTTATATGTGGATATAAGAATGTTTTCTGCTCTTATGAAATCCAACTGTTTGCTACCACTAGTTTTAAAATGCAGAAACTTTTGGCTTGTGTGCCTAAGATTCCTTGTGGTGCTTGTTAAAGGGGTTGTCTCATTGTGACCCTATAAATTCACTACCACCATAACTTAACTTTTAATAAATACATGATAAAAAATAAATTTGATTGTAAACCCTATTGAGAGTGATTTAAAAACATGATCCTCTATAGAGCTGCTCTATTGAAATAAAGTAATACAAAGCTCTATATCTGTTGCAGATCCGCATGCGGATTAGCCCCATTCAATGAGATTAATCCACAGGTGGCTACACAATGTGGTTTCTGCATGGATTTCCCCATAGACCACAATAAACTGTAATTCACGTGGATTCCGGAGAGGGAACCACATCTGTGTACAAATTCTGTTATGTTCACATCGCCATAGAATGCATTAGAACGTTTGAGACTCCCTGTACTGGGGGAGTTCAGACATTTTTTTTCTAAAGTGCATGTTCACCTTATATTTTTTGGAAATATTTAAATGAAAAAGGGAATTTAAATGAAAGAGCTTTGGTTTTACCCACCTTTAGGTAGGTGTTATCATTACATAAATAGTTATTGACTCTTAATGTCCCTGAAGCTGGAATGCTGGGAGAATTCAGCTCTGAAGCCTGCAGAATCGTGAATACAATTTTGGATTTTGTATATATATATATATATATATATATATATATATATATATATATATATATAGATATACATATATATATATATATATATATATACATATATATATATAAGTATATACACACACACACACACACACACACACAAACACACACACACACACACACACACACACAGAGATATGTGCATATACACTGTAATTGAAGTAGTTGATATCATATAATATTTTTCATGTTAGGCTTAGTAGCACCAAACCACAATTTTCCTAAAGTGTTAAGCTATCAAGTGTGCAATCCTCCATGCCAGTGGGGAATGTTATAGTATGATGGTTATTCCTTCCCCCTATGGAGGACAAGCAATGGCTGATGTGTCTGCTATAAAATCATGAGATAAGTTTTGCTGCAACTCATCATTCTGCTCAGAGCATTCATTGTGTTTTGTCCTCAATTTAAGCTCGGCAATCATAGCAATGTCAAGTGCTGTCCTTTCTCTGAAGTAAGGTATACCCTAATGTAATTGCCATATAATTGACTTGAAATTTGAAACCTTGGCAGGTATTTAAACTCTCAATTTACGTTTTATTTGAAGAGAAGCACTTCACAGTTATAGAAGTAATGAGAGAAAGTGATTTGCTATAGAGCTTTTACTAGATGCTTTGGCCTTTACGGAAAAGTCTGCATTTTACATCTTTTCTTTTTAGTAGTTTAGACCTTTATTCTACACACATACATTAAAGTGAACGTATCAGGTTCAATATTCTGTTCTATCTGTGGATAGTATTTTATAGAGCTGGAGGAGCTGAGCAGATTGATCTATGGCTTCTGTCCAGAGGGTGGTCCTACTCAGTGATTGACAGCTAACTTTCTATGCGTGCTCTTACAAGGGAGACTGTCAATCACTGATTCACCGGACTCATAAGCTCACAATAATCAATAAATTCCAATTTGTATTGAATCTTTTCATACAGAGTGCATATACTTATATACTTCACTGCTGAGACGCTTCCTGGACATGAGACACAGATGGGTCCGTGTGTACACGGGGAAACTGGACAACATTTGCCTCGATGGAGTAGATGCAGCAGATGGAATACAACTTTGTGTGTACAATCTTCTGCAGAAGGTATTCTGAGCCCAGTGGTTCTCTGTGCACAATGCAAATAAATATATATCATTTGGACTATGTGATTTTCAGTTTTTTTTTTTTTAGATAATCTATCTCTCACTGGTAAAATTAACCTAGCCTAAAAATTCTAGACTGTTCATGTCTTTGACAGTGGGCAAACTTACAAAATCAGCAAGGGATCAAATACTTATTTCCTTCACTGTAGGTAGTGCAGTGTATTGTACTGGGTATCAGATCAGGTCTTCCAGTCAGCTAGTATGTGTAAACAAAAAAGTGAAAAAAAAGTAAAAAAAATGTTTTAGATAAATAAATAAATAAAAGTTGTATGTAATAAAAACAATAATCGCCCTGTTTCCTTGATCAAGCGCTTTATAATTAGAAAAAAATGAAAATATAAAAAAAACGATACATAATAAGTATCGCCGTGTTCGCATCGGCCTGACCTATAAAAATATAATATTATTTATAACGCACGGTGAACACCGTAAAAAATAAAATAAAAAAACGATGGGCAAATTTCTGTTTTTGGTCACGTTGTTTCCAAATAAATTGAATAAAAAGTGATCAAAAAGTCGCACATACCCCAACATGGTACCAATAAAAACTACAGTTTGTCACGCAAAAAACAAGCCCTCACACAGCTCCCTTGACAAAAAAATAAATGCGGGAAGAACCACAGCCGAGATCCACCCCAACGCGCGTTTCAGCGCAAATGCCTTCGCCCTACGCCGAAACGCACGTTAGTGTGGATCTCAGCAATGGTTCTTCCCGGATTCATTATGGGTATGTCATATCCCTACGATATGCTTCATTAACTTCTTCATTATTTTTTCTCTTCCTTCAATGTATATTTGATCAATTGCATGTGCATTGTGCTCATGTTGCTTACTGTTACGCTTGCGTACTTATAAGGCGTTGCCTATAGATATGGCCTACTAAGTATTGTCTTTTATTGAGTGCATACATGTTCTTACAACATTTCTTGCATACACTAACTGTGTTTATATAGCCCAAGTGCTACATTTACATGTGGTGTTTATACCATGATTATACTACTCTGATGGGCCATATTTGTTTGTGAAAATTCACTATTTGATGACTATTAACATATTTCATACAACTATGGTGCTTATGTAACTTACTGTTACATCCATACATGGTTATCTTACCATTTATACATATATTCTCTTCTGAAGGGTAAACATATATTTAAACTTGTAATTTGTGATTATTTGGTAGACACACAGCCGAGTGTTCCTTTTTAACTGTTGGTCTATGGATTTTTCAATTTTTACTATTGTATTGTATCATGTATGTTATTAAAGCATTTTTCTATTTTTCATTATTTTCTTGTTTCTCAGCATCCATTTCTTCTCCGTTTAATAAAGTGAACATGTTGTTTATAGTGCACAGAGAACGCCGTTAAAAAATTATAAAAAACAGTGAGAGAATTTCTGTTTTTTGTCTCCTCACTTCCAAAAAAATTGAATAAAAACTGATCAAAAAAATCGCATGTACCCCAAAATGATACTAATAAAAACTCCAGCTCGTTCCATGAAAATCAAGCACTCACACAGTTCATCAACGGAAAAATAAAAAGTTATGACTCTGGGAACTCAATAATGCAAAACGATGGCCCAGACTAATTTATATGTTCAGCAGTTCTTCACCTAAAACCCCACGTCATCATTTGCAACCCCCACTGGAAAACCCTGTAAATGCAGCGGAAACTATGACATTTTGGGGTCTGTGCTACATATGGGGCTAGTGAAGAAGTCAAAGATTAGGCAATGCTGGAGTGCGGATATTTTGTACAATACCATGGACACCCTTTAGAAGTGCGACTCCTGCACCCAAAAATCTGGCCTGTGCATAAAGGATTGGTTTAAAGCGTACGTCACTATCCATGGATAATTAATTTTATTATTCATTTACCCCATTATTACATCATCCTATTATGACCTGATGCACATCGCCCAGCTTATATATACCCTGATGCACTCCGCACATCTTACATATGCCCCCACATTATAAACTGAAACACCAGTAAAACACTAAACAATACTACTATCAAGCAAAATCTGCACTCCAAAAGCCAAATGGTGGTCTTTTCGGGCCTGGCAGTGTGCCCAAACATCCGTTTATAACCACATATGGGGTATTACTGTATTCTGGAGAACCGCTTAACAATTTATGGAGTGTGTGTCTCCAGTGGTACAAGCTGGGCCCAACACATTGGGCACTGAAATAGCATATCTGTTGAAAATGTCAATTTTCAATCTGCAACATCCACTGTACACTCTTTTCTGCAAAACATTTGGGGTCAAAATGTTCACTACACTTCTAGATTAATTCCTTGAGGGGTGTAGTTTCCTAAATGGGGTCACTTCTCGGGGGTTTTCATTGTACTGGTACCTCAGCGCAATGCAACTTTGCGCCAAAAATAAATTTTGTCAAATCTCCACTCCAAAAACTAAAATGCGCTTTTTCCCTTCAGACCCTTGCGGTGTGTCCAAATAGCAGATTACAACCACATATGGGGTATTTCCCTACTCAGGAGAAATTGTGTAACACATTTTGGGGTGTCTTTTCTCCTGTATTCCTTGTGGAAATGAAAAATTTTGAGCTAAATCTACAGGTTATTGGAAAAAAAATATTTTTTCATTTTCACGGCCCAATTCTGATAAAATCTATAAACCGTCTGAGGGATCAAAATGATCACTACACCTCTAATTTAATTCTTTGAGGGGTATAGTCTCCAAAATTGGTTCACACCTGTGGAATTTGTACTGTACTGGTCCCACAGGGGCTTTGCAAATCCGACATAGCGCCCAGAAACCATTCCAGCAAAATGTGTACTCCAAAAGCCAAATGGCGCTCCTTCCCTTTTGAGCCCTGCCGTGGGTCCAAACAGCAGTTTATTACCACATATGGGGTATTTCCGTAATCAGGAGAAATTGCCTTACAAATGTTGAGGTGCTTTTTCTCCTTTATTCCTTATAAAAATTAGAAAATTCTATGTTTTTTCCTAAAAAAAGTAGATTTTCATCTTCGCAGACTAATTCAAATACATTTAGCAAAAAACCTGTGGGGTCAAAATGCTAACTTTACCCCTAGATAAATTCCCTGAGGGGTGTAGTTTCAAAAGGTTTCCACTGAGGGTTTGACACCACAAGACCTCTTCAAACCTGACATGGTGCCTAAAATATATTCTAATATAAAGGAGGCCCCAAAATCCTCTAGGTGCTCCATTGCTTCTGAGGCCTGTGTTTCAGTCCATAAGCACACTAGGGCCACGTGGGATGAAAACTGCAGAATCTGGGCTATACATATTGCGATGCATTTCTCGGGTAAAACCTTCTGTGTTACAGGAAAAATGTATTACAAATGAATTTTGCCCAAAAAAAATGGAATGTGTAAATTTCACCTCTACTTTGCTTCAATTACTGTAAAACGCTTAAAGGGTTAAAACACTTTCTGAAGGCTGTTTTGAATACTTTGAGGGGTGCAGTTTTCAAAATGGGTTGTTTTGGGGGGTTTCTAACCACTTCTAACCCCAAAACCACTTCAGAACTGAACTCGTCCCTGAAAATATTGCCTTTTTAAATTTTTGAGAAATTGCTGGTAAACTTCTAAGGGTATGTTCACACGGCCTATTTTCAGACGTAATTCGGGCGTTTTACGCCTTGAATTATGCCTGAAAAAACGCCCCTAATATGCCTACGAACATCTGCCCATTGCTTTCAATGGGTTTTACGGTGTTCTGTTCCCACGAGCCTTAATTTTACGCGTCGCTGTCAAAATACGGTGCGTAAAATGACGGCTCATCAAAAGAAGTGCAGGACACTTCTTGGGACGCTTTTGGAGTAGTTTTTCATAGACTCTATTGAAAACAGCTCCAACATCGGCCGCTAAAAACGCGAGTTGCTCAAAAAATTTCTGAAAATCAGGAGCTGTTTTCCCCTTTAAAACAGCTCCGTATTTTCAGATGTTTTTTGTTAAGCGTGTGAACATACCCTAAGCCTTGTAACGTCCTAAAAAAATAAAAGGATGTTAAAAAAAATATGCAAACTTAAAGTAGACATATGGGGGATGTTAATTAGTAACTATTTTGTGTGGTATTAATATCTGTTTTACAAGCAGATACATTTAAAATTAGAAAAATCATAATTTCTTCACATTTTCTCAAAATTTTGGTGTTTTTCACAAATAAGCAATGAATTTATCAACCAAATTTTTCCACTATCATAAAGTACAATATGTCACGAGAAAACTATTTCATAATCGCTTGGATAGGTAAAAGCATTCCAAAGTTATTACCACATAAAGTGACACATGTGAGATTTGAAAAAATGGGGCAGGTCCTGAAGGCCAAAATGAGCTTGGTCCTGAAGGGGTTAGGGTTTAAATACCTTCGGTATTAAAGGGTTAAACCTGGGGGCCTATGCATAAACAAACAAAACAACTTACAATGCTTAGACAAGCCAAAATGCACCCACCAAATGATTGAAGTTTAAGAAATTAGTACATGATCTTTATTGAGAATTCATTAATTAAAAAAACATTGAAAACATTGAAAATAACAGAATGAATCATAACTGCAGAAAAGATGGAGAAATTCATGTATGGTATCCACAGCTATAAATTACTTATCATGATCATCAAGAAGAGGGAGGTTCAACAACTCAGTGATATAACTAGACCCAAATGTTACACATGATCTACCACTGAGTTGTTGAGCTTCCCTCTTCTTGATGATCATGATAAGTAATTTATAGCTGTGAATACTATACTTGAATTTCTCCAATATTTCTGCAGTCTGACTAGCAGTTCCTGTGGTTTGATTTGAATCATCCTGTTGATTTATAATGCTTTTTTTCCATTGATTGAATTCTCAATAAAGATCATGTATAGCCATTGTAGGTTGTTTCACTCCAAAAGTAAGTTTTAAAACATTCCATACATTTATAAAGGTTTGATAAATATATAAATAGAAGCATGCATGCATAAAACTCTTGATCGATCAATGTCAAAATAAATAGTTTAAAAATAAAATGTATATAGCATATGACATAAGTATCCCATTTTATTTGTAATTTATTTATTTATTCTTTCATGGATTGATCAAGAGTTTTATACATGTATGCTTCTATTTATTTATCAAACGTTTAGAAATGTATCGAATGTTTTAATCTGTTATTTTTGGGGATTGTTTACTCCCCTTGTGAGAGGACCAGTACCAGCCGAAGGCTTTGTTTTGGCCCATTTTACTTGAATGTGGAGGCCTACCGTTATATACCCCAACTCCCCCCATAACTTCAGATCGGTCTAGTGCATGTTCATTTCAATAGGGTATGGAGGCTGCCACTACACACATTATAGAGTGTGGGATCCATCAAGAATTATCTCATGTGTATGTCAAGCTTTACTCTACATCATATCTACATATTGCAGAAACAAATAAACAGATCTCTCCTACATACCTGAATTTTTTAAATTTTTTATTATCTAATGACAAAATTGAAAGGTCAACAAATTGGAATTGGGATCTATGCATTAGGGTCCCATTACGCAGCCAGACGTGGGGCGTGTAAACGAGTGCCGATCAACGAGGCTCGTTTCTACATACATTTCTATCATGTCAGCACATGTTTACACAGGGAGATGTGTTGCCAACAACGATAATATTTCTTGTAGCATAAACAATATGATCAGCCGATGAAAGATCGTTTGCTCGTTCACTGGCTGATCGGTCCCCTGTTTACCGTGAAAGAGTTTGCCCGATAATTGGCCCGTATAAAAGGGCCCTTACATTATCTAATCTGTTATCAGTAATGCTGTACCGCTTTGTAAACAGAGCATAAGCAAATAGAATTGTCTAATCTTAGGCCTCATGCACACGACCGTGTTTTTGCGGCCGCAATTCCCCCGAAAATCCACGGGAGAAATGCGGCCCCATTCTTTTCTATGGGGCCGTGCACACGACCGTAGTTTTTGCGGTCCGTGCACGGCCCGGGAGCCCGGACCGCAGAAAGAACGGGCATGTCTTATTACGGCCCGGTTCTGCGGTCCGGGCTCATTGAAAACAATGGCCGCGGCCATGTGCATGTCCCAAGATTTGCGGGCGGCCTGCGGCTGACAGTCCGCTGACAGTCCGCTGACAGTCCGCAGCCGGCCGACCCGAAAATCACGGCCGTGCACACGGCTACGGTCGTGTGCATGAGGCCTTAGTAGTCAACCATCACAAAAAGTATTTAAACATTCAGTCCTGGAAGTCCGCATTGAATAAAATGTGCTGTGTAAATAAAATAATTATTATTATATTATACTACTATTGACCTTCGTTTTGTACATCTTATTGGAGATTGCTAATGTCACTTAGATTTTTAATTAAGTTTAATGTACTTTCTGAGTAAATATAGATTATAGGGAAAGGAGTAAAACACCTGACAACTCAGTGATTTTATTGTTACAGCAGTGTAAACTAAATTTCAGCTAATGTTGTAAAATGTGACCAGTGCTGCTTGCAGGAAATTATTAACTTGTATGAAAGAATATGGCTGAATGTTGACAGTAAATCAATGTTTTCAACTTGGAAAGTAATTTCCTTTTTTGGTGTGTATTGATGACTAGCTTTACACCAAACCACTTGCTTGTTGTAGATATTTGACCAACATTTATGACACTTTTTGTTTCACCTTCAATTTTATTTTAAAGTTTATATATAGATATAATCTATAAAAAAAAGTTGAACATCTGTGCAAGTACATTGCCTTACTTTTTTGCATTTACAGTACTGATTCTAAATTACAGCCTGTATTCTGTCTGCTGATTCATATTATAAAGACTTACCCAGTTTAGCTCCGTTTCTATGATAGAATTCTTTGTGCTGCGATGCTTTCTGTTAGTGTAGGTCAGAATACTGTACAGAAAAATAAGAGGAAAGACAAATGCTACTAGAGAGTCGCACATCAGAAACAATTTAAATTACTTTATTACAATAAACATGAAAAAGTACAAACAATAAGAACAACCGTACTCAAAAGGGAAAAAACATCAAAAAAACAATTAAAATCGCAGAAAAAAAGAGAGTACATGTCCTGGCCTGAATAAATACCAAAGGCACCTCCACTTTTGCCCTATAAGAGTTTGAACAGGAAAATGTCACTTAAAAGAAAGGACACCTGGAAAAATCTGGATTTTAATAAATGAAAATATAATATCTAATATAGAATGCAAAGACAATGCAAATGAATAAAGACAGTGTAATAGGAAAAGATGTGATTACCGCACCATGCTGGTGGAATTAAAGACCGGGTCCTGTGAGGGCAAGACTGGGGCTGAGACCCCATGCCTATCGCCGTTGGTATGCCTTCATCAGGGGGTAACTCTCTTTGGACAGAATGCTGTATTTTATATCCCTAATGGTTCAATATAATCAATGGATACAGAGAATTGGCAAAGGAATGGAACTAGTGGTGGCTGTGATGTACGTTGACAAGACTCCCCTCATCACAAAGGACTCCATGCCTAGTTTACAAAAAACACTCCATCCCACACACAGTTTAGGTGCCAAAACCAAACAGGAACCAGGAAGTTAAAGACAGTCACATGACACACACTGCCCCACTTTCTGTTTCAGTATTTTTTTTTCCATATAGTTTCGTGCCCACCCTTTTTCTTTATTTCCACTGATTACTTTACAGAGTCTGATGTGAAGTGTAAACAATTAGGTAATGATTTTAAATTTAGCTCAGAAGATTTATGAATGCATTTCTTAATAAACGGGACTAGAAATATATTTATATACAGGGTGATTCAAAGAGGATGGTACAAAAATAAAGGCCTGTAGTTAAAGTAACATCAGTGGTAAATGGCCAGTGACTGAAAATCAACGAAAAACTGGCTTAGTTGCCCATAGCAACCAATCACAGCACAGCTTTCATTTTCAAGAGCCAAATTAGAAATGTACTTATATAGTGTGACATAAGATGGCGACATCGAAGCAAGAAAAGGCTTTTTGTGAGTTGGAATTTGCAAGAACAGGGTCTGTTGTGACAGTACAGTGAAACTTTCAGAATAAATTTGGTAAATGTTCTCCGCATAGAAACTACATTCCACTTTGGGTGAAGCAATTCGATACCAATGGGTGTTTATGTCATGGGACAAGTCAGGGCCACCCAAAGGCTTCGTAAGGGACCATAAACAGGATTCGAGCCGTGTACGAGCGTAGTCCACCAGGCTGACTAGTATGGAACTACAGGTGTCACAAACCACGGTGTGGCGTATCTTACGAAAACGTCTGCGTTGTAAACCATACAGATTACATCTTCTTTAGGAGCTGAAACCAAACAACATAACAAAACACTGTGACTTTTGAATTGATGTGCAGGGCCGATTGGAAGAGGTGTATTCGGTGACAGGCTGGTGTTCAGAGATGAGGCTACCTTTCACCTCAGTGGGAAGGTCAATCGCCACAACGTTAGAATTTGTGGCTCAGAAAAACCATGTGCCCTTATCGAGCACATGAGGGACTCACTCAAAGTAAATGTGTTCTGTGCAATGAGTCTACGGTCTCTTCTTTTTTGCCGAGGATACTGTCACTGGCCACTCCTGCCTGGACATGTTAAAGGAATGACTTATGCCACAGATAGAGGCAGATCTGCCAAACGTAGTCTATTAGCAGAATGGTTCCCATTCCACATTTCCATTTGGATGTTCGCCAATACCTGAATGAAACTCTACCGGAATGTTGAATCGGCCACGCTTCACCAATTCCCCAATGTTGCACTGGCCTCCATGATCGCCGGATCTAACACCCTGCAACGTCTTTCTGTGGGGCTACATCAAGGACTCAGTGTATATGCCCCCCAGCCACAGGATCTGAACGCCCTTAGACAACGCATCACTGGCACAGTGAAGTCCATATCCGAGGATATGCTGGCACACGTCTGGACAGAATTAGATATCTGCCTTGTCACCAATGAAAATCACTTTGAATATTTGTAGTGTATAGATAAAACTTGGATAGATAATGTGTCTTTTCTTGTTAATAAATTTGTGTTATGTTCTCTCGGTTCTGAATACCAAGGCTATCATTTTTTACCATCCTTTTTGAATCATCCTGTAGCATTTGCAAACTTTCTAAATTTTTATGTTTACGCATCTATCTATCTATCTATCTATCTCATATCTATCTCATATCTATCTATCTATCTATCTATCTATCTATCTATCTATCTATCTATCTATCTATCTATCTATCTATCTATCTATCTATCTATCTATCTATCTATCTATCTATCTATCTATCTATCTCATATCTATCTATCTCATATCTATCTATCTATCTATCTATCTATCTATCTATCTATCTATCTATCTATCTATCTATCTATCTGTCTGTCTGTCTGTCTGTCTGTCTGTCTATCTGTCATCTATCTGTTAATCTTTCTGTCTATCTATCTATCTATCTATCTATCTATCTATCTATCTATCTATCTATCTATCTATCTATCTATCTATCTATCTGTCAATCTATATCTATCTATCTATCTATCTATCTATCTATCTATCTATCTATCTATCTATCTATCTATCTATCTATCTATCTATCTATCTATCTATCTATCTATCTCATATCTATCTATCTATCTATCTATCTATCTATCTATCTATCTATCTATCTATCTATCTATCTATCTATCTATCTATCTATCTATCTCATATCTATCTATCTATCTATCTATCTATCTATCTATCTATCTATCTATCTATCTATCTATCTATCTATCTATCTATCTATCTATCTGTCTGTCTGTCTGTCATCTATCTATCTATCTATCTATCTATCTATCTATCTATCTATCTATCTATCTATCTATCTGTCTGTCTGTCTGTCTGTCTGTCTGTCTGTCTGTCTATCTGTCATCTATCTGTTAATCTATCTATCTATCTATCTATCTATCTATCTATCTATCTATCTATCTATCTATCTATCTATCTATCTATCTATCTATCTATTATGTGTAGTTGCATTTATATTGCAGGTACACCTACATTGATTTGATAATTTCTTCCTTCTGCATACACTTTGTAAAGTACCTCACTATAATGCAGTGTAAATGGCAAGGACAGCAGTAATTTGGCAAGGTGCCACAGTGACAGAATGTGAATGTCTCTCGTGGATGCTCATTAAAATAACTAATTACATGACAGTGAGTGAGTATCTTATGCATCATTCTTCTTCTACAGAACAGCAGGCGTGAGAATGACCCTTTGTCTATCTAAATACTATATAAATTGGCTAACCGACTTGTCTTCACCATATTATTTTATATGAAAGGAAATTTCCATTTGTATTTTTGTGGCCAGTGTAAATTAAGATTTGTTGTCATGACAACTGTTTAATGACTAGAACGATGACAAAAGATTTAACATTCTCACATGTTGCATTTATAAGTTGGTCATAAACATATACAGTAAGCAATTCCATCTTGTCCAAGAATTTAAAATTATTTTCTCAAAAAAACTGTGACTGAAGCTTTTTGTATCACAACTACCTCAAGCTGACGGATTGTCACACCAGTTAACCTAGATGAATGTTCTGGGAACATGCCGAGCTGAAATATTACAAAATGATTGTATCTGATTACAAAAATAATATAAACATAACAAATCATTGGAATATAATTTTGCCCTGTAAATAATGGGGAGCGACTCTTTGGAATGCTGGGATATTAATTACTCTATTCTCAGTCACCGGCATAGAAGGTTAATAATCAAAACCAAAGGTATGGCTGATGAGAGATGCCGCCTCCTGGCGCGGTAAGCGCTGCACATTCAGAGAACGCTGCAGTAATATGCTTTCATTAAACTCTGCTCTTCAGAGAGCACCTTTTTAATCCCAGACTCAGTTATCTCCAGTCAGGAGTAAATGACTTTTTTGCTGTGGCATGCTGGGAGAATAATTGAATATATGTCATATCAATCAATTTCAGAGGGAGATTTAGGCAGTTATCAACCTTAAATCACTTGTCCATAAATGATGGGAGGTGTCAGCATACCAGGGATTATGCCAAATGAAAGAACCCCATGGTTATTCAGTTAGTCTGGGAAAATGAGACATGGGATAAAAGATTTAGTACCTCAATAACAAATCACTGAAATAAATGTGCTGAAAATTTGGAAACAAAACACTGAAAAAGTTGGGAACATATCTGGGAATTTGGGATATTTTGATCATAAGGTGGACTACTCCACAGCTCTTACAGTAATGAAGCATTTTCTAAGGTGACCTTACCGAGAGTAGTGACTCACAGTATTTTTTTATATTTGCCAATAACATATTTGTAGTCGATCATGTCCCCCTTAAGGCCTCTTCTCACGACTAAATAAATGTATAAATTTTGTTGCCCTCCTTTGTATATTTTTCATCTTTTTTCCAGGACTGAAGAACTTATTTCTGACTTGGCTGCAGGAAGATTTTGTCCCTATACCTTTAATTTATACTTAACCTATAATCTAACACTACACTCAAATCCTTTTGCGCTATTTACAGCCTTTTAGTGAAGTCAATATTTCATATGTTGACATTTATTTAACCCCTTTTTGACCGCCGATAGGCCTTTTCACGGCGGTCATTAGTGGGCTATATTCTGATGCATCAGAATAAATAAACAGAGCAGGGAGCCGTTAAATCTCCCTGCTCTCAGCTGCCAGAGGTAGCTGAGGGCTGGGGGCGTCCCTGCTCGAACGTGTGAGATCGATATTAGTATCGATCTCACCTGTTTAACCCCTCAGATGTGGTGCTCAATAGCGTGCACCGCATCTGAGTGGTTTTGGAGAGAGGGAGAGAGCTCCCTCTCATCCCACTCATCCCACTGACACCCGGCGATAAGATCACTGAGTGTCTGTGTCTTCGATGGCAGCCGGGGGCCTAATAAAGGCCCCCACGCCTGCCCCAGTAAATGCCTGCTAGGTCATGCCGGAGGCATGTCCTAGCAGATGCCTGTCCGTTTTAAACGAACAGGCAGTAATACACTGCCATACAAAAGTATGGCAGTGTATTATAATAGCGATTGGATGATCGCATATTAAAGTCCCCTAGTGGGACTAGTAAAAAAGTACAAAAAAAGTTGAATAAAGTTAATTAAAAAAATGTGAAGAAAAAAATGAAAAACCCTCTATTTCCCATTACAAAATGCTTTACTATTAAGAAAAAACACAATAAAGCAAAAAAGTTACACATATTTAGTATCACCGCGACCGTAACGACCCCGACTATAAAGCTGTTACATTATTTAACCCGCACGGTGAACGCTGTAAAAAATAAAATAAAAAACAATGGAAAAATAAAAAGTGATCAAAAAGTCACATCTACTCCAAAATGGTACCAATAAAAACTACAAGTTGTCCCTCAAAAAAAAGCCCTCATACAACTGCATCGGCGGAACAATAAAAAAGTTATGGCTCTTCAAATAAGAAGACACAAAAACAAATAATTTTGAAAAAAAAAAGTGTTTTTACTGTGTAAGTAGTAAAACATACAAAATCTATACAAATGTGGTATCTTTGCAATCGTAACAACCCATTGAATAAAGTTATTGTGTTATTTATACAACACGGCAAACGACGTCGATTTAGGATGCAAAAAAAGAGTGGCGGAATTTCAGGTTTTCTTCTACCCCCTCCCCAAAAAAAGTTAATAAAAGTTAATGAATAAATTATATGTACCCCAAAAAGGTGCTATTAAAAAGTACAACTTGTCCCACAAAAAACAAGATCTTATACAGCTATGTCGACGCAAAAATAAAAAAGTTATAGCTCTTCGAATGTGGCGATGGAAAAACGTAAAAAATGTCTTGGTCATTAGGGCCCAGAATACAAGCAGGGGGAAGGGGTTAACACCTACAATCGCCCACTGTCTTTTGACTGTGGGTCACGCAGGTGCTTAGTCTGCAACAACATCTTTTGGTGTGGTTGTAGAAGAGGCTAATAAGTGATTGAGTGATCACTGGTGCGATCAGAATAAGCTGTTACTCACAGCTTCTGTTCAAAGAGCAGTCTCTTTATTATGGTCGGGATCGGAGAGCCCACTATGAGACCACTGTGGTCCATGAACGCGGCATGATCAAAGGGGACTCCCCATTTAATTGGGTTACCTGGAAACCCGATCAGAGACCACCATCCTTTCTGCAGTCAACCCAGGGGACCTAGAAAGGACCCCATGGCTGTTTGTTCAGGGTTCCTGCAGTTAGGGCACACTTATCGCTTTTCCACACGTAACGGAATTGCTGCAAAAAAATTCTGCAGCATTTCTGTTGAAACTAGCAGACAATCCTGAGCGGAAAACCGCAGCATTTACTGCGTTTGTTACTGCAGAAAATGGTGTGTTTTTTCAAGTCTGTGAGATTGTGACATCTCCTGAAAAACACAGCAATTCAGACCACTTTCCACTGCAGGAATTGACATGCTGCGGAATTTTTAAAATAAGCACCGCAGGTGAATTTCAGAATGGAAATTTTATTTAACGTTTGGATGAGATTTGTAAAATCGTACCCACTTTGCTGTTACTGTATTCCATTGTGTATTTTCCGTCCGCAATTCCGGATGGAAAACACGCAGCAATTCTGTTACGTGTGGACAAGCCCTAAGTGATGCACTGCCAAACAACTGGACCAATCTGCACCAAATTTGCCACTTAAGTAAATAACACGCTTCCGAAGGTTTAAACCGGGTTTCAGCTCTCTCGGACCTACCGTTCAACATATTCACAAAAGCAAATATGACACCTGGCTTCCACATCAAGGACCTTTCTCTATATCACATGACATGTATTAGCCAATAGAAGCTCGCAGGTCCTTTATTCTTAGCCTCACTCACATACACACAGTTTTAGATTTTTCTTTACTCTGCTTGTTACTCGCTGTAAACAAACTGTATCAATACTGGATTTGAGCATTCTCATGAATTGAAACCCTTTCATACCAGTCATGCCTCCAAAAAGCTGACACTTAGATGAAAGACCCTGCACATAGACACAAGCGTGCACTACGACATAGTTACCCTCCGGGTCCACAAGTGACCTAGTCGCTTCCCATCGTACTGAACGATGAATCAATTGTGAAACTATTGACTCCACGAGAATAGGAGACGTGGCATGAGTGTCTGACCCACCTCACCCACGGTTTCTGTAGTCTATTAACGGAATTAGCTGTTAAATGAGTCTCTTGGGAAAGAACATGGCTGCTGCCCAAGCTGCTCCAAAAAGGAACCTTGCACTTGGACTTTATTGGATATGTTGGCTTCATATCAGTAGGAAATGAAGTTTTAACGACACACACAAACAAATGGACAAGTGTGAAGCCGGGCTATTCTATGTTATAAAAGTGAATGTTTGTCTGTCCTCTATAGGCATCCAAACGCCTGAACCATTTGACCCCAAATTTGGCACATGGGTGCATCAGGTGTACAGACATTCACTTTTATAGTAAAGACGTTTTTATCTGGCAGTAGCAGGTAGTGCGCTTTACAAGATAACCCTAGATGGGAAGGTACAGGGGAACGCTTACCCATAGCAACCAATCAGATTACTGATGGCCAGGAGGAAAGCTGCATTACTAGCTGCAGAGAGCCCTCCTGCCCAACTGCAAGCTGATCAAATGTGTCATACTGCTGCTCGAGCCGCTGAAACTCCTCAGCAAACTCTGGCTTTCTCAGCAACAGATCAGACAGGTGGCTCTCAGCGCAGAGACTCCTGCCCGAACCCAGGCCAGTCAGCAAGCTGATAGAGCATATTATGTTCAGCGTACTAATGAGTGGGCTATCATGCATGATGCTGTTTTCAATTATGATCTAACCATAATCTATGCCCAACTGGTAATAGAACTGCCAATGTTGTTAATTAACAGGCTCTGTCACAATCTTATGACTCCATTTCCTACCAGTTTAGCTGTTAGGAATTTAGGAAGTTAAAATTGAAATAAACAGTGTGTAACTACCGGGGTATATAGGGCTACTAGCGATTTTCCCATAAACCTAGAAAATACGAAGGCATGGATTGGCCTCCTGGGAACCCTTGGAACAAATGCAATGAACACACAAACAGACAGACCGACACGTTATTCCCGGGCAGCGTCGGGTACTTTTTCTAGTATATATATATATATATATATATATATATATATACATATATACACTACTGTTTAAAAGTTTAGGGTCACTTAGAAATTTCCTTATTTTTGAAAGAAAAGCACAGTTTTTTTCAATGAAGATAACATTAAATTAATCAGAAATACACTCTATACATTGTTAATGTGCTAAATGACTATTCTAGCTGCAAACGTCTGGTTTTTAATGCAATATCTACATAGGTGTATAGAGGCCCATTTCCAGCAACCATCATTCCAGTGTTCTAATGGTACATTGTGTTTGCTAACTGTGTTAGAAGGCTAATGGATGATTAGAAAACACTTGAAAACCCTTGTGCAATTATGTTAGCACCGCTGTAAACAGTTTTGCTGTTTAGAGGAGCTATAAAACTGACCTTCCTTTGAGCTAGTTGAGAATCTGGAGCATTACATTTGTGGGTTCGATTAAACTCTCAAAATGGCTAGAAAAAGAGAGCTTTCATGTGAAACTCGACAGTCTATTCTTGTTCTTAGAAATGAAGACTAGTCCATGCGAGAAATTGCCAAGAAACTGAAGATTTCCTACAACGGTGTGTACTACTCCCTTCAGAGGACAGCACAAACAGGCTCTAACCAGAGTAGAAAGAGAAGTGGGAGGCCCCGCTGCAAAACTGAGCAACAAGACAGGTACATTAGAGTCTCTAGTTTGAGAAATAGACGCCTCACAGGTCCTCAACTGGCAGCTTCATTAAATAGTACCCGCAAAACGCCAGTGTCAACATCTACAGTGAAGAGGCGACTTCGGGATGCTGGCCTTCAGGGCAGAGTGGCAAAGAAAAAGCCATATCTGAGACTGGCTAATAAAAGGAAAAGATTAATATGGGCAAAAGCACACAGACATTGGACAGAGGAAGATTGGAAAAAAGTGTTATGGACAGACGAATCGAAGTTTGAGGTGTTTGTATCACACAGAAGAACATTTGTGAGACGCAGAACAACTGAAAAGATGCTGGAAGAGTGCCTGACGCCATCTGTCAAGCATGGTGGAGGTAATGTGATGGTCTGGGGTTGCTTTGGTGCTGGTAAAGTGGGAGATTTGTACAAGGTAAAAGGGATTTTGAATAAGGAAGGCTATCACTCCATTTTGCAACGCCATGCCATACCCTGTGGACAGCGCTTGGTTGGAGCCAATTTCATCCTACAACAGGACAATGACCCAAAGCACACATCCAAATTATGCAAGAACTATTTAGGGAAGAAGCAGGCAGCTGGTATTCTATCTGTAATGGAGTGGCCAGCTCAGTCACCAGATCTCCACCCCATAGAGCTGTTGTGGGAGCGGCTTGACCGTATGTTACGCAAGAAGTGCCCATCAAGCCAATCCAACTTGTGGGAGGGGCTTCTGGAAGCATGGGGTGAAATTTCTCCCGATTACCTCAGCAAATGAACAGCTAGAATGCCAAAGGTCTGCAATGCTGTAATTGCTGCAAATGGAGCATTCTTTGACGAAAGCAAAGTTTGAAGGAGAAAATTATTATTTGAAATAAAAATCATTATTTCTAACCTTGTCAATGTCTTGACTATATTTTCTAGTCATTTTGCAACTCATTTGATAAATATAAGTGTGAGTTTTCATGGAAAACACAAAATTATCTGGGTGACCCTAAACTTTTGAACGGTAGTGTATATATATATATATATATATATATATATATATATATATATATACAGTATATATATATATATATATATATATATATACATACACCAGCAAAAAGAAGCAGCAGCACTCTGGTTCCAAACAGAAGTAATCCAGTAATAGACGGGTGCCAGCTGATAGTCCTGATCAAAAGACCGTATAGATATTCCAAAAGTAAATCCAGCAGCACTCCGATATTCAAAAGTGAAAAAAGGGGTTTATTGTGCCAGCATGGCAGGTACAATGCAACGTTTCCGTCCCACCTTGGGACCTTTTTCAACCTTAGGTTTTACACCTGGTTTCAGCTCTCCAGGGCCTACCGTTCTTTACAAATTCACAAAAAATTGCAATACAAAAGCAAATATTGCACCACTGGCTTCCACATCAAGGGTCCTCCACCATATCACATCAGATGACCCGTATTAGCCTATGAAAGCTTGCAGGTACTTCAATCTTAGCCTCACTGACATACACACAGTTTTACACCAGGTTCCCATAACCACCAAGTCATTTTTGTTTTACACCGGGTTTCCGTAACAGTCCAGCCATCTTTCTTTACTCGCCATGAAGGGACTGTACCTGTACTACACAGTAACACAGTAGCTATACTGTATTTCAGCAATCTCGTAAATTTAACCCCTTTCAGACCAGTCATGACTTCAAAAAGGAACCCTGCACTTGGACGATAGACTCCTGTGGCAAACGCATGGCTGCTTGCCCGAGCTGCTGAAACCCCTCAACAGACCCATATATATATATATATATATATATATATATATATATATATATATATATATATATATATATATATATATATATATATATAAAATAGAAAGAGATAGGAGAGCAGCCCTCCCCTTATGTCTGTGCAGTGTAAAGATGACATAATAGCAGTTAGGCTCCCCCTACTAGCTCAAAGAACACTGAGAATTGACATGTATAAATACCTAATTTTTCTGTCAGGCTCAATGATGCATGGTTTATAACTACAGTTTTACATTTTCCCAGGCTGGGAGAGACTTAGTTGTGTGCACCTGCCAACTGATATCTATGTAAGGAGAGTAAATTAATCCCTTAATGACACAGCCAGTTTTCGTTTTTTCATTTTCGTTTTTTCTCCCCACCTCCCAAATGCCATAACTATTTTATTTTTTTGTAGATATAGCCGTATGAGGGCTTGTTTTTTGAGGGACAAGTTATTGTTTTTGATGGCATTATTTAATGTACTGTACCACATAATGTACTGGGAAACGGGAAAAAAATATTTTTGGGGTTTAAAGGGGAAAAACAATTTTTTGGGGGGGTTTCATTTTTACAGCGTCAATCAGACGGTAAAAATGACATGTTCACTTTATTCTACGGGTTGATACGATTAGGGTGATACCAAATTTATGTTTTATTTTTTACCACTTTTATTAAAAAAATTAACTATTTGTTAAAAAAAATTGTTTTGTGTCGCCGTATTCCGAGAACCATAACTTTTTTATTGTTCCAACGAATGAGCGATGTGAGAACTTATTGTTTGCAGAAGAGCCGTAGTTTTTGTTGGTACCATTTTGGGGTGCATGCGACTTTTTTGATCACTTTTTATTCAATTTTTTGGGCAGTTAAAGGTGACCAAAAACTAGCAATTTGGGTGTTTTAATTTTTTTTTTGTTCACCTGCGTTTATCTAGAGGATTAAATAATATTATATTGTAATAGTTTGGACTTTTATGGATTCGGCAATACCAGTTATGTTAACTTACTTTATGTAAAAAATAGGAAAAGGGTTTATTTTTTAACTTACATTTTTTTTTGGAACATTAAAATTTGTTTTATTTAACTGTTTTTTTTGTTTTTTTAAATTATTAGTCTCCCTAGGGGACTTGAACCTGCGATCGTTGGATCGCTTATATGATATACTGCAATACTAATGTATTGCACTATATCGTGTGTCTTACAGTGTCCTGCCAAGCCATGCCAGAGGCAGGGCTCCATAGGAGGACAAAGATTGCAGACCTAAGAGCCTATTAGGCCCCCAGGCTGCCGTGATGACCATCAGCAACCCACGATCTCTTTGCGGAGGGGCCGACGGCATGTTGGAAGGGCCCCCCCTCTTTCCAATGCTTTAGATGCCGCTGTCGTGATTGACCGCAGCATCTAAGAGGATAAACGGGCGGAATCAAAGTGATCTTTGATTCCACCCTTTGCAGTGAGGTGTCGGCTGTATTACACAGCCATTACCTGCTAAGTATGTACGTGGCATGTCGTAAGGGGTTAACATGCAGCTGACTCAGTTGTCATGAAGTAATGGAGATAGCGGCCTCTTGATGCTGCAATGTAGAAAATATGTAGTAACGGTAAATAACAGGAAAAAGCCTATCTAATGTAAAAAGTGAGGTACACATATAAATACAATGTGCTGGCTGATTTTTCATTTTTGTCCGGCGTGTTCCGTTATATCATATCAAAACCAGAAAAATAAATTGTGTTTTTGCCAATTAGCTACTATGCGTAGGAGGTTTTTGCTCATACTTAAAAGAGTGCCCTTTTAAAAGTTTTATTCCATAAACATTATGCTATTCTGGGGAATTTTCGACTTTTTAATTAATGTTTATTAATAAATTAAACTGGCAAATGATGTAGTTTATCTTTAGTACAAATTCTCTTTTGGCGAAATAAATTTTGAAAAAATTAAAATTTTTACAAATTTTTATAATTTAGTACAAGATTTCCTAAAATCTTACTGTTATTTATTTATTACTGCAGTAATAAAAATTAGCCCGCTGTTATAAAGTGTGAAACAGTACTGTAACCTAAGGCATTATATCATAAATGTAGGAATAAAAATATTTGAAATGGCTGTGGAACTTTAATGGATACAGAACAGACAAAACATGAACTATAGAACCATGCGGCTCTTCCTCCCATTTAAAGTGAAGCTCCACCTAAAGTTGGAATGATTTTTTTTTTCCTTAAAGGGGTTTTCTCATGAAAACCACGAAACAGGTATCTCTCAGCCTCGGCGAACAGCTGTTGTCGCCGGGGGAAGAGACGGCCAGCTATGCATTTTTCTTTTTTTTCTCTCTCTGTGTTAACTATGGGGAAAAAAATAGAAAATTACCCATTATTTGTTCTTAGAGAATGTACATAACATACTATTCTTCAATAAGTCATCAGTAAAAAATAATAAATAAATTATAACAATATAATTAAAACAATAAACCACTAATGAAACAACGCAGAAGACACACTATGACGCTTAAAAATTAAATATTTTCTACATCCATATTAAATTCAAGTTTTCTTGCAGTAAAGGGTGACTGGATAAGATGCGATTGGTTGTTATCTATACCGATGTTACTATTCTATACTAATAGTATCTGGTATAACACAGCACATTCATACACGTTAGTCATTACTTCTGGTGAGGTACGCAGTCATTTTTCTTGTTAGTGCTGCACGGTTTCTATGGCAGCATCAACCATCCATTTCTATCCATCATTTTAAAAGGCTTTGCGACTGATATTGCAAAGAACAGAAAATTACACATTTACCAAAAGTGTAGTCAATATATTTTTGAATTGCATTTGAGAGGTTTGTTATTTGCTTTACACATGAATAATTTTTATTTTATGTTTATAGAAATTACATTTTTCCAGTAACGATAAGCATATACATTATTTTTTTTTACATCTGTGCTTATCATATAAAATTGAAAGCATGGTAAAAGAAAAAGTAAAAGAGGATAGAAAGAAATTTAAAATATTCAAATAATTGGAGGCCATAGAGCTGAAATGTTTGTGAAAATATAGCTTATCATAGTGTGAATTCAAATATATGGCAGATATGGTTACCAATGTTTTTTATATGAAATGCTTAGAACTTTCAGTGTATCCTACAACCAAGTCCTAACTGGAAGATCAGAAAATTGTCATAATGGTATTTAAAGGGGTTGTCTGGTTTCAGCAAATTTTTTGTATATTTCAAAGTTATACAACTCTCCCTGATACTTTTTGTTAGTTATTTCTAACGGTTTTCAAGATCTCTGCTTGTTGTCACTTGTTGGAAATATATTGTTTGTTTCCAGTGGATACAATTCTGTCATGGTCACGTGATAGACACACAGGTGCTGGGATCCTTAGAAGACACAGCTCTAATACACGTACTGCGACTGTAACAAGCCGTGCACCTGTGTGTACATCACATGACCATCGACAGATTTATATCCACTGGAAGTAAATGATGAATGTTCCTACTAAGTGACAGCAAGCACAATTCTTTAAACCCATAAGAAATGAATACAGAAATTATATTGGAAAATTTTATAACTTTCAAACATACAAAAGATACCGGACATCCCCTTTAACCTGCAGGTATGGACTAGTTGGAAAGAGCCTGATATACAACACTAGATATAAACTGCTAAAGAGAACCTGTCACCTCTACTGACATGTATATTTTAGTAAACACTTGTATTCCCCATGAATGAACAATTTTGGTATTTATTTCTGAAAAACACCAAAATTTTGAAAAAATGTGAAAAAATTAGCATTTTTCTAAATTTAAACATATCTGCTTGTAAAACAGATAGTAATACCACGCAAAATAGTTACTAGTTAACATTTCCCATATGTCTACTTAATGTTTGCATCATTTTTTGAACGTCCTTTTATTTTTCTAGGACGTTACAAGGTTTAGAACTTTAGCAGCAATTTCTCATATTTTAAAGAAAGTTTCAAAAGGCCATTTTTTCAGGGACCAGTTCAGTTCTGAAGTGGCTTTAAGGGCCTTATATATTAGGAAATCCCCAGAAGTCATCCCATTTTGAAAATTGCACCCCTCAAGGTATTCGAATCAGCCTTCACAAAGTGTTTTAACCCTTTAAGCGTTTCACAGGAATTAAAGCAAAGTAGAGGTGAAATTGACAAATTTCATTTTTTTTTTACAAAATTCATTTGTAATACATTTTTTTCTATACCACTGAAAGTTTTACCCGAGAAATGTAACTTATTATTTATTGCCCAGATTCTGTAGTTTTTAGAAATATCCCACATGGGGCCCTAGTGCGCTAATTTACTGAAACACAGGCCTCAGAATCAAAGGAGCACCCAGTGGATTTTGGGCCTCCTTTTTTTTTAGAATATATTTTAGGCACCTTGTCAGGTTTGAAGAGGTCTTGTGGTGCCAAAAATGTGGAAACACCCCAATAGTTACCCTGTTTTGGAAACTACACCCCTCAAGAAATTTATCTAGGGGTATAGTTAGCATTTTGACCACACAGGTTTTTCGCTAAATATATTGGAATTAGTCTGTAAAAATGAAAATCTACGGTTTTTCTGATAAAACATAGACATTTTTAATATATACAAGGAATAACGAAGAAAATGCACCCCAACATTTGTAAAGCAATGTCTCCCGATTACGGCAATACCCCATATGTTGTAATAAACTGCTGCTTTAGACCCACAGCAGGGCTCAGAAGGGAAGGAGCGCCATTTGGATTTTGGAGCACAGATTTTGCTGGAATGGCTTCTGGGTGCCATGTCGCATTTGCAACGCCCTGGAGGGACCAAAACAGTGGAAACACCCCAAAAGTTACCCCATTTTGGAAATTACACCTCTCAAGGAATTTATCTAGGGGTTTAGTTAGCATTTTGACCACACAGGTTTTTTGCAGAATTTAGTGGAATTAGGCCGTGAAAATGAAAATGTACTTTTTTTCTGAAAAAGCATAGAAATCTTCAATTTTTACAAGGAATAAAGGAAAAAAGGAACCATAACATTTGTACAGCATTTTCTCCTGATTATGGCAATACCCCATATGTGGTAATAAACTGTTGATTGGACCCATGGCAGCACTCAGAAGGGAAGGAGTGCCATTTTGATTTTGGAGCACGGATTTTGCTGGATAGGTTTTCGGTGCCATGTCGCGTTTGCAACGCCCTGGAGGGACCAAAACAGTGGAAACCCCCCAAATGTGACCCCATTTTGGAAACACCCCTCAAGGAATTTTTCTAGGGGTCTAGTGAGCATTTAGACCCCACGGGTCTTTTGCAGAATTTATTAGAATTAGGCCGCGAAAATTAATATCAAAATTTGTGCCCACTAAAATGTTGAATTTTCTCATTTTCACAAGGGATAAAGGAGAAAAAAACAACCAATTTTTGTAAAGCAATTTTTCCCATGTACGGAAATACCCCAGATACATAATTTTTTTTTCATTAGAAATGAATTAACACTTTCAGAACTGATCCATTTTTTGCTTTCTTATTTTCGTTTTTCAGTCCCCGCCTTCCAAGAGCCATAACTTTTTTCTTTTTCCATCAATAGACCAGTGTGGGTGCTTATTTCTTGAGGGAGGAATTGTACTTTCAATTGACATCATTTAAAGTGCCATAAAATGTACTGGGAAACGGAAAAAAAAATATTTGCGGGTTGATATAGGAAAAAAAATCAGATTCCATTTTTTGGGGTTTTCGTTTTAACAGCTTTCGCCGTGCGGTGAAAACGACTTTATTCTGCGACTCAGTACAATTGCGGTGATACCAAATTTATATAGTTTTTTATATTATACTACTTTTACAAAGAAAAATCTATTTGCTAAAATAAAAATTGTTTTGTTTCACCACATTCTGAGAGCCGTAACTTTTTTATTTTTCGGTTGATTGAGCAGTGGGAGGTCTTATTTTTTGCGGAACGAGCTGTAGTTTTTATTGGTACAATTTTTTGGTACATAAAAAGTGATCAAAAAGTTGCATTACATTTTTTTTTGAGGGCTAAGTTGACAAAAAAACAGCGATTTTGGCAGTTTAAATTATTTACGTTTTTTACGGTGTTCACCGTGCGAGTTAAATAATGGTATATTGTAATAGTTCGGCCTTTTACGGACGTAGCGATACCAATTTTGTTTATTCTTTTTACATTACTTTAGAAGAAAAATGGGAAAAGGTTTTTTTTTAACTTGTAACCTTTTTCTTTCTCACTACTAATTAATTCTTCTACACATTTTATTAGTCCCATTAGGGGACTTGAACCAGCGATCTTTGGATACTAATGTATTGCAGTATATTGTTATTTTTACAGGCTTCTGTAACCGCACGATCGCTGTTCCTGTCCGTTAGTCCTGGGTGTCAGCTGTAATACACAGCTGACACACGCAGCGTATGGAGCGGGCTCAGCACAACCCCCGCACCATGACGTGATATTAGGTCATAGTGCGCAAAGGGGTTAATGCACAGCGGATGGTGTGAATATTGCAATTTTCCACTGGTATGCCATTTTAGTGCATAATATGTTGTGCCCAGTTTGTGCCACTGAAGACAAATACCTCATAAAACGTTAAGCGGGTTCTCCCGAGTATAGTGATGTCATATATGTGGGCGCAAACTGCTGTTTGGGCACGCTGCAGGGCTCAGAAGGGAGGGACGCCATTTTGCTTTTGGAGCGCAGATTTTGCTTGGTAGTTTTTCTGTTTTGGGTTTCGCTGGTATTTCAGTTTATAATGTTGGGACATATGTAATCTGTGCGGAGTACATCACGGCATAATAAGAGGGTATAATAATGCGGTAAATAAATAATAATTCATAGATATGTGGCCGGTGTCGCACTGATAAATGGCGCCCGATCGTATCCGATTTTGGAACACACTGCACATTCTGCATCGCCATATTCTGAGAGCTAGAACTTTTACACTTTTTCACCACCGGAGCTGTGTGAGGGCTTATTTGTTGCGTGACAATCTGTACTTTTCATTGGTACCATTTTGGGGTACATGCGATTTTTTTTTTGATAATTATTTATTACATTTTTTCGCAAGCGAGGTGACCAGAAACAAGCAATTCTGACAATGTTTTTTAGTTTATTTTTGCGGCGTTCACCGTGTGCTATAAATGACAGTTTTACTTTATTTTACGGGTCGGTACGATTACGGCGATACCATATGTATATAGTTTTTTTTTATGTTTTGCAGCGTTTGCGCAATAAAATCACTTTTTTATAAAACTTATTTTCTGTGTCACCATATTCTGAGAGCCATAACTTTTTTATTTTTTAGTCAAAAAAGCTGTGTAAGGGCTTGTTTGTTGCGGGACGGGTTGTAGTTTTTAGTGGTACTATTTTCGGGTACATGCGACTTTTTGATCACTTTTTATTCTGTATTTTGGGAGGGGTGGTGACCAAATAATAGCAATTCTGGTGTCGTTCTTTATTGATTTTTTTGGGGTGTTCATCGTGCGGAAAAAATAACATTATAGTTTTATAGCTGGGGTCGTTACGAACGTGGCTATACCAAATATGTGTACTTTTTTTTAACATGTTAATTTTTTTCCTATAATGAAAGTCTTATAAGAAAAAAAACATTTTTTGTTTATATAACTTATAACTTTTATTTTTACACTTTTTTTTAAAACATTTTTATTACTTTTTTTACTTGTCCCATTAGGAGACATTTAGACTTGCAGCTTTGATCGCTGCTAGAGTTTATTACACTACCTACGTAGTGTAATGTATTATAACGGTCATTGTGACATGACAGTCACACTGACAGGAAGCCTCGGAGGACTGGCCGGAGGCTGCTCCTCCGAGGCTTCCGTACATGGCAAACCGGAGGTCATTGTTTGGCCTCCGATTGCCACGACAGGCATTGGCAGCCCCCACAATCACTTCGTGGGGGCTGCCAATGTGCCTCAAACCCCTTAAATGCGGCGATCGCAATCGGTCGCCGCATTTATGGGGTTAATTGCCTAAATCAGTGACGATGGTCCGCTGACCGGCAAGACTGGAGTGTCAGCTGTCGGGGACAACTGACCTCCCGGTTCCCAGACACTGTCCGTTAGGACAGTGTGCGCCGGGAACCGCTCCACAACTGTAAGTCCTGGTGCAGGAAGCAAGCCCTCTGCAGGACGTACAGTTGCGGCGCAGCGCGTGAAGAGGTTAAAGGCTATGTACACTTTTGAAATAGTTATTTTTTTTGCTTTTAAATAAAAATGTCTATCAGTGTGACTGGTGCAACTTTCGAAATACTTTTTATTATTAATTATTTTAACTTTTGGAGCTACAGCTGCTTTGTGTTCAGAATACACAGCAGCTGTATCGTGCTCTAAGACCTGAACCCCTCAGGTCCGCGGGACTGACGTGTTCAGTGAAAGCAGGTCCTGCAGGATCCACGTGTAATCGATCGATAGCTCGATCCCGCTCTCATTAAACCCGCGGACCTTACAGATACAGGTTTCAGTGCTAGATACAGCTGCTCTGTATACAGAATCTCAAAAAGTATTTTGAAAGTTGCATAAATCACACTGATGAGAGTCAATAGAAGTCCTAATTGCGTGCCAAAAAACAAACAAAAAGCGTGCACGAAACGCGTAAAAAAATGTAGAAAATGCCTAAAAAATGCCTAGCGTATTTGACACATTTACACGTCGGTTGTTTTTGAGCACCATGTGAACATGCCCTTACACAGTCTTGCTCTGTCAGCACTGATTGCACATTGTCACTCTGTATAGGGAAAAACCCCCAACTGATAACACCCAGTTGTTAATTTATTCTAAAATTTCCTGGCGGAATAACAGAGGAATGAGATAACATAGATTTTTAAGAAAAGATGCTCCAGAATTGTTATTTTATAGGGAATACAATTATATACTAAAACAGACCTCTTTAAGGGAGTTGAGGTGCTCTTTAGCTGTATCTCCACTTGTTCTAACTTCATACAGGATGTATATGAAGCCCCCCTGTTATTTCTCCATAGTTTTTTCTTGTAATGGTGAGAGTCTCCTGTTCTATAGTTTATTATTGGGCAGGAAGAAGAAATGGCATTACCAGGGGAGAGTATGGTGCAGGCGCCACAGGCTTCACACAAATGCCAGTCCATGCACCTCCACACAGCTCCATGCACCTCCACGCACCTCCACACAGCTCCATGCACCTCCACGCACCTCCACACAGCTTCATGCACATGGAAACCCCAAAGAAATTAATAAAATCTAAAGACATTTCTGATTTCCTTTACCTAAAAACGTATTAAAAATGAAAATGTTTTTACAAAAAAAAAAAGCATATCCAGAACATGCATTGAAAAACTGAGCTTTCATACACTACTCTGTGCTCTTAGTATATTATTAAGTCTATACTATGTTTTTGTATGTTTTCATTGCAATGTTTTTAGCTTTTTCTCATGTGTTTTCCCAAATAAATGAAACTTGCTATCGTAGCTCCATTGCTACCAACATAACAGAGCACAAGATCAATCTTGTATAAAGCATGTCAGGCCTTGAAAACTGCACAGCGTAACTAGGAGTATATTGGAGCAATTTTTTCTTTTAATTTGTTTTTCCCTCCGGAGATTGATTGCTATTATTGCTCACAAGAAAGGCTTCTTTAGTGGGAGTATCATTATAGCCTTCATGTGTAATCACCCACCCAAGAAGAAAACATAGCGGATTGTTCTCTTCATGTCCAAACTATTTTCATGTTACGGTATTGGGTGTGGTAGTAGTAACAAAAATGAAATGAGTGACCAGACAGTTCCAACAATGAATCCAAAAAAGTCTATTTTACTTAAAGAGGCTCTGTCACCAGATTTTGCAACCCCTATCTCCTATTGCAGCAGATCGGCGCTGCAATGTAGATAAGAGTAACGTTTTTTTTTTTTTAAAAACGAGCATTTTTGGCCACGTTATGACCATTTTTATATTTATGCAAATGAGGCTTTCTAAAGTACAACTGGGCGTGTTTAAAGTTATGTACAAGTGGGCGTGTATTGTGTGTGTACATCTGGACGTTTTTACTTCTTTTACTAGCTGGGCGTTGTGAATAGAACTGTATGATGCTGACGAATCGGCATCATCCACTTCTCTTCACAACGCCCAGCTTCTGGCAGTGCACAGACACACAGACACACATTCAGCAGCAGCATCAGCGTTTGCAGGTAAGTAGCTACATCGACTTACCTGCAAACGCCGATGCTGCTGCAGAATCAAATGTAGCCTCTGGTGCCGATGTGTCCTGGCTTGTCCGACACGATGCAGGACCTGGGGCAGGAAGTGACGTCACAGAGTGATCTCTCGAGAACACGCTGTGTGTCTGTGCACTGCCAGAAGCTGGGTGGTAACGAAGAGAAGTGGATGATGCTGATTCGTCAGCATCATACACTTCTAGTCACAACGCCCAGCTAGTAAAAGAAGTAAAAACGCCCAGATGTATAAACACAATACACGCCCACTTGTACATAACTTTAAACACGCCCAGTTGTACTTTAGAAAGCCTCATTTGCATACATATAAAAATGGTCATAACTTGGCCAAAAATGCTCGTTTTTAAAAAAAAATAAACGTTGCTCTTATCTACATTGCAGCGCCGATCTGCTGCAATAGGAGATAGGGGTTGCAAAATCTGGTGACAGAGCCTCTTTAAGTGTGGTTTATTTATCCATCTATTTCAACAAATACAGTTAGGTCCAGAATTATTTGGCAGTGACAGAAGTTTTGGCATTTAAGCTGTTTACCAAAACATATTGAATATACAGTTATATATACAATATGGGCTTAAAGTGCAGACTCTCAGCTTTAATTTGAGTGTATTCACATCCTAATTTGAGGAAGGGTTTAGGAATTACAGCTCTTTAATATGTAGCTGCCTCTTTTTCAAGGGACCAAAGGTAATTGGACAATTATCTCAAAAGCTATTTAATGGGCGGCATGCGCTATTCCCTCGTTAATCCATCATCAATTAACCCCTTCCCGACATTTGACGTATCCATACGCCAAAGTCGGGTAGGGGAAGTATGGAGCGGGCTCACGGAGTGAATCCGCTCCATACGATGCGGGTGTTGGCTGTTTGTTACAGCCGACACTTCAGAGTAACGAGCTTGTTTAACTGCTGCAGTCAATAGCGACCGCAGCATTTAAATCGTTAGAAAGAGGGGGCGACCCCCTCTAACAGCTCATCGCGCCCCCCACAACGCAATTGCGGGGGGGGGGGGCAATGGTTGCTATGGCTGCCTGGGGTCTAATGAAGGCCCCCAGATCCGCCATCTTTGTGCACCTATTAAGGCCTGCCACCGGCACGGCTTAATAGATGCCTGTCAGAATCACGATATACTACAATACATTAGTATTGTAGTATATCGTGCAAGCGATCTAACGATCGCTGGTTGAAGTCCCCTAGGGGGATTAATAAAAAAAGTAAAAATTTGTTAAATAAAGGGGTTTTTTTGTGTCAAAAAAAATACAATATTAAAAGTTAAAAAAAAAACCCTTTTCCCATTTTCCCCCTAGAGCATAGTAAAAAAATAAAATAAATAAACATAATTGGTATCGCCGCGTCCGTAAAAGTCTGAACTATTACAATATATCATTATTTAAACCACACAGTGAAAGCCGTAAAAAAAAATTGTAAACGCCAGAATCTAAATTTTTTGGTCACCTAATCTCCCACAAAAAAATTAAATATAAAGTGATCAAACTGTCGCATGTACACCAAAATGGTATTATTATAAACTACAGCTTATCCGCAAAAAATAAGCCCTCATACCACTCAATCGACGGAAAAATAAAAAGTTATGGCTCTCGGAATTTGGCGACACTAAATAAATTTTATTTTTTACACTTAGGTTTTTACTTGTAAAAGTAGTAAAATATAGAAAAAACTATATATATTTGGTATCGACGTAATCGTATTGACCCACAGAATAAAGTTAACATGTTGCTTTAATTGCACAGTGAATTTCGTAAAAACGGCGCGCAAAAAAACATGGAGGAATCGCTGTTTTTTTCATTTTCTACCCCACAAATATTTTCTTTCCCGTTTCCTAGTACATTATTTGGCAAAATAAATGGTGCTACGAAAAACTACAACTCGTCCCGCAAAAATCAAGCCCTCATTGGACTATATCGACTGAAAAATAAAGATGTTATGGCTTTTGGAAGGTGGGGAGGAGAAAACGAAAATCAAAATCAAAATCTGAAAAAGGGCTGCGGCGGGAAGGGGTTAAGCAGGTAAAAGGTCTGGAGTTGATTCCAGGTGGGGCATTTGCATTTTGGAAGCTGTTGATGTGAACCCACAACATGAGGTCAAAGTGAAAACAAACCACCGTTAGGCTGAAAAAAATGAAAAAATCCATCAGAGAGATAGCACAAATGTTAGGAGTGGCCAAATCAACAGTTTGGTACATTCTTGAAAAAAAAGAGCGCATTGGTGATCTCGTGAACTCCAAAAGGCCTGGATGTCCATGGAAGACAACAGTGGTGGATGATCACAGAACCCTTTCCATGGTGAGGAAAAACCACTTCACTTCATCTACCCAAGTGAAGAGCACTCTCCTGGAAGTAGGTGTATCAGTATCTAAGTCTACCATAAAGAGAAGACTTCATGAGAGCAAATACAGAGTGTTCACCAATAGGTGCAAACCATTAATCAGCCTCAAAAATAGAAAGGCCAGATTAGACTTTGCCAAACAACATCTAAAGAAGCCAGCCCAGTTCTGGAACAGCATTCTTTGGACAGATGAACCGAAGATCAACCCGTACCAGAATGATGGGAGGAAAAAAGTATGGAGAAGGCTTGGAACGGCTCATGATCCAAAGCAGACCACATCCAAAGGCACTGGGTCACTAGTGTTCATTGATGATGTGACTGAAGACTGAAGCAGCCGGATGAATTCTGTATTGTTCAGGGATATACTTTCTGCTCAGATTCAACGAAATCCAGCAAGGTTGATTGGACGTCGCTTCACGTACAGATGGACAATGACTCAAAACATACTGCGAAAGCAATCCAAAGCATCACAAAGGAGGAAACCCAGCGTTTGGGAATGTCCACGGGTTCCAGACTTCAGGCAGTCATTGCCTGCAAAGGATTCTCTACAAAGTATTAAACAAAAAACATTTTATTTATGGTAATGTAATTTGTCCAATTACTGTTGAGCCCCTGAAATGAGGAGGCTGTGTAGAAAAATGGTTTCAATTGCTAAACGTTTCACAGGATATTTTTGTTCAACCCCTTGAATTAAACCTGAAAGTCTACACTTCAATTTCATCTAAGTTGTTTCATTTCAAATCCAATATGGTGGCATGCAGAGCCCAAACCATGAGGATTGTGTCACTGTCCAAATAATACTGGACATAACTGTAGATGTATTGTAGCTATAGGAATATCTTAGATGGACATTAAGTCACCTTTTTTTCTCATACTGTGTTGGGTAGCTGACATTTTGGATCATGAGTATGACAGAGTATCATAATGTATTTATAGAATTTGTGGACCTGTGGTTTTATTGGTTATAACCAAAAATATGGACAGATATGTGTTTCTGTTAGTGCTCCAAGTGCTACTGCGAATAGTACTGCTAGAATTAGTTACCCACTATTTTTAGACTGCTGCTCGTCTCTGCCAGTATCTTCACTGTCTTCCTATAAACATGAGAGTAGAATTGCTGTTGTATACCTTCAAATATATTTGCTTATATTTTGGAACGTAATGATAGCCAAAGGGCCACTATAAACAGAGTCAGCCAGAGAATGCCCTCAATAACAGTGCAGATAGAGAGTGTCCCCATAAACATTGTTAACCATAGAGTGCCTTCATTAACAGTACCAGCCAGAGAGCAGCCACATTAACAGTCCCAGCAAGAAAGTGCTCCCATAAAGAATGCAGCCAGGGAGTATCCCCATAAACATTGTTAACCATAGAGTGCCTTCATTAACAGTACCAGCCAGAGAGCAGCCACATTAACAGTGCCAGCAAGAAACTGCTCCCATAAAGAATGCAGCCAGGGAGTATCCCCATAAACATTGCCAGATTAAGCATTCTACCCAAGAGTGTTCCCTCACACAGTGCCAGCTAGAAAGAATCCCAATTAATAGAACCAGCTAGAAACTGCTCCTAAAGCATTGTTAACCAGAGAGTGCTTCATAGTACCAGGCAGAGAGAGCCCCCTTATGCAGTGCCAGCCACAGAGTGCACCAAAATAATTATTAGGTGTTATATTTCTATAAATATAAAAAAAAATCATTAACCCCCTCCTCACTTCATCTTCACTGCAGGATGTGGTTTGTACGCTGCCACACAGCAGCTCCCCACTTGTCACTTTATCTTTTGGAGATGATCCCCAACATCAGAGATAGGTGCTGAGAAAGTATATAGATTATTGTCTTTCCGGGGGTCCATGAGATCTCCTCCATTTTTGTGAGACTCCCAGACAATCTGTGAGTGTTGGCAAGTATGCTGCAAATAATTCAGGACAGTTCCCCTCAGTTTTGTCTTCATATTTATAGTATTCTAACAGTCCATTAACATCCACCTCTTAGAAAAGCTAGATCAATATGTAATTTTGATGTTAAATATTGACCACAGAATCTCATAAGCCACTGTGTTTCCTATTGCACAGACTGTGTCTTGTCTTTGCGATGATGTAAGTACATTGATGTATAATATGTCGGTACTTTATAAGTTAAGAATAAGTTTTATATACAATATATATTAAAAACAGAACTCTAAATTTGGCACTATTGTAGTCCCTACTTCTATTGGGCTTAAAGGCTATGTAAACCCTTGAATGGCATTTTTTTTTTAAATAAAAATGTCAATCACTGTGATTGGTGCAACTTTATAAATAGTTGTTTTAAAAAAAATATTTTACTTTTTGAGATACAGCTGCTTTGTATCCTGTATACAGAACAGCTGTATCTTTCGCTATGACCTGAATCCAACAGTCCCGCAGACCTGACGGGTTCAGTGTCAGTGGGTCCTCTGTGTCTCAGGATCCACCTGTGATCTCTCCCATCTAAGTTATGAACTTAGATGTGATTGATTGATTGATTGATTGATAACAGGTGGATCCTGCATGTCAGAGACACGCAGGACCCACTTTTGGGAGCAGGATTTAGGGAATGATTCAGCTGCTCTGTATACAGAATACAAAGCAGATGTATCTCAAAAGGTAAAAATAATTTTTAATAAAAACTATTCATAAAATGGCACCAATCACACTGACTGATCTTTTTATTAGAAAAAAAAATGCCATTCAAAGGTTTACATAGCCTTTGAGTGACTGATTTACAAAACTTTCAGAATGGTTTAGATTAGATCTGGAGGTAAATACATTCACAGATTCCCATGATGTTGATATATTTACACTGCTGGCATAATTCTCACTGAAACCTGACATAACATCTATTTACTGCTTATAGTGTACACCAGAGGGCCATGCTTCAGTGTCAGTGAGCACAGTAAAAACATCCCACAGTGCCAAGTACAGTATATTGAATCAGAACTTATCATAACTTGTATCAGTCATAAACTAAAGTGTTATATGTGGATTCCTTAATCCAAGCTTGAGTACATGTTTTTAAGCAAATGCCATGTAAATAATTTAATATAGAATAGCAGATGTAGTAATAATTGTCATTTCTTTTTACTCTAGGTATTCGGAGGAGGAAATAAGCCAAAAAGTAGGTACTTTTCGGCAAATGCTCATGGAGAAAGAAGGCGTAGTGACAAGAGAAGATCAACATGGTCGTCAGATGTAAGCAATTATGTACTTTTACATTTTAACCAACTTCATAGTTAAAAGTACAAATACTACCAGACATATGCTTTACACAAGGTGGGCCACAAAAAACAGAACCTTGTTTCCCTTGTGTGGTTTGTACAGGATAATGGGTAATGGACGAATGACGTCCTTACCCGTTACAGGAGATGCTGGAAGTGGTTTCCACCAGCAGCTAATCAAAGTTGTGCCAGTCTTATCATGTTCCGGGAACACCTGCAAAACCATACATTCTATATTCGGCACATGAATTTCATTTTGCTGTTTCAGTTCAGAAACTGTCTGGTGATTAGTTTCAGAAACTCTTCTCTTCAGGTAACCCTACAGATAAAAGTCACACATCATTAGGTCTGGTGACTGTGGAGGCCTCAACCCTTTGCTCACCATATGTTCTTCTAATGCCACATGAATTCGGCATAGGGACGCATTTCTGCCGTTTGGCAAGTTGCCCCGTTTTGTTGAAAGAAACAATACTCATATTCTTATGCCTCAGTTAACTGGGCATAAAATTGCTGAATATGTTCATGTACAGGGCTGTTTTCACATTTTCATCAGAAAGTATTGCACCCACAATCTGTCCAAGGACAGTTTTATTGTAAGAATATTTTGATGAATGAGGCCTGATAAGAATTATTCTGTACAAACTACGCAACGGGAACAGGCTTCTGTTTTCGTGGCCCACCCTGTGGTAGTGGATGTAGGTGGCTTACCTTTAGTACAATGCAATGCTAAGAGGCCGAGTTCACTGGTTGAATTAAATACCCCCAAAAAATTCTGATAGATATACCATATATATAACCGTCACTCTAGGGGCCCTCTTAGTTTGTTAGATATGCCATGAACAGCAAATATCATTCATGGCATATCCAACAATCTAAGAGGACGACTAGAGAGCTGGTTATTTATATTGTTTAACTAGCGACATATATAAATGACACTTTATTTTTTATAATAATTGGTACAATAATTTTCATGAAATGTAATGATCTTTTTTCTAATGTGGTTAATGCCTGGTCTGAGAACAGGCCGATGTCTAAGGGTATGTTCACAGGCCTATTTTTGGCTGTTTTTCGGGCCCGGCCGAAAAATCGGAAGCAGAACGCCTCCAAACATCTGCCCATTGATTTCAATTGGAAAACGGCGTTCTGTTCCTACGGAGCGTTTTTCGCTGCGTTTTTTTACTTGTAAAAAACCGGCCGCGAAAAAGAAGTGCAGGACACTTCTTGGGACATTTTTGGAGCTGTTTTCCATAGACTCTATTGAAAACAGCTCCAAAAACGGCCGTAAAAAAACGCTGCGAAAAACGCTGCGAAAACGCGAGTTGCTCTAAAAACGTCTGAAAATCAGGAGCTGTTTTCCCTTGAAAACAGCTCCGTATTTTCAGACGTTTTTGGTCACTATGTGTGAACATAACCTAACTCTTTCCTTTTTCGTTGAAATATCTGCCCGGTATGACTTTATTGACCTTAAGTAGTTAACTCTGAGGAAGTTTCTTATAAATAGGAAATTATTAATTATAACACCCAAAGAGACCAGCAGGTAGACACAAACAGAAACCAATATTCACTATCAATGTCCAACTTCCACCTTTATTTGTTTTGTAGATGTCCATGAAGTATATCTTATTGCCATAAGATACTACTAATCTATTAGTGAAACAGTAGCCCTTTCTAGTTTCCCCAGATGGTAAAATAATTATAGCGCTAAGGCTATGTTCACATCTGCGTTCTTCATTTCCATAGTTCTGTTCGAACATAGGAGCAGAACAATAAAAGTGACGGCAGTGATGGATTCGTCGCACGAAGGACCTAATTGACTAGAATGGGGTCCGTCAGGTTTCCATTATGGTGTCCATCATTTTACTGGACAAAATAGCGCTGCATGCTGTGCTAATATGTCCAGAACTTTTGTCGGAATCTGCAATGGCGGCTCCGTAGCCTCTAACACACCCTTCACATATTATCCTGAATCATCATCACCTCACAACAGAGCCTCACAGCAGGGTATATTTTATTAATGAACTTAGATTGTACCCACTGAATGTTTCCCATAGCGTTTATTGGATCATAACATAGAATACTACAATACATACGCTAATCAACATATGGGACGGTTTACTTCCCTTCCAGAAGATTCTTATTACAGAACAATTACAGGACTTATGTATCATCGTTTCACTCCCCAGGGACCCTTTCTGTTTTCATTTTTAAAAAAATCAGGGGATAAACTCCATAACAAAGACCCCATTTTTTGGGGGTTGTAGTTCCTACTGTCTAAGTTATTCCATGTTTTCTTATGCATTTACTTGAACACTTTTTTGATGAACCTTGTTTTATAAGGGTCTTTGTGAGCCAATATCTTAAAATAGCTTCCTAGAAAAGTTTCTTTCAGATGTACGTATATCATTTTATCATTCATATGTAATTACAGTTATATTTGAGAATTATCATAATGCGTTTTAGTCTGGGGGGGTCTTAAAGACCCTCTCATAACATAACATAACATAAAATTGATGTATTTGTCAATTACAAGCATCACAACCTACAGACTGTTCTAGGACAAATTTAGCTACAAAAGCTTTCAAGCAAAATCAAATGGTTTGAATCGCAATCTTTATTTCACATAGCTAAAGGCTATTTTACTAAAATGTTCCATTATACCTTTTCCACAGTACTTATTTTACTTTACAATGGCATTGAAATTGCTAAATTCACTTAGCCGTGCATTTGCTGGGCTAGCATTGAATTGAAAGATATTTTGGGAAATATTTGGTTGTTTTCCTGCTTTTTGCATGTATTTGGCAGACCATTCTAACAAGTGTAGAATAAAAGTCCAGATGAAACCAAGATCATAGGCACAAGTAGCATATCTTTCAAGGAAACCCATCATGTAGAACATGATGTCCTATCTACAGGCAACATGTTATAAAGAAGGACGGGATTAGCAATTTATTATAACGTTTTGTGCAAAAAGATTCAGGATAACGTAATTTATTCACTTAAATTCCAGCTCACTAGAGGCTAAAGAGTCCAGTGGGTGGTATCAATGATTGATTGACAGCCTTCCATGTATGAGTGTGAATACAGAAAGAGGTTTCAATCACTGAGTAGCATCGCCTACTGGACTCTTAAGACCAGAATTGGCAGAGATAAATGACAGGTTATCTTGCATCTTTCTCATACAACTATATATCAATCTGCTCAGTTTATCCTGCTCTATAACATACTGCCTGCAGATTAGACCTCATGTTTGACGTGACAGGCTACCTTTAATTGTTTTACCGACTTGAAAAAAACTGGCCTTGTTGCCTATAGCAACCAACCACAGTGTAGCTTTCATTTGTCCACATCAGTATAAAAAATGAAAGCTGAGCTCTGATTGGTTACTATGGGCAACAGGACTAGTTTTCCTCTTGCACTGTTTTGATAGATCACAGTGATTGACATAAGGAACCTGTCTCAGAATTGTGCGGGGCTCAGTTATGTGATCCCCCAGCAGTCCCACTTTTATACTTCTAGTTGAAATGCTGTATACATTTTCTGTGGGGGAAACACCATTAAGTACTTGAAAACTCAAGTAGTAACCTGCACTTCCGATGTACTGTAGCTGTATAGTAAATGTAGTGCATGTTGTTTGTCTAACCTGCATATCTATTCCTTCTCTCTGCATCATTTCTATAAATGTTAATTTCTTTTATCTCCATGCTTGCTGAGTGGGCAGGCTCTTCCTGGTATGATGTGCTCTGACATATCAGATGTCTTCCTCTGCTGCTCCTTCTACCCTCTCACATATAATACATAGTCGAGTCACATTATTATGACCACCTCCTACTTTCGACATCGGCAGCGCGTAGCCCATAAAGGAAGTGATGTGTCGTGGGCTGACTTGGTGGGTATATAAGGTGTGTGACCACGTGCCATTGATGTGAGAGGTGAACGTCGGCTACAAAGGTGCATGAGGGCCAAACAACACACTACAGTGGAGCAGCTCACCATGAAAATTAACCAGGGGGTTACCAGACATATGTCTAAAACAGCAGTTCAGCGAACCCTACTGCGTATGGGGCTCCGAAGCAGACGGATGGTCACTGCTCCTTTGCAAACATAGGTGCATCGGAAAAAAAGGCTTCAATTTAAACGGCAGTATCGGAATTGGACCACCAATGATTGGCAAAGAGTCACGTTTTCTGCTTTATCTAACGGATGGATGTTGACGTGTCAGGCGAGAAACATCAGAGAACAAACACCCTGCAACCATTGCTGAAAGAACACAAGCTGGGGGCGAAAGCACTATAGTCTGGGGAATTTTTTCATGCCATGCTCTGGGCCCACTCATCCATGTGGAAGGCACTCTGAACCGATTTGGGTATGAATGCATCATTGCAGATCACGTCCACCCATACATGCGGTTTGTCTTTCCGGGGGCAGATGGAATCTTCCAGCAAGACAATGCGACATGTCACATGGCTAGAAATGTCCAACAGTGGTTGAAGGAGCACGACCAAGACTTCCAAGGCCCCCTAATTTGCCAGACTTGAACCCAATTGAGCATCTGTGCGACCACCTCAATCATCTTGTTCACTCCATGGATCCTCCCCCACGCACCCTCCAGCAAATGTGGGATGCACTGCAGTCAGCACAGCTCCAGATACCTGAGACAACCTACCAGCACCTTATTGATTCACCACCAGGTCGTCTAGTTGCGGTCCATGCTGCACACGGGGGTTACTCTGGATATTAGCTGGTGGTCATAATAATGTGACTCAACTGTGTATATCACACTGAGGAAGAGAAACTGCTGCTGCATAGCCCTCCTACCCCCCTCCCTGTCTAGTCATTACCGTGTTACATTAGCCAGAGGTTTTTGGTGACAGCAGGAAGAGAAAGGGGAACTTCAGGCTGCTGAAATGTGATGAAGATGACATTTGCCCCCTATAGAAAACAATATAAAGTTTCATGTATTCGCATGTACTGCTGAAACTTCAATAGTTTGTCACTGTATATGTTAAAACCACTCTCTGTTTAAGAGAATCAAGCTTGCAACCTGTTGACCTGTGTGTTTGTATGGTATGGAAATCCAGAGTCCTGTCATATCAATATAAATGACATTTCAGTACATAAATAAATATATGGTACAAAGTGTATTATATATTGTTGTATGTCAGAAGGCATTGTATAGACAGCTGAGATTCATCAGTAGGATAAGTGGTTAAAGTCAGAAAGTGACAGTAACGTACAAATTGATTTATCGCACCACATCACTTGCTATGTATGTATAATTTCTTCCAATATCCAGTTATCACACTTACACCATCTCTAATATAGTCCTATTTAGTGAATGCTGTTTGTATAACGTTCTTCTTATTACATTTATACATGTATGTGAATCATAAAACACTACTGAGCAGATTTAGTTAGGCTGGTGTTTAATACGCCAGTCTAAATCCAGTCTTCGCTGGAGTAAAATACACCAAATTTATTAAAAGGGGCACGCCTCTTAATATATTGGGTGTATCTTTGGCTGTCTGGGCACCAGAAGTTGAAATCAACAGCCTGCTATGAGCAGACGTAAACTTGCCCTATAATTTACCTCAATTTCTGGCGTAGATTATAGTAAATTTGTTGGTGCGTTGACACCAACAAATGTATTTGTTGGCCCCCTCTTGACTAAGTATGCCCACTTTTCATGCCACTTTTGAAAAGGGATGAGAAGAATTAAAAGTCACCAAATTTTTGACGCCACAAAAATGCTGTTAATGCATTCTCCCCCTTTTTTTTCCATTTATCATATTTTGCTATGTACAGCATTAATCTTCCAGTGGCCCCAATCACCTCAAACATGTCATAAGAAGATTTCCAAATGATAACACAAGAACCACTTTATAAATCCTGCTTCTTTTTAAAGACTACTCTTGAGCTAGAAGATTATACTTTGCAGGTGATCTTTTCTGTATTCAGAGAATTGTTATGTGTTGCTACAAAAAAAGAAATTAATATTAATCTGCTCAATAGATGAGTAAAACCTCTAATTATCAAGATCCTTATTCTATTTATATTTAGGCCTACATCCTGTAATATGACTTTTCCTTTGTATTAATATAATAAAGTACATTAACATATTTTTTTATTATTTTAATTTATAACAATATCTTGGTTGGTTGTTAGGTAACACGTTTCCTAACAGCTATGAGTGCAATGTCCATGTATTTTGGTGTCACATATCCAAAATCAGGAGTGAGTCCAAAAAAGGTACAAATCTTTACATTACACTTTTTGCCTATTTTCCATTCCTGATTTTGGCTTCCAAATATTGATGCAAAGTACAGACTTTGCAATTTTGAAAAGAGTTGGTCTCTTGTATTTTATGACTGGGTGGTTCCCTACAATTCTTTGCTTTTGTCACAGTTATCCACATTCAAGCTGTCCCCTCTGTGTTCATATTATATATATATATATATATATATATATATATATATATATATATATATATATATATATACAGTCATACAGAGTTATTTGTGACACAAGTGACAGTGACACAAGTTTTGGCATTTTAGCTGTTTAACAAACATATTGAATATACAGTTACAGTGAAGGAAATAAGTATTTGATCCCTTGCTGATTTTGTAAGTTTGCCCACTGTCAAAGACATGAACAGTCTAGAATTTTTAGGCTAGGTTAATTTTACCAGTGAGAGATAGATTATATAAAAGAAAAAAAAAGAAAATCACATTGTCAAAATGATATCTATTTATTTGCATTGTGCACAGAGAAATAAGTATTTGATCCCCTACCAACCATTAAGAGTTCAGCCTCCTCCAGACCAGTTACACACTCCAAATCAACTTGGTGCCTGCATTAAAGACAGCTCTTACATGGTCACCTGTATAAAAGACTCCTGTCCACAGACTCAATTAATCAGTCTGACTCTAACCTCTACAACATGGGCAAGACCAAAGAGCTTTCTAAGGATGTCAGGGACAAGATCATAGACCTGCACAAGGCTGGAATGGGCTACAAAACCATAAGTAAGACGCTGGGTGAGAAGGAGACAACTGTTGGTGCAATAGTAAGAAAATGGAAGACATACAAAATGACTGTCAATCGACATCGATCGGGGGCTCCACGCAAAATCTCATCTCGTGGGGTATCCTTGATCCTGAGGAAGGTGACAGCTCAGCCGAAAACTACACGGGGAAACTTGTTAATGATCTCAAGGCAGCTAGGACCACAGTCACCAAGAAAACCATTGGTAACACATTACGCCGTAATGGATTAAAATCCTGCAGTGCCCGCAAGGTCCCCCTGCTCAAGAAGGCACATGTACAGGCCCGTCTGAAGTTTGAACATCTGGATGATTCTGACAGTGATTGGGAGAATGTGCTGTGGTCAGATGAGACTAAAATTGAGCTCTTTGGCATTAACTCAACTCGCCGTGTTTGGAGGAAGAGAAATGCTGCCTATGACCCAAAGAACACCGTCCCCATTGTCAAGCATGGAGGTGGAAACATTATGTGTTGGGGGTGTTTCTCTGCTAAGGGCACAGGACTACTTCACCGCATCAATGGGAGAATGGATGGAGCCATGTACCGTCAAATCCTGAGTGACAACCTCCTTCCCTCCACCAGGACATTAAAAATGGCTCGTGGCTGGGTCTTCCAGCACTACAATGACCCGAAACATACAGCCAAGGCAACAAAGGAGTGGCTCAAAAAGAAGCACATTAAGGTCATGGAGTGGCCTAGCCAGTCTCCAGACCTTAATCCCATCGAAAACTTAAGGAGGGAGCTGAAGATCCGAGTTGCCAAGCGACAGCCTCGAAATCTTAATGATTTACAGATGATCTGCAAAGAGGAGTGGGCCAAAATTCTATCTAATATGTGTGCAAACCTCATCATCAACAAGGTTTTTGCCACCAAGTATTAAGTCTTGTTTGCCAAAGGGATCAAATACTTATTTCTCTGTGCACAATGCAAATAAATATATATAATTTTGACAATGTGATTTTCTTTTTTTTTTAAATATATAATCTATCTCTCACTGGTAAAATTAAGACTGTTCATGTCTTTGACAGTGGGCAAACTTACAAAATCAGCAAGGGATCAAATACTTATTTCCTTCACTGTATATAATAATAAATATTGGCTTAAAGTGCAGACTCTCAGCTTTAATTTGAGGGTATTCACGGCTCTTTAATATGTAGCTGCCTCTCTTTCAAGGGACTAAAGTTAATTGGACAATTATGTCAAAAGCTATTTAATAGTTTGCATGGGTTATTCCCTCGTTAATCCATCATCAATTAAGCAAGTAAAAGGTCTGGAGTGGATTCCAGGTGTGGCATTTGCATTTGGAAGCTGTTGCTGTGAACCCACAACATGAGGTCAAATGAGCTCTCAATACAAGTGTAACGGACCATCGTTAGGCTGAAAAAAATGAAGAAATCCATCAGAGAGATAGCACAAATTTTAGGAGTGGCCAAATCAACAATTTTGTATATTCTTGAAAAAAAAAAGCGCACTGGTGATATCGTGAACTCCAAAAGGCCTGGACATCCACAGAAGACAACAGTGGTGGATGATCGCAGAATCCTTTCCATGGTGAAGAAAAACCCCTTCACAACATCTACCCAAGTGAAGAGCACTCTCCTGGAAGTAGGTGTATCAGTATCTAAGTCTACCATAAAGAGAAGACTTCATGCGACCAAATACAGATGGTTCACCACAAGGTGCAAACCATTAATCAGCCTCAAAAATAGAAAGGCCAGATTAGACTTTGCCAAACAACATCTAAAGAAGCCAGCCGAGTCCTGGAACAGCATTCTTTGGACAGATGAAACTAAGATCAACCTGTGCCAGAATGATGGGTGGAAGTATGGAGAAGGCTTGGAACGGCTCATGATCCAAAGCAGACTACATCCTCTGTAAAACATGGTGGAGGCAGTGTGATGGCATGGGCATTCATGGTTGGCTGCCAAAGGCACTGGGCCGCTAGTGTTTATTAATTATGTGACTGAAGACAGAAGCAGCCGGATGAATTCTGAAGTGTTCAGGGATATATTTTCTGCTCAGATTCAACCAAATCCAGCAAGGTTGATTGGACGTCACTTCACAGTACAGATGGACAATGACCCAAAACATACTGTGGAAGCAACCCAGGTGTTTTTTTTAAGGCAAAGAAGTTGAATATTCTGCAATGGCCAAGTCAATCATCAGATCTCATCCCTATCGAGCATGCATTTCACTTGCTTAAGCGAAAACTTCAGGCAGAAAGACCCACAAACAGGCAACAACTGAAGACCGCTGCAGTAAAGGCCTGGCAAAGCATCACAAAGGAGGAAACCCAGCGTTTGGTGATGTCTATGGGTTCCAGACTTCAGGCAATCATTGCCTGCAAAGGATTCTTTACAAAGTATTAAAAAAATTTTTTTTGATTTATAGTAATGTTCATTTGTCCAATTACTTTTGAGCCCCTGAAATGAGGAGGCTGTGTTAGAAAAATGGTTGCAATTGCTAAACGTTTCACAGGATATTTTTGTTCATCACCTTGAATTAAGCCTGAAAGTCTACACTACAATTGCATCTCAGTTGTTTCATTTCAAATGCAATGTGGTGGCATGTTGAGCGCAAATCATGAAGATTGCATCACTATCCAAATAATTCTGGACCTAACTGTATATATGAAGAGCATACAGGTTTACGGGTATAATACTATTTCTTTTGGATTTGTATATTATGTGTATAGGGTTTTGTTTTTTTTAAATAAATGGTTAATTTTTTTTTATTTTATTTTAAAAGGAAGTATTTTCTGCTTGTCTTTTTACCAGAATAATTGAAAACCATTATGTGGTTCCTGGTGAAGAAAATGTCACAGAGTATTCAATGTATGGGGAAGGCTACACCCTGGAATGTGATTGTCACAGTGATTGGTATCGAGATGACAGTGGCAACAGGGACTACAGGTAGTGGCCATTCAGACAAAATCAATATTTAATCTGATTCATAAAATAATAATTTACTAATAATATATGCAATAATTACTTAATCCCCGCAGTGAAATGCCATATGTTGGTAATTAGAATGTCATTCCTTAATAGACTTTTCTAACCAAAAACAACCTTTAATCCACTTGTGTCCCATAAAATATTGCAGTCAATAGTATTAATGGGCACTATATACAGTATAATAATTTCCTGATATATTGTGTTATATATGACCTATCAGTTTTGAGAAAAAATGAGCAATCAATAACCCAGCTAATTTTACCATTCTAAAGTTCCTTTCAGGGGCGTAACAAGTAAGCAATGGGCCCCTAGCAAAACTTGGAAAGGGACCCCACTTTTATGGCCACCTTCAACAGCATGCTCACAACATGAAAAATGTGTCTTTCCCTAATGCACAGATATATTGCACCCAGTTATGTCACATCATAGATATATTTTACATAGTGATGTCACAGAGCAAGGATAATCTACCCAGTGAAGTTGCAGCAGTGGAATTATAAAAACAATGATGTCACATCACAGGGATAATGCACACAGTGATAACACAGTAGCACAGGAATGACACACACACAAATGTGACCTCATAGTTATATCACAGCACAAGAAAGAACACAGACTGATGTTGCCATGACAGATAATGCAAACACTGACATCACAGTACAGGAATAATCAAAAAATAATGCTGGAGCAGTTAGATAATGCACTCATCAGGGGTGCAACATGTTTTCCATTTCCCGCTTCATCATCCGTAGGCATCACTAACTGCACCTGAGTGGAGATGGGCCGCCTTAGTTGCTGGGCCCCATAGCAGCTGCTATTCCTGCTACCCTGGTAGTTATGCCCTCGGTTCCTTTTAAGGGGTATTCCTATATCAGACATTTCTAGCATATCCACAGGATATGCCATACAGTAAATATCTGATAGATGCAAGTCCTAGCTCTGAGACCCGCATCTATCTCTTGAAGATGGCTCCTGACGCCTGTCCTACCTTCTCCTGCTGTCAATGGACTCCAGCCACTGAGTTACCAGGTGGCCGGGAGTACGGAAACAGATGAGCTTGCTGAGCTATGCTGTTTCCGTAACTACCTTTGCAGTGATTGGGAGTTACAGAAACAGCATAGCACAGAGGACTATGCTGTTTCAGTAGCTCCTGAGTTCTGGACTTTGTTGCGGGGAATTTCCCAGGTCACTACCCCAGGAGAAGTCTCCGTTAGCAACAGCTGACCAGTGGTGTGGAATTAACCAATGATGTGGGACCAAGTCAGGGGGCAGAGTGTAGCAAGATAGGCAAAAGGTGCGGGCAGGCAGCAGACAAGTTAAGTGGTCAGGAGCAAGCCGGGTCAATAACAATAGCAGGGTCAAAGGGGGGATGGGATGAAAAAAGAATACATATACGAAATGTTAGAGGATAGGTCACAATTTCCTACAATACTTCTAGCGGTATGAAAAGCAACATGATGTATAATACTTTATTAACGCACAGAAAAAAATCATGTATTACAGGGGGTGTCTAATGATGGGGGTAGGGAAACGGACAAGTGAGCCCTAATCTACTCGCCACTCTGTCCCTGCCTACTTGCAACGACCCGCCCTAGGCGACGGGGTACAACTGGGCGGCGGTCCCTACGCTCAGTAAGTGCACGAGACAAACAGACAAGGGTACACAAAGCTAAGGGGAAAGGGGAAGTTGCCCACGGCAACACCGAGAGCAACAAGAGTGGTGAACGAGCCGAGTCAAACCAGGAGTGTACGAGGTACCAAACGCAGAGCAGGAGAGTAGTCAGTAAGCCAGGGTCAGTATGGAGCAGGATCAAATAGATAGAAGCTGTAGTTGGGCCAGGAAACCACACGAGAAGAATCACAAGCAAAGGAGGAACAGGAAATGCAGGTATAAATAGACAGAGGGCGGGAGCTAGCTCCATCTGGCCAGGCTGCGATAGGCTCTCCCACTCCTAAGCCTGGCAGCGTGAGTGGTGGAAGCTGGAGTCAGTCTCAGAGACATAGACTCAGGTGCAGACTGATTATCTATGGGCGTATCCACAGAAGTTGTGCCTGGCAGATCCTTTACAGTACCCCCCCTTTTATGAGGGGCCACCGGACCCTTTCTAAGTGGACCTGGTTTATTGGGGAAACGAAGGTGGAACTTCCTGACCAATACCCCAGCGTGAACATCCCGGGCGGGTACCCAAGTCCTCTCCTCAGGCCCGTATCCTCTCCAATGGACCAGGTACTGGAGGGAGCCTTGGACCATCTTGCTGTCCACAATCTTGGCCACCTCGAATTCCAACCCCTCAGGGGTGAGAACGGGAACAGGAGGTTTCCTCGAGGGAGCCAAGGACGGGGAGCAGCGTTTAAGGAGGGAGGCATGAAACACGTCGTGTATTCGAAAAGATGGGGGCACCTCCAGTCGGAAGGAGACAGGATTGAGGACTTCAATGACCTTATACGGCCCAATAAACCGGGGAGCAAACTTCTTGGACGGGACTTTAAGGCGCAAGTTCTTTGACGAAAGCCACACCAGATCCCCGACCACAAACAAGGGGTTAGCAGAACGTCTTCTATCTGCCTGAGTTTTTTGTACGTTCTGGGACGCCTCTAGGTTCTTCTGAACCTGGGCCCAGACTGTGCACAGTTCCCGATGAACGACCTCTACCTCGGGATTGTTGGAACTACCAGGTGAAACGGAGGAGAACCGTGGATTAAACCCAAAATTACAGAAAAAGGGGGAGACCCCTGACGAGTTACTGACCCGGTTATTAAGGGAAAATTCGGCGAGGGGAATGAATGAGACCCAATCATATTGACAGTCAGAGATAAAACACCTTAAATATTGTTCTAGAGATTGATTAATCCTCTCAGTTTGGCCATTAGTTTCAGGATGGAAGGCAGAGGAGAAGGACAGATCAATCTCCAATTTTTTACAGAAGGCTCTCCAAAACAATGAAACAAATTGTACCCCTCTGTCAGATACAATATTGACAGGGATCCCATGGAGACGCAAGATGTGTTTGATAAACAAGGTAGCTAACGTCTTAGCATTGGGTAGTTTCTTGAGGGGCACAAAGTGGCACATCTTACTGAAGCGGTCTACTACCACCCACACCACCGACTTGCCTTGAGATGGAGGCAAATCGGTGATAAAATCCATGGAGATATGGGTCCAAGGTCTCTGGGGAATGGGCAAAGAACGTAATAAGCCCGCTGGTCGGGACCTGGGAGTCTTGGACCTAGCACAAACCTCACAAGCGGCGACGTAGGCCTTAACGTCTTTAGGCAACCCAGGCCACCAATAGTTTCTGGCAATGAGGTGTTTGGTACCCAGGACGCCTGGATGACCAGATAGTGCGGAGTCATGATTTTCCCTAAGTACCCTTAGCCGGAATTGCAGGGGAACAAACAGCTTGTCCTCAGGAAGGTTCCCGGGATCTGAACCTTGATCAGCCGCAATTTCAGAGACTAAATCAGAATCAATAGAAGAAATGATTATACCAGGAGGCAAAATACAAGCAGGATCTTCCTCCGAAGGAGGGCTGGCCTTGAAGCTACGCGACAGTACATCGTCCTTAATATTTTTAGACCCAGCCCTATAGGTAACCAAAAAGTTGAATCTGGTAAAAAAATAGCGCCCATCGAGCTTGTCTCGGGTTTAGCCTCCGGGCAGATTCTAGGAAAACCAGATTCTTGTGGTCGGTAAGGACCGTTACCTGGTGCCTAGCCCCCTCCAGGAAGTGGCGCCACTCTTCAAATGCCCATTTAATGGCTAAGAGTTCGCGGTTGCCAATATCATAGTTACTCTCAGTGGGCGAAAACTTCCTGGAGAAGTAGGCACAGGGACGGAGATTGGTGAGGGACCTGGTACCCTGGGACAAGACAGCCCCCACTCCCACCTCGGATGCGTCAACTTCCACGATAAATGGCTCCATTTGGTTGGGCTGAACCAGCAACGTTGCCGAGATAAAGCACTTCTTAAGGACCTCAAAAGCCTGGACAGCCTCAGGAGGCCAGTGGAGGAGATCAGCACCTTTGCGAGTGAGGTCCGTAAGAGGCTTAGCGATGACCGAGAAGTTAGCAATAAATCTCCTGTAATAATTAGCGAAGCCCAAGAAACACTGTAACGCCTTCAGGGAGGCAGGTTGGACCCATTCCGCCACAGCCTGGACCTTGACGGGGTCCATGCGGAATTCATGAGGAGTGAGGATTTGACCCAAAAATGGTATCTCCTGCACCCCAAACACACATTTTTCGGTTTTCGCAAACAGTTTGTTTTCCCAAAGGACCTGGAGCACCTTCCTGACATGCTCAATGTGGGAGGACAAGTCCTTGGAAAACACCAGTATGTCATCAAGGTACACTACAAGAAATACCCCCAGGTAAGCTCTTAAAATCTCATTTATGAAATTCTGGAAGACCGCAGGAGCATTACACAACCCAAAGGGCATGACGAGGTATTCGAAATGACCTTCGGGCGTGTTAAACGCAGTCTTCCACACATCCCCCTCTTTGATGTGAATAAGGTTATTCGCCCCCCGTAGATCAAACTTAGGGAACCACTGGGCCCCCTGAACCTGATTAAAGAGATCAGGAATCAAAGGAAGGGGATACTGGTTCCTTACAGTGACCTTATTCAAGTTACGGTAGTCAATGCATGGCCTAAGACCACCATCCTTCTTCCCTACGAAGAAGAAGCCAGCACCTACCGGAGAAGTAGAGGGGCGAATGTAACCCTTGGCCAGGCATTCCTGGATATACTCTCTCATGGCTTCACGTTCGGGACAAGAAAGATTAAATATCCTACCCTTAGGGAGCTTAGCTCCTGGTACCAATTCGATAGCGCAATCGTATTCTCTATGAGGAGGTAACACTTCAGAGGCCTCCTTAGAGAAAACATCAGCGAAGTCCTGAACAAACTCAGGTAGCGTGTTCACCTGCTCAGGGGGAGAAATAGAATTAACAGCAAAACATGACGTCAAGCATTCATTACCCCATTTGGTAAGCTCCGCAGTATTCCAGTTAAACGTGGGATTATGCAACTGCAACCAGGGAAGGCCTAAAACCAAATCGGACGATAATCCCTGCATCAACAGTACAGAGCACTGCTCCAAATGCATGGAGCCAACAAGGAGTTCAAAAACAGGGGTATGCTGTGTAAAATAACCATTAGCAAGAGGAGTGGAGTCGATACCCACTACCGGGACAGGTTTAGGCAAATCAATCAAAGGCATAGCTAGAGACATAGCAAATTCCACAGACATGATATTAGCAAAAGACCCTGAATCCACGAAGGCACTGCCGGTAGCAGACTTACCACCAAAAGAGACCTGAAAGGGAAGCAAGATTTTATTACGTTTCATATTTACGGGAAATACCTGTGCGCCCAAGTGACCTCCCCGATGATCACTTAGGCGCGGAAGTTTTCCGGCTGCTTATTCTTATGCCTAGGACAGGTGTTCACTTGATGCTTGTCATCCCCACAGTAGAAGCAGAGACCATTCTTCCTGCGGAACTCTCTACGTTGTTGGGGGAACACGGAGGCCCCGAGTTGCATAGGTACCTCCGAGTCTTCCGTGGAAGAACGAAGCAACGGAATCTCGGGAGGCATCATGGGGGAGTCAGAGGAGAAAACACAAAAACGTTCACGTTGTCGTTCCCTAAGACGTCGGTCAAGTCGTACCGCTAAAGCCATAACCTGGTCTAAGGAGTCAGAAGAGGGATAGCTAACTAGCAGGTCTTTCAGGGCGTTCGACAGACCCAACCTAAACTGGCAACTTAAGGCAGGGTCATTCCACCGAGAAGCTACGCACCACTTCCTAAAGTCAGAGCAATACTCCTCAACAGGTCTCTTACCCTGACGTAAGGTCACCAGCTGACTCTCGGCAAAGGCAGTCCTGTCAGTCTCGTCATAAATGAGTCCGAGAGCAGAAAAGAAAAGATCAACGGAGGAAAGTTCAGGGGCGTCAGGAGCCAAGGAGAAGGCCCATTCTTGGGGCCCTTCCTGGAGCCGGGACATAATTATACCCACCCGCTGGCTCTCAGAACCTGAGGAGTGCGGCTTTAAGCGAAAGTAGAGCGTACAACTCTCCCGAAAGGAGAAAAAAGTCCTCCAGTCCCCTGAGAACCGGTCAGGCAACTTGAGGTGGGGTTCAAGAGGTGAGGTGAGGGGCACTACCATGGTAGCGTCAGGCTTGTTGACCCTCTGAGCCAGGGCCTGGACCTGTAGGGAGAGACCCTGCATTTGCTGGGCCAGGGTCTCAAGGGGGTCCATAGTAGTGTCAGGGACCAGGGTAGACTAGGTATATGGGCTTGTGATTATGTAATGATGGGGGTAGGGAAACGGACAAGTGAGCCCTAATCTACCCGCCACTCTGTCCCTGCCTACTTGCAACGACCCGCCCTAGGCGACGGGGTACAACTGGGCGGCGGTCCCTATGCTCAGTAAGTGCACGAGACAAACAGACAAGGGTACACAAAGCTAAGGGAAAAGGGGCAGTTGCCCACGGCAACACCGTGAGCAACAAGAGTGGTGAACGAGCCGAGTCAAACCAGGAGTGTACGAGGTACCAAACGCAGAGCAGGAGAGTAGTCAGTAAGCCAGGGTCAGTATGGAGCAGGATCAAATAGATAGAAGCTGTAGCTGGGCCAGGAAACCACATGAGAAGAATCACAAGCAAAGGAGGAACAGGAAATGCAGGTATAAATAGACAGAGGGCGGGAGCTAGCTCCGTCTGGCCAGGCTGCGATAGGCTCTCCCACTCCTAAGCCTGCCAGCCTGAGTGGTGGAAGCTGGAGTCAGTCTCAGAGACATAGACTCAGGTGCAGACTGATTATCTATGGGCGTATCCACAGAAGTTGTGCCTGGCAGATCCTTTACAGGGTGTTGAAAGATAGAATGATTTCTATATGACTTGATTCAAGGACAGTTTAGACAGTACATGGTAAAGTTTATGTTCTTTGCTGGAATGACCTAAAACCGTATGTAGGTGGTAATTCTTCAGATCACCATCTATCGCTTTCACTCATCCTGCTAAAAGTTCAACATGACTAAGTTTATTGTGTTAGAATGATAGATGCATGGATTTAGTCAGATGGCATTACATAAAGCTTGACATGGTATATTCACAATGCGTTCATAGGGTCCATAGACTCCTACGTGCTAAACTAGTATATGTGAGTATACCTTTTTTTCTGATACAAAGAAAATCGCAACCAGCAGCACTTCTCCATACAGTTGGGCACCACAAAGAAATGTATACTGTGTGGTATCAGTTTTTCTGCAATTCGGTCTATGGCTGACATATGCAACTACAGTTTATGGCATGCAGTTGCATATGTGAGAGGCATCCGTTGGATGTGTACCCCAGTTGTCATGATAGGTGTGGGTACCAGACATGGGTAGAACAAGCTCTTTTGTCAAAATGCACCCTACCACCCTTGGGCCCTGAAGTTCTGCATGATACCTGTCAGATGGACTATTGTTCAGCCCACAGATATAAGCCATGATTCACACAGTAACTTTGACATTTAGCTCTGCTGAACTTGCATGTTATGTTTTTATGTGTTTTGTCCATATATGTATGTACAGTTGTGTCATAAGGCATTATAAGCCACTTAAACACAACATACAGTTGGCTGTATAAAGAAATTTAAAGGCACAATGCATTTTTTTAATCTAGAAATTTTGCCGCCTCCCTCAATGGTGCATTGGGCGGTTGCCTACTAATCCTACCCATCGACCCAGCTGTGGTCTAAGAGTGAGTAAACCCCTTTAATGAGCAGGACTGCAGGGATAATAGTGAGTATTAATTCAGCATTATCTGTCCATAACAGTACATCATTATGCTTTATTACTAAATAGAGACAATATATGAATAGATATTGTCACGATGGGTGCGTGGACCCACTGGGCCGTACCGCCGTAGCAGGATAGCAGCTGGCCAACAGCATACTAAGTCACAGTCCATAGTTTGAATAAGGGTACCTGTGGTAACTTCAGACAGTAGCGATGTGACCCAACGGGACACCGGAGAATGAAGCGGAAGTGAGCGCTGGCGTCTCCTGAGGAGGAGATGCGGGCCAACGCTCACAGATCCATGGCTGCGGCCGTTGGGAGGTGAGTAATCCCGACGGCCACAGCCATGGGTGTAAGGCTGGGTTCACACTACCTATTTTCAGACGTAAACGAGGCATATTATGCCTCGTTTTACGTCTGAAAATAGGGCTACAATACGTCGGCAAACATCTGCCCATTCATCTGAATGGGTTTGCCGACGTACTGTGCAGACAACCTGTCATTTACGCGTCGTCGTTTGACAGCTGTCAAACGACGACGCGTAAAAATACAGCCTCGGCAAAAGAAGTGCAGGACACTTCTTTCAGACGTAATTTGAGCCATTCTTCATTGAACTCAATGAAGCACAGCTCAAAATTTACGGCTGTCATAGAAGCCTCGCAAAATTCGAGGAGGAGCATTTACGTCTGAAACGAGGCAGCTGTTTTCTCCTGGAAACAGTCTGTCTTTTCAGACGTAAATGCCTGCTATCGTGTGAACATACCCTTACAGATATGTCAACAGCAGCTTGTTGATGGTTTTCAGAAAGCTATTGAGACTTTTTCTACACATCACTGAGTAAAAATTATTTAAAAGATATCTGGAAACTAGTAGGTAATAAAGGAATATTACAAAATATTTAAAATGTTATGACTAAGAAGCCAGTATTAATAAATTGTGTAGCTTTACCAAATGTAAAAATTACACATTATCGTCCTTCAAATTATACTTTCAAATATTGCAGTTAACTGTAAGAAATATATCAAGAATTCTGGGTAATGTAGGGGAATTGAAAATTTGCTGCCGATTTCCTGCAAAATACTAGGTAACAGCTTATCATCAAGGGACCCTTCTTACAAAAAGGGATTCTACAAAGTGGAAAACCCCTCAAAGTGATATCTCTCTCCTTTCCACAATTTTTTTATTGTGCAAACTGGAAAACTTTAATGCGCTAGGTACGCTGTACGAGGTCTTTTATTCCATCTGAAAAAAAGCATGCAAGGTCGACCAGTTCAGTTAATATTTAGAACTGGGACAGAAAATAATAAAATCTAGGAAGCCTTCGTACAAAGAAAAATTGATGCATTGCAAGGGGAGAACATTGTTAATCAGTCTTTTCTAGTATTTGTATCTCATAAATTCCTTTTTTCCCTTTCTTTTTTTTTTTTCAAAATGTACTTAGATTCCACAAAATGACACTTTCTGAAAGCAGCTAAATTGCCTATCAGCTCCTTCACACTTCAGAAAATGTGACCCTAAGCACCATGTCAATCGCAATGTACCTCATACTTTGATAATACACTGAAGGATCAAATAGGCTGTTCAGTAGAGGTACCTTTAAGATGCCTGGCATGAGTAAACATTATCAGTCAAAGCCTCTCCCTTATCTCTGGTGCTTTTATTCCATCATTTATACTGCATCTGGAAAGTTGTCTCTGACAGCTCTTCAGAAAAAATTAAATTAATTCTAGGAGAAATAACTGGGGCGCAGAAAGGCCATCTCTTCTGATCCTGTACTGATTGGTTCTTTCTAGAAGTTATTTCAAATCATTAACTCTTAATCTGTAAGAGTATGTACTGCATGAATGGTACAGGCATTAGATGGCTGTGCACAGCACTGCATGGGTTAAGAAGCAGTGTTTTATTTTTCTCTGCAGCTACAAGTCACACACTACACATTAGCCATCCAGCTATTGATATAAAGACTTTGAATCTATAAGATGATAAAACTATTCATCTACTCAAGAGGATTATAGTAAACTGAAGAGTCGTCTCAAGCATCCATCTAAATACTGTACATAACCATAGGATGCACAATAGCAATGTTTAGATAAATAACTATCTATATTGTATTTATTATAGTAAATTGGCTTTCAAACCTAGCTAATAGGAGGGGGACACTTTATGGCATTTGCAAAATGTTTGTCTGTCAAAGAATCATATATATATATATATATATATATATATATATATATATATATATATATATATATACAGTACTGTGCAAAAGTTTTATGCAGTTGTGGAAAAATGCTGCAAAAATAAGAATGCTTTCAGAAATAGAAGTGTTAATAGTTTTTTTTTATCAATTAACAAAATACAAAATGAATTAACTGAATAGAGATCTAAATTAAATAAATATTTGGTGTGACCACTCTTTGACTTCAAAACAGCCTGAATTCCTCTAGGTACACTTGCCCAAAGGCATGGATTTTGTAGGATTATAGTCAGGTGTATGATTAACCAATTATACCAAACAGGTTTTCATATGTAGGTTAAAACACAGTCATTATCTGTAACAATAACAGCTGTGTAGGAGGCTTAGAACTGGTGAGGAACAGTCAAACTCTGCTACAAAGGTGTGGTTGTGGAAGACAGTTTCATGTCACAGCTCCACCATGGCAAGACTGATCACAGCAACAAGAGACAAGGTAGTTATACTGCATCAGCAAGGTCTCTCCCAGGCAAAGATTTCAAAGCAGATTGAGGTTTCAAGCTGTGCTGTTCAAGGTCTTTTGAAGAAGCACAAAGAAATGAACAGCGTTGAGGACCGTAGACGCAGTGGTTGGCTAAGGAAACTTAGTGCAGCAGATGAAAGACACTTCATGCTTACTTCCCTTCGAAGTTGGAAGATGTCCAGCAGTGCTATCAGCTCAGAACTGGCAGAAACCAGTGGGACCCACGTACACCCATCTACTCTTCGGAGAAGTCTGGCCAAAAGTGGTCTTCATGGAAGAATTGCGGCCAAAAAAAACATACCTTCAACATGGAAACAAGACCAAGCGACTCAACTATGTATGAAAACATAGGAACTGGGGTGCAGAAAAATGCGAGTCGTGCTCTGGACTGATGAGTCAAAATGTGAAATATTTGGCTGTAACAGATGCAGTTTTTTCGATGTAGAGCTGGAAAGTGGTACAATACTGAGTGTCTGCAGGCAACAGTGAAGCAAGGTTCCTTGCAAATTTGGGGCTGCATTTCAGCAAATGGAGTTGTGGATTTGATCAGGATTAATGGTGTCCTTAATGCTGAGAAATACAGGCAGCTACTTATCCATCATGCAATACCATCAGGAAGGTGTCAGATTGGCTCCAAATTTATTCTGTAACAGGACATTGACCACAAACATACAGCCAATATCATTAAGAACTACCTTCAGCGTAAAGAAGAACAAAGAGCCCTGGAAGTGATGATATGGCCCCCACAGAACCCTGATCTCAACATCATCGAGTCTGTCTGGGATTACATGTGGAGACAGAAGGATTTGAGGATGCCTGCACCCACAGAAGCTCTGTGGTTAGTTTTCCAAGATGTTTGGAACAACCTCCTTGCCGAATTCCTTCAAAAACTGTGTGCAAGTTCACCTAGAAGAATTGATGCTGTTTTAACGGCAAAGGGTGGTCACACCAAATCTTGATTTAATTTAGATTTCTCTTCTATTCATTCACTTTGTATTCTATTAATTAAAAAAAACAAAAAAAAATACTATTAACACTTCTATTTTTAAAAGCATTGTTACTGTGCAATAGTTCACCACCACTGCCTAATACTTTTGCACACTACTATATATATATATATATATATATATATATACATATATATATATAAATATATATATATATACATATTGTGTGTGTGTATATATATATATATATATATATATATATATATATACATATATATATATATAAATGCACTGTATAAATATAAATATATATATATATATATATATATATATATATATATATATAGTTCATTCTGAAAGTCTTCAGACCCTTTCACTTTATTCACATTTTGCTATGTTTAGCCTCGTTCTAAAATTAAAAAAAATTACGTTTTTCCACATGATTTTGCACTCTATACCCTATAATGACAAAGTGAAAACCGAATTTTAGAAATCTTTGCAAATTTATTAAAAATGAAACATTTCAATTTTGCATGGACATAAGTATTTAGACCCTTTGCTAGGACACTTGAAATTCAGCTCTGGGGACCACTAATTTCTCTAGATCATCTTTGACATGTTTCTACACATTGATTGGTGTCCACCTGAGGTAAATTAATTTGATTGGACATGATTTGCAAAGACACACCCCTGTCTACATAAGGTTTTACAGCTGACATGGCATATCAGAGCAAAAAACAAGCTATGAGGAGGAAAGAACTGCCTGTAGAGCTCATAGACAGGATTGTGTGGAGGCACAGATCTGGAGAAGGGTACAAAAAAATATCTGCTGCAGTGAAAATTCCCAAGAGCACAATGGCCTCCATAATTCTTAAATGGAAGAAGTTTGGAACAACCAGGACTCTTCCTAGATCTGGCCGCCTCACCAAATGGTGACCCAAAGGTCTTTCTGGTTTTACCTCCAAGGATCCTGTGTGCAGATAGGAAAAACTTCCAGAAGGTCAACCATCACTGCAGCACTCCAACAATATGGGCTTTGTGTGGAGTTTGAAAATGGCACCTAAAGGACTCTCAGACCATGAGAAACAAGATTCTGTGGTCTGATGAAACCAAGATTGAATTTTTTTGGCCTCAATTCTAAGCATCATGTCTGGAGGAAATGAGACACTGCCCATGACATGCCCAATATCATCCTTACAGTGAAGCATGGTGGTGGCAGCATCCTGCTGTGGGGATGTTTTTCAGCGGCTGGGACAGGGAGACTGGTCAGGGTTGAAGGAATGATGAATGGAGTAAAATACAGAGATATTCTTAATGAAAACCTGATCCAGAGTGCTCTGGACCTCAGACTGTGCCGAAGGTTTACCTTCTAACAAGACAATGACCCTAAGCACACAGCCAAAACAACACAAGGGTGGCTAGGGCACAACTCTGTGAATGTCCTTGAGTTACCCAATCAGAGCCCTGACTTGAACCCAATCAAACATCTCTGGAGAGACCTGAAATAGGCTGTCCACCGACGGTCCCCATCCAACCTGACAGAGCTTGAGAGGATCTGCAGAGAAGAATGGCAGAAAATCCCCAAATCCATGTGTGCAAACCTTGTGGCATCATACCTAAAAAGACTTTGGGTTTTTCCTTTTCAGAAAATTTGGAAAGGTTACTGACATTATGTTTTCAGTTTGTCATTGTGGGATATTTGAGTGCAGAATGATAGGGAAAAACTGGCATTTTTTATTTTATTTTAGCACAAGGCCTGAACATAACAAAATGTAAAAAAAATAAGAGAGATCTCAAGACTATCCGAATGCATTGTATATACACATTTTGACACCTAACCTTCACACCTAAATGAGCTTGTTGGACATCCAATTCCAAAAGCATGTAAAATGGACCATTTTGCGGCTATAACAGCCTTCACTCTTTTAGAAAGGCTTCCCATAGAGTATGTCTGTGTGAATTTGTGCCTATTCACCCAAATAGCATTTGTGAGGTCAGACAATGATGTTTTCTGACTTGCAATAGGCTTTCCAGTTCATCCCAAAGGTGTTTTATGGGGGTAAGGTCGAGGTTCCGTGGAGGCAACTTAAGTTCTTTCACACAAAACTCGTTAAATCATATCTTTATGGACCTTGTTTTGTGCACTGGGGCACAGTATTGCTGGAACAGAAAAGGGCCTTCCCCAAACTGTTCCCACAAATTTGGAAGCATACAATTGTCCAAAATGTCTTGGTATTCTGTAGCATTTACACTCCCCATTTACTGGAACTAAGGGGCCTAGGCATACCCCTGAAAAACAACCCCAGACAATTATGCCTCCTCCACCAAATTTTACAGTAGGCACAATGCATTACAGTTCTCCTGACATCCACCAAACCTAGATTCGTCCATTAGGCTGCCAGAATGTAAAATGCAATTCATCACTCCAGAGAACATGTTTCCACTGCTCTAGAGTCCAGTGGTGGCATGCTTTACAACACTCCAGCCAATGCTTGTTAGGCGAAATTCACACGACCGTGTGCGTTTTGCGCGCGCAAAAAAAATGCTGCGTTTTGCGCGCGTTGCAGTTCCGTGTGTCATCGGTGAATGGTGCGTTGCTGCGTGATTTTCACGCATATGCCATCCTTATGACACGCGGTTTCGATGCTTAGAAACTGCAATGAATGTGGTGCTTTTTTTTTCTCCTTCATTTATTTAACAACTGTAGCGCGAATCACGCGCGACACATGGAAGTGCTTCCGTGTGCTGTGCGCGATTTTCACGCACCCATTGACTTCAATGGGTGCGTGATGCGCGAAAAATGCCCAAGTATAGGACATGTCGTGAGCTTTACGCAGCGGACAAATGCTGCGTGAAAATCATGGAATGTCTGAACGGCCCTATTGACTAACATAGGTCCGTGCGACTGGGCGTGTTTTTACTTTTTACCAACTGGGCCTTGTGAAGAGAAGTGTATGATGCTGACCGATCAGTGACCAACCAGCGTCATACACTTCTCATGTTCCAGCCCATTGTTACTGTGTGATTGTGCAGTGAAAACAGCTGGGCTGGAACAATGAGAAGTGTATAACGCTGATTGGTCAGCGTCATACACTCCTCTGTACAACGCCCACTTGGTAAAAAGTAAAAACACGCCCAGTTGTCTATTAAGAAACTAATTAGCATAAATCTAAAATTGTTTATAACTTGCTCAAAAATGATTGTTTTTCCAAATAAAAACCACTGTTGTTATCTACATTATAGCGCCGATCACATTATGTAGGAGATAGGGCACTTATAATCTGGTGACAGAGCCTCTTTAAGTCACTGAGCTCTTCAGTATGACCCGTACTACCACCAATGTTTGGCTATAAAGATTGCTTGAGCGTGCGCTTGATTTTATGTACCTGTTTGCAACATATGTGGCTGAAACACATCAGCTCAATAATTCAGGTGTCCACATACCTTTGGCCATATAGTGTTTATATACTTATTATATAGCAGTTATAGCGGCTCCCATGGGTAATCACCGGCATTATTGCTATTCCCGTGCAATCACAGCCACATATATGGTGTTGTTAGTTCAGTTCAGTACAATCCAGGTATTACATCCGAATTATGGAAATTTAAACACAGGTACATCCATCTAAATGAGGCCCAAGTTAAGGTTGAATAAATGGTAAAGAAGGAATGCTTATTATATATAAGACCTGTTGCCTCCAAACAGTTTGTAATTTATTGTAATATAATTTGGCGCAAATTAACCAACCAAATTCTGACATATTCAAGCACAGTTTCGAAAATGAACTGAAATGAAGCGCCTATCATAAATACTACGTTTTGACGTTAACATCATTTTGGACTACGACTAATTACCTTTTCGTTTACAATGAGCAGATGAACTGTGAATATTTATAGGCTATAATTCTAAATATTCTATTTATTAGTAATAAAGCATTACGTTATGATTTTCATATTTGTAGTTTCTGTGGGTTAATTAATCTTTACATTTTAGTGTTTCCAAATGAACATTAATAGCTAAAAAGTGATATATGGTAATTGTAGTAATTATCTTGTTACATTTAAACTTCTTGTCTTGAAATATCTTACCTAGAAAATTTATTTTACTCATACGTAATGAGAAACTAAGCAAATGTAATAAAATTGCTGAAATCAGTTTTGCCATTTCTGCGCAATTCTGATATATGCTTGTGTGACAAACCTGGCCTAATTTCCAAGCTGCAGTGTTGCAACATTTTTGCCCTTTCACATACACCTGTCAGGCAATGTATTCCAAGCACACATCCTCTCATCATTGAGTAATATCTAGGTCATGTCATACCACGTTCCATTTGGTAATCCCAGCACATTTCACATTTTGTGTAACTTTCAGCAGCTTGATATACCCCAACTGCCTCACTGTTTTTCACACTAACCATAAAAAATATAACAATAAGCTTAAAGAAGTACTCCAGCAATATTTATTTTTGCCTATATATTGCAGCATAGGTAATTATTAAAGAATAATGTAGATGCTCCTGTGTATGCCTTGTCTATATCTGTTTTAGTTTATGTGCCATTTATGAATTGTCTGCCATCTTGGATCCTTCTTTAGCTATCAAATGATTCCCCTAATGCAGCCTACATTTCCCATGAAGCTTCTGGCTTTGGCAGAAGCAGAGGGGGCGGAGTCTCATGACACTGTACTTGCTCTGCTCTGAATCCTATCTAAGTACAGCAAGTGATAAATCAGTGATATAAAGCTATATTTTTGTCCTCACACTGCAGAATCTCAGTGTCTCCTTCTATAGCTTCATCCGGTCTCCTCTGCATTCTGCTTGTGATAGATTTCTCCATATCAGTTTTTACACAGGAAGCAGTGTGAAGTTGCATCTCATAGAAATACTCCGGACTTTCTGCACACAGCACTCACCGATAGTATAGGCAGTTAGTATGAGTTTTATAACTATGCAGCTAATCATTGTATGAACGTAACTATTATATCACTGCACTCCTGCTACCTTAGCTAGGGCAGAAATGATCTCTTCATCAGCACTATATGCATGGAGGGACATACAGAGGGACAAGGAGGGTGGAGCTGGGTGGAGAGAGGAGGTGTCTCAGAGCTGCCAGGAGGGATTTGATTTGTGATGATGTAATCCTGTCATTCACAGGAAGTCAGTCACACAGGAGAAAATTACCTCCAGTCTATACATGAGGGCATAGTCTATTTTGGTGGTCAGACTGAGATCAAATGACACAGCCGCCCATAATGAAACGGTTCAAAATGTATAGATGCAACTGTGCTGGAAAGTAACAAATGACAATGCTAGAATACTGTTGGTGAGTTAGCATTAAATGGACAAAAAAAATAAATTGCCGAAGGGCTTGTTTAACGCCTTCACGCACCTGTAAGTGCCATTACGTCCAGGTGTAGTGGGTGATGTTTGGAGCGTGCTCACAGCTGTATTTTACAGCGGACACCCGTGACTAACTGCCAGGAGCAGCGATCGCGCTGTTCCTGGCTGTTTAACCCCTCAAATGCTTCGGTCAATCGCGACTGCAGAATCTAACGCGTTGAAAAGATGGGGGCAGCCCCCTCTGACAGCTCATCGTCCCCCTGCAGTGAGTTCGGGTGGTGACAAAGGTTGTTATGGCAGCCCAGGGGCCCAGGGGACTGCCTTCACTCTGCCTCTGTTAAGCCCTGCCCGTGGCAGGGCTTAATAGAAGCCTTTAAAAATGACGATACACTGCAATACATTAGAGCATTTTAAAAAAAACGGAATAAAAGCGTTTAAAAAAAGCGTTTAAAAAAAACTGAAAAAAATGTTTTAGTAGTGAAAAAAAAATAACAAATTTAATGTTAAAAAAAAAAAAACTTTTCCCATTTTCTCCCTAAAGTAATGTAAAAAATAAAAAAAGTAAACAAAATTGGTATCGCTGCGTCCGTAAAAGTCTGAATATTACAATATAGCCTTATTTAATGTGCACGGTGAACACCGTAAAAAATAAAAACTGTAAAACGCCAAGATCACAGTTTTTTAGTCAACTTAGCTCCTAAAAATGTTTTAATAAAAAGTGATCAAAAAGTTCTACATGACAAAAAATGGTACCGATAAAAACGACAGCTCTTCCCGCAAAAAATAAGCCCACACACCGCTCAATCGGTGAAAAAATAAAAAAGTTATGGCTCTCAGAATGTGGCGACACAAAGCATTTTTTTCTTAACAAAAAGTTTATTATCAATAAAAGTAGTAAAATATAAAAAAAACTATATAAATTTGTTATCACCGTAATCGGATTGAGCCACAGAATAAAGATAAGTTGTTGTTTTTACCGCACGGTGAAAGCCGTAAAAACTAAAACCCAAAAAACAATTGAGGAATCGCAGTATTTTCCAACTTCAGCCCGCAAAGATTTTTTTTTCAGTTTCCCAGTACATTATATGGAACTATAAATGGTGCCAAAAGAAACTACAACTCCTCCTACAAACAATAAGCCCTCACACCACTCTATTGGCTGAAAAATAAAACAAGTTATGACTCTTGGAATGCGGGGAGTGAAAAACGAAATTGAAAAATCAATCGTCCCGAAGGGGTTAAGTAGGGCGGTCTCACTCCTGGGAAAAATGTTTCCCTTAAGCCTTTGCAGCTAGTGATTGGAGCAGCTAGGGACCTGGGTATTGTTCCCGCTAAGCTGCAATACCACTAGATGAATTGTGCATGCATGTAGTGCTAAGTTAAAATAATACTCATTGTGTCCCAAATGTCTAAAAATAAAAAAAAGTAATGTTCTCTTCAAATTACGTGCTGTTCACGTTGTGTTTTTGTTTTGTTTTTTTAACCAATATAGACCCGAAATTCTGTTTTGATTCATTTCATAATATATCTTTAATATCTGAGCTTAGTTTTTCATATACAGAGCCGTGCATCCCATGCTTCGCCTCACATAGTCATAGAGGTTAATGATAAAATTACTGTAGACACATTTATACAGCTTCCACTGAACTCAATAATAAATCAGTCTACTGTAAGCTCCCTTTAGTAACTGCATACAGACAGATTTTTTTATTTTATTTCAGTGTACCTATGTGTAAGCATGCCTCTTTGAGACAACCACCCAAAATTGCAGTAAAAATGGTCTTCATGCTCTCAAACAAGCAGCCAATATACATAGAATATAAGGGGATTCAAAATCCATCAAATAAAACTCTACTCAAGATTAGGGGTGGTCTTCTAAGAGGGATGATCCAAAGTGATAGTATAGCCTATGTATTAAAAAAATAAAATAAAATATATATATATATATGATCAAGAAGTTCATGAAAATTAAATTGCACATACAGTTGTCACGGATTAATGTATTCCCTTTAAAATCACAGTTTACAGCCTTGCTGATACATTTTACTAGCTGTGGGCACTGCTATGAAAAGTTAGCAACAGTTTTTTTGGCCAAATACATTATGTCAATTCAAAAGCTATTCTTGAGAAAGACTTTGGAAGGTTGTAATTGTAACGCTCCGCAGAGCTGACATTTTAGAAGTGCAATAATAGCTGAAAATGTTAACACTTTAAAATAATGTTGCTTGTAGCAATGACAAGGTGATCATTTGGTAATGTACATACTCTGAATAGCATGGTATAAAACAATTTGTACGTTAGACTGAACTCCTTTCAAAGCAAGATCATCTTTTCCTGCAGTTTTTCTACGTGAGCACAGCAGCCAAAACGACTTTTCTGCAAGGCCTTTGAAAAGAGGGACTGGGGTGAATAGGTCACAAGGACAAGTTACCCACTGTCTGACCATTAATGATGGCTGTTTTAATGTCTGCATGTAAGATGCAGGAATTCAAGCAGCAAATTGCTGGTCACAGGGGAGATGAGATAAATCCGCTCACTATGTGCCACTGAAGATGATTGATTTTTAACGGCTCCTGATTAAATACTTTAAATGCTGAAAAATGTCTACCCTCTGCCGTGTAATAACTTTCATTATTAATGCGGCTCGTAAAAGGATAAGCGGAATAGAAAGGAGGGCTGGACTGGGAGTGAAGGAATTAGACTTTTGAAAAATAGTCATTGAGCAAAGGTGGTGAATAGACAATGCGGTGAAAAAGATAGAATAAAATGGAGATGTGTCATTTATGTTCCTTACAGGTTGGCAGAACAAAAATTTGTCAGATTTGAAATATCTTAAGCTTTGCTGGCAACTAAGGGCAAATAAATTTAATAGCAAACCATTGTATCTCACAAAGAATAAAAGAAGGACAAACCAATGAAGACAAGGATGGTTTTATTTTTAATGATCATTATTATTTTGTACCAGAATGTTGGTTTTGACTCTTGGCCATCATTAAAAAGTGATTTTCCATAATGTTAACATAATTGAATTAGTTTTACGGCAAAATCTAGAATTCAAGTGAAATAAGAGTTTTATTTGCATTTTTGACATGCAGGGTCATGAGGAACTGATGCAGTATGATGTAATGGGAGCAGGAGAAGGGAGCAGAGAGAGAAAGACACGGACTCGCTGCCCATAGAAAGAGGGAGCAGGAGCAGAGAGGGAGAGATAGAGAGACAGCTGCTGCCTATAGAAGTCTATGGAGAGGGGAGGGGGAATAAGAGCAGAGTAAGGGTATGTTCACACGGCAGCGTCCGTTACGGCTGATATTACGGGGCTGTTTTCAGGAGAAAACAGCTCCATAATTTCAGCCGTAATGGCATGTTGAGGCGCTGCGTCCATTACGGACGTAAATGGAGCTGTTTTTCCATGGAGTCAATGGAAAACGGCTCCATTTACGTCTGAAGAAGTGACAGGTACTTCTTTGACTCGGGCGTCTTTTTTACTCCCCGTCTTTTGACAGCGGGGCGTAAAAAAAATGACCGTCAGAACAGAACATCGTAAGACCCATGCAAATGAATGGGCAGATGTTTGCCGACGCTATTGAGCCGCATTTTCGGACGGAATTCGGGGCTAAAACGCCCGAATTACGTCCGTAAATAGTGTGTGTGAACCCAGCCTTAGTGAGAGACACAGACACTCTGCCCATAGAAGTCTATGGAGAGGGGAGAAGAGCAGGAGGAAGCAGGGGCAGAGTGAGAAAGACAAAGATAGACGCTGCAGCAGCTTCTGGTAAGAGATATATGTGCTCAATTCCAAGCTACACTACACATCACTGCTGTATAATCTCCCCCATGCTGCTGCAGCATCTATATATATATAGACAGAGATTGGAGAGGAGGATTCTCCTTTTGTATATGTGCTGTGTAAAGAAGACATGATAGCAGTTAGGCTCTGCCCACTAGCTAAGGTAAAACTGAGAATTAGAGAGAGCCTGCAGAGGGAATAATTGCTAACAAAAATGCCATATACATGTCATGTATTGGCCAGAAATAGTGTTATACCTCATGTACACACATATGACGGTTTATTCTGAAAAGTCACCTGTAAATTTAGATACGCATTAATTTATTAATACAGAGTTTAAAAAAATAACTAAAGTTTAAATAGTAACTAAGTCGTTTTTCACACTGGTGTCATGGTTCCTTCAGATAAGTGTCATTGTCCCCTCATGGGCAGACTAGAAAATGCTTTAGTCTAGAAAAAAAATAATAATAATGTGATTGACCCATTATAAGTCAGTAGGATTATAGATCCTTTAGAAAAAATTAAACCCATGATGCCAGTGTGTACAGAACATGGCATCATACTCCCAGAGGCCACTTCGGGCCAATTATAAATGAGCAGGGGTGTAAATATAGAGGGTGCAGTAGTAGCAATTGCACCAGGCCCAGGAGCCTGAGGGTGCCCAAAGGTCACTATGCCACATTAGTAGACCCTCATATTACATTCGGCACATGGTAAGTGGGGGGCCCAGTTACAAATTTAACATTGGGGCCCAGAAGCTTCAACTTACACCAGTATATTGAATAATTTGTTTTACAGCTTGATATTAAACTTTTGTCATAGCTGAGATTATTCTTTAAATGAATCATTAAAGTAAGAAAATAAAGCATAAGTTTCAAAAGTGAGTTCTATTTTTGTTACTTGTTTACTAACATTGAACTGTTTTGAAAACATTTGCAGGTTCCTAATTTTTTTACTCTGACTCCCTTAGGACGCACCAAAGACTAAGCCGTTCAGTTTCACCTCCCCCAAAAAAAAGAAAAAAGAAGAAATCCGGACATAAAAGAAGCCGGTGAGTGGACTTGTTATCCATCTCCCAGTGTTTGCTATGTGCCAGACTAACCTGCTTGGCCAGAGCCACCAGTAGAAGCTAATGATAAATTGGCAACATTTAGAAGCTATTGCTGCTCCTCTGCAATGCGGTAGCTGGATTCTTTCTAATTAGTTTTTTAGACAAATGGAAAGATACTATCTCTAGGCATGAATAAATAGTGCAGTATCCGGGATGTCAGTCAATAAATAGTCCTGAACATAAATTCTGCCATGAAATATAAAGCAGTAGGTGAAGCTCTGTGCTTGTTCAGCTTTGACCTAGCAGAAAACTGCACAGGCTCATTACAGTATAATAAGAATCTGTCTCTAAGTGCCAATGGTTATATATATTCCCTGAATTCAATTAAAATATTTTCAAAAAAAAAAAGTATTTTGCTTCTGAAGTTAGTTTAGATAATTGATGTAAGAAATAGGTGAATTTGAATACATATTTAAATCTTTCGTCCTTGCCACGTTAAAGGGGATATCCTAGAAGTCAGAAAATGAAATGGACATGTGTCTTTTTTCAGCCGTACTAACTATGTAACTATGTAACTATGTAACTATGAAATTGGTGAAGTCTGTGATCTCGAACCACTACTGATTTCCAGAAGGAAAGGGTGTTTCAGAGTGCAGTTACCTCTTGGTCACAACTCACAACTTAGTTATTTTTGTTAAGAAAAAGCTGACACAACATTCTAAGCAAACCACTTTGTTTTAAATGGGCCTTTGCTTAGAATGCAGTGTCATATTGTCCAGGATTAGAAAAAAGGGTACGCATTTTTTCCAGAAGCTTATCTTGTCAATGGATCGAGTCTTGTATTTCATCTCGGCTTCATTGACTCAAATGGGGATAAGCTGCAATACCAGACACAGCCAATGGACAAGAGTGGTGCTGTTTCTGGGGAAAAAAGCAGACAGATTGTTTCATGAGGAACAACTCCTTTCTATATGCCATATAAGGGCATGTAGATGTCATAAAGTGGGGTCCCTACTCAGGACTCTTCTTTCTTAGGCTTCGTTCACATCTGCATCAGGCTTCCATTCATGTGTTCCATCAGACCTTTTCGTCAGGGGAACCCATGAACGGAAACCAAACGGAACCATAGCTTTCCGTTTGCATTAACATTGATTTCAATGGTAATGCTTCCATTGCAATTGGTTTCCATTTGTTTCCGTTCTATAAGGTTTCAGTTTTTTTGGCAGAATCAATAGCGTAGTCAACTGCACTGTTGTTTCTGGCCAAAAAATGTAAACCTTACAAAACGGAAACAAACGGAAACCATTTGCAATGGAAGCATTACCATTGAAATCAATGGTAATGCAAACGGAAAGCTATGCTTTCCAGTTGGTTTTCGTTCATGGGTTCCCGTGACGGAAAGGTCTGACGGAACACATGAACAGAAGCTTGATGCAAATGTGAACGAAGCCTTATATAGAGCAGACATCCACCAACAAAGAGTGTCTTCAACTGGCAGACCTGGCTGTCTATGCTGTATGGCTGCAGCAGCTTCCCTCAGTGATAACATTTAGGCCAGGGCTACTTGGCCACTTTGACCATGACGCAGGTCGCATGGTCAAAGATCGTTGTGTTGCACTGCCTGCATCGCAGGTAATAAAAGTTAATGTGATCGATTTGCGAACCACCGTGTGTTGCGATCGTAACACGACTGTTGTAAGAAATCCGAATCTGCTTTTTTGCAACTATCAGGTCAAAAAGAGGCTACATTCACTTTCATTAACTGCAATGCAGGCAGGGCAACACATCCATTTTTGTGTCGCGGCCATAGTCGTCCTGTAGCCCTAGCCATAATTGTTGAAGTTTCCAGAAGCCGCTCTATGGTAATAACAGATTGTTGCCCGACTGGCTTCAATTTTAAAATTGCAATTTTCCTATAAAAGGTATCATATAGAAAATAAAATGTGCTTTTTTCTATTGCATTTTTATGCATTTTTCTGCATTTTTATCCATTGCATTGGATAAAGATCCACATAAACACTGACATATACCATGCTGCTGTTTAAAAACAATTGCAGCGTGTGAACATAAATTCATAAATTCCCATATACTAATGCTATAGATACATTAAATACAATGGGGGGAAAAAAACACAAAATTGCCTTTTGTGAGCCTGTCCTAAATTGGGTTTCCAAAGATTTATTCTTGTGCCCTACTGGGGGTTATTGTTCATAGAGTGTGAGCAGAGCGTTTGTTAGCAATTCTCATCCTTATAGACATATTCTGTTTACTATATCACTTTAATTTAGTTTATTGGAATCCTTCTACAAATATCCAGCTTTAGTGCTAACGAACATTTTTTTTAAATGACTAAAACACTTTGCTTTTGGCTGCCACAGTATCTTATGTTATATTATCCGTCTTACAAGACTGTAATGCAGGGTATGAGCTCATGCTGCAGTCATTACAGATCACTGGACAGAGAGAAGGAGCTCCCACATCCAATATCCCATACTCCTACTGTCATAGACATGAACATAGCAATAATATTAATATTTAGTGCTCAGTCTTCTTGCTACACAGGGAACATTATTCATGGCTAAGCCACAAGCATTTTGGAAGCGACTGATAAACGCTCCAGACAATCTAATATTCAATCCTTTTATGTACAGTATAATGATTCATTTCTTGTGTGTGGGCAAAATCAATATGAATTAGGTAGCAAAATGTCTAATATAAAAGCTTAGGACGTCCTTCTAATTGAGAGCCTAAGGGATGTATCTTAGGCTAGGCAGAGACTCAGTGATATACAAGTATTTATTACAGTAATCCACTAATAGGTTAATTAACAATAGAGTGCTTCAAAATGTTGTAGCAAAAAGCTTTAGAATTGCCCATTGTAACAAATCAAATTATTGCTTTCATTTTGAAACTTCCTCGGAACAAAAAATAGCTGGAATCGGATTGGCTACATCATGGAATTGTGGAAAGGTTTGAAGAAGACCTGTGTGCTTTCCTGACATGTCTGTTTTAGTAAATACTTGTATTCCACAAAAAATAGCAATGTTCGAGCATTTTTTTTTTTTTTAGAACTCTGCATTGCACCATTCTATTATTCCTCCATATTGGAATAAACTTACAACTGGGTGTTACCACTCCTTTTGTCAATTGTGCATGTTCCACGTGGTCAGCAGTGGTTGGACAGTGGACAGTTACCAGTAGTTTGAAGATTAATTTTTGTTTTTTATACATTGAAATAATCTATTTTTTAGCTTTTTATTGGTCAGGTGGATCCAAACGTACACTGTGCATAAGTATTTAAACATTTACCCTTATGTTTGGATATTTCTGCTATGGACTTCTATTCTAAAAACCATATACTTTATCATACACATTTTGAAAAGCCCTGCACTATATGCTAAAAAAAAAAGTAATCTTTACATTTTGCACAGGAATGCATGCCAGTCCTAATAGAAAGCCACCACACTTATATGTTTGAATATGTATTTATTTATTTTTTTGCACAATTGTTTTTTACCCCTTTAGGACGCAGCCTGTTTTGGCCTTGTGGCACAGCTGATTTTTTCAAATCTGACATGTGTTACTTTATGTGGTAATAGCTTGGGAATGCTTTTACCTATCCAAAGGATTCTGAGATTGTTTTCTCGTGACATATTGTACTTTATGATAGTGGAAAAATGTGGTCGATAAATTCAATATTTATTCGTGAAAAACACCAAAATTGAGAGAAAATTTGCAAAAATTTGCATTTTTCGAAATTTAAATGTATCTGCTTGTAAAACAGATAGTAATACCACACAAAATAGTCAGTAGTTACCATTTCCCATATGTCTACTTTATGTTGGCATCATTTTTTGAACGTCCTTTGATTTTTCTAGGACGTTACAAGGCTTACAACTTTAGCAGCAATTTCTCACATTTTCAAGAAAATTTCAAAAGGCTATTTTTACAGGTACCAGTTTAGTTCTGAAGTGGTTTTGAGGGCCTTATAAATTAGAATCCCCCAATAAATCACCCCATTCTAAAGACTGCACCCCTCAAAGTATTCAAAACAGTATTCAGAAAGTTTCTTAACCCTTTAGGCGTTTCACAGGAAATAAAGCAAAGTAGAGGAGAAATGTACAAATTTCTTTTTATTTTTTTTCCGAAATTAATTTGTAATAAAAAAAAATCTGTAACACAGAAGGTTTTACCAGGGAAACGCAACTCAATATTTATTGCCCAGGTCCTGCAGTTTTTAGCAATATCCCTGTAATGACGGGGGTGGGGAGACAGACAAGTGAGCCCTAATCTACCCGCCACTCAGTCCCTGCCTACTTGCAACGACCCGCCCTAGGCGACGGGGTACAACTGGGCGACGGCCCTACGCTCAATAAGTGCACGACGGACAAACAGACAAGGGTACGCTAGGGGGAGAAAGGAGAAGTTGCCCACGGCAACACCGTGAGCAACAGAGAAGTGAACAAGCCGAGTCAAACCAGGAGTGTACGAGGTACCAAACGCAGAGCAGGAGAGTAGTCAGCAAGCCGGGGTCAATACGAAGCAAGGACAATAGTACAAGAAGCTGCAGCAGGGCCAGGAAACCAAACGAGAAGAAATCACAAGCAAGGAGGAACAGGAAAGGCAGGTATAAATAGACAGAGGGCGGGAGCTAGCTCCGTCTGGCCAGGCTGTGATAGGTTCTCCCACTCCTAAACCTGCCACCCTGAGTGGTGGAAGATGGAGTCAGTCTCACAGACATAGAAGCAGGTGCAGACTGATTATCTATGGGCGTTAACCCCGAAGCTGTGCCTGGCAGATCCTTTACAGTACCCCACCTTTTATGAGGGGCCACCGGACTCTTTCTAAGTGGACCTGGTTTACTGGGGAAACGAAGGTGAAATCTCCTGACCAATATCCCAGCGTGAACATCCCGAGCGGGTACCCAAGTCCTCTCCTCAGGCCTGTATCCTCTCCAATGGACCAGGTACTGGAGGGAGCCTTGGACCATCCTGCTGTCCACAATCTTGGCCACCTAGAATTCTGCCCCCTCAGGGGTGAGAACAGGGACCGGAGGTTTCCTCAAGGGAGCCAAGGACGGGGAGCAGCGTTTAAGGAGGGAGGCATGGAACACGTCGTGTACTCGAAAAGATGGGGGCAACTCCAGTCGGAAGGAGACAGGATTGAGGACTTCAATGACCTTGTACGGCCCTATAAACCGGGGAGCAAACTTCTTGGACGGGACCTTAAGGCGCAAATTTTTAGATGATAGCCACACCAGATCCCCGACCATAAACAAGGGGTTAGCAGAACGTTTTCTATCTGCCTGAGTTTTTTGTATGCTCTGGGACGCCTCTAGGTTCTTCTGAACCTGAGCCCAGACTGTGCACAGTTCCCGACCTCTACCTCGGGATTGTTGTAACTACCAGGTGAAACGGAAGAGAACCGTGGATTAAACCCAAAATACAGAAAAAGGGGGAGACCCCTGACGAGTTACTGACCCGGTTATTAAGGGAAAATTCGGCGAGGGGAATGAATGAGACCCAATCATATTGACAGTCAGAGATAAAACACCTTAAATATTGTTCTAGAGACTGATTAGTCCTCTCAGTTTGGCCATTAGTTTCAGGATGGAAGGCAGAGGAGAAGGACAGATCAATCTCCAACTTTTTACAGAACGCTCTCCAAAACAATGAAACAAATTGTACCCCTCTATCAGAAACAATATTGACAGGGACCCCATGGAAACGCAGGATGTGTTTGACAAAGAAGGTAGCTAACGTCTTAGCATTGGGTAGTTTCTTGAGGGGCACAAAATGGCACATCTTACTGAAGCGGTCTACTACAACCCACACCACCGACTTGCCTTGAGATGGAGGCAAATCGGTGATAAAATCCATGGAGATATGGGTCCAAGGTCTCTGGGGAATGGGCAAAGAACATAGTAAGCCCGCTGGTCGGGACCTGGGAGTCTTGGACCTAGCACAAACTTCACAAGCGGTGACGTAGGCCTTAACGTATTTAGGCAACCCAGGCCACCAATAGTTTCTGGCAATGAGGTGCTTGGTACCCAGGATGCCTGGATGGCCAGATAGTGCAGAGTCATGATTTTCCCTAAGTACTCTTAGCCGGAACTGCAGGGGAACAAACAGCTTGTTCTCAGGAAGGCTCCTGGGAGCTGAACCTTGATCAGACGCAATTTCAGAGACTAAATCAGAATCAATAGCGGAAATGATTATACCTGGAGGCAAAATACAAGCAGGATCTTCCTCCGAAGGAGGGCTGGCCATGAAGCTACGTGACAGTGCATCAGCCTTAACATTTTTAGACCCAGCTCTATAGGTAATCACAAAGTTGAATCTGGTAAAAAATAACGCCCAACGAGCTTGTCTCGGGTTAAGCCTCCGGGCATATTCTAGGAAAACCAGATTCTTGTGGTCGGTAAGGACCGTTACCTGGTGCCTAGCCCCCTCCAGGAAGTGGCGCCACTCTTCAAATGCCCATTTAATGGCTAAGAGTTTGCGGTTGCCAATATCATAGTTACTCTCAGTGGGTGAAAACTTCCTGGAGAAGTAGGCACAGGGACGGAGATGGGTGAGGGACCTGGTACCCTGGGACAAGACAGCCCCCACTCCCACCTCGGACGCGTCAACCTCCACGATAAATGGCTCCATTTGGATGGGCTGAACCAGCACCGGGGCCGAGATAAAGCACTTCTTAAGGACCTCAAAAGCCTGGACAGCCTCAGGAGGCCAGTGGAGGAGATCAGCACCTTTGCGAGTGAGATCCGTAAGAGGCTTAGCGATGACCGAGAAGTTAGCAATAAACCTCCTGTAATAATTAGCGAACCCCAGGAAGCACTGTAACGCCTTCAGGTTGGACCCATTCCGCCACAGCCTGGACCTTGGCAGGGTCCATGCGGAATTCATGAGGAGTGAGGATTTGGCCCAAAAATGGTATCTCCTGCACCCCAAACACACATTTTTCGGTCTTCGCAAACAGTTTGTTTTCTCGAAGGACCTGGAGCACCTTCCTGACATGCTCAATGTGGGAGGACCAGTCCTTGGAAAACACAAGTATGTCATCAAGGTACACTACAAGAAATACCCCCAGGTAATCTCTTAAAATCTCATTTATGAAATTCTGGAAGACCGCGGGAGCATTACACAACCCAAAGGGCATGACAAGGTATTCGAAATGACCTTCGGGCGTGTTAAACGCAGTCTTCCACTCATCCCCCTCTTTGATGCGGATAAGGTTATAAGCCCCCCGTAGATCAAACTTAGAGAACCATTGGGCCCCCTGAACCTGATTAAAGAGATCAGGAATCAGAGGAAGGGGATACTGGTTCCTTACAGTGACCTTATTCAAGCTTCGGTAGTCAATGCATGGCCTAAGACCACCATCCTTCTTCCCTACGAAGAAGAAGCCAGCACCTACCGGAGAAGTAGAGGGGCGAATGTAACCCTTGGCCAGGCATTCCTGGATATACTCTCTCATGGCTTCACGTTCGGGACAAGAGAGATTAAATATCCTACCCTTAGGGAGCTTAGCTCCTGGTACCAAATTGATTGCGCAATCATATTCTCTATGAGGAGGTAACACTTCGGAGGCCTCCTTAGAGAAAACATCGGCGAAGTCCTGAACAAACTCAGGTAGCGTGTTCACCTCCTCAGGGGGAGAAATAGAATTAACAGAAAAACATGACGTCAAGCATTCATTACCCCACTTGGTAAGGTCCCCAGTATTCCAGTCAAACGTGAGATTATGCAACTGCAACCAGGGAAGGCCTAAAACCAAATCGGACGATAATCCCTGCATTAACAGTACAGAGCACTGGTCCAAATGCATGGAGCCAACAAGGAGTTCAAAAACAGGGGTATGCTGTGTAAAATAACCATTATCAAGAGGAGTGGAGTCGATACCCACTACCGGGACAAGTTTAGGCAAATCAATCAAAGGCATAGCTAGAGACATAGCAAATTCCACAGACATGATATTAGCAGAAGACCCTGAATCCACGAAGGCACTGCCGGTAGCAGACCTACCACCAAAAGAGACCTGAAAGGGAAGCAAGATTTTATTACATTTCATATTTACGGGAAATACCTGTGCGCCCAAGTGACCTCCCCGATGATCACTTAGGCGCGGAAGTTCCCCGGCTGCATTCTTACGCTTAGGACAGTTGTTCACTTGATGCTTGTCATCCCCACAGTAGAAGCAGAGACCATTCTTCCTGCTGAAATCTCTACGTTGTTGGGGGGACACGGAGGCCCCGAGTTGCATAGGTACCTCCGAGTCTTCCGGGGAGGAACGAAGCAACGGAACCTCGGGAGGCATCATGGGGGAGTCAGAGGAGAAAACATCAAGACGTTCAAGTCGTCGTTCCCTGAGACGTCGGTCAAGTCGTACCGCTAAAGCCATAACCTGGTCTAGGGAGTCAGAAGAGGGATAACTAACTAGCAGGTCTTTCAGGGCGTTCGACAGACGCAACCTAAACTGGCACCTTAAGGCAGGGTCATTCCACCGAGAAACTACGCACCACTTCCTAAAGTCAGAGCAATACTCCTCAACAGGTCTCTTACCCTGACGTAAGGTCACCAGCTGACTCTCGGCAAAAGCAGTTTTGTCAGTCTCGTCATAGATGAGTCCGAGAGCAGAAAAGAAAAGTTCAACGGAGGAAAGTTCAGGGGTGTCAGGAGCCAAGGAGAAGGCCCATTCTTGGAGCCCTTCCTGGAGCCGGGAAATAATTATACCCACCCGCTGGCTCTCAGAACCTGAGGAGTGGGGCTTTAAACGAAAATAGAGCCTACAACTCTCCCGAAAGGAGAGAAAAGTCTTCCGGTCCCCTGAGAACCGGTCGGGCAACTTGTGGTGGGGTTCAAGAGGTGAGGTGAGGGGGACTACCATGGTAGCATCAGGCTGGTTGACCCTCTGAGCCAGGGCCTGGACCTGTAGGGAGAGACCCTGCATTTGCTGAGCCAGGGTCTCAAGGGGGTCCATAGTGGTGTCAGGGACCAGGGTAGACTAGGTATAGGCTTGTGATTATGTAATGACGGGGGTGGGGAGACAGACAAGTGAGCCCTAATCTACCCGCCACTCAGTCCCTGCCTACTTGCAACGACCCGCCCTAGGCGACGGGGTACAACTGGGCGACGGTCCCTACGCTCAATAAGTGCACGACGGACAAACAGACAAGGGTACACAGAGCTAGGGGGAGAAAGGAGAAGTTGCCCACGGCAACACCGTGAGCAACAGAGAAGTGAACAAGCCGAGTCAAACCAGGAGTGTACGAGGTACCAAACGCAGAGCAGGAGAGTAGTCAGCAAGCCGGGGTCAATACGAAGCAAGGACAATAGTACAAGAAGCTGCAGCAGGGCCAGGAAACCAAACGAGAAGAAATCACAAGCAAGGAGGAACAGGAAAGGCAGGTATAAATAGACAGATGGCGGGAGCTAGCTCCGTCTGGCCAGGCTGTGATAGGTTCTCCCACTCCTAAGCCTGCCACCCTGAGTGGTGGAAGATGGAGCCAGTCTCACAGACATAGAAGCAGGTGCAGACTGATTATGTATGGGCGTTAACCCCCGAAGCTGTGCCTGGCAGATTCTTTACAATCCCACATGTAGCCCTAATGTGCTAATGGACCGAAACACCGGCTTCAGAAGCAAAAGAGCACCTATAGGATTTTGGGTCCTGCTTATTTTTAGATTATATTTTAGGCACCATATCGGGTTTGAAGACGTCTTGTGGTGCCAAAACAGTGGAAACTCCCCAAAAGTGACCCCATTTTGGAAACTAGACCCCTCAAGGAATTTATCTAGGGGTATAGTTAGCACTTTGACCCCTCAGGTATTTTGCTATATTTATTGGAGTTAGTCTGTGAAAATGAAAATCTACTTTTTTTTCTGAAAAAACATAGAAATTTGTAATATTTACAAGGAATAAAGAAGAAAATGCACCCCAACATTTGTAAAGCATCTTCTCCCGATTACAGAAATACCCCATATGTGCTAATAAACTGATGTTTGGACTCACAGCAGGGCTCAGAAGGGAAGAAGCGCCATTAGGATTTTGGAGCACAGATTTTGCTGGATTGGTTTTTAGTGCCATGTCACGTTTGCAACGCCCTGGAGGGACCAAAACAGTGGAAACACCCCAAAACTGACCCCATTTGGGAAACTGCACCCCACAAGGAATTTTTCTAGGAGTACAGTGAGCATTTATACCACACAGGTTTAGTAAAATTAGGCCGTGAAAATGAATATAAACATTTTTGTCCACTAAAATGTTGAATTTTTTCATTTTCACAAGGGATAAAGGAGAAAAAGTCGCCCTAAATTTGTAACGTAATGATTTATTTTTTGTAATATAAATTAATTAACCTTTTTGCTTTTCCATTTTAGTTTTTCACTCCACGCCTTCCAAACGCCATAACTTTTTTATTTTTCCATGAATAGAGGGCTTATTTAAAGTACCATATAATGTACTGGGAAACTGAAAATAAAATTCTTTGCGGGATGAAATTGAAAAAAACTGTGATTCCACCATTGCTTTTTGGGTTTCGTTTTTATCACTTTCACGTGCGGTAAAAACAACAACTTAACTTTATTCTGCGGGTCAATACAATTACGGTGATACCAAATGTAGATATTTTTTTTTATATTTTACTACTTTTACAAAGAAAAAACTATTTGTTAAAAAAAAATTGTTTTGTATCAACACATTCTGAGAGCCATAACTTTTATATTTTTTGGTCGATTGAGCGGTGTGAGGGCTTATTTTTGGCGGGACAAGCTGTTGTTTTTATTGGTATCATTTTTTGGTACATACAACTTTTTGATCACTTTTTATTACATTTTATTTAGAGCTTTGGTCACCAAAAACAGTGATTTTGGCGTTTTAAATTCTTTATTTCTTACGGCGTTCATAATGTGCTATAAATTACAATTTACTGTATTCTGCGGGTCGGTACGATTACGGCGATACCATATGTATATAGTTTTTTTATGTTTTGCAGCGTTTGCACAATAAAATCACTTCTTTATAAAATAATTTATTTTCTGTGTCACCATATTGTGAGAGCCGTAACTTTTTTATTTTTCAGTCAAAATAGCTGTGTAAGGGCTTGTTTTATGCAGGACGGGTTGTAGTTTTTATTGTTACTATTTTGGGGTACATGCGACCTTTTGATCACTTTTTATTCTATATTTTGGGAGGGGTGTGACCAAAAAATAGTGATACTGGCATAGTTTTTAGGCCTCATGCACACGAACGTATTTTTGTCCTCCCGTAAATACTGCCGTAAATACGGGTCCGGTGTCACCCGTATTCCACCCGTATTTACGGGCACGTTTTCGCTGCAACATTACACTGCAGTAATCGGCAGCCCTTCTCTCTATCAGTGCAGGATAGAGAGAAGGGACAGCCCTTTCCGTAATAAAAGTAAAAGAAATTCATACTTACCCGGCCGTTGTCTTGGTGACGCGTCCCTCTCTTGACATCTAGTCCGACCTCCCTGGATGACGCGGCAGTCCATGTGACCGCTGCAGTCAGTGATTGACCTGTGATTGGCTGCAGCGGTCACGTGGGCTGTAACGTCATGCCGGGAGGCCGGACTGGAGGAAGAAGCAGGGAGTTCTCGGTAAGTAGGAAATTCTATTTTTTTCACAGGTTGATCTATATTGTGATTGGAAGTCACTGTCCCTGGTGCTGAAAGAGTTTCTGCCGATCGTTTAACTCTTTCAGCACCCTGGACAGTGACTATTTACTGACGTCGCCTAGCAATGCTCCCGTAATTACGGGTGCACACACGTAGTCACCCGTAATTACGGGAGCCCCATAGACTTCTATGGGCCTGCCCGTGCCGAAATTACGGCCTGCAATAGGACGTGTTCCATATTTTTCAATGGCACGGTCACATTCCCGTAAGCACACTGGGAGGTACCCGTGGCCAATAGAAGTCTATGGGCCCGTAATTACGGCCCGTGATTACGGGCGTTTTTTACGTTCGTGTGCATGGGGCCTTAGTTGTTTTTTGCGGCGTTCACCGTGCGGTAAAAATAAAATTATAGTTTTATAAATTGAGTCGTTACAAACTCGGTCAGACCAAATATGTGTACTGCTTTTTAACGTTTTCATTTTTTTCCTATAATAAGAGACTTATTATAGGAAAAAAAAATCTTTTATTTTTACACTTTTGTAAAACATTTTTATTAACTTTTTTTACTTTTTTCATAACTTTTTATACTTTCATTTTTTTTACCTGCAGCTCTGATCGCTGCTAAAATACATTACACTACCTAGTAGTGTAATGTATTCCAACCGTCAAGCTAGTGGCTGGTCCTCATAGGCTTCCATACATTACAGACCCGGAGGCCGTTTTCTGGCCCCCAGGTGCCATCACAAGCATCAGCAGCCCCCACAATTGCATGGGGGCTGCTGATGTGCTACAAATCCCCTGACGTCCCATTCCCGATGCACAAGGTCACAGACACTGTCACCGACCGTGTGCATCGCGAACAGCAGGCTGGTCCTGATAGGCTTTCGTACATGGCAGACACGGAGGCCATCACGATTTCATTGCGGGGTCTGCCGATGTGCTGGAAACCCCTAAAATGTGGCCATTGCAATAGATCACCGCATTTAAGGGGTTAATTGCCTAAATCAGCGGAAATAAGCCGCTGATCGGCAACAGTGGAGTATCAGCTGTCAGGGACAGCTGGCCTCCTGGTTCCCGGTGCACACTATCACCGACAGTGTGCATCGGGAACTGCGCAGTAACTGTACGTCCCCGTGCGCTAAGACACTGGCCACCCAGACGTACAGTTGCGTCGTGGTGCGCCTAGGGGTTAAACAAAGCAAAGAAAAGTCATGCAAAGTTATCACAGCAAACTGCGAGTGCAAAAAGTCAGGGAACAGCTGGAATCGGTGTAGAAATCCAAAATTCTGATACATATCCTATCAGAATATTAAAGGCAATAAACCCCACCCCCAAAGAATAAAACAATAAATGATAATGGAAGGCACCAATACAAAATATATAGTGATAATAGAATTACCTCACATGAAACCTAATGGGGTTGCCTCATGAAAGATATTTATGACATCCACAGAATATGGAATAAATATCTGATAGATGGCTGATAGATGCAGGACCCATCTCTGGGACCTGCACTTATCTATCAAACTGGGGTCCCTGACCACATTTCCTGTGGTGAGACAGCCACTTGCTGCCTAAACCAGGTGTGGAGTCAGTGCAGAGCAGGACAGGATTTCGGATACAGCCCGTCTTACACTGCACTGAATCTACACAGGGATGCGATGGCCAGCAGCCGCCTCGACAGGTAGGACAGAGTTGGGGAACCCCCATTTGGTAGATAGGTGCAGGTCCCAGAGGTGGAACCTGCATCCTTAAGACTATCTGGTCCATTTTATTAAATAAGGCTAAGCTGCAATACCAGACACGACTAACAGCAGACCATGAACCACCCCTGGCCTGAAGGCGTACATATTACGTTAGATAACCACCCTAATACAACAAAGACAGGAAACTTATATTGTGGATAAAAGTGGGGGGTCGGACACAGCATTATTTAACAAAATGCATATGGAGAACTTTGCCCGTATATAGTTTGTTATTTTTCTAATCACCTAGCATGCCAACGCAGTGGGCATGTCATGGTTGTTTAGTCAGGTGACATGTACGATTCCTTCTGGTCTCAATAGGTAATCTAAAAAACACATGCAATCACTCACAGCACAAAGCAATTTGAAGGCACCTAACGTAGAAACCTAACAAACCAGCAAAATAGGAGGGCGGACAGGAGACGTCTACACTAAGATGTGGAGGTGTCCCAAGAGACCGGTTTCCCTCTGCAGCAAACTTTTATGTAGTTAAAGGTGGACGCCCACCAAGGCTAAGGGCCAATAGTAACAGCAGGTCATAGGGGAACATGACCCTCCTCTTCTTGAAGCGACTGCTGCCAGTCAACAGCTCCCTAGCTTAAAGGGGTTTTTCAGTCCCTAAAAATTGATGGCCTATCCTTAGGATAGGCCATCAATAGCTGATCGCTTGGGGTCTGACTGGTGAGACCAACGCCGATTAGGTATTTTGAAGGGGCCGCAGCGCTGCTTCCCCTTCATTCCAGTCACTGCTCGTATTGTGTATACCCGACATAGCAGTAATGGCGATTCACGGTATAACAACCTTCTCCTATTGCAGTGAATGGGAGAAGGCTGTAGTACTGTGAACCGCCGCTACTGCTGTGACAGCGATTCACAGTACGAGCAGTGACCGGAATAAAGGGAGAGCAGCACTCGTACGAGCGCTGCAGCCCCTTCAAAATAGCTGATCGGCGGGGGTCCCGGCAGTCGAACCCAGAGCGATCAGCTATTGATGGCCTATTCTGAGGATAGCCCATACATTTTTACTGGCTGGAAAACTTCTTTAAAGAGCCGTGGAGTCGAGCAATCCCTGATCACTCAAAGGGTTTTTCAGCTGTTTCTTTTAACATCAGGCTAGTGGGGGAGTTTATGTAATTTAAAATGAAGATAAAAGACAGAGAGAAAAGCATAAATATGTCGTTTTAAGCACGTTACAAATGATGTGCTGCTCCTAATTTCAGAATTTTATGTAGTTTAGTACCTACCTAGAGATGCATTGTGTGAATTATTTTTTACTACCTCTTTAATAGCAGAAATGGTCATGAATCATATTATTGCTCTCCAAAGCCAAGTTTAAGCTCTTTAGTCTTGTCCCTTATAGTGCCCATAAAAAGTATTTACCCCCCTAGGACTTTTCAATATTTTATTGTGTAACTACTTTGAATCACATTGGCGTTAAAGGAGTATTTCAATTTATATTATATCTCAAAAGGGTTGAATGAAAAAGTTCTTTAACTTAGTATGATATGATATATTTTGTTAATATCACACTGCTTTAGCAACTATGCAATGAAAATAGTTGACAAGGGAAATAATGATCTTTAAATATTGAATAAATCACATTTTACGCATCATGCTGCATTTTTATTGCTCTAAAAACAATTACCGTATGTCAGTGTTTATAGGTCAGATCCAAGTGACCAGTTTATAAGTTAATAGCCGACCATGAGATAAAAGCCAAAGAGAGCTGACAGGAGCCAAACTGGCTAGCATCTTTCCTAGCACCACTACCATTTTAGCCTACGGATCGGTAGAGGTCTGACCAATGTGACCCCCACTGATTGAACATTGATGGCATATCCTAACGATATGCCATCAGCTAAAATTTCATTGATCCTACATTGTAGCATAAACTATATATGTAGCATATAGATTATAGTAAATAATGAATATAGCTATCTAATAGTTATATTGATAGATTTATTTTTTATACCTATTTTATCTATTCTGATATTTTTCTAACTGACCTTTTGCATACAATATGATAATCATTACTGATGAGCGACATTTATTCTACACTGATTCTTCCATATGCAAATCCCACTAAATTTGCTGCAAGACGCAAACTTAGGCTCTGTACAAATATGCGTTGTGGCTTCCATTCATAACAGAAGTCACGATGCTCTGCCGAATACGATGTACAACGTATACCAATGCTGCCCGATGGATCCCATTGACTTATAATGAGGTCTGCTGGGATTCCATTGTGGTATGTATGTTAGCATGTCTCTTGTATATGTTTATTTACACGTGTTATCAATGGTGTGGGGGCTTAATTGTCACTGTATGATAAATGTACCATTGGTCTGCTGAAAGTAAGGATCTGTTCTTGTTCCTAGATGCGATAGTTCATCACCAGTTCGGAAAGAAAAAAAGAAGAAAAGTAGCAAAAAGCACAAAAGGGACAGGTAATGTCAGAGTAAACTTGTCTACTAGTTCACACTAATAATTGTTTTAGGCTCTGTCTTTGTAAATGACATTCAGTGGTGACAGTAAACACTTTGTAGTTATTATTTCTTGTGAAATTGTCATGGTCCGTTAGCTTTTACTAACATATGATCATTTAATTTGAAAGAAATTTTTTACTATTAGGTTTCAAGTAAAGCCGTGTAACTGATGAAAAATAACAGACCTATTTTACCTTGATGCTAATCCATTACTAGAAGAACAATGTGCCCAACCCCTGCTACCTTGTTATTGGCATCAGTCTGGTCCATTGAATCCCCTGCTACCTGCTGCCAAATAGGGAATTGAAAGCAAAAAGCTACAGAATTAGACTTCATGTTTTTACTCTCCACATGATGGTGTGTCTTCTGAATTTGTTGGGCATCATCATCATCATCATCATCATCATCATCAAAGGAGTACATATCTTTAGAGAATAATATATAATTGTTCAATAACCCTCTATTCATTTCGTCCTTACCATAACTACAATTGTTTTGCCCATTTACTTCTGCATTTTAAAGTGTAACTAAACGTTCAGCAAACTTCTGACGTGTCATTGTGATATGTCAGAAGTTTTGATTGGTGGGGGTCTGAGCACTGAGCACTAAAATGAAGTGGCAGAAGCGCTCGTGTCAGCGCTTCGCCGCTTTGTTTCTGTTCGGCTTTTTCCGGAAATCAATGTAGCGGTGTACGGACTCAATAGAAAGTCTATGAGCCCGTGCACCGCTACATCGGCTTTCCAGGAAAAGCCAAACAAACGAAGCAGCGAAGCGCTCACACGAGTCCTCTTGCCGCTTCGTTTTAGCGATTAGTGGGAGTCTCAGTGCTCGGACTCGCACCAATCAAAACTTCTGACATGTCACTATGACATGTCAGAAGTTTGTTGAACGTTTAGTTACCCCTTAATCACATAAGCCATCTTCACCTAAACTTTCTACCATGATGACTTTTCAGTATCATTGCGCTGTTTTGGAAGGTTTTTTTAGCTTTTTTTTTCCACTATTTTCTTTGTCACTCCTACGCATGAATAAGATCTATTTGTTATTTTTCGCTATAATTTACAACTTTTCACACTTCCCGCTACTTTTCAAATGTGTCAAGAATAGTGGGCAGGGTTTAGTGGGAAGGGAAATGGCTTCCCATATGCTGACTCATTTATCATCACTTATGCCAGAAATATCGCTGGAGTAGATTTCAATTTCTAACACACAGTCAAAGATGTGCTAAATTTATGAAGAGACCTTCACGTCTTAATAAATTTGGCACACTACTCCAAGACAGTTAAGTTTAAAACTGGTATATGAAATGCCAGTCTTAGTAAATTCCCCCCATAATGTTTTGCACAATGAATATTCATGTATTCATGTATAGTCTGAAATACAGTAGCGGAGTTACATCTCAGGAGCCGTCAGGCTCAGATTATATGGCGCCTTAGATTCCACCCAGTAAGTAGGCCACACCTATATGACTTTAATATGTTTTGCTGCTTTTACAAAACAAAGCAGAACATTGCCGTGCACTTCTCACAACATCTTGCACCCCTGCATTTCTTGTTCGTTCCTGGGTATCTTTAGTGCCATACGTTTTTAAGATATTAATACACATGGGCCTAATTTAACAAAACAGTCTAGAAGAAAAACTGGCCTTGTTACCCATATCAAGCAATCACAGTGCAGCTTTCATTTTTAAAAAGCACTATAACAAATGAAAGCTGTGCTGTGATTGGTTACTATAAGCAACAAAGACAGTTCATCTGTTAGAGAGTTTTTATACATATCAATACATATTTTTCAGTGAATTCATATGTAAATTGTACATTCACAAGTTGACATTCCCCAAAGGTCGCCTTTAGGCACACACTTACCAGCCTTGTTTAGATATAACATTATACTGTTTCTTTATTTTTGGTGCCTCATTTGTCAAAACTGTCTGACAGAAAAGCTGGCCTAGTTACCCAAATCTACCAATCAGAGCTCAGCTTTTATTTCTAATACTTCTCTGGAAAACTCAAAGCTGCATGATAATTGCTTGCTATGAGCAACAGGGACATTTTTGTTTGGAAAGACAGTTTTCATAAATTAAGACTTTAGTACCTACATGTGCAAATCAAAAGGAAGGTTCTTACAGAAAATTCACAATGAGGCGCTTTTCCACCTTCATTTCCCTTTTCCCCTCTTCACATGCTTTGTAGGAAGGAAGGAAGGGTGTCAAGACCTTTATGCCAGTCTCCCATCTTCATTTAATCATTTTCATTGAGGCTTACAGACATGTTACATAGTGATATTTTTTTTGTCTGAAACTATATATGTATATATGAAAAATAAATCAATAAATATGGGCACTCACACTGCCCATTGAGAAAGACAAGTTGTTTTTAAACACCGTTCTATGTTTTTTTTTAGGTCAAATTCAGGGACCAGGAAGAAGAGAAGACACAGGTGAGAGACTTGATATATAATTATAATATTGTCATTATTACATTCATAATATATTTAACTAGCTGTGACTCTTTATAAGGGTATATTCACACTGAGTTTTTTGCAGGCAGAAAAGTCCGCCTCAAAATACCTGCACTTTCTTTGCCGCTTTTATTACGGCGACTTTCGCTGCGTTTTTCGGCCGCGGCCACGAAAACCACTTTCTCTGATTCCCATTGATGTCAATGGGAGGTCAGAGACGGAAACGCGGGAGGACAAAGCATGATGCTTTTTTTCTCCTGCAAACGCGTGTTTTTCTGCTGGCGGGGAAAAAACGCCTCCGTATCCCATTGAAATCAATGGAAGGCTATTTTGGCCGGTTTTTGGCGCGGTTTCTGACGCGGTTTCCACTTGAAAAACAGCGCCAAAAACTGTTTAAACTGGCCCTAACAGGGAAAGCCATTATTAGGAAACACTGTTTAGTATACAATAAAAATGGATCTTGTGATGCATGTCCGGAATCGAGAATGTATGTCACATGAGCCTTTTCACAGCTGCTGACTGGCTGAGAGGGATTCATGTGATGCAATTTTTAGCCCCCCCTGTTTGGCACTTTGAGGGACTGTTTAATGGATGCAATTACATGCACTAGTATAGCAGCGTATCACACCAATTCTCCAATTTAAAGAGGTAAGTATCTTCAAAGCCGGAAACGAAATACTGATGACATTTCCTCCTTTGATTGCTCTCATTTGATTGCTCTCAATTACAGTGTTGTCATGAAGATAATGGGGAGAATTTATTAAGACTGGCGTTTGATACGCCTGTCTTAAGCTAAAAAACACTGGAGTAAGATACGCCCAATTTAGTTAAAAGTGCCAGGAAATCAACTCTACGCCAACTGGGGGCTTGTAAAATTGTATTTGTCTATTCATCTTGTGGATGCAAAGTATATATTATACTTTGGCAATGTGGAAATATCATACAAGACATATAGAGGAAGTATTCAAGGGCGAAAAAAGATAAAGTGTTGGACTCCTAGGCTACTCAACATGTATAGATTCAGTATTAAAGGGGTCCTCTGGTTTTTGCAAATTAATGTTATTTTTTTTTTGTAGAATTAAAAGCCATATAATTTTCTAATATACATTAATTTTTCACAGTTTTCAAGATTTCTGCTTGTTATTATTCCGTAGGAACATTGTCCGGTTCCTGCAAATTAAGTTATTTTTATGTAGAATTAAAAGTTATATAACTTTGCAATATATTTTCTGCATTCATTTCTCAAGGTTTTTAAGATCTTTGCTTGTTGTCATTCATTAGGAACATTAATAATAATAATAATAATAATCTTTATTTATATAGCGCCAACATATTACGCAGCACTTTACAATTTAGAGGGAACATGAAACAAACAATATCAGACATTACATTTCATTTACAATTCAAACCTGGGGAGTGAGGACCCTGCTCGCAAGAGCTTACAATCTATGAGGACATAAGGGAGACACAAAGTGTAATAGTGTTTGTTCTGTACAATGGTCCGGCCATTTTTATACACATGCGGTGGTAACATAAAGCTGAATGAGCCGGTCACCAGCCAGTATCCGTGTATGACGGACATGAAGAGAAGGAGTGTGAGGGAATCTTATTCTGATGACTAATCTAAATGGAGGGCCATGGAAAGGAGTCAGATTAGGGAATGTTATAGGCCTGTCTAAATATATGTGTTTTCAGGGCACGTTTAAAACTGTGGATATTGGGAATTAATCTGATTGTCTGGGGTAGCACATTCCAGAGGACGGGTGCAGCACGAGAGAAATCCTGGAGACGGTAGTGGGAGGTTCGGATTATGGAGGATTTTAATCTAAGGTCGTTGGCAGAACGTAGAGCCCGAGTAGGGTGGTAGACAGAGATGAGGGAGGAGATGTAAGGAGGTGCAGCACTGTGGAGAGCTTTGTTTACAACCAGTGGATGCAAATCTGTCCATGGTCATGTGATGGACACACAGGTGCTGGGATCATTAGAAGACACAGCTTTGATACACTTACTGTAAATGCAACGAGCCGTGCACCTATGTGTCCATCACATGACCATGGACAGAATTTTATTCACTGGAAGTAAACAATAAATGTTCCTACTGAATGACAACAAGTAGTGATCTTGAAAACCAAAAGAAATGAATTCAGAAAGTATATTTCAAAATTATATAACATTTAATTCTACATAAACATAATGTTAATTTGCAGAAACCGGAAAACCCCTTTAATTCTACAATAAAAAGGAGCTTGATCTAAGTATTTATTTAAACGTGTTACAATGAAAGAAAGATGCTGTATAAATCCCACAATGTAAAGGTAAACCAGTCACACTATTGTCCAGCTTTCACTTCTTTTGGAATTGCTAACAATCCAATATTTCTGATCCACAGTTATAGCCTCTACTACTATGATTCATTATTATTAGCTTTATTGCCCTTATTTCTTACGTTCATTATGTCATATTTCTGGCTGCTGAGAAGTATATGATCCCTAAGGTTGTGTTCAAAACTCCCTGCCAAGGAAGACATACAGGAAAATGTAATAAATTGCAATTTGTATGCAGTGTCTGTTTACTGAATAGTGAAATAGTGCTAAGAAATAAACATAGACGGGATAGTGATCAGTTGTAAATAGTTGAAAATGTCGTAGATAAAGAGTTTTTCACAAAAAACAGGCATTATTTGCAAACCGAATATATATTTTAAGGTGGAAATTTCAGATCTCCTGTTCTACTTTTTCTGAGGTCAGTATAGGATGGGGGGGGGGGGGGGGAGAGATACCGAGCCTGAGATATACATATTTTCTCTGATTTAACGTGTTTCCGAGTAAAAGCCATTTAATTGCCTCTAAGAGTCATAGAGAAAGACTGTTCTGTTTTTCCCTGCCCACATAGAGTGATTGGAATGTGTGTTAGGGTATGTTCACACGACAACGCAAAATACGTCTAAAATTACATAGCTGTTTTCAGGCGAAAACAGCGCCTGAATTTCAGACGTTTTTACAAGTGCACGCGTTTTTCGCGGCGTCCATTACGGACGTAATTGGAGCTGTTTTTCAATAGAGTCAATGAAAAACTGCTCCAATTACGTCCCAAGAAGTGTCCTGCCCTTCTTTGACTCGGGCGTAATTTTACGCGCCGTCTTTTGACAGTGATGCGTAAAATTACAGCTCGTCTGCACAGAACATCGTAAGACCCATTGCAAGCAATGGGCAGATGTTTGCCGACGTATTGGAGCCGTCTTTTCAGGCGTAATTCGAAGCGTAAAACGCCTCCATTACGTCTGAAAATAGGTCGTGTACACATACCCTTAAACTTAAACACCATTTTATAGTTTGCAAATAGAATTAATCTTCAAAAAAAGTTGAGACATGTTGCAAATACATTCCATTACTTATATTGAACTGATCCTCATTTACAGTTTGTATTAAATTCCAGAGCTGCATTTAACATTTTACAGGCTTCAGAGCCGAAATCTCTTAGCATTCCCTGACAGCCTAATATCTGGTGATTTGCATTCTAAGAAGTGTAGTCATTACATCAGGCAGTGTACAGTAATATGCAGAGGAAAAACTAATAGTCCTACTGCATTATAGCAGCCTAACAGAGCTGTTAGGTATGTGTCTGTCGACTGAGATGGAAAAAACATTTATAGTCCAGGGACATATATGGTTTATACTGCTGGATGCTGAAAAATAATACATAATAGATATACATTACACCACCCCCTTTGGGGTTATCACCATCACAAGGAGTAATGGCATATCGCTAGGATATGCCATCACTTTCTGATCGGTGGTAGTTTGACTGTCGGGACCCACGCCCATCTTGAGAATGAATGGGCTGTAGTGTTAGTTTAGTACTGGGAACCCTTCACATTTTTTCCCTGCACATTGGCGCTCCCGGCCACCGGCTGTGCAGGGGGTTACAGCAAGTACTGCGGCCCTTTTATTCTCATGATCTGTGGCACTCCTAGCGATATGTCATTACTTTCTGTCATGGGAATATCCCTTTAAGCATATAGAGACTTTTCTTAGTAGTTAGTTGATAAGTATATGTGGAAGTCTAATAATTGTTAACAGTATTTATTAATTGTGTAATCGCACAAATATACGCAATATTTTGTTTGCTGGCAGGCATCAGGGGTAACTACAGGGTCGTGTGCATGGGGCCTTAGGAATTGCAGTTATCGGTATTTTAACCATAATAACGTTATGCTTTAACTCATTGGTGGTCAACTTACCACTTTATTGGGGCCTTAGGTTCAGCCCTTAATTCCATCCAAGGGCCGCACATTACATTTAATGCTCATTGTCGTCGTCCTCGTCCCGTTTGCAATGGACAATCGGTTTTGCATGTGTAACAAGCCTAAAAAATATATAAGTCAATCCAGTTCAGCCTATTATCTGGCATTGTTGATCAATAGGAAGGTAAAAACCCTCATGAGGCAAAAGACAATTGTTGTCATCTTAGGGAAAAATTCTTGCCCGACTCCAGTATGGCAATCAGAATAAATCCCTGGATCAACAGAAATATGAGAAATTAATTGGCAGATTTTCTAAAACTAAGGCACCTGACACACTCCTTTATAACATGAGCAGCTTGTAGAGTTCCTCTTGTTATCCATATGGTCTATGCCTCATTGAACTAATAGATGGGTTCTACAATTGCAAGTGTAGCTGTTCATTTTATAGTACCAAGGTCATTGGACGTTTTATTGCCTGCAGTTTTCAGCACTTACCGAAGAACCACACAGAGATAGGAAGGTAGCACACATATAACAGCTAAACAATGGTCTACAAAGGAAAGGGTAGGAGCAAATGACAGAGGAGATGATAACAAGTTTAACAGAAAATTGCCTCTAATTGGAAAATAGTGCACCTGCAAAGTGGAACAAATAGCACTATTCATTTGAAGAGTGGACTAAGAAAGAAATGTGCTGTTAACTGCTTAGCTATTTTGCTGTCAAGTACGACCCTTTTCTCCTGCTGTACACTGACATTTACACAGTCTACCTGGATGTAGCATCCTTTTGCTTTGGAAGTTAGGGTTTGAATCCTCTGATCTTCCCTTTCTATATATAATACACGATATGGATAAAAGTATTGGGACACCTACACATTACACCTGCAGGAGCTTTTCTGACATCCCATTCTAAATCCATTGGCATTAATATGGCGTTGGTTCCTCCTTTGCAGCTAAACCAGCTATCACTCTTCTGGTAAATCTTTCCACAAGATTTTGGAGTGCGTCTGTGGGAATTTGATTCCATTAATCCAAAAGAGCATTTGTGAGGTCAGACACTGATGTTGGACAAGAGGGGTGTCTTGCAATCTCTCTTCTGGTTTATCCCAAAGATGTTCGATGGGGTTGAGGTCGAGGCACTGGGCGGGCCAGTCAAGTTTTTCCACACCAAACTCACCCAACCATGTCTTTATGGACCTTGCTTTGTGTACTGGGGCTCAGTCATGCTGGAACAGAAAAGGGTCTTCTCCAAACTTTTCCCACAAAGTTGGAAGCATAAAATTGTCCCAAATGTCTTGGTATGCTGAAGCAGTAAGATTTCCTTTCACTGGAACTAAGGGGCCTAGGTTAACCCTGAAAAACAACCCATAGCATTATCCCTCTTCCATTAAACTTTACAGTTGGCACAATGCAGTCAGGCAGGTAACACTCTCCTGGCATTTAACAAACCCAGACTCGTCTATCAGACTAGCAGATAGAGAAGCTTGATTCATCAGTCCACAGAACACGTTTCCACTGCTTCAGAGTCCTGTGGCGGTGTGCTTTACAATATTCAATCTGACACTTGGCATTGTATTTGTAAGGCTTGCATGCAGCTGCGCGGCCATGGAAACCGATGTCATGAATTCCCAGGCACAGTTTTTGTCTGGATGTTAATACCAGAGGAGGTTTGGAACTCTGCAGTTATTGAGTCAGCAGAGTGTTGGCGACTTTTATGCATTATGCGCCTCAGCACTCAGCGACCCCACTCTGTAACTTTATGTGGTCTGCCACTTCATGGTTGAGTTGGTGTGGTTCTTAAATGCTTCCACTTTGCAATAATATCACTCACAGTTGATTGTGGAATATCTAGGAGAAAATAAATTTCATAAAATACAGTACCACGTTGGAATTCAGTGGGATCTGTAGAACGACCCATTCTTTCATAAATATTAGTAAAGGAGTCTGCATGGTTAGGTGCTGGATTTTCTATACCCGTAGTAATGGGACTGAATGAAACACCTAATGTAAAGGATCTGCCAGACAGCTTCTGTGTCGACGCCCGTGTTTAATCAGTCTGCACCTGCTCCTAAGTCTGATAGAGTTACTCGATCTGCTACCACTCAGGCTGGTAGGCTCAGGAGTGGGAGAACCTATCACAGCCTGCGAAGACGGTTCTAGCTCCCACCCTCGGTCTATTTATACCTTCATTTCCTGCTTGTCTCTAGGCCTGTGATTCTTTCCTGTTTCCTGGCTCTGCTGCTCCTGCTATCATTATTGACCTTGCTTCATTTTGACCCTGGCTTTACTGACTATGCTCCTGCTCTGCGTTTGGTACCTCGTACACTCCTGGTTTGACTCGGCTCGTTCACTACTCTTGTTGCTCACGGTCTTGCCGTGGGCAACTGCCCCATTTCCCTTAGCTTCTGTTTACCCTTGTCTGTTTGTCTGTCGTGCACATATTGAGCGTAGGGACCGTCGCCCAGTTGTACGCCGTCGCCTAGGATGGGTCGTGCAAGTAGGCAGGGACTGAGTGGCGGGTAGATTAGAGCTCACCTGTCTTCTCCTTACCCCGTCATTACATAATCACAGGCCCATATACCTTTTCTACCCTGGTCCCTGACACAACTATGGACCCCCTTGAGACCCTGGCTCAGCAAATGCAGGGCCTCTCCCTACAGGTCCAAGCCCTGGCTCAGAGGGGCAACCAGCGTGATGCTACCCTGGTAGTGCCCCCCACCTCACCTCTTGAACCCCACCTCAAGTTGCCTGACCGGTTCTCAGGGGACCGAAAGACTTTTTTCTCCTTTCGGGAGAGTTGTAGGCTCTATTTCCGTCTAAGGCCCCACTCCTCAGGTTCTGAGAGCCAGCGAGTGGGTATAATTATGTCCCGGCTCCAGGACGGGCCCCAAGAATGGGCCTTCTCCTTGGCTCCTGACGCCCCTGAACTTTCCTCTGTTGATTTTTTTTTTTCTGCTCTCGGGCTCATATATGACGAGACTGACAAGACTGCCTTTGCTGAGATTCAGCTGGTGACCTTACGTCAGGGTAAGAGACCCGTTGAGTAGTACTGTTCTGACTTTAGGAAGTGGTGTGTAGCTTCTCGGTGGAATGACCCTGCCTTGAGGTGCCAGTTTAGATTGGGTCTGTCGAACGCCCTGAAAGACCTGTTAGTTAGCTATCCCTCTTCTGACTCTCTAGATCAGGTTAGGACTTTAGCGGTACGTCTTGACCGACGTCTCAGGGAACGACGACTTGAACGTTTTTGTGCTTTCTCCTCTGGCTCCCCCATGATGGCTCCCGAGGTTCCGTTGCTTTGTTCTTGCACTGAAAACTCGGATGAACCAATGCAACTCGGGGCCTCCGTGTCTCCCCAACAACGTAGAGAGCGCCGCAGGAAGAATGGTCTCTGCTTCTACTGTGGGGATGACAAGCATCAAGTGAACAACTGCCCTAGGCGTAAGAATAAGCAGCCGGAAGAACTTCCGCACCTAAGTGACCATCGGGGAGGTCACTTGGACGCACAGGTATTTCCCGTAAATATGAAACCTATTAAGATCTTGCTTTCCTTTCAGGTCTCTTTTGAGGGTAGGTCTGCTACCGGCAGTGCCTTCATGGATTCAGGGTCTTCTGCTAATATTATGTCTGTGGAATTTGCTATGTCTCTAGCTATGCCATTGATTGATATGCCTAAACCTGTCCCGGTAGTGGGTATCGACTCCACTCCACTTGCTAATGGTTATTTTACGCAGCATAACCCTGTTTTTGAACTCCTTGTTGGCTCCATGCATTTGGAGCAGTGCTCTGTACTGGTGATGCAGGGATTATCGTCCGATTTGGTTTTAGGCCTTCCCTGGTTGCAGATGCATAATCCCACGTTTAACTGGAATACTGGGGATCTTACCAAATGGGGTAATGAATGCATGACGTCATGTTTTTCTGTTAATTTTATTTCTCTCCCTGAGGAGGTGAACACTACCTGAGTTTATTCAGGACTTCGCTAATGTTTTTTCTAAAAAGGCCTCCGAAGTGTTACCTCCTCATAGAGAATATGATTGCGCTATCGATTTGGTACCAGGTGCTAAGCTCCCTAAGGGTAGGATATTTAATCTCTCTTGTCCGGAACGTGAAGCCATGAGAGAATATATCCAGGAATGCCTGGCCAAGGGTTACATTCGCCCCTTTACTTCTATGGTAGGTGCTGGCTTCTTCTTCGTAGGGAAGAAGGATGGTGGTCTTAGGCCGTGCATCGATTACCGAAATTTGAATAAGGTCACTGTAAGGAACCAGTATCCCCTTCCTTTGATTCCTGATCTCTTCAATCAGGTTCAGGGGGCCCAATGGTTTTCTAAGTTTGATCTTCGGGGGGCTTATAACCTTATCCGCATCAGAGAGGGGGATGAGTGGAAGACTGCGTTTAACACGCCCGAAGGTCATTTCGAATACCTCGTCATGCCCTTTGGGTTGTGTAATGCTCCCGCGGTCTTCCAGAATTTCATAAATGAGATTTTAAGAGACTACCTGGGGTTATTTCTTGTAGTGTACCTTGATGACATACTTGTGTTTTCCAAGGACTGGTCCTCCCACATTGAGCATGTCAGGAAGGTGCTCCAGGCCCTTCGGGAAAACAAACTCTTTGCTAAAACCGAAAAATGTGTGTTTGGGGTGCAGGAGATACCATTTTTGTGTCTAATCCTCACTCCTCATGAATTCCGCTTGGACCCTGCCAAGGTTCAGGCTGTGGCTGAATGGGTCCAACCTGCCTCCCTGCAGGCATTACAGTGCTTCCCGGGGTTTGCTAATTATTACAGGAGATTTATTGCTAACTTCTCTGTCATCGCTAAGCCTCTTACGGATCTTACTCGCAAAGGTGCTGATCTCCTCCACTGGCCTCCAGACGCGGTCCAGGCTTTTGAGGTCCTTAAGAAGTGCTTTATCTTGGCCCCAGTGCTGATTCAGCCTAACCAAATGGAGCCATTCATTGTGGAGGTTGATGCCTCCGACGTGGGAGTGGGCGCTGTCTTGTCCCAGGGTACCAGGTCCCTCACCCATCTCCGTCCCTGTGCCTACTTCTCCAGGAAGTTCTCGCCCACTGAGAGTAACTATGACATTGGCAACCGTGAACTCTTAGCCATTAAATGGGCATTTGAAGAGTTGCGCCACTTCCTGGAGGGGGCTAGGCACCAGGGAACGGTCCTTACCGACCACAAGAATCTGGTTTTCCTAGAATCTGCCCGGAGGCTAAACCCGAGACAAGCTCGATGGGCATTGTTTTTTACTAGATTCAACTTTTTGGTCACCTATAAATATTAAAGCTGATGCACTGTCGCGTAGCTTCATGGCCAGCCCTCCTTCGGAGGAAAATCCTGCCTGTGTTTTGCCCCCAGGTATAATAATTTCCTCTGTTGATTCTGACTTAGTCTCTGAAATTGCGGCTGATCAAGGTTCAGCTCCCGGAACCTTCCTGAGAACAAGCTGTTTGTTCCGCTGCAATTCCGGCTAAGGGTACTCAGGGAAAATTATGACTCTGCACTATCTGGCCATCCAGGCATCCTGGGTACCAAGCACCTCATTACCAGAAACTATTGGTGGCCTGGGTTGCCTAAAGACGTTAAGGCCTACGTCGCCGCTTGTGAAATTTGTGCTAGGTCCAAGACTCCCAGGTCCCGACCAGCGGGCTTACTATTTTTTTTGCCCATTCCCCAGAGACCTTGGACCCATATCTCCATGGATTTTATCACCGATCTGCCTCCATCTCAAGGCAAGTCGGTGGTGTGGGTATTAGTAGACCGCTTCAGTAAGATGTGCCACTTTGTGCCCCTCAAGAAACTACCCAATGCTAAGACGTTAGCTACCTTGTTTGTCAAACACATCCTGCGTCTCCATGGGGTTCCTGTCAATATAGTTTCTGACAGAGGGGTACAATTTGTTTCATTGTTTTGGAGAGCTTTCTGTAAAAAGTTGGAGATTGATCTGTCCTTCTCCTCGGCCTTCCATCCTGAAACTAATGGCCAAACTGAGAGGACTAATGAGTCTCTAGAACAATATTTAAGGTGTTTTATCTCTGACTGTCAATATGATTGAGTCTCCTTCATTTCCCCCGCCGAATTTTCCCTTAATAACCGGGTCAGTAACTCGTCAGGGGTCTCCCCCTTTTTCTGTAATTTTGGGTTTAATCCACGGTTCTCCTCCATTTTACCTGGTGGTTCCAACAATCCAGAGATAGATTTCGTTCATCGGGAACCTAGAGGCGTCCCAGAGCATACAAAAGGCAGATAGAAGACGTTCTGCTAAACCCTTGTTTGTGGTCGGGGATCTGGTGTGGCTGTCTTCAAAAAATTTGCGCCTTAAAGTCCCATCCAAAAAATTTGCTCCCCGGTATATAGGGCCGTACAAGGTCATTGAGGTCCTTAACCCTGTCTCCTTCCTACTGGAGTTACCCCCGTCTTTTTGACTATACGACATGTTTCATGCCTCCCTCCTGAAACGCTGCTCCCCGTCCTTGGCTACCTCGAGGAAACCTCCGATCCCTGTTCTCACTGAAGGGGTAGAATTCGAGGTGGCCAAGATTGTGGACAGCAGGATGGTCCAAGGCTACCTCCAGTACCTGGTCCATTGGAGAGGATACGGGCCGTAGGAGAGGACTTGGGTACCCGCCCGGGATGTTCACGCTGGGGTATTGCTCAGGAGGTTCCATCTTTGGTTCCCCAATAAGCCAGGTCCACCTAGAAAGGGTCCAGTGGCCCCTCATAAAAGGGGGGTACTGTAAAGGATCTGCCAGACACAGCTTCTGTGTCGACGCCCGTGGTTAATCAGTCTGCTCCTGCTCCTAAGTCTGATAGAGTAACTTGATATGCTACCACTCAGGCTGGTAGGCTCAGGAGTGGGAGAACCTATCACAGCCTGGCCGGACGGTTTTATCTCCCGCCCTCGGTCTATTTATACCTCCTGCTTGTCTCTGCCTGTGATTCTTTCCTGTTTCCTGGCTCTGCTGCTCCTGCTATCATTATTGACCTTGCTTCATTTTGACCCTGGCTTTACTGACTACGCTCCTGCTCTGCGTTTGGTACCTCGTACACTCCTGGTGTGACTCGGCTCATTCACTACTCTTGTTGCTCACGGTCTTGCTGTGGGCAACTGCCCCATTTCCCTTAGCTTCTGTTTACCCTTGTCTGTTTGTCTGTCGTGCACATATTGAGCGTAGGGACCGTCGCAAAGTTGTACGCTGTCGCCTAGGACGGGCCGTGCAAGTAGGTAGGGACTGAGTGGCGGGTAGATTAGGGCTCACCTGTCGTCTCCCTACTTCGTCATTACACCTAAATTCAATGATTAAGAGGTATGTCCCATAACTAAATATGGGACACACATATACTGTATATATATATATATATATATACTACCGTTCAAAAGTTTGTGGTCACCCAGACAATTTTGTGTTTTCCATGAAAACTCACACTTATATTTATCAAATGAGTTGCAAAATGACTAGAAAATATAGTCAAGACATTGACAAGGTTAGAAATAATGATTTTTATTTGAAATAATAATTTTCTCCTTCAAACTTTGCTTTCGTCAAAGGATGCTCCATTTGCAGCAATTACAGCATTGCAGACCTTTTGCATTCTAGCTGTTAATTTGCTGAGGTAATCGGGAGAAATTTCACCCCATGCTTCCAGAAGCCCCTCCCACAAGTTGGATTGGCTTGATGGGCACTTCTTGCGTACCATACGGTCAAGCTGCTCCCACAACAGCTCTATGGGGTTGAGATCTGGTGACTGCGCAGGCCACTCCATTACAGATAGAATACCAGCTGCCTGCTTCTTCCCTAAATAGTTCTTGCATAATTTGGAGGTGTGCTTTGGGTCATTGTCCTGTTGTAGGATGAAATTGGCTCCAATCAAGCGCTGTCCACAGGGTATGGCATGGCGCTGCAAAATAGGGTGATAGCCTTTCTTATTCAAAATCCCTTTTACCTTGTACAAATCTCCCACTTTACCAGCACCAAAGCAACCCCAGAACAAGAATAGACTGTCGAGTTTCACATGAAAGCTCTCTTTTTCTAGCCAATTTGAGAGTTTAATCGAACCCACAAATGTAATGCTCCAGATTCTCAACTAGCTCAAAGGAAGGTCAGTTTTATAGCTCCTCTAAACAGCAAAACTTTTTACAGCGGTGCTAACATAATTGCACAAGGGTTTTCAAGTGTTTTCTAATCATCCATTAGCCTTCTAACACAGTTCGCAAACACAATGTACCATTAGAACACTGGAGTGATGGTTGCTGGAAATGGGCCTCTATACACCTATGTAGATATTGCATTAAAAACCAGACGTTTGCAGCTAGAATAGTCATTTAGCACATTAACAATGTATAGAGTGTATTTCTGATTAATTTAAGGTTATCTTCATTGAAAAAAACTGTGCTTTTCTTGCAAAAATAAGGAAATTTTTAAGTGACTCTAAACTTTTGAACGGTAGTGTATATATTTCTTCTTCAGAAAATAAAAAGACTGTATAAATAAGCTGAACATATTTTCTAACCACATCACCTACAAAAAAGGTACACAGACTAACAAGTTGAATATTATAAATAAATCACCTTTATTGAAAAACATCAACACATTATAAAATTCCAGTAAAATTTTTTAGAAAATGTCATTGACAATAAAGCGATCACTCATTCCATTACATAATTTGCTAAATTTAGCAGTTTTGAGGGCTCAAAACTGCTGACAGGGAGATATAAGGGAGGGGAAGGGCATTCTAAACTTATCTTTTTCTTCGGTCATGCAAGTTGCATGACTAAGAAACCGACCGCGGTGGTCGCAAGTGCAATTCTTTGCTCTGAGTGACGGCTTGAGCAGCCAATCAAAGCTGTCGCTCAGAGGAGAGGGGCGGGGCTTGTAATGTGCAGCGCATCAAGTACTTTCACAACATGCTTGTACATTTAAAATGGCCTATATCACCCTCCCAACAGTTTTAAGGCCTCAAAAATACTGACAGGTTCAGCTATAAATGGGGCTGAGTTGCAGTACCAGGCCCATCAATATGTATGGATGAGCTGTTTCCCTACATAAGCATTAAAGGGGCCACAGTTCTCGCTGGACTGCTCTAGTTCCTTCCTTCGATCTCACATTGATGGACTATCTTAAGAATAGGCCATACATTTTTTCCCCAGAAAAACCCTTTAACTGCAAAATATATGTAATATGTATTGGTCATTTTCTGTGCAAAATTGACAACGACTTTGAGGAATATTGCACAGGACCAACAGCTACAACAGCCACATTATACCATGGCTTTCAGACTTATCCTAGTTGTAGTGGTTGTTAAAAAATTATTTTTGTTACTCATTTATTTATGCAACTCATTATGGGACTATTTGTTTATCATATACTGTATATCTCATCCATATGAAAAACTAAACATTTTTCATATTAAGGTAGACTTTGTTCACAGCAGCTAATGGACAACATTTGAGTAAATAAACATTATTCCCCAGGAACTGTGATCCCCAATAGCGGAAAAAAAACAAAACTCTATAATTGGAATTTTGAAACTTTTAGCCCTCGTGAATTTTTGTGGATAAATTGTGGACCTATTCACTTCTATGGCTCCGTGCACACGACCATGGTTTGAACGTATCCGTTTGGGAGCTACAAATCCGGACCGCAAAAACTCAGGACAAGTAATTTTAAGGTCCAGATTTGCGGATTCACCAATACTGGTGAATTGTTGTGGAGCCGTGTGCCCTAATGATACACGGATGCACAACAAAAGTATTTTGCGGACTGATGGACCGCAACGGACCAGTGGTCTTGCAAACTGCAAAACCAATGCGGTCGTGTGCATGAGGCCTAAGGGTCTGTTCATACTAAGTTTTTTGTAGGCCGAAAATTCTGCCTCAAAATTCCATCTGGAATTTTGAGGCAGATTTTGATCTGCCTGCACGTCAATTGCCGCGTTTTTCACAGCGTTTTTTGCTGCATTTTTCGCCCGCGGCCATTGAGCGCCACGGGCAAAAACGCTGCGAGAGCCGCTTTCTCTGCTTCCCGTTGATGTCAGTGGGAGGTCAGAGACGTAAATGCCCGAAGAAAGGGCATGTCGCTTCTTTTTGAATGGGAGGCGTTTTCGGAAGTTTTTTGGCACATTTTCCAACGTGGTTTCCGTAAAAAAACCTCAGTGTGAACAGGACCTTAGTGTTATTTTTGTTGTGTTTAGATATTTCTCGAGAATTCCTTAAATATTTTTATTAGCACACATTATAAAAACGACATTAGTGTCTAAATAATCCAGCAGTACTTAGTTCAAAACTAAGGGTTGTCCCTCTAAGGCTATGTTCACACGGAGTATTTTGGGGGAGGAATATCTGCCTCAAAATTCAGTTTGGAACTTTGAGGCAGATATTCCTCTCCCTGCACGCCGATTTTCGCGGCAATTATCGCGCCGTTTTTCGCCCGGGGCCATTGAGCGGCGCGGGCATAAAACAGCGAGAAATACGCTTTCTCCTGCCTCCCATTGAAGTCAATGGGAGGTCGGAGGCGGAAGCGCCCGAAGATAGTGCATGTCGCTTCTTTTTCCCGCGAGGCAGTTTTACTGCTCGCGGGAAAAAGACGCCGACGCCTCCCATTGAAATCAATGGGAGGCGTTCTCGGGCCGTTTCTGCCGAGTTTTGCGACGCGGTTTCCGCATCAAAAAACTCGGCAAAATACCCCTATGGCTGGGTTCACACTGAATTTTTTGACGCAAAACTCACCAGAAATGCCTCCCATTGATTTCAATGGGAGGCGGAGGTGGTGGTATTACCTTCGCGCGATTACGCCTCTAACCACCCATTGACATCAATGGGAGGCAGAGAAAGCGTAATTTGCAGTGTTTTATGCCCGCGGCGCTCAATGGCCGCGGGTGAAAAACGGCGTTCAGGCAGAGGAAAATCTGCTTCAAACTTCCAAACAGAATTTTGAGGCAGATTTTCCGCCTGCAAAAAACTCTGTGTGAACCCAGCCTTAGGGGGAGTTCACACAGAGTTTTTTGACGCAGAAACCGCATCGTAAAACGCGCCAAAAAACGGCCAAAAATGCCTCCCATTGATTTCAATAGAAGGCGGAGGCGTTTTTTCCCGCGGGTGGAAAAAACGGCTCGCGGGAAGAAGGGACATGCTTTATCTTCGGGCGTTTACGCCTCTGACCTCCCATTGACATCAATGGGGGGCAGAGAAAGCGTATTTCGCAGCGTTGTTTGGCCGCGGGCGAAAAACGCAGTGAAAATCGGCGTGCAGGCAGAGCTAAATCTGCCTCAAAATTCCAAACTGAATTTTGAGGCAAATTTTCTGCCTGCAAAAAACTCTGTGTGAACGCAGCCAAAGGACTCATGCACACGAACGTATTTTTTTCCTCCCTTAAATACTGGCGTAAATACGGGTCCTTGGTCACACGTATTCGACCTGTATTGCACCAGTATTTACGGACCCGTGCCCGTAAATACGGGTCCGGTGTCACCAGTATTCCACCCGTATTTATGGGCGCATTTTCGATGCAAAATTGCACTACACTAATCGGTAGCTCTTCTCTCCATGAGTGCAGGATAGAGAGAAGGGGCAGCCCTTTCCGCAGTAACAGTAAAAGAAATTCATGCTTACCCGGCCGTTGTCTTGGTGACGCGTCCCTCTTTCGACATCCAGCCAGACCTCCCTGGATGACGCGGCCGTCCATGTGACCGCTGCAGCCTGTGATTGGCTGCAGCGATCACATAGGCTGAAACGTCATCCCAGGAGGCCGGGCTGGAGGAAGAAGCAGGGAGTTCTGATTAAGTATGAACGTCTTTTTTTTTTTTACAGGTTGATCTATATTGTGATCGGTAGTTTCTGTCCAGGGTGCTGAAAGAGTTACTGCTGATAGTTTAACTCTTTCAGCACCCTGGACAGTGACTATCCCCTGGCGTCGCCTAGCAACGCTCCCGTAATTACGGGTGCACACACGTAGTCATCCGTAATTACGGGAGCCCCATAGACTTCTATGGGCCTGCCCGTGCCGTAATTACGGCCTAAAATAGGACATGCTCTATATTTTTCAACGGCACGGGCACCTTCCCGTAAGCATATGGGTAGGTACCCGTGGCCAATAGAACTCTATGGGCCCGTAATCACGGGCCGTAATTACGGCCCGTAATTACGGGCGTTTTTACGTTCGTGTGCATGAGGCCTAAAATAGGGATATTTGGGAGGATTGGCATTGCATGAGCAGCCATAGACTTTTAATAATAAACATGTTCAGTTGTAACAATTTTTTGTCTTCAACTTGGTAACAACATACTCGGAAACATCTTACTATATGTAAATGCTAAAATGTTCTCATGCTGCTCAATCACATACAATCACTAACAGGTTCCATCTATGCAAAAACAAGAGAACATTTTTGAATTACAATATAATTTAGCTTCTTATGAAAATATGAAATGGTACACTGCTACACTGTGCAGTCATTGTATTGCGCGGCCTAACTAGTAATAGTGTCATTCCTCTACACATATGATTTTTTCATTTTGTACAAAATCTCATGATGAATTCAGCAGATATTATAAAGGCTATTAGGCTAATGTGCTCTCGATGTTTCTTCTACAAAATACCTTAATTTGAGAATCAAGTGTAACTTGGGCATTACATAGTAATAAAAACAATATGATTGTTTGGTTAGTTCTTCTCCAGGAACGAAAATGTTTGTTTATTTTTATTGCAAGACAGATGTATTATCTTTTTATTTCCAATGTTTTTATTGCCCATGTAGTGTGTAGCATATGTGAAATGCATTGACCACTCATTTAACACACTAGGGCATGGGCGTAACTAGGAAAGACTGGGCCCCATAGCAAACTCTTAACCGGGCCCCCCCCGGGTGCCACAAGCAGCCCCCCTTATAAATAGTGCCCCTGTAGAATGTGCCATACAGCCCCCCTGTAGACAGTGCTATATAGCCCCGCCTATAGACAGTGTAACACCTCCCCCTTGTAGATAGTGCCATACAGCCCCCCTGTAGATATCACCATAAAGCCCCCACTGTATATAGCGCTGTACAGCTCCCACTGTATATAGTGTCACACAGCCCCACTCCCTTGTATACAGTGCCACACAGCCCCCCCTTAGTAGAAAGTGCAGCACACAGACCCCTGTAGATTGCGCCACACTCTGCCCCCTGTAGATAGAGCTGCAGCCCTCCCCTTGTAAATAGTGCCATACAGTTCCCCCATGTGTATAGTGCCACACAGCTCCCCCTTGTGTATAGTGCCACGTAGCTCCCCCTTGTGTATAGTGCCACACAGCCCCCCTTTGTGTATAGAGCCACACAGCCCCCCCTTGTGTATAGTGCCACAAGGCAATGGCGCATCCGAGAAAGTTGTATAAGCCAGTGAGATGTCACTCAAACATGGAAAGTTGGGTTTGGAGTCCGGACTGTGTGACTCTTTAGGATAGCGGCACCGCCCCATGACCCTCTAATGAGTAATTAGCATATAGTGTGCGCCGTTTTAAAAGTGGATTTTAAGAAGTTTGCTGCATCTGAAAAAAACATACAAGGGAATGTTTGGAAATATTGTCAGGTCTTGTATTACCGCATGGTGGTGATTCAAGGGGTTAAAACTACTTGACAGATTCCCATTAAATATACAATGAATTGAGAACAATTCCATCTGCCCTACAATTTTGTTATTATAAATATATCCTATATAATTACAGCAGCAGGACCAAGCTCTGACATGTATACAGTACCAGAACCAAGCTCAGTACATATATACAGCACCAGAACAAAGCTTTGACATATATACAGTACCAGAACCAAGCTCAGTAAATAAACACAGCACTAGAACCAAACTCTGACATATATACAGCACAAGAACAAAGCTCAGTACATATATACAGCACTAGAACCAAGCCCATACATATATACAGCACCAGAACAAACCTCAGTACATAAATAAGGCACCAGAACCAAGCTCAGTACATAAATACAGCACCAGAACCAAGATCAGTACATATATACAGCACCAGAACAAAACTCATTACATATATACACAGCACCAAAACCAATCTCATACGTATATACAGCACCAGAACCAAGCTCAGTACTTACATACAGCATCAGAACCAAGATCAGTAAATATATACAACTCCAGAACAAATACAGCTCAATTTAGTGCAACACCTGCCATATAACTTTGTATGGCGTAAAACTACAGCTCCCAGCATGGCCTGAACAATAGTAAGGATATGCTGGGAGATGCTGTTTCCCCCAAAAAATCATACCACCATCGTCTCGCTGCAGATCACACAGTGACTACAATACTGATTAGAGGCAGAATAAACATTTACATTAAGTGACTCACCGGTGACGTCTCAGATTCTAGTTCTTTTCTTCTCCCTCCAGTCCAGACATCTATGATGGATTTCTACCGGCCATGACCCATTTCTGCAATTTTCCGCTCAAATGTTTTCAGCTTCTCACTTTTAAAACATTTCTGCACCTATAAATGAAGTTAAAGTTCTCAACACCTCTAAATTTAATAAAGCACCATATGCTGCACCTCTAACTATAATAGCGCCATACACTGTGTCCCTGATTATAATAGAACCATACACTGTCACACACACACACACACACACACACCGTGCCACCTGTAGATAGTGCCCCCATAGCCCCCTGTAGACAGTGACCCCCATAGAGCCTCTGTAGATAGTGACCTACATAGAAGCCCCTGTAGATAGTGTCCTACATAGAAGCCCCTGTAGATAGTGCCAACATATGGACTCCAGAGCTGCAAAGCAATAGTGCCAACCACTGAGCCACCGTGCTGCCCTACATATATCTTCCCCTATAGATAGTGCTACACGTATAGCCCACCTCTGTAGATAGTGTCTCACATATAGCTCCCCCTGTATATAGTGTCCCACATATAGCCCACCCCTGTAGACTGTGCACTACATATAGCCACCCTGTTGCTAGTGTCCCACGGGTAACCCACCCCTGTATATAGTGTCCCACAAATAGCCCACCCCTATAGAAAGTACCCTAAAAAAATAGCTCCCCTATAGATAGTGCTCTACATATAGCCCACCCCTGTATAGAGTCTAATATATAGTGCACCACATATAGACCCCCTGTAGATAGTGCCCCACATCCCCGCATATAGACCCCCCCTGTAGATAGCGGCCCACATATAGAGACCCCTGTATAGAGTGGCCCACATATAGAGCCCCCTGTATACAGTGGCCCACATATAGAGCCCCCTGTATATAGTGGCCCACATCCCCACATATAGACCCCCCCTCTAGATTGTGCCCCACATATAAACCGCCCCTGTAGCTAGTGCCCCACATATAGACCCCCCTGTATATAGTGGCCCACATATAGACAACCCCCCTGTAGATAGAGCCCCCACTATAGATAATGCCACTCACAGTTTTATGAGAAAAAATATATAAACTTGACATGATCCCGTTCCCACGCTGTTCACTGGCGATGCAGACATGCTCTCGCCTGAGCAGGTCTGCTGGAGCTGAACGAGCGTCGTCCAATGACGCTGATTGGCGGGGCAGAATGACTTGCCCCGTCAATCAGCGTCATTGTAAGGCACTCGAATATGCAACTCAGCTCTCTACTCACTGAAATATCTCAACAAGGAGATGAACAACCGGAGCAGGTAAAAAAGAGGTGAAATCCTCAACACCAGAAAAAACAGAGACAAAATGATAGTTTTTTACCGCTCAGACGATTGTAGATGTAAAGTCTGAAGTGTCCATCAAGGGTTTGACCTTCCCCCAGCTAGCATGCAGAAAGAACGATCCAAATTTCCACTGGTGTGTATATCTCGCTGGTACTTGTGGTTCCACACAGAAATGAAACTGCAGAAATGCAACTGCTTGCTGTGTATATCCTCGTACTTGATGTTCTAAATCTCCAAGAAGGGAGAAAAAGGAGATAGTGCACTACCTTTTGGAAACTACAAATTCCACGAGTTTATTCCATACTTACAAAAATAGATATAGATAAAAGCATAAGATAAGCTCTTGTAACACGCTAAATAATGCAACCCGACCCTGGGTTTCGCCCTTCTGGCTTCCCCAGGAGAACACTATCATTTTGTCATTGTAAGGCACTGGATGCTCGGGCACGGAACATGCTAATGCATGTATTTGGCTGTCGTTAGCACCGGGGCCCCCTCCGGTGCTAGCGACACCTACAGGCATGAGAGGGCCTGTGTCGTCTGGCCCATACTTGTTGGAGGCTCGGCGGCGCGGGCCCCATAGTAGTGGCGCTACCGCTGTTGCAGCCATACCGGCTGCTAGCGGCGCCACCGGGCATATGGGGGGCGTGTCGGCTGGTGGCACGGGCCCCCTCAAGCCCCGGGCCCCGTAGCAGCCGCTACGCCTGCTATCGCTGTAGTTACACCACTGCACTACGGTGTCCTTACCAATATTTATTTTTGCACACTACAATATGCTGGGGTATGCTTTGTGTCAGCACTACTGCTACTTAAGTTATGGGGCATTGTGATGAGCCTCCCTAAGCATGGGAAGCAGCTGTACCCTAGGTGGCTGCCGACCCTTTTTCTTAACCCTCATTTCAATAGTGAGTACTTTCTTCCAATGTCCTGTTTTTTCATAATACTAACATACATAGACACATAGAACACTAGAACCAGCCGAGCTGTGAGAAAAACAGGGAAGGCTGTCAGTCATCATGTGTGGTGGTTGGGGGCTCAGATTCACAGAGTATGTCCAAGCAGGATTTTCCTGGCACTTTACAATAATATATAGCAGTAAATAAAATTAAACTATACATCTCCAAGCTCTGCATTTCCAAGTCTATCCTATGCTGCCCTCTGATTGGGCATAGATAAGGTGGCAGATCTCCTTTAATAACATACATGATGTAGTCTTCCAACTTAAAGTACCTGTAAACCCGACGTTAACAGTTTATAAAATGTATAAAAAAGGCTACTAATGTAATTCACAAACATGCATATTTTTTTCTAAAGAGTTTCACTAATCGGTACTGGATTTTCCAATAAGCCCTTGACTATAGGTACCATATAAAGGTATCAGGTCCAGGCTCTGCCAAATCACTTACAGCCAGAAAATGACCAAGCAATGACAATGCCACTATTAGCATGAAAGCACATTAGAGTGACTACCTACCGTATTGTATACATGGTGACTAATGTGCTCCTCCTTTTTGGAACACTTTGTGCAGGCAGCAGATTATTCTCACTTTCATTACCTGCTCAAGGGTGATGTGAAACTTTGGACTTTATATCAGCTGCATGGAGCGACAAATAATGGACGGAGCTATTGATGATGTACTGCCATAGACAAGTGCACTATGGCAATATGCTTGTGGGTAAAAAAGGGCTAACATCACTCTAAAAGCTGGCACTAATCGTATATAACCACTACTATGAATGGCATGCATTGTATTTTATGGGCACTACAAAGGCAGTACAGTTCTATGTACACTATTAATAAGTACTGCAAATGTAAACACTATTGTATGGGCATTGTCAAAGCTGGAACATTTGCATTGCACTGCAAAAGCTGACACTTTAAAATGGATGCAACAAAAGCAGGCACTTCTTTATAAACACTTCAGATGTTCTACTGATCTTTAACTTGACTCTTAGGGCGGATTTACACGAGCGTGTGCGTTTTTGCGCACGCAAAAAACACGGCGTTTTGCGTGCACAAAAGGCACTTAACAGCTCCGTGAGTCATCACATAGGATGCGCAGCCGCCATCATTATGACACTCTGTTTGGATGTTTGTAAACAGAAAAGCACGTGGTGCTTTTCTGTTTGCAAACATACTTTTGACTGCTGTTGCGCGAATTACGCGCGTCCCACAGAAGTGCTTCCGTGTGGTGCACGTGATTTTCACGCACACATTGACTTCAATGGGTGCGTGATGCGCGAAAAACGCAGAAATATAGGACCTGTCGTGAGTTTTACGTAGCGGACTCACGCTGCGCAAAAATCACTTAAAGTCTGCACTGCCCCATAGACTAGCATAGGTCTGTGCAACGCACGTGAAAAACACGCGCGTTGCACGGACGTATTAAGCGTTCGTGTAAATCTGCCCTTAACGTGTTAAATACATTGTGGCAAGAAACTCCAACTTGACTTTTAAACTTTTCTACATCTGTACGTAGGCTAGCAGTATTGCACTGGCGCTACTCTGGTAAACACTATTGTTTGTTTTGGCTTGCACAGTTATTTAGGCCACACAGTGTGGCTGCCATTTCTGTAAAGGCACGAATAACTGCTAGGTTATACTGTTACACTGTTTAGACACTGCTGTTTGGGCACTACTATGAGAAAACGCCACAATGTGACACCAGCGTGTGAAGTTTCTACAGTTGGAACATTTCATTTAGGACAGCCACCAATTTGTGGCACAGTTTAGAGGTGTCAAGGAGTCTAAGGGTATGTTCACACGGCTTATTTACGGACGTAATTCGGGCGTTTTCCGCCTCGATTTACATCCGAAAATGCGGCTCGATAGCGTCGGCAAACATCTGCCCATTTATTTGAATGGGTCTAATGATGTTCTGTTCCGACGGTCATTTTTTTTACGCCCCGCTGTCAAAAGGCGGAGCGTAAATAGACGCTCGCGTCAAAGAAGTGCCTGTCCCTTCTTCAGACGTAAATGGAGCCGTTTTCCATTGACTCCATGGAAAACCAGCTCCATTTACTTCCGTAATTGACGCAGCGAAAAAGCGCCTCAACATGCCATTATGCCTGAAATTATGGAGCTGTTTTCTCCTGAAAACAGCCCCGTAATTTCAGCTGTAACGGACGCTGCCGTGTGAACATACCCTTAGCATCTGTCTGCCACGGCAGTATCCATTTGCCTTCATACAAAAAGTTATGACAAATGCAGTTTGTACTGATGAATGAAATTAAAAATGGCATGGCTTGCTCATGACTTGTCTGCTACGAGGTAATCCCAATTGGGATGATACAAAGATTGTCACTTGCTAGTTAAGTTTAGTTTGTTGCATTGTGTTCTCTTAAAATGTTGGAGAAGATTCTCACAAAGTGAAAACTTCCCACATGGTAAACTGTTGTGTGTTCTACAAAAGTAGCAAGAAAAAGCCTGTGTCTCTTAGAAGTGAATTGTGTGTGAATTGTTGAGTAAATGTTCCAGAATTTCAAAATAATGGGCATGGCATTTTAAATAGCCATATTGTTGGGAGAGACCTACAGACCTCAGCAATTTTGTGTCTAGAGGCTGAGGAAATGTAAATAGGATACTGTCACAAATCAAACTACACTCCTCTACATTGAAATTAAAACACCAAAAAGGGCAAGCCGTAAGGTAATGCAAATCGAGGAAGCAGTAGATGTCGCTAAGATCTGCAAATGATCACATATTCAAGCTCTGAGCTCCAATCTGTGGCATGTGGGAGGGGCATAAAAGCCAGATTGAAAGCAATGTTTTTTAGCCAATGAAACCTCAAAAATCGCAACAAGTGGTGTCGGATGATTGTGTGATGCCTCCTGGTTCATCGACATGCCAGCTACCGCCAATTGTCACAAACCGAGAGGGACAGAATCCTTGAACTGAGAGACCTTGGTTTGTCACCCCAGCAGATCACTACGCGTCTAGGCCGAGATGTCAGAACTGTTCAATGTTGCTTGTCCCTGAGGTTGGGAGAACAACAACGAACCAGAATGACAAAAAGAGGTGCGCGGAGGCGAACCTCTGCACGGACGGATCAACTGATTGGATGAATGGCACATAGTGATCCATTCTGTACCAGAAGGGAAATAGAACGTCATATCCCAAGCCTAGGTCAACCAGTGTCAACACAAACCATCAGGAGGCGTTTGCACGACATTGGGCTATCGGCCAGACATCCAGCTACAGGTGTTCCATTGACCACAAGCCACAGCTTTCAAAGGCTATCATGGTGTACAGCAAGATGACAATGGAGGCTGGAATGGAAGTCTATCCTCTTCAGCGATGAGACCCACTTTTGTCCCGGATGCAATGATAGCTAGAGATTGGTCTGGAGACCACATTGGCAACGCCGTGAAGATGTAACGTCACACCTGTCGTACTCCTGGGATCATGGTGTGGGGTGGCATAATGTACAGTTGTTAGGGATCTGCCAGGTACTTCATCTAGCTATACTCCTGGGATTAATCAATCCACACCTGAGGCCAGACCTGTTCGACGGACACCATCTCCCACCAACCAGGGTGGCAGGCTCAGGAGTGGGAGAGCCTATCGCGGCCTGGTCTCTCGGAGTTAGCTCCGCCCCCTGCCCTTTATTACCTGCCCTGTGCTCTCCCTCAGTGCTTGTAATTCTTTTGGATTCCTGGCCCCACTGCTGCTTGCTCCAGCCTGCTTCTGCCGTGCTTCTGCCTTGCTGCAGTTCTGCTTGACCTGCTTGCTTGCCCTGGCTTGCTTCTGTCTCCGTGCCCGCTCGGGTGTACTCACTTCGTCCTGGTCCTGACTGTTCGTTCGCCGCCCCGTTTCCTCGTGGCGTTCCGTGGCTACTGCCCCTTCCCTTGCGTGTTCCCTGTTTGTCTTCCTGTGCACTTAGCCAGCGTAGGGACCGCCGCCCAGTTGTACCTCGTCGCCTAGGGCGGGTCGTTGCAAGTAGGCAGGGACAGGGCGGTGGGTAGATTAGGGCTCACTTTCCCTTCACCTCCTTCCTGCCATTACATAATTACAAGCCCCTTACCTAGTCTACCATTTCTCCTACGCTGACGCTATCATGGACCCCCTTGAGACCCTGACCCAGCAGATGCAGGGCCTCTCCCTACAGGTCCAGGCCCTGGCCCAAAGGGTCAATCAGGGTGACGCTGCTTTAGTGGTACCCCTCACCTCACCTCTAGAACCCGACCTCAAGTTACCTGACCGGTTTTTAGGGGACCGTAAGACGTTTCTCTCCTTCCGGGAGAGTTGCAGACTGTATTTCCGCCTAAAGCCCCACTCCTCAGGTTCCGAGAACCAGCGGGTGGGTATCATCATATCCCGTCTCCAGGAAGGGCCCCAAGAGTGGGCCTTCTCCTTGGCTCCTGACGCCCCTGAACTTTCCTCTGTTGATCGTTTTTTCTCTGCCCTCGGACTCATTTACGACGAGACTGACAGGACTGCTTTAGCCGAGAGTCAGCTGGTGACCTTACGTCAGGGTAGGAGACCGGTTGAGGAATACTGTTCTGATTTTAGGAAGTGGTGCGTAGCTTCTCAGTGGAACGATCCGGCCCTAAGGTGCCAGTTTAGGTTAGGATTATCTGACGCCCTGAAGGATCTGCTGGTTAGCTACCCCTCGCCTGACTCCCTTGACCAGGTTATGGCCCTAGCAGTACGACTTGACCGACGTCTCAGGGAACGTCAGCTAGAACGCTTCAGTGTGCTCCCCTCTGACTTTTCTGCGATCCCCCCCGAGGTCCCGTCTCCTCGCCCCTCCACGGAGGACTCGGAGGTACCTATGCAACTCGGGGCCTCCATGTCCCCTCGACAACGTAGGGAGTTTCGCAGAATGAATGGTCTCTGCTTCTACTGTGGGGACGACAAGCATCTACTGAACACCTGTCCCAGGCGCAAGAATAAGAAGCCGGAAAACTTCCGCGCCTAAGTGATCATCGGGGAGGTCACTTGGGCGCACAGGTATTTCCCGTTAATGTGAAACGCAATAAAATTTTGCTTCCCTTTCAGGTCTCGTTTGCTGGCCGGTCTGCCACGGGCAGTGCTTTCGTGGATTCGGGCTCATCTGCTAATATCATGTCTGTGGAATTTGCTATGTCTCTAAAGATGCCTTGTATTGATTTACCTTATCCTATCCCTGTAGTAGGAATCGACTCAACCCCCCTTGCTAATGGTTATTTTACTCAGCATACTCCTGTTTTTGAACTCCTTGTTGGCTCCATGCATTTGGAGCAGTGCTCTGTACTGGTGATGCAGGGATTATCGTCTGATCTGGTTTTAGGCCTTCCCTGGTTGCAGTTGCATAATCCCACATTTGATTGGAATACTGGGGATCTCACCAAATGGGGTAATGAATGTCTTATGTCATGTCTTTCTGTTAACTCTATTTCTCCCCGGGAGGAGGTAAACACGCTTCCTGAGTTTGTTCAGGACTTCGCCGATGTGTTTTCTAAGGAGGCCTCCGAGGTGTTGCCCCCCCATAGAGATTACGATTGCGCTATCGATTTGGTGCCTGGTGCCAAGCTTCCTAAGGGTAGGATATTTAATCTTTCATGTCCTGAACGTGAAGCGATGAGGGTGTATATCCAAGAATGCCTGGCCAAGGGTTTCATTCGCCCCTCGACTTCTCCTGTAGGTGCTGGCTTCTTCTTCGTGGGGAAGAAGGATGGTGGTCTTAGGCCGTGCATTGATTATCGTAACCTGAATAAGGTCACCGTAAGGAACCAGTACCCACTTCCTTTGATTCCGGATCTTTTTAATCAGGTTCAGGGAGCCCAATGGTTTTCTAAGTTCGATCTACGGGGGGCATATAACCTTATCCGCATCAAAGAGGGGGATGAGTGGAAAACTGCGTTCAACACACCCGAGGGTCATTTCGAATACCTGGTCATGCCCTTTGGGTTGTGTAATGCCCCTGCTGTCTTCCAGAATTTTATTAATGAAATCCTGAGAGAGTACCTAGGTAATTTTCTTGTTGTGTACCTTGATGACATACTGGTGTTTTCCAAGGACTGGTCCTCCCACGTGGAGCATGTCAGGAAGGTGCTCCAGGTCCTTCGGGAGAATAATCTGTTTGCTAAGACTGAAAAATGTGTCTTTGGGGTACAGGAGATACCATTTTTAGGGCAAATCCTCACTCCTCATGAATTCCGCATGGACCCTGCCAAGGTTCAAGCTGTGGCGGAATGGGTCCAACCTGCCTCCCTTAAGGCGTTACAGTGTTTTTTAGGGTTCGCCAACTATTACAGGAGATTTATTGCCAACTTCTCGGTCGTCGCTAAGCCTCTTACGGACCTTACCCGCAAGGGTGCCGATGTCCTCCATTGGCCCCCTGAGGCCGTCCAGGCCTTTGAGACTCTCAAGAAGTGCTTTATCTCGGCCCCCGTGCTGATTCAGCCCAACCAAGAGGAGCCATTTATTGTGGAGGTTGACGCTTCCGAGGTGGGAGTGGGGGCCGTCTTGTCCCAGGGTACCAGCTCCCTCACCCATCTCCGCCCCTGTGCTTACTTCTCTAGGAAGTTTTCGCCCACGGAGAGTAACTATGATATTGGCAACCGCGAACTTCTAGCCATTAAATGGGCTTTTGAGGAGTGGCGGCATTTCCTGGAGGGGGCCAGACACCAGGTAACGGTCCTTACGGATCACAAGAATCTGGTTTTCCTAGAATCGGCCCGGAGGCTTAATCCTAGACAAGCTCGGTGGGCACTATTCTTTACCAGATTTAATTTCTTGGTTACCTATAGGGCTGGGTCCAAGAATATTAAGGCTGACGCTCTGTCACGTAGTTTCATGGCCAATCCTCCTTCCGAGAAGGATCCCGCTTGTATTTTACCCCCTGGTATAATCGTCTCTGCCACGGATTCTGATTTAGCTTCTGATATCGCGGCTGATCAGGGTGCAGCTCCCGGGAACGTCCCTGGGGACAAACTGTTTGTTCCCCTGCAATACCGGCTGAGGGTACTCAGGGAAAACCATGACTCCGCTCTATCTGGTCATCCTGGCATCTTGGGCACCAAACACCTCATTACCAGAAACTATTGGTGGCCTGGGTTGCCTAAAGATGTTAGGGCTTACGTCGCCGCCTGTGAGGTTTGCGCTAGGTCCAAAACCCCTAGGTCCCGACCTGCGGGCCTACTACGTTCCTTGCCCATTCCCCAGAGACCTTGGACCCATATCTCCATGGATTTTATCACCGATTTGCCTCCATCTCAGGGCAAGTCGGTGGTGTGGGTGGTAGTCGACCGCTTCAGCAAGATGTGCCACTTTGTGCCCCTTAAGAAGCTACCTAACGCCAAGACGTTAGCTTCTTTGTTTGTGAAACACATCCTGCGTCTCCATGGGGCCCCAGTCAATATCGTTTCTGACAGAGGGGTACAATTTGTTTCCTTATTTTGGAGAGCTTTTTGTAAAAAGTTGGAGATTGATCTGTCCTTCTCCTCCGCCTTCCATCCCGAAACTAATGGCCAAACGGAAAGGACCAACCAATCCCTGGAACAATATTTAAGGTGTTTCATCTCTGACTGTCAATTCGATTGGGTCTCATTCCTTCCCCTTGCTGAATTTTCCCTGAATAACCGGGTCAGTAACTCGTCAGGGGTCTCCCCGTTTTTCTGTAATTTCGGGTTTAACCCAAGGTTCTCCTCCGTCTCCCCTGGTTGTTCCAATAATCCTGAGGTAGAGGAGGTTCATCGGGAACTGTGCACTGTCTGGGCCCAGGTTCAGAAGAACCTAGAGGCGTCCCAGAGCGCACAAAAGATTCAGGCGGATAGTAGACGTTCTGCTAACCCCCGGTTTGTCGTCGGGGATTTGGTCTGGTTGTCGTCCAGGAACTTGCGCCTTAAGGTCCCGTCCAGGAAGTTTGCTCCCCGATTTATTGGACCTTATAAGATCATTGAAGTCCTCAACCCTGTATCCTTCCGTCTGGAGCTCCCCCCATCCTTTCGCATACATGACGTCTTCCATGCCTCCCTCCTTAAACGCTGCTCCCCGTCCTGGTCCCCCTCGAGGATACCTCCTGTTCCCGTTCTCACCCCTGAGGGGGTGGAATTCGAGGTGGCCAAGATTATGGACAGTAGGATGGTCCAGGGCTCCCTCCAGTACCTGGTCCATTGGAGAGGATACGGGCCGGAGGAGAGGACTTGGGTACCTGCCCGTGATGTTCACGCTGGGGTATTGATCAGGAGGTTCCACCTCCTCTTCCCCACTAAACCGGGTCCCCTTAGTAAGGGTCCGGTGGCCCCTCATAAAAGGGGGAGTACTGTTAGGGATCTGCCAGGTACTTCATCTAGCAATACTCCTGGAATTAATCAATCCACACCTGAGGCCAGACCTGTTCGACGGACACCATCTCCCACCAACCAGGGTGGCAGGCTCAGGAGTGGGAGAGCCTATCGCGGCCTGGTCTCTCGGAGTTAGCTCCGCCCCCTGCCCTTTATTACCTGCCCTGTGCTCTCCCTCAGTGCTTGTAATTCTTTTGGATTCCTGGCCCCACTGCTGCTTGCTCCAGCCTGCTTCTGCCGTGCTTCTGCCTTGCTGCAGTTCTGCTTGACCTGCTTGCTTGCCCTGGCTTGCTTCTGTCTCCGTGCCCGCTCGGGTGTACTCACTTCGTCCTGGTCCTGACTGTTCGTTCGCCGCCCCGTTTCCTCGTGGCGTTCCGTGGCTACTGCCCCTTCCCTTGCGTGTTCCCTGTTTGTCTTCCTGTGCACTTAGCCAGCGTAGGGACCGCCGCCCAGTTGTACCTCGTCGCCTAGGGCGGGTCGTTGCAAGTAGGCAGGGACAGGGCGGTGGGTAGATTAGGGCTCACTTTCCCTTCACCTCCTTCCTGCCATTACAACAGTAGCCAGACCCCTCTAGTCTTCATTTCACGTACACTAACAGCTCTGCGTTACATTGATTTGATTGTGGAACCAGCGGTACCATTTATCCAAAGTGCCCCAGTACTCGTTTTTAAACAGAACGCCAAGCTGCATGTTGCTGGATTACTGTGAGTAACCTGCGTGGCCTAAATGTGCTACCATGGCCTGCCGCGTCTCCGTACTTGTCTGCTATCGGGCACATCTGGGACGTCATTGGTCGGAAATTGCAAAGGGAGCTGCCAGCAGCCAATCTTGATGATTTGCATGCCCAAGTGTATTCAGCGTGGCATTCCTCAGACAACCATTAATAACTTCATTGCTAGCATGCCAAGGCGTGTAAGTGGGTGTATTTTTGCGCGTGGCGCTCATACTGGATACTTAGAATATTTTGTTTCCATTTTTTTATCGTTTGCATATCATGTCTAACGATCCTGTTATTTCCACAATTCCAAATTTTTTCCTTCTTGGTTTTGCAATTTTAATGTTGAAGAGTGTATTTGCGAATATAATAAAGATGAAGAGAGTCATATTTCTGGGTGTCCAGTCAGTTTGGTCAGTCCCTCTTCCACAAATAAGGACAAGATAAAATTGACATTCAGCGCACCATTAACAAAATTACATTATATTAATAGGTCTCTATAAATATAATAAATTAACTTTTCTGTCTTACTGTTAATACAGTTTTCATTGAGATATTTTTTTTATAACTGGAGCCTTCTATAATTAGATATGTTTCTTCTCATCTTAATAATATATAGTAAGTTTTTTTCTATTTTAACTATTATTATCTATTTTCTGTATCACTCACTTACTTGCTAACTAAAATATCTTATTTTGCATTCTTAAAATTCCCATAGATCTAGAAGCCTTAAGAACAAAAGGAAAGATAAATCTAAGGACAGAAAGAGGTACGGATATTTCTGTTCTTTCACATGTGTGAAAATAAATCATGTTAACCCAATATTACAAGCTTATGTATGGATCCCCACCAATTATGCATTGATGGCAGATCCAATATAATTTATCTCTATTTTCAAAGCAATAAGATATTTTCACTTCTTGAGATTATTACATATTTTTGAGAATGGAAAGTTATGACATGGCTATAATGTAGTCTATAGATCTCTTTCCAGAGTTTTTTTTTTTAAATTTATGCATGTTTTTTCACAATGCAATAGCTTAATTTGTGTTACAGAGTCATTCTATTTGTATGTTGTAGACTATATATGTGGTATAGGCCCCTATTAAGGTCATATAACATGCAAAAATAAAGAAAAAGAACACATGTACAAGCCATGTACTGACTTAATTTAAAAACATAGTGAAATAAAACTGTTCTTAAGTTAGATCAGGAACCCGACGCGCGTTTCGCCAGAATTCTGGCTTCTTCTAGAAACGCGCGTCGGGTGCTTAGCAACAACTTTTAACTAATCCTCGGGTGCACTACTTGGCCCCAGCTGTCTAGGCTACACCATTCGCTCAACGATCCTCTCATGTGCGTTCACGGCTGCTAGCTGCTTGCTGGTCGTCCGTGCTCGAGGCTGAAGTGCGCCCTGCTGTTGCTTACAATCAGCTGGGTGAATTCTGTCTGGCTCAGTGCCGGCTCCCGGTGGTGCTTCATATTCACCTGCGGGTACTGACAGCAGCCCCGCCGCACACATACAGTCGCTCTCGGGGTGAGGTTCGGTCTCGGACCTCAGCCCTTGCCGCTCTGCTCTTGCCCTGATTTGTGCTGAGGCATACTCTGCTTTAGCACATAGGCAACTTGCAGGCGGTCAATGTGACACTGCCTCTCGGCTGACAGCTGAGGACGGCGACTGTCACAAAGCAGAGTCACCATTGTGAATGACTCATTGCCTCTTAGCTGACAGCTGAGAGTATTCTTATCTACACACACGGCCGTTCCCCACGCTGCTGCTCTGACTCGCAGGGACACCAGCGTGAGGGTGCGGTTAAGTGACTGTTCACATTGTTACACCAACACTAACGCAGGGTTGCGGGGCCTTACCTCGCTTACTACATTATATAACTAATTTCCTTTCCATTACGCAGCAGGGCATTTCAACACCAGCCTAGCTGCGCTAATCGCTGCATAGTGCAACAGACACAACTTCAATCTAAGTAACACAGTCAGTCTCAATTTCAAGACAGAGTGATCGGCACAATTTATAGCTCAATAGCTTCATTCATCTGCATTGCAATTTGTGGCAGTTACAGTCTAATCACCAAGTACTGCTAACGGAGCATACTGACAGCCATATTATATACTACCTTATCATTAATTCATAGCCAAGGGTGTGTGAACTGAGGGGTCACTCACACATACCATTTTGCACCACTGGACCTTTTAATCAATTGTTCCTTTTAATGTAAAAACAATAAAAGTTATTTATTAATTTATTCACAGACCACATGCTTTTTTCCCCCTTTTCCTTTCCTGATCTAACTCAAATTAACTTGGTGGTGTACACCAATGTGGTCTCTTGGACACGATATAATATTGTGTAACAGGTGATCCACACCAATCTTTAAAACTGTTCTTAAAAATGCTCTAGTCATAATTTAATTCAGAATACAGAATAAAGGCTTGTACCACTTTAAAACTCAATTCCCAATGATATATAACAGAGCTTAAAGGGGTTGTCCTACGAAAAACATTTATCACCTATTCACAGGATAGCGTTGTACTCAATTGTTTCCGTCAGCCCCATAGACTGTGAATGGAGCGGCAGGGCGCATGCATGACTCGTGCAGTGAGAATGAAGGGGGTACTCTGGACACCTGTTCTAGTGATCTTGAGGGTCCCAATGGTGGGGTCCTCAGCGCTCAAACATTATCACCTATCCTATGGATAGGTAATAAATGTCCTTTGTGGGACAACTCCTTTAAACTAACTGCTAAATACAACTTTTGTACTGTATGTCTGATTAATCTCTGATATAATATTGTATTCAGCATATGTTGGCAAAAAAAAAGAAAAAGATCTCTAGTTACTAGGTTTATTGAGTAGATGGCTCATTTAGAATGTAAAGAAGAACATGCATGGCCATATCCTTAGTTATATGGCTGAGTACCCAGGTAAATATGCAAGGTAAATATATTGACAGTCCACAAACAAATTAAAGAGATTACAATATGTGTTGGTGTGATGTTAATAGATTGCAATGAAATGAACACATCTAATGTACATTTTGTCTAAAAAAGGATGAAAAGAAAGAAAACAAGAAAATATTTATATTATGAGGCTTTCCTTTACACATAAATCAGGATTATATCTTGTGTTGAGTCATTACTGTAGCAGAGTAAATCACAGCCTGTTCTATAAAGCTTACTGGACAGATACATACTGTATAACAGAGCTTCAATTAAAATAGGTTATTGTGTCACTTTCTGTCCCCCACTGGAATATCACAACAAAACATCCAATCTATCACGGACTCATTGCATGTATTTTATTGCTTATTAAGCTATTGTTGCTTAACCTATCAAGTGTATAGATTTGGTGATTTAAAATAGTGTCTATAATTCCTTTCATTATTTAATTATTTTTGGCAGATCACATAGTGGATCAACTGTCCATAGAACCCACAGGCACAGCAGTTGCAGTTCTCACAGTGCTTCTCCGTCTTCTGATTACAGCACCTCTAAGTCAACATGCAGGTAATTAGATTTTTCTTTTCTATTTTTATGTACAATCGTTTTTATTCTCAAAAGAACTTGGCAATTTAATGCAGGTGTCAAGGTGAAGGTTCACATAAAGATGTACAAGTATTCAGGCAAACAGACATGTATACACTTGCCATTTACAATCAATGCCCTCATAATAAAGCCCCCATAAAAGTAGCAGCCACAGTGCCCACACATTAGATTCAGCCAATATGCTGTCTATGCTCACAGGGGACATTCCTCAAATGTTTGTTAGAGAGAAAAATGGAACAGCCAATTTCTACGCTCTGCCGAAGTGACACCTAAATATACAGCCACGAAGAGAGCATTGCAGTTTCCAGATAGTGCTGTACCTTACCCATTGCATATTGCACTTATAATGCTTAGTGTTCACTTTCAGTGCCAGATAGTGTCCAGATAGTGTCATGCAGTGCATAAATCCTAACAAATACGTACATAGTGTCATACTTTGCCCACATAGAGCCTTATATTTTGCCAACATAGAGACATAGTGTAGGACCATATCCAGGTAAACAGTGTGTAGATACTGCTATTCTGTGCCCATAAAGCACCATACAGTGCCATACTATGTTGACATAGTGCCAAACAGCAGCCAGAGAGTGCCGTTGCCAACATCAAACTAATGACAAAGTGCAATAATGTGTCCACAAAGAGTCAAATTGTGCTATTCTGTCCCACAAAAAACACATAGTGACAAAGAGCACCCAGTCAGCTAGTCACTGCTATACTGTGTACACATAGAGCCATACAGAGCCCATATTGTTCAGAACAGTGCCCAAAAATGGGCTATATATCATTCAGATAAATAGTGTATGATTATACCTAGGGAGTACCATACATTGCCCAGATAAATGGTAAATTATATCAAATTATATTACCCATTGAGTTCCTACAGTACACACATAGTACCTGCAGTCCCACAGCACCCCATCACATAGAAGACTCCACTTGCCTCCTCCTTCTTCCCTACCTGACTGAACAAACTCTCCTGCACTTACTTTTCATTTTGTAAGAATTATCAAATAAATAATGGACAGAAATCTGAAATAAAATGTTTGCATTATGCATTTTCCCTTTTATCCTTTGCAGTCTCATAGTTCATTGGTTAAAAAAAGACAAAGGTCCATCAAGTTCAACCCCTCTCAATATATTAAACATCATTAATTTCTAGATAATTATCTAGCCCTTTTTAAATGCTGACATAGTTTCCATACTTTGACTACTCTAACTGTAATTCAGGCGAGCGTAATACTCGTCCGTGTGTTGTGCATTGAAATAACGCACAGCACACGGACCCGTTGATTTCAATGGGGCTATTAAGACATGCGGAGTTTTCACGCAGCGGGTGTCCGTTGCGTGAAACTCACTGCATGTCCTATATTGGTGCGTTTTCATGCACCTAGTCACCCATTGAAGTCTATGGGTGTGTGGAAACAACGGACAGCTCACAGACAATATATGTGTGCTGTCTGTGTTTCACGCATCAAATACATAGAAAAGCAGAGAAATAAACGTTAAAAAAAATTAAGTGCTTGCACGGCTTGTGATAAACGCATGCCACACGCAAAGAACACTGATGCCAATACGCAACGCACACGGACAAGAAATCTAGGAAAAACGCTGCGTTTTTTACGCACGCAAATCGGACTCGCTCCTCCGAAAGTAGCCTTATATTGATGTATGAATCGCCTTTCCCCCCACACGACATGAATGCCCCATGACCTTTTGTAAAGTCCTTGAAAATAATAAAACGTGTGCCGGTTCTTTGTATTGACCACACATATAATTATACATGTTAATAAGATCACCTTTAAAGAGAACCTTTCACCTCCCCAAACATGTGCAGCTGAGTGCAGCATGTTATATAGGAAAGGCTTCACAAACCCAGTCTCACGTAAAATTATTTTTCTAACTTCCTCCGTTATTTACATATTGGTGCTGTTATATTTGGCGCCCTATATGTATATAAGCCCGTGAACTGTCAATGGGGCGTTTCTAACTAACTAACGAACTAACTAACTAACTAACAGGCAAGGGGGCGTGATGTATTCGCTCTGACACTGTCCAATCAGCTGCGGATAGTGTCAGGGCGGCTTGCGCTGTGTTCTCTCCCGCAAGAACTCACACAGACTTGGTGGTTGTGCTGCAGATAGCGTGGGCGCGCACATCGACGGATGTAAGTAGATCTCCTCCTCGTCATCTCTGCTTCTTATCCTCGTCTCTGTGTCTGCTCCTCTTCTCTTCTCTTCTCATTCAGTGGTGGCGGGAGTGGTAACGTCTATGTGCGAGCGAACGGCCGTGCTCGCATGCGTGAGGGCTGTCGCGCACACGCTATCTTCAGCACAACCACCAAGTCTGTGTGTGTTCTCGCGGGAGGGAACACAGCGCAAGCCGCCCTGACAGTGTCCGCAGCTGATTGGACAGTGTCAGAGCGAAGACATCACGCCAGCTTGCCTGTCAGTTAGAAACACCCCATTGACAGTTCAGGGGCTTATTTACATATCGGGCGCCAAATATAACGGCACCGATATGTAAATAACGGAGGGAATTAGAAAAATTATTTTACGTGGCACCGTGTTTGTGAAGCCTTTCCTATAACATGCTGCACTCAGCTGCCCATGTTTGGGGAGGTGAAAGCTTCTCTTTAAGGCATCTGTTTTTTTAAAGATGAGCAAGCTAAATTTTTTAGCCTCATTTAATAATCTAGTCGCCTGCCTTTGAACCTTCTCCAGCACTCATTTACCTTTTTTTACCATGTGGAGCCTAAAACTGAATCCGATATTAAAAATGTGGCCTTACAAGGAATTTAGAGAGGGGGAATATTACATTTGGATCACAGGTTTTCATCTCTCCTGTTATACACCCTAAAATCGTATTTGCTTTTGATGCTGCTGCTTGACATTGAGTACTGCTGCTTAGCTTACTTGTAACAAGAATACCCAGGTCGTTTTCTTATCCCCAGGTTTTTCCATTTAATTTATATGCATTGATATTATTGCAGCGGCTTAAGTGTATGACTTTACATTTATCAACTTTAAAATTCATCTTCCATGTCTTTGTCCATGCTGCCGGCTTATTGACAAACTTCTGACATGTTATAGTGACATGTCAGAAGTTTGGATTGGTGGGGGTCCGCGCACTGAGACCCCCACCAGTCGCTAGAATGAAGCAGCTGAAGCGCACGTGTGACCGCTCAGCCACTTCGTGTCTGTTCGTTTTTTTCCGGAAATAAATGTATCGGTGTTCGGACTCAATAGAAAGTCTATGAGCCCGTACTCCGATACATCGGCTTTCCGGAAAATGACAAACAGACACGAAGTGGCTGAGCTCTCACGTGAATGGTTAGGCTGCTTTGTTCTAGCAATTGGTGGGGGTCTCAGTGCTCGGACCCCACCAATCCAAACTTCTGACATGTCACTATGACATTTCAGAAGTTTGTCAAATGTTTAGCTACACTTTAAGTTATTTCTGTAATATTTTACAATAAAGCTGAGTTTTAAAGAGACTCTGTCACCAGATTCTCTAATCCCTATCTCCTATTGCATGTGATCGGCGCTGCAATGTAGATAACAGTAACGTTTTGTTTTGTTTTTAAAAACGTTCATTTTTGGCCAAGTTATGAGCTATTTTATATATATGCAAATGAGGTTTGAAATGGACAACTGAGCGTTTTTTTTTGTTATGTCCAACTGGGCGTGTATTGTGTTTTTAACTGGGTGTGTTTACGTGTATGACGCTGACCAATCAGTGACCAGTCAGCATCATACACTCATCTCCATTGATTTACACAGCAGCGATGTGCAGCCACATAAACAGAGATTAACGTTAATCAAGTGTCCTGATAATGAATACACATGATCATCCAGCCTGGACGTCATGTGTATTCAGAATCCTGACACTTCTGACTCTTTTCTGTGAGATTCCCGCAAGCCACTCGTAATCTCGCGAGATTACGGAGGTAAACGAGATTTCGTTTCCCTTGCTGCAAATCTCACAGAAAAGATTCATAAGTGTCCTGATAATGAATACACATGATCATCCAGCCTGGACGTCATGTGTATTCAGAATCCTGACACTTCTGAATCTTTTCTGTGAGATTTGCAGCAAGGGAAACGAATCTCGTTTACCTCCGTAATCTCGCGAGATTTAGTTTCCGCTGCTAGAAATCTCAAAGAAAAGAGTCAGAAGTGTCAGGATTCTGAATACACATGACGTCCAGGCTGGATGATCATGTGTATTCATTATCAGGACACTTGATTAACGTTAATCTCTGTTTATGTGGCTGTACATCGCTGCTGTGTAAATCAATGGAGATGAGTGTATGATGCTGACTGGTCACTGATTGGTCAGCGTCATACACGTAAACACGCCCAGTTAAAAACACAATACACGCCCAGTTGGACATAACGAAAAAAAAAACGCCCAGTTGTCCATTTCAAACCTCATTTGCATATATATAAAATAGCTCATAACTTGGCCAAAAATTACCGTTTAAAAAAAACCAAAAAAAACCTTACTGTTATCTACATTGCAGCGCCAATCACATGCAATAGGAGATAGGGATTTGAGAATCTGGTGACAGAGCCTCTTTAAGTATCCTACAAAGTTTTGTATCGCCAGCAAAAACTATCACCTTACTATCAATCCCAACTATAAGGTCATTAATAAAGAAATTAATAAAAATTGGGCCTAACACAGATCCTTGTAGTACCACACTGCTGACTTTTGAGTATTCATAATTATTCTTTGTTTTATGTACTTTAACCAATTCTTTATCCAAACGCATTGTCCCCCAGTCCCTGCCTCTGTAGCTTTAGTACGAGGCTGTTGTGTGGTACAGTATCAAATGCTTTTTCAAAATCCAAATGTATCACATGAGCCCCATGACCAGCATCCAGATTTGCACTTCCCTCCTCATCGTTAGTTCAACCATTGAAATTTAGCTCATAAAATCAATCCTGATTCTGCTGTATGTAGCAATTCTAATTTTGTAGATTAATATCTGATCAACTTGTAACACATAAATTTAACCATTTCAGTTTAAGATGTATATTTCTCGGCCCCTGCTGGTACGTTGCACCTGCACATAGTCAAAGCACTTCCCCATATAAAATTCACTAGATCGCTATTGCTAGTGATCGGTGTACAGGGATATTATACGTTTTCCCAGCATCCTCTTTACCCTTCTTTTCCATAGAAATTATGTGACAGATTTTCATGGTAACTGCCCTTATTTAAAAGTAACTGGTTCCAGGCATTGTACACTAATATGATGTAGGAATAACCAACTGTCCCACTGCATTTTAGCACAGCTTATTTGTTAGGCCCCATTCACATCGTGTTTATGCCATTCGTTTATCTAGTACATCGGGAAGCTCCTGACATACCTGTTAAATGTGTCCACAGGGCTCCATTAGCCTGACAAAGGGCAAAAGAGTGTCCTTTTGGCCCCTGTCGGGCTGGTATATGTTGGTATACTTTTTTTTGAAGGGTGGAATAGAGCAGTAGACTACCCTATTCTAATCTTGAGTGATTCCACAGTGTTTTTTTTTTTTTAACATGGAAGCCTATGTGTGATGGATGCCCCTGATGGAGGGAAAAACGCAATCTGAATGGGGCCTTAGGACACATTAAAGTCACTTCATGATATTTATTAATATATGGCTCCACACAACCTGGATACATATTGAAAGTTCTTTATTTTAACTAATCTTGACTGCTGAATATAACACTTTGTCTACTTTATGTGATTTTGTCATAAAATTATGTGCTGTAGTGGTAGTTTGTTCTTATTCATTAATATCGACAAACTATTCTGACTTTACTTTGTGTACTTTAATACCCACTGATTGTACTTTAAAGCTGACCATACATAGTCCATAGGCCTCCATGTTAAAAACTGTATACCGCATGTTATAAATCTTTTTGCTTTGGCCCACTATGTTGGAAAGCACAGCAGACTACGCTTTCCTATACAGTAAAAAAAAAAATATATGTATTGATGTATACCTCCTCGACACATATCCATAAAGCCCTATTGACCTAGCAGATGCCAAAAGAGTGTCCTTTTGGCATCTGCTGGTTTAATAGGACTCTATGGATACGTGTTAGAAAGTGTTCTGAACCATTGGGGATTTCAAATTTCTGAATTGATATACAGTCCATCCTGTTTCATAACCTTAAATCATATATCCTTTCTATTTTCTTATAGAGAAAGCCCCAAACATAGGCAGGATGACCAGAAACCTTCTAGTCATCGATCCAGCCGTAGTCTGTCCTCTTCCTGCACTGCTAACAGCCGATCTGCCACGCCTCACCAGAATGGGCACAAGAGTGGCAGTCACAATGGTCACCACAGTCAAGGACATGGCGTCATTCTAGAGAAGCATTTGGATGTATGTACTCATTTGTGGTTTTCCATCTACATAAGTATCCACTGTGTATGTTCTACCTCTAGACTCCCTTTCTGTCGATCTTTATCTTCTCTACCAGTAAGTAATGTATCAGTCCCCTGCACTGAGACTTCATACTGAAAAGCTTTAACTCTGGTACATCTTTATCTGCCAAATACTGTTGAATTAGGGGCACACACTTTACAGTCTACTGTATTTCTAAAAATTACCAAAAAAAAAAAAAAACACTCATCGAGACACATTATTGTATGTCTGAAGATACTTAAATGTACACACTTAAATTCTAGTCCAATCAATAAGAATAAAATTAGTAAAAAATAGAATTGAAGAGTAAGTATGAAAGGTGTTAGGTACCGTCTCATAGTCTTTTTGTGTGTGGCATAGGAAAAATATATATTTTTAAACAGTACTTGTCTGGATGTACTGTACCTATCTATTTACGGTAAGTGCAGGTACATCCCTTTAAATATACCTAGATTATATGATACCTATCTCTATAAGAAAATATTTGAATAATTTCAGCCACTTACATAAAATTATGATTTCTGGATGACACTGTAAAAAAAATGTAATCCCATTTTTAAAGGAATGAAGTGCATATGACTCAATAATATGTGTGCACTGTGTAAGGTTTTCATATATATGATATGTGACCTTTATGGTGACAATGATTACAAGACTATTCACTTTCATGCATACATTTCACTTGCGTATATTCTGCAGAGATTAACAATGATCTTCCCTAAATCCCTTCTTCAATGCAAATTCACATTCTATTGAGCAGCCATTGAACATGTACTTGAAGGGTCACTCCAGTCAAAACCTAAAAATTCAGCTTTTGGTTAGAGTCATAGCTCTACAAGCTCGCAAAATGTAATTTGCCTGAATAGTGTCATTACCGAGATCCACTCGTGTCCCCTACTAGGCCGCAGCTGAAGCCTGTTCTGGCCATAACAATAGAGCAGTGCTGTCCTGAGCTGCTTAGAAGTCAGTATAGGAAATGTACACACGCACCATCACCACATAATTTTACAATGATGACTGCCCCCATGTAAGACACCAGTGATTCTAACGCTTGGATGATGTTAACATGTATAAATATCAAATGTTTCTGTCAGTCAGGCTCCATGATGCATCGTTTCTAACTACTTTCCCAGGCTGGGAGAGGCTTAGTTGTGTGTACCTGTCCACTGATATATATGTAAGGTAGGGGAATTACCATGCAGCTGACTCAATTGTCATGTAGATAGCAGCCTGTTGACCCTTCAATGTAGAAAATATGTAGTAACAGCAAATAAGCACAAAGACTATACAATGTAAAAGTAAGGTACACATATAAACATCATGTGCAGACTGATTTTTTTTATTTTTGACCGAAGGGTTACTTTAATGCTTATTTATGCTTCATTATAACTTTGTAGAAATTTCACAAGTAGATTAATCATAGGAATTAGTACTTAGTTTGTACTTTGAAAATCGACATGTTTAAATGGAGCCATCCTCACCTGGTAGGAAAAAGGAGAAGTTCTTCCTCGATCATGAATCAGTAAAGTACATGTAGTACAGTTAGATAACAGTACAGCACATGCATCACAGGTATATTGCAGTACAGTACATGTGGCATAGGTAAAAAGCAAAATCAGTACAGTACATGCAGTACAGTGGGTGTAGTACAGGTAGAGAGCAGTACAGTACATGTAATACAAGAAGAGAACAGTACAGTACATGTAGCCCAGGTGGATCACAGTACAGTAGATGTAGTACAGGTAGATAAGAAGCACATGTAGAATAAGTAGATAGAAGTGCATTACATGTAGTACAGATAGAGAGCAGTACAGTAAATGTAGTACTGGTAGATAGCAGTACAGTACATGTAGTATAGGTAGAAAACAGTGAAGTACATGTAGTACAGATAGAGAGTAGTACAGTAAATGTAGTACTGGTAGATAACAGTGCAGTACAGGTAGTGAGTAGTACAGTAAATGTAGTACAGGTAGAGAGCAGTACAGTACATGTAGCACAGGTAGATAACAGTGCAGTACATTTAGTACAGATAGAGAGCAGTACAGTAAATGTAATACTGGTAGATAACAGTATAGGTAGAGAACAGTACAGTACATGTAGTACTGGTAGATAACAGTGCAGTACATGTAGTACAGATAGAGAGCAGTACAGGTAGAGAGCAGTAGAGTACATGTAGCACAGGCAGATAACAGTGCAGTACAGGTAGTGAGGATTACAGTACATGTAGTACAGGTAGAGAGCAGTACAGTACATGTAGTACAGGTAGATAACAGTACAGTACAGATCATATAGATATCAGTACAGTACATGTAGCGTTGTACTATACTGTTAATATAGACCACTAAAATGCATATACTGATTGGCAGGATCTTCCAGCCAGTTATTTGCGTAGCAGATCATAACTATCTGTGCCATCGTAAGGTTAATGTTGTTTCATTTTATGATGGCCCAGGAATTACCATTGTAAGTTGAAAATGTTGTATGGTTAGGAATCATATAAAATATTGAATACATATCATTTTAAGGCAAGATTTAATACATTTCAGTTTCTTCAAAGAATAGACCCACAAAGGCAAATTTATCATAACTAATACAAAGGAAAAGTGGAGCAGTTGCCCATAACAGCCTATCAGGTTGTGGCTTTAATTTTTTCAAAATGTCTCTAAAAAATGAGAGCTGATATCTAATTGGTTGGCAACTGCTGCAATTTTGTGTTGCATTTGTTCTGATAAATCTTCCGCCACAGTGTTTAAATATATAGAAGACACACACTATTAATTAGGCCCCTTTCACTGCATTTTCCCTGTACATTTGACATATACGTTGGGAAATCTCCCGGCGCATATGGCAAATGCACCCATAATCCCCTATTATACAGAGGGTGCCCGAAATAATATTCTTATGGCCTCTGTTGGGTGGTATACGTTGGGTACTTTCATGACCCTTTTCATGACGTATCTATTAAACACATACAATTATAGCTTATGGGAGACAGATCTGTTAAACCGATGCCTAACAGTGGATTCTGTCACCCATAGGCTATAATGGTATCCGTTTAACAGATAAGTAATGAAAAGAGAAAGTTCATGATGTATCCATTGAACTAATACCATTATAGTCTATGGTGATGTATGCCAATGTTAGGCATCTGTCACAGCCTCCGTTTAATGTATACGTTGGGAGCTTTTCCTGATGTATACGTCAAACTAAGACTATACTCAGTGTGAAATGTGCCTTATACACACATGCAATTAACTTAAAATAGAATAGTACAATTTTTTTCTTTTGTTAGCTCAATCCATTTTCTGTAGGAAAATAAAAATGTTTGTTATTATTTTAAATGGAATTCTACAAATGAACACATTTAGAAATATAATTTGCGGTACTTTAATTGATGTTTATAAGATGAAGCCATAAGCTAAGTTTTAACGCCAAATAAGTCCCATAGTAGTGAATGGCAGTTATGGAAACAGTGTAGCATGCATTAACTAAAATCTACATTTATAATTTTCATATTATAGAGTATTATATTTTTTCACATTTTTTTTCAGAAGTTATTTTAGAATTTATATTTCATAGAAATTCTGAAAATTGTTCCTGTCAGTTACTTCTTAAGGCTGGGTTCACACGAGCACATTAACGTCCGTAATGGACGGACGTATTTCGGGCGGAAGTCCCGGACCGAACTCAGTGCAGGGAGCCGGGCTCCTAGCATCATAGTTATGTACGATGCTAGGAGTACCTGCCTCTCTGCAGGACAACTGTCCCGTACTGTAATCATGTTTTCAGTACGGGACAGTAGTTCCACGGAGAGGCAGGGACTCCTAGCATCGTACATAACTATGATGCTAGGAGCCCGGCTCCCTTCACTGAGTTCGGTCCGGGACTTCCGCCCGAAATACGTCCGTCCATTACGGACGTTAATGTGCTCGTGTGAACCCAGCCTATAACTCTGAAAATACATTTTCTTAATTCCGGAATTATTGTTGTGAGATAAGTTTTTGTACTTTGGAGTTTTATGATGATAGCCCTTTTACTGGACACTGAAGTGGCTAATTTAACTTGATGAAACAATACAGAAAAAAAAATAATGTATACTGAAAAATTCATGGCCCACTGCTGGGAACAAGCTGCAAGTTATGGCCTGGTGGTATGTATCAGTATGTACCATCAGCCCTTCTGCAAAATGGAGAGTAGCACTGCCCGGTCTGCACAAGAGCATGGAGGTCAGGCATGTCACTTGCTAAACAATCAGCTGCAGAAAACTGAGTTTCCCTTCCTGTTAATATCTTTCTAGTCTGTTTTGCTTTAATTATTTATACAATTTGTTCATTTAAATTTTTATCAACTATTCTCTATTGCACTATATATAATACTGGAAGACTTTCGTGCCAAAACTAATTTCTAAATGCCAGTTTAACATTATGCATATTCATGTTCTTAACAAACACTAAAGCTACCCATACACATGGAGGCAGCACGACTGTCCCCTGATCTCATACCTCAGGGGCAACAATGATGGTGCATTTTGGATTTTAACATATCCGATCCTTTATTCTGCCAGGGCATTAGATGGTGACAGAGGTGTCTGGTGTTGATTTGCCTCCCTCTCTCCAAATGTACATGTTTGTGGGGAGGTTGGCGGAGATAGTTGCTAATGAGTTGACAGCTATGGCCAGCTTTAGCTTTAAACACACATCACTTATCAAAAGATGTACATAAAATAATATTTCCTTCAAGTGGTCATCTTGATTCTGTTCAGAATTTTAATAGATATTTGATGTCGTATAAACAGCATGGTTACTTTAACACCATATGTAAATTATCCAGAGCCCTTTTTTTATTTCATACTTAGGCCTAATTCACACAACCGCATGTTGGCTGCATTTCCAGGACCGAACACAGTGCAGGGAGCCGGCTATGAGGCTAGGCTGTCTCGTGCTGAAAAGATGATTACAGTGCAGGACAGTTTTCCCGCTACGAGGCAGTGACTCCTGGCATTGTACATAACCATGATGCTAGTAGCGTTCCTCCCTGCACTGTCTTCGGTCCGGGACATGCGGACCGTGTATCACGGACAGAACACGTTCATGTGAATTAGGCCTAAGGCCTATGGCCTCTTTACAACTAAGATGACAGAGCACAGGGGCAAGACATCTTGGACATAAATACTTCTGACAACCTGCTATTTCAAAGCGCTAAAGGTGCCCATACACATTAGAAAAAACTCATCTAAACCCACTGCTTATCGGGATCGATGACCTGCTGTGTATGGGGTCCGCCTAACTATCATGACAGTAGATGTCATTCCCCTTTACGCATTAAAATAAACATGCAGGCATGCATGTTTATGGTGGTCTTGGGAAAAAAAAGTTGTTAGTTTACCTGATAGCTATTTAAAGAGGACCTGAGACTAGGTCATATATGTTGAACTGGGTAACTGACTTGAATAGCACTGTCTCCTTGATTCCAGCGCTGTTTATTTTTTCCTGGACCCCCCATTCTAGAGATATGACCCGATGTTGTGTTGGCTCCCTATATGCTCATTTACTGTAGTTAGCAAACAGGACGTGAACTATGCCCAAGCTGCCTTGCGCTGATTGGGCAGCGTCGGAGGCAGAGAAGCTAGCTCCACCCCATTAGCTAATTACAGCAAATTCGCATATAGGGAGCAAACACAACAGTGGGCTCATATCTCTGGAGCGGGGGTCCAGGAAAAGAAAACAAAAAACAGCACTGGAATCAGAGAGACAGCGCTATTCAGGTCAGTCACTCAGTTCAACTTATATGACCTAGTGACAGGCCTCTTTAATGTGTATGTAATGTGTATCTTAAAGGGTCGTTTTTCATGTAGAACTTGTACTAACACAGCCCATGTACAAGAGTGGTGCTGTTTCTATAAAACAAAAAAGATTTTCTTACTAATCTCAGATTACCTCTTTAATACCTGGTCCAGCTATGTGAGTTTTAAACCTATGGTTCCTCCTGTCGAACTTTAATTATAAATTTGTGTTCTAAATGATGTACTAATTGTTGATTAACATATTACCAGTTTATGCAATGGTAAATCTGACAACTGAATGTTATGTGTTTCTTAGAGCAAAGTTGCTGGGAATTATACTTAAAGTGGCAAGATTCCATATAAAATAATGTTAATGTGTTGATTTTTTTTGTTATGGGGTATAGGTATTACTATAGTTTTGGCATAACTCTTGTATCTTGGAAATGCAGAACAAAAGTATGACTAAGTAGATTATGATAATGTTAAAGAACTTTTGTCTCTTTCTCAATCATTGTTTCTTTATAACTTCTTTTATTTTCTGTTTCTCTATTTTTTATGTTACACTTTTCTGATTCACGCCTTCACTTGGGTATAAAAAAAAAAAGTTGTATCTTCACATTTTCACACGTTTAGCCCTTTTCTCTCTTCTACCTACTCACTAACTTATTAGATATGCTTAGCTGTCTTGTTTTACCAACACTAAAAGCTGAACGGGTAGGATCCAAACAATAATTTTTTTTGCTATTTTGAAGAGTTAGGTCTTACATATTTAAAACTGAATGCTTTCTTAGTTGACGTAGAAAAGTATATCTTAGATTAATTTATTTAATTTTTTTTTAATCTCATCTGTGTTTTTCTTTAGCCTCTCATTTGAAAAGCGGTAATACTTTGACTTTATTTTAGGGAGCAGTGGTCTCATTAGTGTATTTTCACTCATTTCTTCATTTTCTTTCCCATAACAGAAGTGCAATTTTCCTTTTTTTTTTTCCTGTGATGTTTTAGAGTTTTGTTTTTTGTGTGTCTGTCATTGTGGGCATTTTAGTAGTTATGGAGATTTTTTTTCTTATAACTATACATATTTCTATTTTTGTAGCTAATTTAAAAGGGAAGATAACTGATTATTTTAAATAGTTTTTTTCTTTGATAGTCCTGTAGATAAAGATGGATGAAATGTTATATGAATTTGTAGTCCGATTTACACAATAGCCAGCGAAAAAAAATAATCTTAATTTGTTTTAGCAAAATAATATAGTGACTAACATGGGTAACAAGCCTCAAGACTTGGTCCCTGAATTTGATCTATTATAACTCCTAAAGTATATATATATATATATATATATATATATATATATATATATAGTCTTTATGTGTATTATATGTTAACATAGCATGCCTATACCTTTTCATAGGTCAAAAAAATTAACATTTTAAAATGGAGATTTAGAGTTTGGTAGTATCCTCCTAGCATTATATGGTTTATTAGGTATGTAGGTTAATTTCTGCATCAAGTCTAAATTTTAAATCATGAAAAACATTTCATGAACTGCACATTTCAGGGCAAGCAGGTTTAACATGCTGATTGTTAATTTGCATTTCAATATTGTAAATATATGTCATAAGGGGGATAAAAAAAATTCATACAGCACATTTTATCATGTGTCAGTTTAAAATATAGCTTCACAGAACACTGCAAAGTCTATTACATTAGGCACAGTTTGACGGGTTATTTTTATAGAAAGGGTGTAAACTTTTTTGAAGCTATAATATGAAGGACTAAATGTTAGCATCATTGCAGCCTTCACAGAGAAAACTATGAAGTTATCATTAATGGCGTAGCCTATCTGTGTTCTACAATACACGGAATACAGTAAAATTCCTTTAATCCGACATTAACAGAACCTGGCAGCTGCTGGATTATTAAATATCCTGTTATTAAAAAAAATTATATTTAACTATTAAAACTTTTGGAAAGATATCATAAAATACAAAGGCTACTATTACTGTTTTTTTTTTTTAAATATATATATATATTCAGAGAACCGTAATGAGTTTGTCTGAGATTAGAAAAGAACTTTGCTTTTTTCCAGAAACAGCATCACCCTTGTCAATGCCTGGTATTGAAGCTCAGGCTCATTCACCTGGAGGCGACTGAACTGCAATTTCAGACAGATCCCATGGGCAAGAGTGGCGCTGGTTCTATTTCTGGAAAAAGAAACCTTTTTTTTTTTTTTTTACTAATCCCAGACTACCCCTCTAATACTTGATTATCTCAGCTCAGTCTTCTGCCGTTAGCTTTACAAGACTCCTAATTTTCTCATGCTGGAGTAAAGGAATTTTACTGGACTTGCTTGTTTGACATGTTATTAGTGTATGGAGGGTAAAAACAGCAAGTATTTTCAACACCAGGAACTAGTTGACTTCCCTTTTAAATAGAAATTCAAGTTTCCATTTCATACTGGTTGGCTTCCACTTCTGCTACTTTCTCACTTCTTGACTTTCCTCTGAGGGCCTCCAGGTTGGTGGGGGGCCCTTGAGTTGTTACATATTTGTTTTGCTGGTGACACTGCATGCCCATAATGTTTAATGAAACCAGATAAAAGTTTCATACCTGTTTCTTTTCACCTCCTCTTCCCTCCCTTAAAATTAAATACCAAATTTTAAAGATGGTTTAGCACATTAGCTGATGTATATAATTGGAAAAAGAAAACTATTTCTAGTGAAGGGATGTGAAACACATTACTAAAAGAGTCATTGTCTTTTTCCTCCATTCTGCACTCCAAATGTGGAGATTATTCTTTTCTGTTATTGTTCCATTCCTGTTTCTGACAATTAAAGAAGGTAGGTATTTGTCTACCTCTGCACGTTCACATCTGAAGATGAGCCTGTTGAAGCACAATAGCTTTTTTCAATGTTAATGTTTGATTTCTTTCAATTTTTTTTACATTATTTCAGTTCAGTATCTAGCGTGCAAACTATTAAAACCTTTTAGAAAATCAAAACTTGTTATCTAGTTATGCCATGTAATATCCAACTATGCATTAATACAATACATGCTGATTGAGATTATATATATATTTATATATATTATATATATATATATATATATATATATACACACACACACACACACACACACACACACACACACACGCACACACACATATAGCTATAGAATGACCTATCTATGTGTGTACTTGGATGTTGGTATGATGCTTTAGCTATAAAATATATACTGTACAGTTTTTTTCTTAATAGGATGTAGCACCGTATTCAGGTTATCTTACTGATCTTGACACATTACCTAAGCTTTTAAAGTCAGTGCTTACAGTGAAGGAAATAAGTATTTGACCCCTTGCTGATTTTGTAAGTTTGCCCACTGTCAAAGACATAAACAGTCTAGAATTTTTAGGCTAGGTTAATTTTACCAGTGAGAGATAGATTATATATAAAAAAAAAAAAAAAACAGAAAATCACATAGTCAAAATTATATATATTTATTTGCATTGTGCACAGAGAAATAAGTATTTGATCCCTTTGGCAAACAAGACTTAATACTTGGTGGCAAAACCCTTGTTGGCAAGCACAGCAGTCAGACGTTTTTTGTAGTTGATGATGAGGTTTGCACACATGTTAGATGGAATTTTGGCCCACTCCTCTTTGCAGATCATCTGTAAATCATTAAGAATTTGAGGCTGTCGCTTGGCAACTCGGATCTTCAGCTCCCTCAAAAAGTTTTTGATGGTATTAAGGTCTGGAGACTGGCTAGGCCACTCCATGACCTTAATGTGCTTCTTTTTGAGCCACTCCTTTGTTGCCTTGGCTGTATGTTTCGGGTCATTGTCGTGCTGGAAGACCCAGCCACGAGCCATTTTTAATGTCCTGGTGGAGGGAAGGAGGTTGTCACTCAGGATTTGACGGTAAATGGCTCCATCCATTCTCCCATTGATGCGGTGAAGTAGTCCTGTGCCCTTAGCAGAGAAACACCCCCAAAACATAATGTTTCCACCTCCATGCTTGACAGTGGGGACGGTGTTCTTTGGGTCATAGGTCATAGGTCTTTCTCCAAACACGGTGAGTTGAGTTAATGCCAAAGAGCTCAATTTTAGTCTCATCTGACCACAGCACCTTCTCCCAATCACTCTCAGAATCATCCAGATGTTCATTTGCAAACATCAGACGGGCCTGTACATGTGCCTTCTTGAGCAGGGGGACCTTGCGGGCACTGCAGGATTTTAATCCATTACGGCGTAATGTGTTACCAATGGTTTTCTTGGTGACTGTGGTCCCAGCTGCCTTGAGATTATTAACAAGTTCCCCACGTGTAGTTTTCGGCTGAGCTCTCACCTTTCTCAGGACCAAGGATACCCCACGAGGTGAGATTTTGCATGGAGCCCCAGATCGATGTCGATTGACAGTCATTTTGTATGTCTTCCATTTTCTTACTATTGCACCAACAGTTGTCTCCTTCTCACCCAGCGTCTTACTTATGGTTTTGTAGCCCATTCCAGCCTTGTGCATGTCTATGATCTTGTCCCTGACATCCTTAGAAAGCTCTTTGGTCTTGCCCATGTTGTAGAGGTTAGAGTCAGACTGATTAATTGAGTCTGTGGACAGGAGTCTTTTATACAGGTGACCATTTAAGACAGCTATCTTTAATGCAGGCACCAAGTTGATTTGGAGCGTGTAACTGGTCTGGAGGAGGCTGAAGTCTTAATGGTTGGTAGGGGATCAAATTCTTATTTCTCTGTGCACAATGCAAATAAATATATATAATTTTGACTATGTGATTTTCTGTTTTTTTTTTTTTATATAATCTATCTCTCACTGGTAAAATTAACCTAGCCTAAAAATTCTAGACTGTTCATGACTTTGACAGTGGGCAAACTTACAAAATCAGCAAGGGATCAAATACTTATTTCCTTCACTGTATATCTTCCCTACTGTGGATGATCAAAAGTCCAGCAGGTCACCATGTTTTGTTTCAAATCCTGGCATGGAATCGAGGGCTTCATGAACAGTAGGAGTGCGCATAACCCTGTATTTATATACCAAAGTTTTCATGTTTTTTACTTGTTGTTGGCAAAGTTTTCTATTAATTTGGTCCTAAAGACAATACTATCCAAGTTTGTTGTGGGCTTGAAAAAATATAAGTAATATCTGTGTAGTGACAGTATCACCATTTATTTCTTAGACAATAGATTAGTGAATATTTTTAAACATTTCTTTTTTATATTTTTTTATTTGTTACTATGTTTTCTGGATGCACAGTATTGTACAAAACTGTGACGTTGTCTATTATATAGTTTTTATTTGCATTTACTGCAATGCCTAAATAATTTATAGTTAGGAGCAATTATCATAAGTTGCATAAAAACCACTGCAAAATCATATTCCCTCGGATGCCATGCAGCCTGCGACTAGACAGGGGAGCACAAGTGCACATATATACACATGACATTTATTAAAGTGCATTGTAAATACACAGTGCCTCAACTGAATGACAGGTCTCAGGTGTCATACATATGTGTCTTCGAGGCTGCAAATTGTGTTTTACAACATGAGGCCACATTTATTAAAACTGTCTAATAGAAAAACTGCCCTTGTTGCCTATATCAACCAATCAGAGACACGTTTACATTTCTAAACTGCTCTGGAAAACGGAAAACTGCACTATGATTGGTTGAACTAGGCAAGAAGGAAAGTTTTACCATTTGACAGTTTTTCAAAACAATCTTTACAATTTCTATTTTCTCCGGTTGATTCTCCAGCTACACTGACAGTTTGCAGGATTGATTATTTTACACCACTGCCGCAGACTGTCTTACAACATCCTTAGCCAGCTATACTGTAGACAGAATACTGACTGCTGAAATGTATTCAAAATGCACTCCCCACATCCCAGGGACAGCTGCTATTGATGTGAAAAGCGCTGGTAAACTATAAAGAGGCTGCCGCATTCGTCGTCGCTGCCCCTTCAGCCAGCTGATGGATTGGGTGCCGGGATTCCGACCCCCACCGATCTGATATTGATGACCTATCCGAAGGATAGGCCATCAATAGAATAGTCCTGGAACACCCCTTTAATACACGACCCACAGAAGTGTTCAGGGCCATACTGTTCCTATGTATACCTCTGAGTCATGCGGAAGGTTTTTCTCTTGTATTCTATATGAATCTCACAGAAAAAAAAGGTGGTATCCGATATTGGACTCTGTTTTGTAGAAGTATACTCCTATAGTTTGGTGCTATTTATATACACCATATGGCAGCACAAGGAGAGCTTACAGCTTCGTAGTATAGACCGCAGGGCCCCTGTGTTCCTCAACGCGGCTTTGCCATGTACATAACGCCTAATATATAGTTTCGGATCATTTACATAATACAAAGGCAGAGCTGTGGTCATATTCCCATTACCCAGGAAATTCATCAACGGGCTTCTTGCTTCTATTCAGTTACCTGTAGGCTATATAAGGGACAAAGGCCATATGCTGTCGTTGAACATGCTGTTGTGTGCTGAATTGTGCCTTCACTATTTTATTATTGCAATGCTTCTGCTTGTAAAGGATTCTGAAAGAATATATTAGGCAACTTCTTTGCATGCAGTTTTCTAATGTTCACCAAGACTGAGCCTAAAATGTAATTGACAATAGAAAGGATTATTTAATGTGTCTGTGATGATAGTACGCTACATTAAAGAAAAAAATGGTTAAAGAGGTTGTCTGGTTTAATAAAAACCATTTTAAAATACCTTTTTATTGTATTCTGAGTTGATAAAGGGGGCCCCCTGTTTAGGACCCTCATATATTAGCTAGAGTGGAGAATGGCTACAAAGAGCATCTCTCACTCTGGAGAACTTGGCATGTCAAAGCATTACATGGGCAACCCATTGATTTAAATGGGAACGTTAATGTTTAATTTCCCCTGCAGTGGCACTAAAGGGAAACTAAACATTGCCTCTGGGTTCCACCACAGATTACAGAGATCAATGGATGTCACAGTGGGGCACCATTTGATCAACTTATCGTTAAGGGAACTTTTTAGGATAAAAGGAATGTTCAAATTGGAAAATGACTTTAAGCACTGGATCTGTTTTGACCACCTGGCCAACATCTATACACTTTAACGTCTTTTGAATTTGCCTTCTTTTTTCACCTAAACTGCTCTTATCATAAAATTACAAATAGTGATAGTAACCAACTGCACATTTTTTACATTGTAGGAATTTTTGTATGCCCCAAAGGATAAAAAATTAAAGGTCAGTCTTGTTATAAAATGGCAGATTTTTTATTTTTATTTTACAATTCTAGATTTTCAAAAAATGTGATATCTTTTTACGATTTGCTAGTACTGTAGATAATAAAGTGAAATACTTAACTGTCAATAGGTCTTACATATTCATTAGAAAGTCCCTAATAAAGAGTGGCATTTATCATATTAAGTATATATGAAATTATTCCTTTTATTTCAACAAAGTGAACAAAGGAAATGTACAGATTTACATAATCTAGTGAGATGGTAGATGACGGGGGTAGACAAAGTGCAGAATCTGAAGCTTCTCTGAACCTACCTGTTAATTTCCTGATATACCACTTAAAAAGGACGTCAAGAAAGAGAAAGAGTGAAGCAGCACTCAAAAATAATTGGGTTTATTCATCCAACATCCACTACAACCTTTCACCTTCTCTATGAAGGCATTTTTATTGTTTGAAGCATAGCACCGGCCTTACCAGGTGTGGAACCACAGTGCTGCTCCTATCTTCAATTCTTTCTGTATACCAATTAAAAAGGAGATGTAAACCTTTTAAAGGGATTTTTATTTTTTTAAATAAAAAGGTCAATTAGTGTGATTGGTGCAATTTTATAATTCGTTTTTATATTATTATATATGTATTCAAAATTTGTTTTACTTTTTGACATACAGCTGCTCTGTATTCTCTATACAGAGCAGCTGTATCGTTCGCTAAATCCTGCGAGACTGAAAGGTTCAGTAAAAGGGGGTCCTGCGTCTGACACGTAGGATCCACCTGTAAACTATCACATCCAAGTTCATAACTTAGATGTGATAGATAACAGGTGGATCCTGCATGTCAGAAACACACAGGACCCACTTTTTCCTAAACCCGTCAGGTCCGCGGGATTCAGGCCTTATCGAATGATATCTGCTCTGTATAGAGAAAACAGAGCAGCTGTATCTCAAAAAGTAAAACAAATTTTTAATATAAACTAATTATAAAGTTTTACCAAACACACTCATTAACCTTTTTATTAAAATAAAAAAATCCCTTTCAAAGGTGTACATAGCCTTTAAGTTTCCGAGAGCCTCAAATTACGGTGAAGCACTTAGAACAGTGAGCAGCACTATTTTTAGAGATATTTACAACTGTAAAAATGCAACACGGATACAATATTAAGTTGTTATGGACAGTGCATAAGTAATTTTGTGTTACTGGCAATATATACTGGGGGGTTGAACACTACACTGTTGATATAAAAAACATTTCAACAAGTTCACATATTGGGCACTCTGTTCCCCTGAGACCTGGTTTCAGCCATGGACCCTACAGCTCTCATTCCTATGCTGTTGAAACTAGGCTGTTTAACTTACTAAAATACAGAATGTTCTGTACAAGAATTGTGGCTAGTGACTGAAGTGAGTGTCCCAGGTTGCATGCATATCAGGCTCATATTTACTGCAATTCCTGCTACGTTATTTGCATTATTTTAGTACTAAGACATCCCACCTTTATATAGGCATGTATTTGCAACCAATCAAAATTTTACATTAAGGCCCCATGGTTCAGAAATCCTACGTGGGATTTGCACATTGTCGATTTTAAATGTTACAATCTGCTAGGTATACTACGAAAGACTGCCCAGTATATGAACCAGAAAATCTAATTTTGGTAAGTCAGATTCCAGGAAGCAGAAAACGGGCATCAGCCACAATGATGAGTTCCATGACTTATTCAGCATAGTGTTGCCTGTTTACTATTATTTTCTCGTCTATTTAAAAGAGCAGGTATCTTAAACTGGGGCTGTTAAAGAAGCACTCACACAAAATGTTTTATTCTTTGGCCCGTTAGAAAGGCACATTATATAAATTGTGGTGAAAGTAATCTGCTTACCAGTGGCTGTATTTGTGGGTTATCTACACCCTTCTGGTCCTCAGCTATGTCATGTGACCAGCAATAGGACTCTCCAACTGCCACAGCGTCTCGTGTGGACAGGATGTCAGTTTCTCCATTCATTCCTATAAGACTGACATGGAGGCTGTGATAGTAATGAATAGAAAAACTGACTTCCTGTCCACGCATGAGACGCTGTGGCAGCTGGAGAGTCCTATTGCTGGTCACATGACACAGCTGAGGACCAGAAGGGAGTGGATAACTCAGAAATACAGTCACCGGTAAGAAGATTACCTTCACTACAATTTACTTAATGTGCCTCTAATGGGCCAGAGAATCCAAAAAAATTGTGGGAGTGCTTCTTTAAGAGAGTTCATTTAGATTGTATGCTGTTTTCTGCGTTGTAGTTTTGAAACAAGTTTCCGTTTCCAGCCCATCATTCACTTAGGGTATGTGCACACACACTAATTACGTCCGTAATTGACGGACGTATTTCGGCCGCAAGTCCCGGACCGAACACAGTGCAGGGAGCCGGGCTCCTAGCATCATAGTTATGTACGATGCTAGGAGTCCCTGCCTCGCTGCAAGACAACTGTCTCGTACTGAAAACATGATTACAGTACGGGACAGTTGTCCTGCAGCGAGGCAGGGACTCCTAGCATCGTACATAAGTATGATGCTAAGAGCCCGGCTCCCTGCACTGTGTTCGGTCCGGGACTTGCGGCCGAAATACGTCCGTCAATTACGGACGTAATTAGTGTGTGTGCACATACCCTTAAAGTGTAGCTAAACGTTTGACAAACTTCTGACACGTGATAGTGACATGTTAGAAGTTTGGATTGGTGGGGGTCCGAGCACTGAGACCCCCACCAATCGCTAGAAGGAAGCAGCTGAAGCGCTCGTGTGAGCGCTCAGCCACTTCGTGTCTGTTCGGCTTTTTCCGGAAAGCCGATGTATTGGAGTATGGGCTCATAGACTTTCTATTGAGTCCGTACACCGATACATTTATTCAAGGAAAAAGCCGAACAGACACGAAGCAGCTGAGCGCTCACACGGGCGCTTCAGCTGCTTCGTTCTAGCGATTGGTTAGACATTGGTTAGACATGGCTATGACATGTTAGAAGTTTGTCAAACGTTTAGCTACACTTTAAATAGATTGGGCCTTTATAGTAGTTAATACAAAGTTACAGTATGATGCAGTACAGATGTGCAAATGTTGCACGTCCCAATTGGAACTAATGATTATAGTTAAAATTTAGACTTTATCCCAAATTAGAGTTTCGTTGACACTTTAGCTGTAGGGAAAAGTACCGGATTGTAATATCATCCTATTATATGGTATTCAATAGATTACACTGGGATCAGTGGTAAAACAATTTCCAGGACTACAGATCTTGAACCAACAATTAAATATTAGTTTACCAATGCTAAAGTGTAAGATTATTATTTGTTGGTATTTTTTCATTACTTATATAGCACCACTATATTCCGCAGTGTTGTAGTGAATGTCTATATTCACATCAGCCCTAGTCCTCAATGGAACTATTTATCTTCATAAGATTACATTAAAACATGAGGATCAACTAATTTTTTTAAGGATAATAAATAGGGACAGTAAAATATAGGCATATTGGCATTTTTCTTTGTAATCAAGTGTATTTAAGTAGTATTTAAGTTGATGCCCAACATGTATCTCCTGTTATGTAGAATCATAAGCTACAACTTCAGGTACTTGATAATTAATATCTAGAATTTGGTACCATAAAAAGATTTGCTTTGTTATCTCATTTGGCATAAGCAGTTGATTTTTTGCATAACTAGCACTGAAACGTCTGGATATTTAATTGTCACTTTGGCATCAGTACTGACAGCCAAAACGAATTCATAGGAGAATATACTTCCATATAAACCTTAGACATTGCTGAACCCCTGTTCAGGGGTAGCAGTCACCTAAGAAGATACTAGTATCATCAATGGTGCATGGTCAGTCTATTACAGATTTGCTTTGGGGCCCAGGAGCTTCAAGTTATGCCTCTGATATAAACTGAAGTTATTCTTACACTGAAGAGCAAGATGGTGTCTAGTGTCTAGAGGTAAGAGGCACAAGAGAAGTATTGTAGGCAAGAGTGGGACGATGGAAAGAGAAGAGAACTTCACATGGATCACCTGGGATATATGGAGAAGCAAGGTTTGAGAAAGCTTTGTGTGTTAGGTTCTAAGGTGTCCTAGGCAGATAAGATAAATTGTACTCCATTACCCACTATACGTGGTCTAGGACAGCATCTCAATTTATAAGTGCCATCCCCTTTGCACACTATACTGGTTTAGAGTGCCGCAGGTTTGAAAAGCCGAGAGTGTCCTGTAGAAAGGACCTATAGAGAAGACGAGAGGAACAGGAGAGGTACTATACTGTAGGTGAGAGTGGGATGGTGGAAAGAGAAGAGAATATTACACAGAGCTAAGGTATTGTTTTACTTTTAATAGACTGCACAGTAGAAGTATAGCTATCATATCTAAACTACTACAAAACTAGACCAATAAATGATTGTAGAGGGTAAATATAACAACTGATTTACATAAAGGCTAGTAGGTTACAATGGGATAAATGGAGCCTTGCAAAATATGTACCATACCATGTCTTCATATTAATGGTCACAGTAATAGAGCTGTTACAACCAACAGTCCCTTGCTTCAATAATATCTTTCATGCTTTTAGTTTATTTTTATCCTTCGTTACATTGAGATTATTTATGTAGAAAACCTAATCTATATTAGCCTACATTACCCAAAAGTGAACAAAAATATTCAATGACAAATACAATTCAGTATATTTTACGTAGTTTGAAATGTATATTCTAACAATTTATAACAATTTAAAATAATAAACACTTTTAGATGTAGCAAATGGCTATAATTAATTTGAATTACATCTAGTACTATAGCTTTGTGGTTAGCTATACAAGTCATTTCTTAGATCTTCTATTCCCTTAGATATCAATTTTGATGTTAGTGCTACATCAATAAAGTAGTGTTGTTTCCTTTTCCTGTATAAAGTAAGATACAGTTGATCATCTATTCAAATTGACACATGACCCCGAAAAAGCAACTTTACATCCAGCCATTGACCAGTTCTTCTTACATTTTATCTATTTGAGCCTAAGCTAGTTGTGTTTGCTACAGTAGATCAACTTGCTTGATATAGTGAATGTTTGGCGACATAAGCATTTGGGAATTCGAAATTATACATATATATATATATATATATATATATATATATATATATATATATATGTATTTCGATTTATTGTTGTATTAAAACTAATATTGTTTTGAATATTCATAGACCTTGCTCAATATTATTTTGGGCATGAAATACACTTTTCTATCAAAATAATGCCCAGACATGAATAGCACATTTTTTTCTTGCTTTTTTTTTTTTGCCTCTATATTTCTATCCATGACATACACAATTGTATTCACTATTTTTTTTACATTTATAAAATATTCAAATTTTAGATATTGATGTATAATCCAGTGCAAAAATATCAGTAGTCAAGCCTACAATACAGTACACATTGTAGGATCAAATTTAGTTGAGCACAACACCGTCACTGAAAGTGCTGAAAGGTCACTCAAACCTCATGATTGGCCTATACAACCACTCTCAAAATACAAGGCCAGGAAAGTGGGTTTGTGTGTTTTTTTTCTTTATTATTTTTTTTCTCTCTCTCTATCTCTCTTGCATTTTTGTGAATCTAATGATGCACTTATGTTGCCCCACTTTTCCCTTCTCTTCATACCTTACCTACTAAAGGAGGAAATGCCACTTTCTTGGTAAGTGGATGTTAACCAAGAGGGACTTAAATCAAAAAAAGATCACAGTGTGACAAAACTAAGAACATAGGGTGCTGATGAAAGCTCAACAGTACTCGGACGGAAATAAAAGGAATTCAGACAAACTAAAATGAAAAAAGACAATTTATTTTTTTCCAGTAACATTTGTGAATTTAATTTCATTTTTATTTTTTTATTTTTTACTTTCCCTTGTTCCCTCCTCAATCTCTACCAGTTTTTGTGCTGTTTTGTCCAGATGTGTATCTCACTCTCACTATTCTAGTTATTTTACTTTATTTTACTTTTGTCCTATCTTTTGTTTATTTAAAATCATTTTTTTTTAAATCTACATGACTTTAAAATTTCTTATTTTTTTTTCTTTATTTATGTGAGGTCCTAATCTTAGAGTTCTCTCTTCCCCACCTGCTCTTTACAATTATTTTCTGTTATCAACTTTTTGTTACGTTTTGCATGCAAAGTTGCATGAGCTGCATTGTTGGGGTCGGAAGGCTAAGCAGAAAGAATAGTCTCAGTGTAGAATCTCTGTGTTAACGTGCTGTATGCAACTGTGAGTTGATTTTTTTTGCTAATTTTTGATGAACTCATGTTAAAGCATCTCTCCGTTTTTCTCTTTCCCCCTTTTCTACTTTCTTTTTCTTCACAGCGGTTGAATTCAGTATCTCCATCTTCAAAGACAAATTCAAAAGTGGAGACATCACCTAACCGTCACAAGGCTAATAACCGTAATGATATTAGGAGTCCAAGGTCTATTTCATCAAGTAAAGGTGGCCGATGTTCATCAGATGATAAACGAAGGCGCCACTCCAGGTCACCATCATCAGAGAGACACCATGGACGATCTAGAGGACGAAATAGAGTACACAAGGAGTCTTCTGTGAACTCAGGAAGTCATACAGGCTATAGCAGTGATTCTGGAGAATCTGTATTTTCACATACACCTGGAGTAGAAAAGATCCATGGTGCTTCAACGAAAAAGTAAGGCCATATTATTGTGATTTAATCAATCACTTAAAATTTTATTTTGCATGAATAAAGCGTATTAGATATCGAAGGAGTTTACTATGTTCGAATACTGTCCAATTTATAGCTACACCTATAAAAACAATCATGAGCTAACCATAACATAAATATGTTAAAAATTGAATTAGTCTTTGCTAAAAAACAAAAAATAATGAATGAACGCAATCAATATTTATTGTATGTCCTAGGCCAACAGTTAAGCATCGTCACGGCAGACAAATTAGTTGTTCTGAGTCTTCAGTGAAGCGTACTCGACCAAACATTGATAAAAAGAAGAGTCCAGCTCGAAGCACTGGCAACAGAGGTAGTTCTTGGAGTTCTAGTTGTTCACCTTCCCGTTCAAGGTCCCGAGACAAGAGAAATGCAAGAAGCAGATCTCGATCTCTTTCTCCAAAGAAGAATTTAAACAGGTAAAACTATTTAGTTATCAACTGCAATAAACATTTGTTATAGCAGCTTTTTGTTTGCATGCTAAAATTGAGGTGTAACAGATTTGTCTTTTATATTTGTCTATTAGCAGCTTTATAGGTGTCCAAATCGTTACACTATGCTATTGAATAGTTTATTCGCTTACTACATGGCATTGCTGAAATTGAAGCTCAGGGTCAGTAGACTGTTGTCATTTCTGGAGTATTCTACTGGATTTCTGAAAACCTGCTCATCACTATTTTTGAGTTTTATGAGTTACTGTAAGAATATGCAGGAGGTGATCACAGGGTATGTTCACACGGCAAACGAAAAACGGCTGTAAAATACAGAGCTGTTTTCAAGGGAAAACAGCCTCTGATTTTCAGCCGTTTTTCCTGCATCAAACGTTTTTTAATGTGTTTTTTTACGTCTGTTTTTGGAGCTCTTTTTCTATTGAGTCATTGAAAAACGGCTCCAAAAACAGCTAAGGAAGTGACATGCACTTCTTTTTTACGGGGCTTTTTTTTTATGCGCCATTTTTACAAACGGCCGCGTAAAAAGAAAACACTTGGGAACGAAACGCAGTTTTTTTCCCATTAAAATGAATTGGCAGATGTTTGGAGGCGTTCAGCCCCGAAAAAACGGCTGAAAATAAGCCATGTGAACTCCGTTTTCGACGTGCGTTGTTTTTTTGTTTAATTAACTTTTAATGAGATACATGAAAGTTTACCTACCGAAACACAAAAACCCATTCTAAAAATGCAACAAAAATGCACAGTTTGATACAGTTTAACTGGTTGCCGACACAGGACGAGAATGCTCGTCCTGAGCGGCGGGTACTTCGCGCATTAGGACATGCATTCTCGTCCTGTGTGACAGCCAGTGTCTGCGCACGATCGAGAGCCGGGCAATGGCTGTAATACACAGCCACGGCCCCGCTCTAACAGCAGAGAGAAGAGAAACCTCTTCTCTCCGCCATTAACCCCTTGAATGCCATGATAGAAGCTGATCGCGGCATTCAAGGAGGGGGAATTGCACATTGATCGCGTCACAGAAAATAACTGTGACGCGATCAAAGCCCATAACTTGTATGGCAGACAGCCCAGGGTCCATTGAAGGACCCCAGGGCTGTCTGAATATATTTCCTGTTGTTAGGGCATACTGAGGTATGCCCTAACAACTGCCTGTGTACAATAAGTACACAGGCTAATGTACTGGCCTATAGATCTTTGCCAGCACATTACCGTTAAAAAATCAAAATGATAAATCCCTTTATGGGATTAAATTTTTTTTTAGATGAATGTAAAAAAAATGTCATGATAAATAAATAAATAAAAAGTAAAAAAAATACACAGAAACACACATTTTTTTATAATAAATAAACTTTTTAAAATATAAGTCCCAAAACATGAAATAATATAGACATATTTGGTATCGCCATGACCGTAACAACCTGTACAACAAATGGATAACATTATTTATGATGATCGGTGTATGGTATAAAAAAAAAAATATTAAGACTTCAGCGGAACTGCTTTTTTTCTGCATTTTCGCCAAAGTAAAAATTTATATAAATTGAACGATTATGTATTTGTACCAAAAAATGGTACCTACATAAAGTACAACTCGTCCCGCAAAAAACAAAGTCTCATACAACTACGTCGTACAAAAAATAAGAGTTATGAGTGTCGGGATGCAAAGAGGGAAATATAAAAAAATTGTTCTGTCCTCAAGGCCATGATGAGATGAATGAGTGAGATGGCATAAAAATAATCTCCTCCATCATATTCAGCACCACAATGTTAATAATCATATATTTTATCAAAATTACAATACACAGCAAAATAGACAACTATAAATTGATCTTGAAAATCTAAATTTTTTTGCCGCAACCATTTTTTCAAATATGGTAATGGAATATACTTCTTGGTTGTCACCTTTAAATTAGCGTTTCAAAACAGCTGATGGTAAAACTGTCATTATGTCCTCATTTTCAATAACTACCAAACAATTTTACCATTAGTTGCTAAGAAATGTGTCAATTTTGATTAACTATCTGTTGTAATGTAAATATCTCCGTAAGTAAATAAAATATAAAACTCCTCTAACTTCTAATATGTGACTAATTTAATGGTTTGGGTGGAAATCCTCAATACGAGTTTAATCAGCAACCCAAGTGTGTCAAAAAACAAAACTTGAAATGTAAGGCCTCATTCAGATGAGTATGTCCGATTAAAAAAACGTGTTTCATGCATATCACTGTCTGTATGGCGTTGGTGTTGTTTCTGTGTGGCATACGTTTTTCTCGTCTGTGTTTCTCCTCTGCAAGAATTTTATGGTTTTACTTTTTTTTCCCCTCTGTATTTCTTTAGCAAACGATGCGTGAAACAACACAAATGTGTGAATAGCCTTATTGAATTGCATTGGTCAGTTTGCTGTCCGTTATTTCAACGGTCAGCACACCGACGTGAAACACGCTCGTCTGAATGAGGCGTAATACTCATTTAAAAAGTAATTTCATTTTTCATTAAAATTATGTATATATGACTGAACTCAGAAGCTCCGTTTGAAGGTCCATCGAGGGAAGGTGGTTGTCGTCGTATGATTGATCCAGCAGAGCATTGTGACTTCCGTTATGAACGGAAGCCCCAACTCAAAAGTGAACAGAGCCTTTTAAGTAATTTGTAAAATCTACATAAAACTAAACTAATTTGAACTCATTTGAACGTCATTTGAGTGTATCTTTTAAAAACCTAAAGCAGATTAAATTGCACAAAATGTACATAAAATCCCAACAATAATAAAACTATAGTATTGGACTTCACCTGATAAAATTCCAAATGATATTTTCTACCAAATTCCCTTTATACGCAATGTGGGGAATTTATAAACCTTTGTATGACAATTTTCTGGTGTAGCTAAATCGCAAAAGTCCCAATTGCAAATTGCGTTTTTTGCCCTTTTTAAGCCACCCTCGCCACTTTGTGGAAACGGGGCATACCTTCCCAAAATCGGCGGGGCAACACAGCCCAGCAAATTTATTATAGTTTACACCAGAGTACTGGCATTGTATTTGCCGCAGAATTCTGGAGGAGCCTGCGGCACAATTGTGGTGCACGGCTGTCTGAAAGAACACATTTATTAAGAGGCGTTCGTCTCCTAATAAATGTCACATTTTACTCCAACTTACTTTATATTGAGACTGGTGAATGAAATACCAGTCTTAATAAATTCCCCCCACTAACTGTAGAACTGGAAATGAGGTGATTCCGCAGTTTACAAAAAAAGACAGCAAATAAGATTCTCACCATCAGCATCATCGTCTTCATTGTACTTGTCCTCTTCAAAGTACTGTTTAGGGCAAACTATAGGTATGTGCAATTTGTGTGGGCCCATCATCTTCATTAATAAAAGGGGCACCACAGGCATTGATTGCTTGTGCATTTGGGGCTTGTACTCCCAATCCGAGACTTGCCTCCTCAACCTTTGGAAAGCCACCCACACAGGACACAGCTTCATTCCTTAGTTTCATTGATACTAACTAATACATTGAATATGTAATATGTGCTTTTCTTTATAATACTCCAGTCCTGATGTTACTTTGAAATTTAAGCATTTAACATTAGATGCTTTTCTTATGAGTCTATCCCTTGTATGTGACAAGTTGAATTGATTCCTTACCCCAGTGTATATAATTCTCTTAGGGAAAAAGACAACGAGACACGAGCGCGACATAACGACACAGAAGCAACTAGACCTAGACGACGCTCTAGAAGTTACTCTCCTATTCGGAAGAGAAGGAGGGACTCACCAAGCTTTATGGAGCCAAGAAGAATTACAAGGTAAATGTTACAAACGCAGTTACAGGAATAAGGCACAGACCTTTAATTATAAAGCCCAAATGTATACCTTGGTTTCCATGTATGATATACTAAGAATAATCATAAACATTGGGTATATATAAAAACAGTTGTATATGGCTACTATTCAGGTCTATATACATATAAGCCAATACAGATTGGATTTCTTAATAAAGTGGCCAATGATATAAAGATAAATAAAAGTGCAGGAGACCAGAGTATCAGTGGTCCACAGAACAGGAACAGATGATCAAAGACGGATTAAGTGTATTGAGAAGATGCTGCTGATGACATGTATTACTGCTTTCTTTAATGTTATTTATAAGTGGATGTAGACTTTAAAGTGAATCTTGACCTTTTAACATGTAATTTATTTTTTGAACTTACTATGCTGATTGATTTCTTAATCTATCCTTATAGAGGTTGGTTTTCCTGATACAAAGCTCCAAACCCCCTGTATAGCCATAGAATTAAATTATACAATTCTGCCACCACTAAAAAAAGACTCAGGAGCTTTCTGCATACTATGTTATCATTGAGTTCAATGTCTTAACAGTATGCAATAAGCTCCCCCTAGTGGTAGCAGAATTTTTTCTTTTTATTCTGTAGCTATTTAGGGGATTTGGAGCAGTGTAAGAGAAAAATAAAGCTGAGTGATAAATAATTAGCACAAATTTATTAAGATTTGAAAAAATAAATTGTTTTGCTCCACCCCCTTTGCCCCCCTTTACTGTCTATAGGTTAACAGGAGGAAGGTAGTCTGTAGTGGTACAATATTTTTTAATCAAGTCCATTTGCAAAGTTGCTTTTTTTAATTTTATTTTAGATGCTTCGGAGCAATACTAATAATAACAAAATGGTTGAATAAGTGTACATATCCTTTAATGTTCCTCTGGTATCCTGAACCTTCCTCTTGTATTATTTGATATTTTACCATCCAGTCTTGACAAAGTACAAGGCAAGTGACCACATTTCTGGATCAGAGCAGCGGTTACCACTTTTACAGATCACACGCTGTGGTATCAAAGAAGGGGGTCTTTATTCATACCACAACTTCAAACATAAAACACTTGTTTTGGTAAACTGAAATGTTTATTTGTATCATGTAAATTGATACTGTTCCATCCCATGTTAAGGTTCCTTGTGATGACCTGCGGCCAGTGACGTCCATTACAGCAAGTATACTAGATTACTAGGGTAATCCTGTCACGCCAACCTTTCCAGATGAAGCTGAGCACTCTGTGAAATATACTAACCGCTTACAGGATGTTTCTGTCTTAATGCAGTCTGTTCTACATGGGGATCTGACCTTTTCAGCTTTTTCTTTTTAACACTCTGCTATATGTGCAGCACAACTTTTACCGGATGTGGACATCTTTCTAGAGGCAAAAAGCTATTGCATTCCATTCATGTAAATCACGTAATCCATGTTCTTACAAGTCCAATACAAGGAAGCACGGTGTGTGTATGCCCATTGTGGGAAATTCCATAGGCCCTGCTTTATTATCTGGAAGCTTATAAAGTCTTAAATAGGTTATTATTAATTTTTCAGTTCTTGAAGTGTCCAGTGTATGTTGAAAGAACACAAATAAATGTGTCAAAAGGCATACAGTCAAAGGGTGCTGAAATCTGAAGGTGCCATTTATTGCATCTTTTCATTCATGCTTGGCTGGGCTCTGTCACAGAAACAAGTTTGAGAGATGAGCAAAAAGCTTTCATGTTTTTGACTTATCTTTGCATCATCAGTCAGTCTGTTGTATTGTATAACACATTAGCATGCAGTGTTAACACCGAAGATATATTTTCTAGTCCAACACTGTCTTTCCTTCCTTTTATAAGTATTTTATATCAGTGTTTTATATGGGAATGTAATATACAAAAACATTGTTTCTCTTTGGCCTCATGCACACGACCGTGCTTTTGCGGACACAATTTATATGCATTTTTATGGATGAACTGCGGTCCCATTCATTTCTATGGCCCGATGAACATGATCATGGTTTACACGGATCCATGTGGTAGCCACAAATCCAGACCGCAAAAACTCAGGACATGTCATTTTATGGTCCAGATTTGTGGATTTACACATACTCGTGAATTGTTGTGGATCTGTGAGTCCGAAAGACACACGGATGCACAACAAAGGTTTTATGCAGTCCGATGGACTACAACGGACCCGTGGTTTTGTAGACTGCAAAACCAATGCGGTCGCGTGCATGAGGCCTTATTATTAACTATATATAGGCTAATGATATATAAAGCACCGATGGGCCAGATAGGACTTTTCCCCCAAACAACCTGTGCTCATTTTGGACATTGGTCAGGACTGTGGTGCTTTGATGGAAAGGAGTGCAATTCCTTTTTGCTTGACACTAACACTTTATCATGCTTTCAGGTTCACTTATTTACTAACCCCCTGTTTCTACGTTTTCAGAGTCTGAGGTGTGGATTATGTGGGGCCAATGAAGTACACGTTGCAAAATGTGCACTAGATCAGGCTTAAACATTATTTTTCCAGCTGTTTTTGAGCTATAAGGCTGTTGAACTCATTTTCAGCCTGAGGGATCAACATAGGGTGGAAATGAAAAATGTTTGATTTAGACACAATTATATTTTTAGCTTATTTTGCAGCGTTAAGCATGTCGTTTTGTCCACAAATTTTCTAATACAGACTGAGAAATGGACATCAAGAATAAGCTGCAATTTATTTTGACTCTATATAAGAAATAGGTAATAGATACTGTTACTTTTACATACAGAATTAGCAGAGCTGAGTTTCCATTTATTGCAGTGCAGTGTTATCAATGTGTCATCTGTGATTTTTCATAGAACTGCAGATAACTCTACAGAATTATGTAAACTCATTGAGTCATCAGGAAACAACTAAGATGCAGCCCCAAAGGGTGATATTTATTTTTATTGCAGTACCGTATTATATGTTTGATATAATGTGCACCAAACTGTATTAGTTATTTTATTGGCTTAGATTGGCCCCCTTACCACTACGCTGTTCCTAATAACAATCAACAAATTTACTTCTGTTATTTATGGCTAAATGTCCAAATCTAATATGTCTGTTTCTCAAATAACCTCTTAACCAAGCAATGTAACTAAGCTGATAGTGGACTACAACTGTCTATAGTATATTAATATTCTAATAACTGAATGCTCTGTACTTGCTGATATACCTAATTTATTGTTTCCATTTGCAGTGCCCGGAAGCGTCCTATTCCGTACTACAGACCAAGCCCATCTTCCAGCTCCTTGAGTAGCTACTCTCACAGTCGTAGCCGAAGTAGGAGCTATGACAGTTATAGCAGCTACAGCCGTAGCCGGACTCGGAGCCGTTCACCCAGCCATAGTAGGAGCCCTAGTTACAGGAGCAGCTCGGAGAGTGCTGGATTTTAATCCTCTGTGCATCAAATTAACCGTCTACTAATCACATTTGCTTCCTAAAGTAGATTGTGTGTTCGCCCAAGAAAACTCACAGGGTTGAAATGTGATATAGAATAATGTATGTATATATATATATATATATATATATGTATATATATATATGTATATATATATATATATATAGCAGAAGAAAATTTGCAGCACTCCAACATGAAAAAAATGGTGGTTTATTCAATCCAAAATAACAGCAACGTTTCAATCCTACAATAGGATCTTTATCAAGCCTCTTGTGTGCTATATATATATATATATATATATATGTATATATATAATTAATCACTGTATTTAGCATCAATGACATCACATTAATATAAATATATCCTAGGAAAGATCTTACAATGCAAACAAGTCACAAAAATATAAATTATGTTCTTCATTCGGTCTACATCTTGAGTTTTCCCATGTGTTCTGTAAATAGAGAGCTAAATGCTGCAAAGCACAGAAGTCACAGCCATTCCACCCCCTGCATAGAATGGTGGCACATCATGAACAGAATTACAGCATCAATCTTGGTTACTTGACTGCACTGTTATATAGTCCTTAGTAAGGATGTGGTTTTTCAGTATTCTAACAACTACTATTCTTGACTTATACAATACATATGCGTCATCTCCGCACGGATTATGTTTGCCAGTTATGGACAGACCACAACTGAAAGATAACGAAAAAATGTTTTTATTTATTTATTTACTAAAAATAGTGCTGACATAAATTATCTTTACCAGAAATAAGGCGTGTGAAATGCAGTTCATGAATTCTGAAAATGATCTACTTATCTTCTATCTGTCTGTTCCTATGTGTTATTTTTAGGCTCCCCTTGTTTCTATTCCTACATGGCTGCATGTTTGGCGGCTGGCTTATTAAAAGCTTTCTGTCAACCCAGGATTTCCTGAGAATGACCATGATGGGTTTTTCAGCTAGAGCCCATACATAAAAGAGTTCGATGATGCTATTCTATTGTTTTCCTTTGAAATATTCTAACTGATCAAAACTGGATATTTAAAAACAAGCAGAAATAAACCAACAAGCTACAGTTATTTAGAGCTGCGTACTCGGGTTCAAGACTGTTTAGTGCATTTACACTACACTTAGGGTATGTTCACACGAGGTCATTACGTCCATAATTAAACAGACGTATTTCGGCCGCAAGTACCAGACCGAACACAGTGCAGGGAGCTGGGCTCCTAGCATCATAGTTATGTACGATGCTAGGAGTCCCTGCCTCGCTGCTGGACAACTGTCCCGTACTGTAATCATGTTTTCAGTACGAGACAGTTGTCCGTCCGGCAACGAGGCAGGGACTCCTAGCGTCGTACATAAGTATGATGCTAGGAGCCCGGCTCCCTGCACTGTGTTCGGTCCGATAATTGCGGCCGAAATACGTCTGTTTAATTATGGACGTAATGACCTCGTGTGAACATACCCTAAGTGTAGTGTAAATGCACTAAACAGTCTTGAACCCGAGTAAGCAGCTCTAAATAACTGTAGCTTGTTGGTTTATTTCTGCTTGTTTTTAAATATCCAGTTTTGATCAGTTAGAATATTTCAAAGGAAAACAATAGAATAGCATCATCGAACTCTTTTATGTATGGGCTCTAGCTGAAAAACCCATCATGGTCATTCTCAGGAAATCCTGGGTTGACAGAAAGCTTTTAATAAGCCAGCCGCCAACCATGCACTGTGTTCGGTCCGGTACTTGCGGCCGAAATACGTCCGTCAATTATGGACGTAATGACCTCGTGTGAACATACCCTTAGGGTTGGGAATTGAATTAAAAGTAGTCAACCATAACTCACCACAAAAAGATACAAAACAATATGTGTATAGAAATACACTCCTCAACATTGAAATTGCCACACCAAGAAGGGCAAGCTGTAAGGTTATGCAAATTGAGGAAGTAGCGGGTGTCGCTAAGATCTGCAAATGATCAAATTTTCAAGCACCGAGCTTCAATCTGTGGCATGTGGGAGAGGCATAAAAGCCAGATTGAAAGCAAGGTTTTTTAGACACATGAAACCTCAAAAATCGGATCAAGTGGTGTGGAATGATTATGCGATGCCTCCTGTTCGTCGGCGTGCCACTTATCATAACTTGTTGCAAACTGAGAGGGACAGAATCCTTGAACTGAGACCTTGCTTTATCACTCTGGCAGATCGCTACGCGCCTAGGCCGAGATGTCAAAACTATTCAACTCTGCGTGTCTCGGAGTTCAGGAGAACAACAACGAACGGGAATGACAGCAAGAGGAGTGTGGAGGCGAATCTCTGCACGGACACGTCGTCTGATTGGAAAAATGGTGTGTAGTGATCCATTCTGTACTGCAAGTGAAATTGGATGTCAAATCCCAAGTCTAGGGCAGCAACCAGTGTCGACACAATTCATCAGAACACGTTTGCACGACATTGGGCTACGAGACAGACATCCAGCTACAGGTGTTCCACTGACTACATGAAACCGCTCTCAAGGGCTATCATGGTGCACAGCAAGATGGCAATGGGGGCTGGAATAGAGGTCTTTCTTTAGCGACGGGTCCTGCTTTTGTCTCGGACACAATGCTAGCAAGAGATATGTCTGGAGACCAAGTGGGCAATGCGATGAAGGGGCCTTCACAAGAGAACGTCACACTGGTCCTACTCCCGGAATTATGGTGTGAGGTGGCATAATCTATGGTAGGCAGACCCCTCTAGCCTTCATTGCAGGTACACTAGCAGCTCAGAGTTACATTGATTTGGTAATGCAACCAGTGGTATGGACATTTCTCTAAAGTGTCCCAGTAGTCATTTTTCAACAGGACAATGCCAGGCTGCATGTGGCTCGTGCTACTGTGAAGTAGCCTGCATTGCCTAAACCTTCTACTATGGCTTGCAGCATCTCCAGACTTGTCTCCCATGGAGCACATCTGGGAGGTCATTGGTCGGTAATTGCAAAGGGAGCTGCCAGCAGCCAATCATGATGATTTGCGTGACCAAGTGCAGTCAGCATGGCATTCCTCAGACAACCATTAATAACCTCATTGATAGCATGCCAAGGCGTGTAAGTGCGTGTATTTCTGCGTGTGGCGCTCATACTCGATACTGAAGAAATCAAGATGTTTGGAATATTTTGTTTCCATATTTTCATCATCTGCATATCATTAACATGTCTATCGATCCTGCGATTTCCACAATTCCAAAACTATTCCTCCTTGGTGTTGCAATTTAAATGTTGAAGAGTGTGATACATATATATATATATATATATATATATATATATATATATATATATATATATATATATATATATATACACACACACACACACACACACACACACACACACACACACACACACACACATATAGACATACTGTACAATATGCTAGTAAATGACTAATTTCACGATACAGCCATTCATCTAGCTCTTCATTTTTCTGGCAGTATACGATGCAAGTGGACACTAACCATCAGCACAAATCTTCTATTTTATGATTTATGAAAGTATTAATTCTAAGAATTACTACTACTATCTCCACCAAAAAAACATTCCACACACAGCATTTAACTATTGAAACTTTAAGGCACTTTTTAATTCATAGTTTACCTTCTTAAAAAACACTTATTAACTTATTTATTTATTTATTCATTTATTTATTTATTTATTTATTGTGATTAAATTATTTCTGTTTACTGGCTTTAAGAACAAGTGTTGATTTCTCACTCGAGACTTTAACAACAAAAAAATTGCATGAACAAGACAATCTGGAAACATGGCTGTTTACAGAGGAACAATTGTGAAAGAATTGTGATCAGTTCTTCCATTAAGTTTCACACTCTAAAACTTGATATTGATTTGAAGCCGCAAAGAACAAAAAACATTTTTGGGTATGCAGTACTATGTACACAGTTGTGGATTGGTCATCAATGCTGCTTATCTTTAATACAATTCACAGATCAGTCCATGTACAAGTCACAGGAGCCTTAGACAGGCTACAAGACAAGTCATAATAGGTATATGATCCAAGTCCAAAGTAATATGCAACAGAGAAACCTGAAAAAATATGGCTAGGTTACATGGCGATATTTCGTAACCCACAGCAAAATTGCATTAACGCGTATGGCCTAAATGTTTCTCTATAAAGGAAAATATTGAAAGAATTCTGATATAGTTGCTAGTCCCTGTAGCTTTTTCCCTCATTGGAAAACATTAAAGTCACGTGCAAGTTGCGGTAACGCTGTGATTTTGCCACAACTTGCAGGTGACTAAATGTCGCCATGGAGCCATAGCCTTAAGTGTTTTTAGTGCTGCACCTATCACAGAAAAAGCTGCACCACAGAAAATATTATTTAAATAACATTAGACAAATGCTTTATGTTTATTTGTATTAGAATAATATATAGGTTATATAGTTTCTCTAAGATTACAAAATAATTGTATAAATCGTGTTCTGACTGTTGAGCAAGGCAACTTTTACTTCAACGTCAGTAACTGTCAATTAAACTGAATGGAACTCCACGCCGATGTGACGGTCATGACATGTCTTATTGGCATGTTGACATATATTCACTTTGCTCTTGCACCATCCTAATTATAGTATATTTCACAACAATAATATAATGTATGCAAACTACTGACTGCTTTACTAAAATCTCACCAACGAAAAGGATTAACCATTTTGGACTCTAGATTTGTAAATTTTACATTTTTATTTCATTGCTAAAGCCTATAATATCCACATACAACAAATGAAAATGAATTGTTATTTCTTATGAAGATGTATAGTTTCAATTATTTGGAGTTTATCTACTAATCTTGTATTTGGTAACTGTCATAAAGTCCCAAAGGATTTGAATGTGATGTGATATTGGCATTTTCCATAAACTCCTCTATGTTTTACCACATATGGCTATTGTTTTTTTCATAAAATAACAATAAAAGCACCATATGGAACTGGCATGTATCTGAATATAATGCATTCAACGGTTCTAGCTCTTCTAATTATTGCTTGTCATCTAATGTGGGAAATTGGAAGTAGTCAAGAATAGACAAAGAATGGAAAACGAATCAAAATTGACTATATAGTAATATGCCCATGTATCAAGCCATGCAGACATTGAGGGATTATAGCTATTTAAGATAAAGGAAACCCCTTTTGCAGGTTCACTTTGATTAACCAACCCATATATACTGCAAAGCATTGAGTCTTTTTATCTAGTTAAAAAATAAAAATATATATACGGGAATCATAAATACACCACTCATAAGGGCAAATGTTCTGGATCTCTAAACTCCCTATTACAGTATGTCTATCAAGCCCCACCTTGTACCCGATTGCATACATTTGGTGTGCACCTAAAGAAGGTATCCCATATATACAATATATTTAGGTGGTCCATGGGGTACGACGACACAATACCAAATGGGGCCTGTCACTTACACTTACGTAAAATAAAAACTACAAGTTGGGAAACAGGTTTGCATGCCAAGGCCCTTTCATTTTCAAGTCGACTATGCTATTGCTTCCGGAAAAACGATGGGTCCAGTGCACAAAAGAGGCAAACGGAAACGAGGGGCACCAGCTGCGTCACCATTGAAATCAATGGTGATGGAGACGGAAACCTCTGGTTTCCGTCGGTGTCAGTTTGTGTCTGCTCGGGGTCCCGTTCTGACGGAAACCTCCGACGGAATGTCAGAACGGGACCCACACCTCAGTGGAAAGGCAATCGACTGCGCTATTGGTTTCGTCAAGAACAACGGAACCCTGTCGGTGACAGGCGGAAACCATTAGCTAGGTTTTCGTCACCATTGATATCAATGATGAGGAAAATGGGAGCTTAGGTTACCGTTTGACTTTCAGTTAACGGGTTAACCCGACGGAAACCTCTGATGAAACCCCTCAACGGAAGGGCAACGGTGATGTGAACAGGCCCTAAGGCTTTGTACACGTCTGCGTCAGGGCTCCATTCCAACGTTCCTTCGGAACGGAGCCCTGACTGACACAAACGAAAACCAAAGGTTGCCGCTTCCATCACCATTGATTTCAATGGTGACGGATCCGGTGCCAATAGTTTCCGTTTGTCTCTCTTGTGCAGGGGTTCCATCGTTTTGACGGAATCAACAGTGTAGTCGACTACCTTTGATTTCCGTTTGTGTCAGTCAGGGCTCCGTTCCAACGGAAAGCTCCGATGGAACGTCGGAACGGAGCCCTGACGCAAATGTGAACGAAGCCTAACAACGGAGATAATGTGAAAATGACGCTAGAGGCAAGATAATAATGCCCCTGAATGCCCACTTAATGAGGTTGTCTCACCACAGACTCCCCTATACTTATGCTACATACCTAGAAATATTAATCTTAAATATAAGTAATTTCAGAAAATGGCACTCGCTAGGCACATCTGATAGAGGACCTGCCTCTGATACTACCTGCCCAAGAGAAGCAGGAGAACACTGCGTGTGACTGGCGTACTGCTGTGCTCCCAGGTCTGACACTGCCTACCCGAGAGAGAAGAGCAGGAAGAAGAGACTAGAGAGTAAGAGATCGAGGGCAGTGGAGAGGAATGCAATAGTATGTGAGATACTGAGCACTGCTCTGTGTGCCGCCAATCTCCAAGACCCGGAAAAAAAACATGATCCGCCTCGGGAGGGGGCGATTGTACTGCAAGGGGATCTGACACACTGCTGAGGGCTCTATGTGGGGATTATACTGCAAGGGGGTCTGACTGCCAGGGGCTCTATGGGAGGAGATTATACTGCGAAGCAGGTTTTGACTGCTAGGAGCTCTATGGAAGGGAATTATACTGCAAAGCGGGTTCTGACTGATAAGGGCTCTATGGGAGTGGATTACATTGCAAGGGGGGATCTGACTGTTCTCACAGCAACCACATGATCAGGAACTAATAGTTTTTAGTTTCTGGTACCTACAAATGATCGAGCTGTTTCTATCAGCTTAGCCATGTATCTGTGATTGCACATGTGTGTGTAATCCCAACATGAAAACAACAACAACAGCCACCGTCCCTTAACCCCTTCCCGACATTTTACATATGGCTACGTCATAGCCAGGTAGGGGAAGTATGGAACGGGCTCACTGAGTGAACCCGCAACATACGATGCGGGTGTCGGCTGTATGTTACAGCCGACACTTCACGGTAACGAGCTCGAGCATGATCCCACTCGTTTAACTCGTTAAATGCCACGGTCAATAGCGTCCACGGCATTTAAATCGTTAGAAAGAGGGGGAGACCCCTTCTAGCAAGTCATCGCGCCCCCCGCAATGCAATTGCAGGGTGGTGATGGTTGCTATGGCTGCCTGGGGGCCTAATGAAGGCCCCAGGTCCGCCATCTTTGTGCTCCTATTAAGCCCAGCCTCTGGCAGCGCTTAATTTAAGCCTGTCAGAATCACGATATACTGCAATACATTAGTATTGCAGTGTATCGTCCAAGCGATCCAACGATCGCTGGTTGAAGTCCCCTTGGGGGACTAATAAAAAAAAAGTAAAAATTAGTCAAATAAAGTGTTTTTCCCATTTCCCCCCTAGAGCATGGTAAAAATTTTTTAAAATAAACATAATTGGTATCGCCGCATCCGTAAAAGTCTGAACTATTACAATATAACATAATTTAACCCACGCGGTGTGCTCTGTAGAAAAAATAAAATTGTAAACGCCAGAATTCTCTATTTTTTGATCACCTTATCTCCCACAAAAAACTATTAAAAAGTGACTGAAACGTAGCATGTACCCCAAAATGGTATAATTAAGAGCTACAGCTTGTCCCGCAAAAAATAAGGCCTCATACCACTTAATCGACGAAAAAATAAAAAAGTTATGGCTCTCAGAATTTGGCAACACAAAATAAATTGTATTTTTTACTTGTAAAAGTAGTAAAATATAGAAAAAACTATATATATTTGGTATCACCGTAATCGTATTGACCCGCAGAATAAAGTTAACATGTTGTTGTAATTGCACAGTGAATTCCGTAAAAACGAAGCACAAAAAAATCAATGTCAGAATCACTGTTTTTTTTCATTTTCTACTCCACAAATAATTTTTTTCCCATTTCCTAGTACATTTTATGGCACAATAAATGGCGCTACGAAAAACTACAACTCGTCCCGCAAAACTCAAGCCCTCATAGGACCATATTGATGAAAAAATAAAGCAGTTATGGCTTTTGGAAGGTGGGAAGGAAAAAAATAAAATTTAAATCTGAAAGTTGTTTACGACGGGAAGGGGTTAATGATTTAAATTATGTATAAGGGAAAGGGAAGGAGAAAAACTATGTGATCTGAAATTAATATGTAACTTTTATTAATATGCATTAAAATAAAAATAAGCACTGTGCTTATTTTTATTTTAATGCATATTAATAAAAGTTACATATTAATTTCAGATCACATATTTTTTCTCCTTCCCTTTCCCTTATACATAGTTACTACAGGTGGTGCACACCAATGTGATCTGTTTACAACATTGTGAGATAGGTGGTCTTCCACTCTTTGCGTTAATGATTTAAAGCCCAGTTACCTCTGCTGCCTTTATATGGTAGGTGGAGGTAAATATGTTAAGGATTGGTCGCTACTGTTGTGTGCTTGCCCACTAGGCTAAAATGTCCTCCATAATGTTAAGTAATATTATGCTATGTTTGTATCTATACTATAAAGGTCTGTTTATCTCTACTCTGTAGACATCCATGAGAGATGGAATGTGATTGGTAACTATCGACAACTGACTCATTTTTCTTGTACCCCAGTTTAGATAAATTCTCCCCATTGCATCTTATGCTTTTTGTGCACATATTAAAGTTTTCAATCATAAATCTTAAAGGGGGTGTCAACTGCCAGTTGATCTTCCTGACTTCAGTGAGATCCTTTGGACCCACTAAGAAGTCTTCAAAAATAAAACCAAGTCCAGTGGAGGCCTAAGGCCACTCGTTCACGTTTCTGAAGTGTATTGCACTTGGCTTCTAAGTCAGCTGCTACACCTTCAGAATCTAAACTTATCTAATTTGAAGTCAACGAACTGTTAACTTCAATTTTCAAAATGTCTACAATGGCCAGGAGGAAAGCTGCATCACGAGCTGCAGAGACTCCTCAGCAAACTCGGCTCGGCTTTCTCAGCAACATATCAGACAGGTGGCTCTCAGACGCACAGAGGCTCCTGCCCAAACCCAGACCAGAAAGCAAGCTCATAGAGCACATCATGTTGTTCAGCGTGCTAATGAGTGGGCTTGTGAGTTGCACTATCTTCAGGGGGCACTGTGTGTGTGTGTGTGTGTGTGGTGCTTTACAGTGTTTGACAAAATTGTATTTATGGGCACAGTGTATGGGGCTATTATATTCAGGGGCACAGTGTATCATGCTATTATATTTAGGGGCATAGTGTGTGGCACCATGAGAATTTTATCTTCGTTTATAGGTGTGTAAATCTTGGAAAAGTGAGCAGCCGAAAACATCTGAGCGGCAAACTTTGCAGAAATGGGTCATGGCGAGGAGGCGTCTTGGAGATCTGGACAGGATAGAAAAGAAAAGAGACAAAAAAACTACTCCATTCTGAGAAGACATCACCTGTGAGTCACTAAGTGTAAATGTTTATTCTCCCTGTGACTGATCTGTACTGTGTATCGTTCTTTTTGTGAAGCAGCAACTCCCAGCATATCCTTGTTTTATGTCATACAAACTGATATGGTAGGGGTTAAACTGAATTTTCAAATCATCTCTGTACTGAGCTGTATTTGTGATTGTGCTGTATATGTACTAAGCTTGGTTCTGGTGCTGTATATATGTACTGAGCTTTGTTCTGGTGCTATATGTATGTACTGAGCTTGGTACAGGTACTGTATATGTGTACTGAGCTTGGTTCTGGCACCGTATCTGTGCATTAGCAGGTAGATTTGTTGCGGCTTACTGACCACGCCGCACTGTCCTCCACCCTTCTGACAGTGCACAGCCTAACTAAATGGGATGTGCATGCTTAGGATATTAAATGTGCACATATAGGTCTATACTTAATGGGTGTGTTTAATATACTGAGTGTCGGTAGGTATGTATACTTATGTAATTATATACATGGTGTGCAAATCCAGTTAAACATGCTGGACAGGGAATTTCTTTATTTAGAGTCCATTTCAATATAGGGTGTATTTGGAATATTGTAACTGTTTTATTTGATTATTGGAATAATTTTCCATGGCACGATACACCCAGCCCCCCAAGCCCTCCCCACGTATGTCTTTGTCGGCAAAACAGAGAACTTGTTGTTAAAAATTTGAATCCCACCCTTGCTAGTGCATAATATTCAATGGGCTTTAATTGTTGGTTTACTACCTATACATATTTTTTTTTAAATAATGCTGCTATACAATATATATGTGGGAAGCAGTAAAATGTTAATTAATGCAACACTCACAATATTTAGTGTTGATATATAGTATGGGCAGCGGACAGGGAGCTGGTGTAGGGACACTCAGGCACAGCTTCCTGATGAATAAGGGACAGCGATGTGCCGCCCTCAGGTGACCACCAGATACAGGAAAGCCGCAGGACCATGCCACTAAATAAGATAAGACACGAGACTACTGCCCTGCACTATGTTTCATCACAATATAGTGTATGTTTTTTACTTTATAGACAGCTTACAGCATCTGCAGAATTATATATATATATATATATATATATATATATATATATATATATATATATATATAAAAACGATCGTTCAAAAGTTTGGGGTCACCCAGACAAGTTTGTGTTTTCCATGAAAACTCACACTTATATTTATCAAATGAGTTGAAAAATGACTAGAAAATATAGTCAAGACATTGACAAGGTTAGAAATAATGATTTTTATTTGAAATAATAATTTTCTCCTTCAAACTTTGCTTTCGTCAAAGAATGCTCCATTTGCAGCAATTACAGCATTGCAGACCTTTGGCATTCTAGCTGTTAATTTGCTGAGGTAATCGGGAGAAATTTCACCCCATGCTTCCAGAAGGCCTTCCCACAAGTTGGATTGGCTTGGCTTGATGGGCACTTCTTGCGTACCATACGGTCAAGCTGCTCCCACAACAGCTCTATGGGGTTGAGATCTGGTGACTGCGCTGGTCACTCCATTACAGATAGAATACCAGCTGCCTGCTTCTTCCCTAAATAGTTCTTGCATAATTTGGAGGTGTGCTTTGGGTCATTGTCCTGTTGTAGAAATTGGCTCCAATCAAGCGCTGTCCACAGCGTATGGCATGGCGTTGCAAAATGGAGTGATAGCCTTCCTTATTCAAAATCCCTTTTACGTTGTGCAAATCTCCCACTTTACCAGCACCAAAGCAACCCCAGACCATAACATTACCTCCACCATGCTTGACAGATGGCGTCAGGCACTCTTCCAGCATCTTTTCAGTTGTTCTGCGTCTCACAAATGTTCTTCTGTATGATCCAAACACCTAAAATTTCGATTAGTCTGTCCATAACACTATTTTCCAATCTTCCTCTGTCCAATGTCTGTGTGCTTTTGCCCATATTAATCTTTTCCTTTTATTAGTCAGTCTCAGATATGGCTTTTTCTTTGCCACTCTGCCCTGAAGGCCAGCATCCCGGAGTCGCCTCTTCACTGTAGACGCTGACACTGGCGTTTTGCGGGTACTATTTAATGAAGCTGCCACTTGAGGACCTGTGAGGCGTCTATTTCTCAAACTAGAGACTCTAATGTACTTGTCTTGTTGCTCAGTTGTGCAGCGGGGCCTCCCACTTCTCTTTCTACTCTGGTTAGAGCCTGTGTGTGCTGTCCTCTGAAGGGAGTAGTACACACCGTTGTAGGAAATCTTCAGTTTCTTGGCAATTTCTCGCATAGAATAGCCTTCATTTCTAAGAACAAGAATAGACTGTCGAGTTTCACATGAAAGCTCTCTTTTTCTAGCCATTTTGAGAGTTTACTCGAACCCACAAATGTAATGCTCCAGATTCTCAACTAGCTCAAAGGAAGGTCAGTTTTATAGCTCCTCTAAACAGCAAAACTGTTTACAGCGGTGCTAACATAAGTGCACCCATTAGCCTTCTAACACAGTTAGCAAACACAATGTACCATTAGAACACTGGAGTGATGGTTGCTGGAAATGGGCCTCTATACACCTATGTAGATATTGCATTAAAAACCAGACGTTTGCAGCTAGAATAGGCATTTAGCACATTAACAATGTATAGAGTGTATTTCTGATTAATTTAATGTTATCTTCATTGAAAAAAACTGCTTTTCTTTAAAAAATAAGGAAATTTCTAAGTGACCCTGAACTTTTGAACGGTAGTGTATATATATATAACTATATATATATATATATATATATATATATATGTGTGTGTGTATATATTGTCTAGAATTAGCTCTGTAGCAGTTGGCAAAATAAGTCCAAATACAGTCAGAGACAGTGACACAGATGTTCTGTTCAAATAGGTTGTTTGCCTGTTCTTTAGTTAGTGGCACAAGACAAAAATAAATGTACAGCCTTTGCATTCAGGTACAAAAACACAAAGTAAACTCTGCTTGGCTGAGCACTAACTAAGCATAGCTTTCCCTGACTATACAATTGGTATAAATCCAACCACCCAAAACAAGACCAGAATCGTGTTTTACCTCACACAAACTGTTCAACATTAGGCTAGCAGACCTCAGTATTACTGTTTCCAGTCAAATTCTGTCTTTTCACATGGTCTCCCTTAAAGTGCACTGCACACTTTTATAGCTCAGTAGGGAACTGAGCTGTAACGCCTGAGAGCTACAGAGGAAACTCATACTGGACAGTAAGGGCATGATAGGCCCCACTACCAACCTGCCTATCTTTCCATAAAAATCCAGGCCCGAAATTAGATATTACCAAAGTTCTTAACAAACTTACAATGGATATTCAGCTTTTCTGGATTCCTTCTGTCTTATCTAGTTTTCCCTGGATGGGACAGAAACTTCCTGGAGTCTAGAACACATATGAGAGAAATTGTGAGGAAATATCCCAATCCCCTACCACTTCCTGTCACTGTCTCATTATATATATACACATATATATTTTTTTATTATTATTATTTTTAAATACGTATAGTAGCTACATGAACATTTCTTTCTTTCCTGGAGAAGAGCCGGTTCTGTATAGGGGGACAGCAATGTGCTGACCCACATGGTCCTACTTCTCACATGAAATACAAAGGAGACACATCAGAGAGGGATGGAGGAGCAAATGGGTCACAGTAATTTTTCAATAAATACACGTGTTGACGTAATAATATATTATACTGAAATTTGTAATGGGTATGTCAACCGATACCCGCCCTCCAGTCATTTTATCTAGGTCCAAATCATGTTTTATCGATATATCAGAGAGGAATAACACACAGATGCTTCTGGTATGCTTAAAATACTCCTCTGAAGTTTATTGCCAAACTCAATTACAATAATATCATTCAAAAGGGGTGTAGGCTTGAGGTTAACCAATCATTTACAATATGATAACTCTTATTCAGCCAATAACATATAATCATAATATTTAATATTTGAGCCAATTAAAGACACGCATTACACTTTAAATATACACTAAAATATAATATAATTCATCAGATGCTGACGTCAGTTTTGCAGGTGGCTTATTTCTCTTGGCAAGGATATAATAGATTGTTCTTCTAAGATCTGGGAGTTTTACTCACATACATATGTGACAGTGTCTCTCCTTCTTATCTCACTCCCTCCCGTTTCCTTCTTTTCACAAGCTTCGCATGAGAACCAAGGCCAAAGATAACTTAACTTAGAAACATACAAAATCAGCATTAACCCGTTAGTGACCGCTAATACGCCTTTTCACGTCGGTCACTAACGGGCTTTATTCTGATGCATAAGCCTTTTTATGGCGCAGGATAAATAAACAGAGCAGGGAGCTGTCAAATCTCCCTGCTCTCAGCTGCCAGATGTAGCTGGGGGCGTCCCTGCTCGAACGTGTGAGATCGATGTAAGTATCGATCTCACCCGTTTAACCCCTCAGATGCTGTGCTCAATAGCGTGCACCGCATCTGAGTGGTTTTGGAGAGAGGGAGGGAGCTCCCTCTCTCTCCCACCGACACCCGACGATAAGATCGCCGAGTGTCTGTGTCTCCGATGGCAGCCGGGGGCCTAATAAAGGCCCCCAGGTCTGCCTGTAGTGAATGCCTGCTAGGTCATGCCGGAGGCATGACCTAGCAGATGCCTGTCCATTTTAAACGGACAGGCAGTAATACACTGCAATACAAAAGTATTACAGTGTATTATAATAGCGATCGGATGATCGCATATTAAAGTCCCATGGTGGGACTAGTAAAAAAGTAAAAAAAAGTTTAATAAAGTTAATTTAAAAAAAATTTGAAAAAAAATGAAAAACCCACTTTTTCCCTTTACAAAATGCTTTACTATTAAAAAACCAAAATAAAGTAAAAAAGTTACGCATATTTGGTATCGCCGCGTCCGTAACGACCCCGACTATAAATCTATTACTAGAACTAGCCATGAATAAGAGAACAGATCATGCTTGAAACGCGTAGGCTGCTTTATACCTGCCATTTTTAACCACCTTGCCACAATATTCTGTTCCTGTGTCCGTTATTTATTGTCCACAAACCAATAAAGTGGAAACTGAGTTTCCCCACATTATTTCATCACGCTGGATCCTACTTTCTTCTTTCTTATAAATCTATTACATTATTTAATCCGCACGGTGAACGCCGTAAAAAAATGAAATAAATAACTATGGAAAAATTGCTGTTTTCTGTGAATCCTAAAAAAAATGTGATAAAAAGTGATCAAAAAGTCGCACCTAATCCAAACTGGTACCAATAAAAACTACAAGTCTTCCCGCAAAAAAAAAAGCCCTCATACAACTGCATCGGCGGAACAATAAAAAAGTTATGGCTCTTCAAATATGGAGACACAAAAACAAATAATTTTGAAAAAATGCGTTTTTACTGAGTAAAAGTAATAAAAAAAATTACAAAAAATATACAAATTTGGTATCGTTGTAATCGTAACAACCCGCTGAATAAAGTTATTGTATTATTTATACCACACGGTAAACGGCGTAGATTTAGAACGCGAAAAAGAGTGGCGAAATTTCAGATTTTTTTCTATTCCCCCCCCAAAAAAGTTAATAAAAGTTAATCAATAAATAATTTGTAACTCAAAATGGTGCTATTAAAAAATACAACTTGTCCCGCAAAAAACAAGACCTTATACAGCTATGTCAACGCACAAATTAAAAAAGTTATAGCTCTTGGAATGGGACAATGGAAAAACTTAAAAAATAGCTTGGTCATTAAGGTTTAAAATAGGCTGGTTATTAAGGGGTTAATATACTTGTCTTAAAGGAACAATGACTTTCTTATTCACTACAAAATAAACAAGATGGAGGCTCCAGGCAATATGGCCGCTGCACAAAATGAAATCATTTAAACAGTATTTTAATCACTTTCACAACATGCAAGTGCTGTAAATTCATGTATGTTTATTTAAAATAAACAACCGTTTAGGGCAAAGATCCACTGTAGTGATGAAACTATAGGAAAGGTGATAGTACCACTGAAAACAAAGTTGTTTTCTTGCTGGCCTTTTTATTTTGAGCATGCTACAATGCTTTAACAGTTTAGGAATTGTAAGTCCCTGAAGGTCATTCAGGATGATTAACCCCTTCCCGCCGCAGCCATTTTTCAGATTTTCAATTAAAATCTTTCCTCCTTTCCAAAAGCCATAACTTTTTTCTTTTTCTGTCGATATAGTCCTATGTGGGCTTGATTTTTGCGGGGCGACCTGTAGTTTTTCATGGCACCAATTATTGTACCATATAATGTACTAGGAAACAGGAAAAAAATTTATTGTTTTGTAGAAAATGAAAAAAAACTGTGATTCGTTTTTACGCAATTCACCGTGCACTTAAATCGACATGTTAACTTTATTCTGCAGGTCAATACGATTATGGCAATACCAAATTTATATTGTTTTTTCTATATTTTACTACTTTTACAAGTGAAAAACTAAGGGTATGTGCACACGACCAATTTTGAGGCGTAATGGAGGCGATTTACGCCTCGAATTACGCCTGAAAAGACGGCTCCAATATGTCGGCAAACATCTGCCCATTGCTTGCAATGGGTCTTACGATGTTCTGTGCAGACGAGCTGTCATTTTACGCGTCGCTGTCAAAAGATGGCGCGTAAAATTACGCCCGCGTCAAAGAAGGGTAGGACACTTCTTGGGACGTAATTGGAGCCGTTTCTCATTGACTCCAATGAAGAACAGCTCCAATTACGTCCGTAAAAGATGCAGCGAAAAACGCGTGTACTTGTAAAAAGGTCTCAAATTCAGGAGCTGTTTTCTCCAGAAAACAGCTCCGGAATTTCAGACGTTTTTGGCGTTGTCGTGTGAACATACCCTAACTGTGAAAAATAAACTTTATTTTGTGTCGCCAAATTCTGAGAGTCATAACTTTTATATTTTTCCGGCAATTAAGCGGTATGGTATGAGGGCATGTTTTTTGAGGGATAAACTGTAGTTTTTCAATGCGAGGTTTTGATCACTTTTTATTATAGATAAGGTGACCAAAAAATAGCAATTGTGGCGCTTTACTTTTTTTTTTACAGTGTTCACTGTGCGGGTTAAATAATGATATATTGTAATAGTTCAGACTTTTACGGAACGGGCAATACTAATTATGTTTATTTCTTTTTTTACAATTCTTCAGGGGGAAAATGGGAAAAGGAGTTTTTTTTTAACTTTTAATATTTTTGTGTACAGAAAAATAACTTTATTTAACTGATTTTTAGTTTTTTTATTAGTCCCCCTAGGGGACTTGAGCCAACGATAGTTGGATCACTTGCGCTAAATACTGCAATACTAATGTAATGCAGTATATCGTCTTTCTGACAGGCTTCTATTGAGCCCTCAGGCTGCCATAGAAACCATCGGCACCCCGTGATCGCATCGCAAGAGGGGGCGATGAGCTGTTAAAGGGGGTCGCCCCCTCTTTCTAACAATTCAAATGCAACGGTTGCGGTATTTAATGGGTTTAAACGAACGGGATTGGGCTCGTTAATTTGAAGTGTCAGCTGTAACATACTGCCGACAGCCCGTGAGCCCGCTCCATACTTCCCCTACCCGGCTATGGCGTAGGCATATGTCAAATTTCGTGAAGGGTTTAATACAGTTCATGCTTGGTACAAAATTGGGTTCTGTGTTGCCATTTGCCTTAATTTGAACAGTAATGTCTAGACTTCTACCATCATATATGAGTTTTTAATCCTTCTGATATTGGTTTTTATATTTGCACACAAATATAAAAAACAAAAACTCATTGCAGACTTGTCTCCTGAGAAAGTGCAGATACTGTAGCATTTATAAAGTAACATGATTGGCCGTAGATATTCTGTTCATTACTTGGTTCACTAATATGTTACTTTTTTAACATTCCACACTCAGGCAATATATTTACATTAATATATGGGAAATAATGCATTCACACAAGTAAAATTAAACATGGAAGATGTCATGGAAGGTAAGGGATGGAAAAATATGCATAATTGGATGAATAAGCACCATTAATTTAGATGCTTGTTATATGCATCAATGCTTTATTTTAATTGAAAGCTGTGATAACAAGACTATTTTATGTCTTTTTTGTTATTGTTATCAACTGAAGTCAACTATCCCACTAGTTTTTACAAACTGAACGTGTCAGCATATACTAACTATAATGAATTTGGATAATTATTAAAAAGAAGCTTATTCAAGATATTCTGTTCTCACCAACATAGAGTTGGTAACTTTAGGCTTCTGATAACCCTTCCATATAAGGGCCTGTTCACATCAGCTTTGGCTTCTGTTGGGAATTCCGTTCATCTGTCCTGTCGGAGGACACCCAGATCCTCCTCAATAAATGACTCCCCCAGTATAGCTCCTCCTAGGACATATGATGCATGCAGATTGTAGGTACCCAGATGCATAACTTTACATTTATCCACATTAACCTCTTTAGGACGCAGCCTGTTTTGGCCTTGTGGCACAGCTGATTTTTTCAAATCTGACATGTGTCACTTTATGTGGTAATAACTCCGGAATGCTTTTACCTATCCAAGCGATTCTGAAAATGTTTTCTCGTGACATATTGTACTTTATGATAGTGGAAAAATGTGGTCGATAAATTCAATATTTATTTGTGAAAAACACAGAAATTTAGAGAAAATTTGCAAAAATGTGCATTTTTCTAAATTTAAATGTATCTGCTTATAAAACCGATAGTAATACCACACAAAATAGTCACTAGTTACCATTTCCCATATGTGTACTTTATATTTGCATCATTTTTTGAACATCCTTTTATTTTTCTAGGACGTTACAAGGCTTAGAACTTTAGCAGCAATTTCTCCCATTTTCAAGAAAATTTTAAAAGGCGATTTTTACAGGGGCCAGTTCAGTTCTGAAGTGGTTTTGAGGGCCTTATATATTAGAATACCCCAATAAATTACCCCATTTTAAAAACTGCACCCCTCAAAGTATTCAAAACAGCATTCAGAAAGTATTTTAACCCTTTAGGCGTTTCACAGGAAATAAAGCAAAGTAGAGGGGAAATTTACAAATTTCTCCTTTTTTTGCCAAAATTCATTTGTAATAAAAAAAAATTGTGTAACACAGAAGGTTTTACCAGAGAAATACAACTCAATATTTATAGGTCCTGCAGTTTTTAGGAATATCCCACATATGGCCCTAGTGTGGTAATGGACTGAAACACTGGCCTTAGAAGCAAAGGAGCACCCAGTGGATTTTGGGGCCTGCTTATTTTTAGATATTATATTTTAGGCACCATGTCGAGTTTGAAGAGGTCTTGTGGTGCCAAAACAGTGGAAACTCCCCAAAAGTGACCCCATTTTGGAAACTAGACCCCTCAAGGAATTTATCGAGTGGTATAGTTAGCACTTTGACCCCACAGGTATTTTGCTATATTTATTGGAGTTAGTCTGTGAAAATGAATATCTACTTTTTTTCTGAAATAACATAGACATTTTTAATATTTACAAGGAATAAAGAGGAAAATTCACCCCAACATTTGTAAAGCATCTTCTCCCGATTACGGAAATACCCCATATGTGGTAATAAACTGCTGTTTGGACCCACGGCAGCGTTCAGAAGGGAGGGAGCGCCATTTGGATTTTGGAGCACAGATTTTGCTGGATTGGTTTTTAGTGCCATGTCGCGATTGCAACCCCCTGGAGGGAACAAAATAGTGGAAACACCCCAAAAGTGACACGATTTTGGAAACTAGACCCATCCAGGAATTTTTCTAGTGGTATAGTAAGCATTTATACCACACAGGTCTTTTGCAGAATTTAGTAGAATTAGGCCGTGAAAATTAATATAAACATTTTTGTCCACTAAAATGTTTAATTTTTTCATTTTCACAAGGGATAAAGGAGAAAAAGTCGCCCTAAATATGTAACGCAATCTCTCCCGAGTACGACAATACCCCACATGCGGTAATAATTCATTTTTTTAATAGAAATGAATTAACCTTTGCAGGACTGATCCTTTTTTGCTTTTCCATTTTAGTTTTTCACTCCCCGCCTTCCAAGCGCCATAACTTTTTTATTTTTCCATGAATTGAGCGGTGTGAGGGCTTATTTTTGGCAGGACGAGCTGTAGTTTTTATTGGTACCATTTTTTGGTAGATGCTAATTTTTGAACACTTTTTATTACATTTTATTTAGAGCTTTGGTGGCCAAAAACAGTGATTTTGGCGTTTTAAATTCTTTATTTCTTACGGCGTTCATAATGCGCTATAAATGACAATTGTACTTTATTCTGCGGGTCGGTACGATTACGGCGATACCATATGTATATAGGTTTTTTTTATGTTTTGCAGCGTTTGCACAATAAAATCACTTCTTGATAAAATAATTTATTTTCTGTGTCACCATATTCTGAGAGCCGTAACTTTTTTATTTTTCAGTCAAAAAAGCGGTGTAAGGGGTTGTTTTTTGCGGGATGGGTTGTAGTTTTTATTGGTACTATTTTCGGGTACATACGACTTTTTGATCACTTTTTATTCTATATTTTGGGAGGGGTGGTGACCAAAAAATAGTGATTCTGGCATTGTTTTTAGTTTGTTTTTTTTGCGGCGTTAACCGTGCGGTAAAAACAACATTATAGTGTTATAGATTGGGTCGTTATGAACGCGGTGATACCAAATATGTGTACTGTTTGTTAACGGTTTAATTTTTTTCCTATAATAAGAGACTTATAGGAAAAAAAAATCTTTTATTTTTACACTTTTATAAAACATTTTTATTCATAATTTTTTTTTTCTTTACTTTTTACACTTTCTTCTTTTACCTGCAGCTCTGATCACTGCTAGAATACATTACACTACCTAGGTAGTGTAACGTATTCCAACTGTCAGTCTGACGTCACAGTCACTCTGACAGTTAGTCTACGAGGACCAGCCAGAGGCTGATCCTCATAGGCTTGCATACATGGCAGACCCGGGGGCCGTTGTCTGGCCCCCGGGTGCCATCACAAGCATCAGCAGCCCCCACAATTGCATGGGGGCTGCTGATGTACTACAAACCCTGTACATGCGGGGATCGCAAAACGAGCCCCGCATGTAACCGGGTTAATTGCCGAAATCAGCGGCAATGAGCCGCTGATCGGCAACTAGTGGAGTGTCAGCTGTCAGGGACAGCTGACCTGCCGGTTCCCGATGCAAACTGTCGCCGACAGGAAGTCTATCAGGAGGCTGCAATCAATCACCGCAATCAAGGGGTTAATTGCCAATATCAGCGGAAATAAGCCGCTGATCGGCATACAGTGGAGTGTCAGCTGTCAGGGACAGCTGGCCTCCCGGTTCCCGGTGCACACTGTCGCCGACAGTGTGCACCGGGAACCACTCAGTAACTGTACGTCCCTGTGCGCTAAGACACTGGCCACATGGACGTACAGTTGCGTCCTCGTGCGCCTAGGGGTTAAACCTAATTTGCCAAGTGGATGCCCAAACACTTAGTGTGTCCAAATGGGCTTGTAGTTTATGAACATCTTCCATAGACTGAACAATACTACATAGCTTGGAGTCATCTGCAAAAATAGAAACAGTACTATGAATCCCATCCTCTATATCATTAATAAATAAGATGAATAATAGTGGTCCCAGCACTGAACCTTGGGGTACACCACTTATATAGTGAATGAGAGTTAGGTCTGGGAGGGTGAAAACACTTAATTTTAAGAAGGCCAATTTCCCCAGGATGAGGGCTGCAATTCAGTGACATTATCTACAGGATGGGCGGGCACTATCTACAAGTGGGCTATATGTGGGGCACTATATATGGGGGCTATATGTGGAGCACTAACTACTGGGGGCTATATGTACGGCACTATCTACAGGGGGCTATATGTGGGGCACTATCTACAAGGGGCTATTTGTGGGGCACTATCTACAGGGGGTATATGTGAGGAACTAACTACTGGGGGCTATATGTACGGCACTATCTACAGGGGGCTATATGTGGGGCACTATCTACAGGTGGGCCTATATGTGGGATACTATCTACAGGGGGGCTATATGTGGGGTACTATCCACAGAGGGGGCTATATGCGGGGCACTATCTACAGGGTGGCCTTATGTAGGTCACTATCTACAGGGGGCTGTATGTGGGGCACTATTAACAGGAGCTACTTTAGCGTCCATGGCCACGGGCCATCGGGTTTACTCACCTCCCGACGCCCGCAGCCATGGATCCGTGAGCGCTGGTCCCCATCTCCTTCATAGGAGACGCCAGCGCTCACTTCCGCTCCGTTCTGCTGTGTCCCGTAGGGTGCGCGCGCACGCTCGTGCCTGTCCTTAAAGGGCCAGCGCGCACACATCAGGAAATCATCCTGATCAATGGCCCATGATTTCCTGGTCTATAAGCCCTTCTGATCCTTGCCTGAGTGTTGTTAGTTTATCCCAGTCTGTCTTGCAAATGGTCCCTTAGTGTTTCCCGTTCCAGTTGTTACCCGTGCCCTGTTACCTGTTCCTGTATCCCGTACTGTTCTTGTTCCTGTTCCTACCAGTGTTGGGGTCGTGTCTACTGCACCTGCTGTTGTTTGCCACGTCCCGTGTCTTCTGCCACGTCCAGTGTCTTCTGCCACGTCCAGTGTCTTCTGCCACATTGGATACTGCCCACCACGTCTGGCACTACCTGCTGCACCGGCCTCCATCTGTGCTGAAGCCACAGCCACCGTCTGGACTAGTTCAGGTACCCAAGCGTTAATATCTACTGTACTATCGACTTTCATGTAGACTGTGACCTGGTCAGCTGCCTCTCCGCTACGGCGGAGCGGCCTAGTGGGTCCACATATCCTGTGACCGTGACAGCTACTATCTACAGATGACGTTTGGGGCCACTATCTACAGGAGGATCTATGTAATGCCCTATCTGCAGGGGGCTCTATGAGGGGCACTATCTACAGGATGCATTGTGTGTGTGTGTGTGTATGTGTGGCCCGATTAGAATTAGAGGTGCAGTGTATGGCAATATTATATTTAGGGGCAAAGTGTGTGACACCATGAGAATTTTATCTTTGTTTATAGGTGCAGAAATGTTGACAAGTGAGAAGCTGAATACATCTGAGTTGCAAATAGGCTGTGGCCAGGAGAAGTTATCATAGATGTTTGGAGCGGATGGAGAAGAAAAGGGAATAAGAACAACTAGAATTTGAGAAGACGTCACCTGTGAGTCACTTAATGTAAATGTTTATTTTGCCTCTAATCAGTACTGTAGTCAATGTATGATCTGCAGCGAGATGATGTGTCGTATGGTTTTTGTTTTTTTGTGAAACAGCAACTCCCAGCATATCCTTACTGTCACGGCTGTAGGGTATCTGGAACCACTAGGCTGCTTCACCATAGCAGAGAAGAAGCTCACCAAACAACAGTCAATAACAGTCTCTCGGATATGAGTACCTAGGTAGATGATCAAGCAGATACTTAAAGTAGCAGACATGTGGTGAAGTAGGCACAGATGATGCTTGGCTTAGCAGATGACACAGGACGTGGCAGATGACACCAGACGTGGCAGATGGCAACAGACATGGCAGATGAGGCACACACAACTCCAACAATAGGCTTAGGCTCAGGACAAAACACAGCAAACAGGATACGGGAGGCAGGATATGGGAACACTGGGAGCAGGATACAACTAAGGGACCATTTACATATATGAACACAGGAATACAAACAATGCTCAGGCAAAGAGATTAAGGGCAGAGCCCTTTTTAAAGTCCAAGGTGTTACTGGGTTGATTGGGTAACTTAAGACAGGTGCGCGCGCTGGCCCTACGAAACCCATGAGAGCATTGCAGCCTTGTGTGTCAGCGTCTCTAAGCAGGGAATAACACTTACCATTGTTCGGGCCATAGTTTTACGCCATACAAACATATATGGCAGGGGATGCACTAAATTGAGCTGTATTTGTGCTGGTGCTATATATATATATATATATATATATATATATATATATATATATATATGTGTGCTGAGCTTTGTATGTATGTATCTATTGAGCTTGGTTCTAGGGCTGTACATAAGTATTGAGTTTGGTTCTGGTACTGTATATATGTATGAGCTTGGTTCTGGAGCTGTAATTATATAGGATATATATGAGCTTGGTTCTGGAGCTGTGATAATATAGGATATATTTATAATAACAAAATTTCAGGGCAGATGGAATTGTTTTCAATTCATTGTATATTTAATGGGAATCTGTCTAGTAGTTTTAACCCATTGAAACGCCACCATGACCTGACAAATATTTCCAAAATATTTCCAAACATTCCCCTGTATGTTTTTTTTCAGATGCAGCAAAATCTATAAAATCAACTTTTAAAATGGTGTACATGGAAGGCTCACGTAATCCTGCCTCCAAATCCATCTTTCCATGCATGATTGGCATCCCCTGGCTGTTATACATTACTAGCAGCCTCTGCCAATTTTCTCGGATGCGCTATAACCTTGTACTACTTGGGCACCGAGGTGTACTCTGCCCGGCTTTATCGATGCACCGCGCATGCCATGGGAGTACATGGCAACGGTGCATCCACAAGAGTTGGAGGAGGCTGATAGTTATGTAGAACAGCCAGGGGGATGTCAATCAAGATCTGGGGGGCGCCATTTCAATTTTCGCCTAAGGCAGCATAAAACCTAGAATCGGCCCTGACTCCAATTTATCAGGGAAACAAATTCAATACAATATCACAACATACTAGTAAAACCCTTAAAAGGACTGAATTTCAAATCACAATTACTAGTTAGCCGCACATAGACCCATATAGCATAGACATCTTATGACCATATCACAATTTTTTTTTTCAAAGCTGGTCATCTCGCACCACACATCTCAGGATATGTTGCGCTAAGCAGAAAGGTAAGAAAGGAAACATCTGTATTATTCATCATTCAGGTTTTCTATACTGAATTATGCTGCAATATTCGACTATCAAAAGGAACGAAAGCGTGAACGTAATAAACTTAGCATCTAAATGACCAGGATATTATCAGCACAGATTTTCAGATTCTAAATGTAAGCAATGAGACCACTTTTGGGGTTTTAGAAAGTTGCAAATTATAGGGCACGCTAGTTTGCACAACTTTTGCGACTTTTTCCCCTTATACGCTTCTCTTGCCAATTTTCAAACTAGTGAGTAAAATAGACGGGTTTTACTATATTTTACTATAATTACACAATATATTATCATAGGTTGCAGTAAGGCCTAGGCCCTGTACTATAAATGACCACTCAGTCTGGGGCCTTGTTCCAGATTTTGCATTGGGATGCAAGAGCTTAGGTACTAGCAGCTAAGTTTTTGCAATTTTCTATCGAAACTATTTACTTAAAAATAATAATTCTCAGCTATTAAGTTGTCAAAGGATAGCGGTATGTACACTACCGTTCAAAAGTTTTGGGTCACCCAGACAATTTTGTGTTTTCCATGAAAACTCACACTTATATTTATCAAATGAGTTGCAAAATGACTAGAAAATATAGTCAAGACATTGACAAGGTTTGAAATAATGATTTTTATTTGAAATAATAATTTTCTCCTTCAAACGTTGCTTTCGTCAAAGAATGCTCCATTTGCAGCAATTACAGCATTGCAGACCTTTGGCATTCTAGCTGTTAATTTGCTGAGGTAATCGGGAGAAATTTCACCCCATGCTTCCAGAAGGCCCTCCCACAAGTTGGATTGGCTTGATGGGAACTTCTTGCGTACCATACGGTCAAGCTGCTCCCACAACAGTTCTATGGGGTTGAGATCTGGTGACTGCGCTGGCCACTCCATTACAGATAGAATACCAGCTGCCTGCTTCTTCCCTAAATAGTTCTTGCCTAATTTAGAGGTGTGCTTTGGGTCATTGTCCTGTTGTAGGATGAAATTGGCTCCAATCAAGCGCTGTCCACAGGGTATGGCATGGCGTTGCAAAATAGAGTGATAGTGTAATGTCGGGGTAGGGAGACAGACAAGTGAGCCCTAATCTACCCGCCACTCAGTCCCTGCCTACTTGCAACGACCCGCCCTAGGCGACGGGGTACAACTGGGCGACGGTCCCTACACTCAATAGGTGCACGACAGACAAACAGACAAGGGTACAAAGAAGCCAGGGAAATGGGGAAGTTGCCCACGGGGACACCGTGAGCAACAGGCGAAGTGAACGAGCCGAGTCAAACCAGGAGATGAGCGAGGTACAAAAACGCAGAGCAGAAGAGTGGTCAGTAAAGCCAACGTCAAACACAAGCAGAGGATCAGTAGTTCAAGAAGCTGCAGCAGGGCCAGGAAACCAGCAGAGAAGAATCACAAGCAAAGGAGGAACAGGAAAGGCAGGTATAAATAGACAGAGGGTGGCAGCTAGCTCCGTCTGGCCAGGCTGTGATAGGCTCTCCCACTCCTAAGCCTGCCATCCTGGGTGGTGGAAGATGGAGTCAGTCTCACAGACATAGAAGCAGGTGCAGACTGATTACCTATGGGCGTCAACACAGAAGTTGTGTCTGGCAGATCCTTTTATGAGGGGCCACCGGACCCTTTCTAGGTGGACCTGGTTTATTGGGGAAAGGAAGGTGGAACCTCCTGAGCAATACCCCAGCGTGAACATCCCGGGTGGGTACCCAAGTCCTCTCCTCAGGCCCGTATCCCCTTCAATGGACCAGGTACTGGAGGGAGCCTTGGACCATCCGGCTGTCCACAATCTTGGCCACCTCGAATTCTACCCCCTCAGGGGTGAGAACAGGGACCGGAGGTTTCCTCGAGGGAGCCAAGGACGGGGAGCAGCGTTTAAGGAGGGAGGCATGAAACACGTCGTGTACTCGAAAAGACGGTGGCAACTCCAGTCGGAAGGAGACAGGGTTAAGGACTTCAATGACCTATTATGGCCCTATAAACCGGGGAGCAAACTTCTTGGACGGAACTTTAAGGCGCAAATTTTTTGACGATAGAAACGGAAGGGGAACCGTGGATTAAACCCAAAATTACAGAAAAAGGGGGAGACCCCTGACGAGTTACTGACCCGGTTATTAAGGGAAAATTCGGCGAGGGGAATGAATGAGACCCAATCATATTGACAGTCAGAGATAAAACACCTTAAATATTGTTCTAGAGACTGATTAGTCCTCTCAGTTTGGCCATTAGTTTCAGGATGGAAGGCAGAGGAGAAGGACAGATCAATCTCCAACTTTTTACAGAAGGCTCTCCAAAACAATGAAACAAATTGTACCCCTCTGTCAGAAACAATATTGACAGGGACCCCATGGAGACGCAGGATGTGTTTGACAAACAAGGCCGCTAACGTCTTAGCATTGGGTAGTTTCTTGAGGGGCACAAAGTGACACATCTTACTGAAGCGGTCTACTACAACCCACACCACCGACTTGCCTTGAAATGGAGGCAAATCAGTGATGAAATCCATGGAGATATGGGTCCAAGGTCTCTGGGGAACGGGCAAAGAACATAGTAAGCCCGCTGGTCGGGACCTGGGAGTCTTGGACCTAGCACAAACTTCACAAGCGGCGTCGTAGGCCTTAACGTCTTTGAGCAACCCAGGCCACCAATAGTTTCTGGCAATGAGGTGCTTGGTACCCAGGACTCCTGGATGGCCAGATAGTACAGAGTCATGATTTTCCCTAAGTACCCTTAGCCGGAATTGCAGGGGAACAAACAGCTTGTTCTCAGGAAGGTTCCCGGGAGCTGAACCTTGATCAGCCGCAATTTCAGAGACTAAATCAGAATCAATAGAGGAAATGATTATACCTGGAGGCAAAACACAAGAAGGATCTTCCTCCGAAGCAGGGCTGGCCATGAAGCTAAGAGTTCGCGGTTGCCAATATCATAGTTACTCTCAGTGGGCGAAAACTTCCTGGAGAAGTAGGCACAGGGGCGGAGATGGGTGAGGGACCTGGTACCCTGTGACAAGACAGCCCCCACTCCCACCTCGGACGCGTCAATCTCCACGATAAATGGCTCCATTTGGTTGGGCTGAACCAGCACTGGGGCCGAGATAAAGCACTTCTTAAGGACCTCAAAAGCCTGAACAGCCTCAGGAGGCCACTGGAGGAGATCAGCACCTTTGTGAGATCCGTAAGAGGCTTGGCGATGACCGAGAAGTTAGCAATAAATCTGTAATAATTAGCGAACCCCTGGAAGCACTGTAACGCCTTCAGGGAGGCAGGTTGGACCCATTCCGCCACAGCCTGGACCTTGGCGGGGTCCATGCAGAATTCATGAGGAGTGAGGATTTGACCCAAAAACGGTATCTCTTGCACCCCAGACACACATTTTTCGGTCTTAGCAAACAGTTTGTTTTCCCGAAGGGCCTGGAGCACCTTCCTGACATGCTTATTGTGGGAGGACCAGTCCTTGGAAAACACAAGTATGTCATAAAGGTACACTACACGAAATACCCCCAGGTAGTCTATTAAAACCTCATTTATGAAATTCTGGAAGACCGCGGGAGCATTACACAACCCAAAGGGCATGACGAGGTATTCGAAATGACCTTCGGGCGTGTTAAACGCAGTCTTCCACTCATCCCCCTCTTTGATGCGGATAAGGTTATAAGCCCCTCGTAGATCAAACTTAGAAAACCATTGGGCCCCCTGAACCTGATTGAAGAGATCAGGAATCAAAGGAAGGGGGTACTGGTTCCTTACAGTGACCTTATTCAAGTTTCGGTAGTCAATGCATGGCCTAAGACCACCATCCTTCTTCCCTACGAAGAAGAAGCCAGCACCTACCGGAGAAGTAGAGGGGCGAATGTAACCCTTGGCCAGGCATTCCTGGATATACTCTCTCATGTCTTCACGTTCGGGACAAGAGAGATTAAATATCCTACCCTTAGGGAGCTTAGCTCCTGGTACCAAATCAATTGCGCAATCGTATTCTCTATGAGGTGGTAACACTTCGGAGGCCTCTTTAGAGAAAACATCAGCGAAGTCCTGAACAAACTCAGGTAGAGTGTTCACCTCCTCAGGGAGAGAAATAGAATTAACAGAAAAACATGACGTCATGCATTCATTACCCCATTTGGTAAGATCCCCAGTATTCCAGTCAAACGTGGGATTATGCAACTGCAACCAGGGAAGGCCTAAAACCAAATCGGACGATAATCCCTGCATCACCAGTACAGAGCACTGCTCCAAACGCATGGAGCCAACAAGAAGTTCAAAAACAGGGGTATGCTGTGTAAAATAACCATTAGCAAGAGGAGTGGAGTCGATACCCACTACCGGGACAGGTTTATGCCTCATTCACACGACAGGGTCCGAGTGTCGGCCGGGAAAATCTGCAGTTTTTGGCCGATTTTCCCGGCCGGTTTGCATCCGGTTAGCATCCGGCTTGCATCCGTTCCGATTCCGTTCCGGGCCGAGTTGCCGTTTTTACCGGCCGATTTGGACCCGATTTGCATCCGTTTTTTCCCCTGTCCGTTTTAAAATCGGATGAATTTCATTTAAATTTGTTGCCACACACAGCCCTTTGTAGATAATGCCACAGCCCCCCTGGAAGGTAATGCCACCCAGCCCCCTGTAGGTAATGCCATCCAGCCCCCTGTTGGTGATGCCACCCAGCCCCCTGTAGGTGATGCCACCCTGCCCCCTGTAGGTGATGCCACCCACCCTGCCCCCTGTAGGTGATGCCACCCTGCCCCCTGTAGGTGATGCCACCCTGCCCCCTGTAGGTGATGCCACCCAGCCCCCTGTAGGTGATGCCACCAAGTCCCCTGTACGTGATGCCACACAGCCCCCTGTAGGTTGCATCCACCCTCCCCCTTCCAGGAGAAGTCACTGACTTCAATGTCCATATATGGACAGTGTAGTCACTGACTTCTCCTGAAGAGGAATTCCCTGCCACAGGTCGGGAATTCCGCTTCAGAAGTAAGTGACGTCACTGTGTCCATATATGGACAGTGTAGTCACTCACTTCTCCTGTAGCGGAATCCCCGGCCATAGGGTCGGGGATTCCGCTGCAGAAGTGCGTGACTTCGCTGTGTCCATATATGGACAGTGTAGTCACTCACTTCTCCTGTAGCGGAATTCCCGGCCATAGAGTCGGGGATACCGCTGCAGAAGTGCGTGACTTCGCTGTGTCCATATATGGACAGTGTAGTCACGCACTTCTCCTGTAGCGGAATCCCCGGCCATAGAGTCGGGGATTCCGCTGCAGAAGTGCGTGACTTCGCTGTATCCATATATGGACAGTGTAGTCACTCACTTCTCCTGTAGCGGAATTCCCGGCCATAGAGTCGGGGATTCCGCTGCAGAAGTGAGTGACTTCGCTGTGTCCATATATGGACAGTGCAGTCACGCACGTCTCCTGTAGCGGAATCCCCAATCCCCGGCCGGGCATTGGGGATTCCGACTCCTACAGCGAGCAATAAAAGACCCTCCTCCTCCTCACATGCACTCTGCACTGTGAGGAGGAGGAGAGAGAGTGCGCGAGCGACGGTAGACCCGGCCATCACTCGGGACACATTCCGGTGATGGCCGTGTATTACCCGGCCGAAAATAGAGCATGTCCTATTTTTTGACGGCCGGTTTTTGCCGGCCGTCAAAAAATCGGTCATGTGGATAGCCTCATTAGGGGTCTATTATTTCTAATGCAGCCGGATGCCGGCCGATTTATGAACGGCCGGGTGTCGTGTGAATCCCGCCTTAGGCAAATCAATCAATGGCATAGCTAGAGACATAGCAAATTCCACAGACATAATATTAGCAGAAGACGCTGAATCCACGAAGGCACTGTCGGTAGCAGACCTACCACCAAAAGAGACCTGAAAGGGAAGCAAGATTTTATTACGTTTCATATTTACTGGAAATACCTGTGCGCCCAAGTAACCTCCCCGATGGTCACTTAGGCGCGGAAGTTCTTCCGGCTGCTTATTCTTACGCCTAGGACAGTTGTTCACTTGATGCTTGTCATCCCCACAGTAGAAGCAGAGACCATTCTACCTGTGGAACTCTCTACGTTGTTGGGGGGACACGGAGGCCCCGAGTTGCATAGGTACCTCCGAGTCTTCCGTGGAAGAATGAAGCAACGGAACCTCGGGAGGCATCATGGGGGAGTCAGAGGAGAAAACACAAACACGTTCAAGTCGTCGTTCCCTGAGACGTCAGTCAAGTCGTACCGCTAAAGCCATAACCTGTTCTAGGGAGTCAGAAGAGGGATAGCTAACTAGCAGGTCTTTCAGGGCGTTCGACAGACCCAATCTAAACTGGCACCTTAAGGCAGGGTCATTCCACCGAGAAGCTACGCACCACTTCCTAAAGTCAGAACAATACTCCTCAACAGGTCTCTTACCCTGACGTAAGGTCACCAGCTGACTCTCGGCAAAGGCAGTCTTGTCAGTCTCGTCATAAATGAGCCCGAGAGCAGAAAAGAAAAGATCAACGGAGGAAAGTTCAGGGGCGTTAGGAGCCAAGGAGAAGGCCCATTCTTGGGGCCCATCCTGGAGCCAGGACATAATTATACCCACCCGCTGGCTCTCAGAACCAGAGGAGTGGGGCTTTAAGCGAAAATAGAGCCTACAACTCTCCCGAAAGGAGAAAAAAGTCTTCCGCTCCCCTGAGAACCGGTCAGGCAACTTGAGGTGGGGTTCAAGAGGTGAGGTGAGGGGCACCAGGGTAGCATCAGGCTGGTTGTCCCTCTGAGCCGGGGCCTGGACCTGTAGGGAGAGGTCCTGCATTTGCTGAGCCAGGGTCTCAAGGGGGTCCATAGTAGTGTCAGGGACCAGGGTAGACTAGGTATATGGGCTTGTGATTATGTAATGTCGGGGTAGGGAGACAGACAAGTGAGCCCTAATCTACCCGCCACTCAGTCCCTGCATACTTGCAACTACCCGCCCTAGGCGACGGGGTACAACTGGGCGACGGTCCCTACACTCAATAGGTGCACGACAGACAAACATACAAGGGTACAAAGAAGCCAGGGAAATGGGGAAGTTGCCCACGGGGACACCGTGAGCAAAAGGCAAAGTGAACGAGCCGAGTCAAACCAGGAGATGAGCGAGGTACAAAAACGCAGAGCAGAAGAGTGGTCAGTAAAGCCAAGGTCAAACACAAGCAGAGGATCTGTAGTTCAAGAAGCTGCAGCAGGGCCAGGAAACCAGCAGAGAAGAATCACAAGCAAAGGAGGAACAGGAAAGGCAGGTATAAATAGACAGAGGGCGGGAGCTAGCTCCGTCTGGCCAGGCTGTGATAGGCTCTCCCACTCCTAAGCCTGCCATCCTGGGTGGTGGAAGATGGAGTCAGTCTCACAGACATAGAAGCAGGTGCAGACTGATTACCTATGGGCGTCAACACAGAAGTTGTGTCTGGCAGATCCTTTACAGATAGCCTTCCTTATTCAAAATCCCTTTTACCTTGTACAAATCTCCCACTTTACCAGCACCAAAGCAACCCCAGACCATCACATTACCTCCACCATGCTTGACAGATGGCATCAGGCACTCTTCCAGCATCTTTTCTGTTGTTCTGCGTCTCACAAATGTTCTTCAGTGTGATCCAAACACCTCAAACTTCGATTCGTCTGTCCATAACACTTTTTTCCAATCTTCCTCTGTCCAATGTCTGTGTGCTTTTGCCCATATTAATCTTTTCCTTTTATTAGCCAGTCTCAGATATGGCTTTTTTTTTTGCCACTCTGCCCTGAAGGCCAGCATCCCGGAGACGCCTCTTCACTGTAGATGTTGATACTGGCGTTTTGCGGGTACTATTTAATGAAGCTGCCAGTTGAGGACCTGTGAGGCGTCTATTTCTGAAACTAGAGACTCTAATGTACTTGTCTTGTTGCTCAGTTGTGCAGCGGGGCCTCCCACTTCTCTTTCTACTCTGGTTAGAGCCTGTGTGTGCTGTCCTCTAAAGGGAGTAGTACACACCGTTGTAGGAAATCTTCAGTTTCTTGGCAATTTCTCGCATGGAATAGCCTTCATTTCTAAGAACAAGAATAGACTGTCGAGTTTCACATGAAAGCTCTCTTTTTCTAACCATTTTGAGAGTTTAATCGAACCCACAAATGTAATGCTCCAGATTCTCAACTAGTTCAAAGGAAGGTCAGTTTTATAGCTCCTCTAAACAGCAAAACTGTTTACAGCGGTGCTAACATAATTGCACAAGGGTTTTCAAGTGTTTTCTAATCATCCATTAGCCTTCTAACACAGTTAGCAAACACAATGTACCATTAGAACACTGGAGTGATGGTTGCTGGAAATGGGCCTCTATACACCTATGTAGATATTGCATTAAAAACCAGACTTTTGCAGCTAGAATAGTCATTTAGCACATTAACAATGTATAGAGTGTATTTCTGATTAATTTAATGTTATCTTCATTGAACAAAACTGTGCTTTTCTTACAAAAATAAGGAAATTTCTAAGTGACTCTAAACTTTTGAATGGTAGTGTAATTGTGCTGGATTTTTCTTGTAGCATTGGCACGGGTAGGGTTTCCAACTTTTCCTCCCATAGTAAGGAGCGGGTGTGATTTTGGGGACATGGCTTTCACACTGAGTGTGAGTTGTGACTTTCCGCCCAGGAAAGCTCCCATAAAACCTTCAGGTATGTCCTCTTCAAGGAGCAGATTTTCAAAAGTTTACACACCCTCTGAGGTCCATTTTTTGGGACACTCCTGCAAAACAAAAACAAACAGGTGGTAGGGAGGTATCGTTTTAATGTTAAAGAGTAATTTTTCCAGCCATGGCAATAAGTCACCATTTTACAGCATATATACCTCCAGAATAAAAAAATCTATGTAGTAAAATGGAGACGCTTTGCCGTGGCTAGCAAAAATGACTTTATATATTAGAGAATTGGAAGCATTGTCTTAATATGCAAAATTACTGCCACTTGCTATTGTGGATAAAAAATTTTTTTACCCAGTGTTAAAAATGGTTTACCAGCCTGGTGGCATCTCTTGGCACGGATAATGTGCTTGATTAAAACATACAATAGGTTTACATATTTAATATGTTCTATATTACCCTTTATTGATAACCCCTTGTAATGAAGTGATTGAAATGAATAACTGTCCTCTGAGTGGTGGTATAGTTTACATAACAGTTGGTGTATTTTGGGAAAAATAGGACACATTCCCAGATTATTTCCAGTTCAGTCAATATATCAAGGGAAGCCAAACATGAGACATATGCCCTGGTAATTTTTTTTTAATGTGTGTAACATTTTTGGATTAGTTGATCAAGTAAAATCATCACATTTTATTGCCTGTACACTAGCCAGGGCTCTGACAATCCAAGAGCACATTTGTCATATGAATTTATTATAGTTACAAAGTACGGTTGAAAAAAGACCATCATGTTTAACCATGGGAGAAAATGAAGGGATAGGAGAAATTATAGAACATAGAATATCTCACATCCATATACACAAACCTAGTCGGCAATAGGACAGACCACTGGTTATAGAAATGCATTACAGTATAGTATATTTTGACCAGACACCAAATCCTAGTTATTGATATATATTGGTGTAACATACGCGGTCGCAGACCGCAGACTCCTATCATCCTTCAGAAGTCTTCCTCCCCAAAGATGCCAGCACATGCAGCCATCCTGTTCTGCAGTGACAACTACTCTAAGACTCTTAGCCCTGCAGTTGCCCCCAGCAGTTCTGCCGATGTATTCGAGGTCAAGGAGATCTTGGACTTCAAGAGGATAAGAGGTAAAGCCTTTTACTTGGTGGATTGTAAGGGGTTTGGTCCAGAAAAGAGGTCCTGGGAGCCAGAGGAGAATGGCAAGGCTCCTGCCCTCATTAAGAAGTTCCTCTCTCGTTCTGGCCCCAAGAAGAGGGGGCGTAAGACGGGGATACTGTAACGCCCGCCCACGGTCGCAGACCGCAGACTCCTATCGTTCTGCAGACGTCTTCTTCCCCAGAGATGCCATCACATGCGGCCGTCCTGTCCTGCAGTGACCACTAGGGTGTGCACTCAAGCTCATTCCCAGCCTTAATGAGCCAGAGCACACACATGTTTTAGATTGACTGATTGCTCCCATGATCACCCTGGACTATAAGGGCACTGCCCCTTCCTTCATTGCCTGAGCTTTGTTTGCAAATGGTCCCTTAGTGTTTTCCAGTTCCCAGTGTTCATGTTCCTGCTACCTGTATCCTGTATCCCGTGCTACCTTGTTCCTGCGCTGTGAAGAGTTGGAGTCGTGTTCTGTTGTATACCACGCCTGCTGTATTTCAGCATGACTGGTGTCTGCCTGCTGCCAAGGTCCCATCCTCAACATAGGTATACTCAGTGAGGACGTGCCCGTCCCACAGCGAGTGAGTATGTACGTGTAGGCAGACATATATTTACAGCCTGTAGTCACCCCATTTACATGTGTACCTTTCACGTGTTTATGGAGGAGTAGTGAGAGATGCTGGTTGAGCATGAATCTCTATATGTACATATACCTATGGTTTGGGGGGGAATATTTTTGTATGTTTGATTATTTTACATTTTGTATGTATGAGTGGGTAGTGTGTAGGAACCCTTAGGGACAGGTAAGGTACACACACACCCTTGTAGGTATTTGCCACCTCAACCTGATAACTGGTATGGTCAACACGATGATGGATTGAATGTCAGAGGGGAAATGGAAGGCGATGCTCCACCCCACAGTAGATTCCTGGGTACCAAGACCATCACCTCCTCCTCAGGGATGTTAACCTGCCATGATAGACACATGGAAATCATCTCACAAAGATTGTTTTGTCTTCAATCAAGATACTGAAAAGATTTGGAAAGATAACGGATTGTGTACAAAGGTTGTCGAAAGGCGGGCTAAGCCATTCCAAGGCTGACCGTGTGAGGGCACAAGTAGCCTTACACGGGTCGGCATGCTAAAATGGGATCGGCCGCTAAAAAGACCTGCTGACGCCGCTAAAAAAAAGGAGGAAAAGATTCATAAGAAAGATCAAGATCCAAGAAACAAGAAGATCAAGGATAGACTTTGAGTTTCTATGGACTTTGAGACTGAGTTCTATGGACTGTGAAGGTTTCGTTTCAACCTCGTTCTATGGACCTTGAGGCTTCGTTCTATGGACTAAGAGATTTTATTTCAACTTCATTCTATGGACTGTGAGGTTTCTTTTCTTTCGACACTAGACTCCAGAGTCGGAGGACTGGCGGGAAGGTGTCCTTGAGGAGATAGCTGACGTCACGTATCTAGGTCCAATAGTATACTTCATTCCATCTACGACCATTACCAGTAACAAGGTTGAGGGGGTAATACAGAACAAACACTTCCACAAATTTAATTGTCGTGTTCCCGACAAGAGGGGGATTGTAAAGGGAAGTGTTTTATATATGTATATCTGTGTACATGTGAGTGTATATATATATATATATATATATATATATATATATATAAATTTGTCCCTCCAGAAAGGTGTATATTCATCTCCCTACCAGGTAATCAGACCCTAGGTTGGTACCCTTGGGAATGGAAACCATAAACTGTGAACTAATCCAGGAAGCAGGAAGTTCCAACTGCCCATCCATCCCCCTACTAGATAATGGTATTCCATGAGGTAGCCATGAGGCCCAGGCCCCCCCCCCTTTCACATGCATGAGCTGTGATGTCACACAGATGTGCACGGACAAGGTATAAGAGGGTTACCCTTGACCTGCACATCCCCAGGTACACAGAAACTCATTCCCCTTGTTTCTCCTTATCCTGATTATTAAACCTTAGTGTATAGGGAAAGTGGGACAGAAATAGTGAGCGTGTATTGTATTGTAACGTAACTGTATTCATATGTATGTTTAGGTATGTGGGTGGAGGCATAACATAGGATACCGTGTTTATACTGTACTACGTATAGTGTGAGTATACTCAGTATATATTAAAGTGTTATATGTATTGGGGTATATTGATACTATACTGTGATCAGTTATTGTGTTCTGTGTTTAGTTAGTGTATTTTAGATATAAGTGTGATTATTGTTAGTAATAAATATTACCCTTTATTTTCTATACAATTGTATTTATTGTACTGTCTTATTCCGTTGAGTAGAAGCAAAGCAAGTAGACGTTAGTATAAGGAAAAGGAAAGGGAACTAAGCATAACCCTAGTGACCCTGATTATAAAGGAGGTAGTAATAGTGGGTGACACAAGGGTGAAACCCGCTATTATACCAGCCCTTTTACACATGAGCATGGGTGTGTAGTGAGTATTCATTATATATATATATATATATATATATATATATATATATATATAGTCATATATATCTGAGTCCTTTTTCAGATACCAGGGTGCAATATTTGGGGGGCCCAGCATACGTTTGTAGGGGAGCATGATGAAAGCTTTACTTCTTGGTTTTGTGTCACTATAAGGGAAGGGGGAAGAAAGATCACAGCCTGTTACTATTCTCTTTCCCCCAGTACAGCCCTACAGTGCACCCAGGTAGGTGACACAGGACCATTTTCTCATGTTATCAATCAGAAAGCATATATGTCACATTTGGGAGGAGGGGTGTCTTTCTTTCTACTAAAGAAGAGAGAAGATGATCTCCCCCTGTGCATGATCAGACCATTTGTTGACTCTGTAAGGTTACATTCACACGAGCGTGTCAGATTTACACGCCTAAATCTGGTCCGTGTGCATTGCATTATTGCATCAGTGTGCTTTGCAAGTGGCATACGCTTTTCACACACTCACAAAGCACTTCTTTTTTTGTGCATCCATGTGCGGTGCGTGGTTTTCACACACCCATTGACTTCAATGGGCACATAGGTGCGTGAAAACGCACCACTATATGACATTCAGTGAGTTTCACGCAGCGGACTCTCGCTGCGTGAAAACTCCTGCATGTGTGAACGGCCCATTAAAATCAATAGGTCAGTGTGCCGTGCGTGATTTACATGCACAGCACACGGACGAGATTCACGTCCGTGGGAATGGGCCCTAACTCAGATGTTTACCGCCATCCGGATAGCTGATATTTTTTGTTCATTCAGTTCTTGTGCAGATATGTGGAGGTAGACATAATGTTATGTATAAACTCTGCACATCTTGAACTTTTATTTTTATGAGGTGTTGTGTGTATCAGGCTTTACTTGGGTCAAATTAGCCACAAACCTGCATTTTAATGACATTTTTTACACAAGGAGCCGATGAATGTGAAGTGATGGGTGACAATGTGTAAGGTGTCTACTTTCATAAAATATATAGGTATAGGGTTATAATATGCTTTTTTTATTTTATAATTCAGATTTTGTTTGTCTTTTGTATGTCAAAATTGTCTCAGCAGTGCAAGGGTTAAAGCACTAGACCACCAATCCTTAAAAGGGTTTTCCCATGAGAGGCATTTATGACATATCCACAGGATCTTCTCTAAACTAGACTTGCGTGGGGCTTACAATTTGATCCGAATCCGCCAAGGTGATGAGTGGAAGACGGCGTTAAACATTAGAGACGGGCACTATGAATACCTGGTGATGCCCTTCGGTCTGTGTAACACTCCCGCTGTCTTCCAGGAATTCGTCAATGATATCTTCCGAGATCTTCTCTATGTCTGTGTTGTGGTCTATCTCAATGATATTCTGATTTTCTCTCCAGATTAGACGACTCATCGGTGGCATGCTCGTCAAGTTCTACTGCGGTTAAGGGAGAATTGTCTGTATGCCAAGCTGGAGAAGTGCGTCTTTGAAAAGAACTCTCTGCCCTTCCTGGGTTACATCATCTCGGATCAAGGTCCCAAGATGGATCCTGAGAAAGTAAAGTCCGTCCTGGAATGGCCACGTCCTCAGGACCTGCGGTCCATACAGCGTTTTTTGGGATTCGACAACTTCTACCGGCAGTTTATTCCATACTTCTCATCATTGACTGCTCCCATCTCTATCCTTACCAAGAAGGGTGTGAACCCCAAGGTGTGGACTCCAGTGGCAGAATCTGCATTTAATAGCTTCAAGAATGCCCTTACCTCAGCCTCAATCCTCCATCATCCTGACATCTCTCGACAGTTCTCGTTGGAGGTGGACGCTTCCTCTGTTGGTGCAGGTGCACTTCCATTCCAGAGAGGCCTCAAAGGAAAGGCAGTGATATGTGGCTATTACTCAAGACGTTTTTCCTACCCAGAGCGCAATTACTGGCCATTAAATTGGCTCTGGAAGAGTGGAGACATCTGCTAGAGGGCGCAGCCCACCCCATCCTGATATACACCGACCACAAGAACCTACATATCTCCAGTCGGCTCAACAGCTGGACCCCCGTCAAGCCAGGTGATCGCTGTTCTTTGCCCAGTTCCAGTTTGTGCTCCACTACCGGCCCGCGGTCAAAAATGTGAGGTCTAGGTAATTTGAAACAGAGGACACCGTGGAGCCTCCACAAAGTATCATTGACCCATCCTCTATGATTTCGGCTATTCCTCTGCAAGTTAGAGACATGCCCCGTAGGAGGACTTTTGTGCGGTTGGCAGACAGGAGAAGAATCCTTCGCTGGGGGCACAGCTCCAAACTGGCTGGGCACGCGGGTGTTTGTAAGAACCGAGATCTGATTGCTCATCATTTCTGGTGGCCCACACTGCCCAGAGATATTGTGGACTTTGTCTCGTCCTGCACTGTGTGTGCTTCCAACAAAGTTGCTCACTCCAATGATGCCGGTCTGCTCCAACCTCTGCCTGTGCCCAATGCTCCCTGGCAGCATATAGCAATGGGCTTTGTCACTGACCTTCCTTCCGCTGCAGGATGCAATAGGGTCTGGGTGGTGGTGGACCGGTTCTCAAAGATGGCTCATTTTATCCCGCTGACCGGCCTACCTTCTGCTCCTCAGCTGGCGAATCTCCTCATCAATGGAGGGATTACATGTCGCTGTCTTTTCTGCTTAAAGGGTTATTTAGGGGGAGTCTGGTATGCAGTTTTTATTTAGGGGCAGTCTGTTCTACGGTCTGTATTAGTTCAGGGGCTCTGGAGGGACTCTATTTATATAGGGGGTCTGATTTAGGAGCGCTATTTGTTTAGAGGGTCTGGTGTTTGTAATAGTTTAGGTCTGTATTCATTTTGGAATGTGATAAAGGGCTCATATGCTTGTGTCCTTCCATACCTTTCCTGAAATCTCAATATATCCTGAGATACGTGGCGCGAGATGACCAGCTTTGAAAAAAAAAAAACATGATTACATAATACTCTGTTGTGTGATGTATATGCTATATGTGTCTATGTGTGACCACCCAGTGGGAGTGATGTGAATTGTAGCCTGTCATATTATCATATTATTTTGAATTGGTTTCATGAGAAATTGGAGTCCTTAACCTAATTCAAGCAAATTCGAATTCAAATGCCATAGCTTCGGGAAACGTGTCCTGTAAAAATGGGCAGGTAATGAGGCCAAAAATGTTGCTTTCCACTCCGCTTTCTGAGTCACCTTACAGAATCTCCCAGATGTCCCTTCCTCAAAAGTTGTCAAGTATGGTTTAAGCCCCATTCACCCTTAGGGCTCGTCCACACGCTTCGGAATTGCCTAGTTTTTTCCGGACAGAATTTTGGACCGAAAAAATGCATCAGAATACAGTAGCAGCATAGTGGATGAGATTTAACAAATCTCATCCACGCGCTGCGTAAAATTTCTGAGCCTAAATTGACCTGCGGTGCATATTTTTCGGACTGCAGCATGTCAATTGCTGCTATGGAAAGTGTGCAGAATTGCTGCCTTTTTCATCGCCAAAAAACGCAGCAATTTACGCACCATTTTCTGCCGTAAAAACCACAGGAAATTGTGCGTTTTTGCCGCGGTGGAAAGCCTTTGACTTTTAACGGAATTGCTGGAGAAATTTTCCACAGCAATTCTGTTGTGTGTGGACAAACCTTACTGTATTCTGCAAGCTGTGGTACTTTAGGTTGCCTAGCAACCACTATTTGGGAAACCATAATTTGGGTACATATATCTACATGCATGGCAAGTAGCAACTGCAAAGGCAAATACTAATTTTAGGATGCATAAAAAGAAATAAAAACCTGTAATTCAAACATATTACTCCTCTGTAAATCAGTTGTAAATTAGAGAGGATTCAAATGCATACTACTAAATTAATAAATGGAATGGAATTTATTTTTTACACTGAAAGATGAGGGAAAAATTGGGTTTGGGATGATATTTATGCACCCTTTGGTCCACAGGTCCTTACCTGTCTTCAGTGTTCACATGCTCTTCTGGGGACAGCACTGTACTTTTGGTTCACCTCTCGGAAGGCGAAAAGTCATAGAATTGCCTATCCATTCAAAAAGGATCTGCAGTATTGAATGTATGATACAGGTCTTGAATGATTCAAATAGATCATAACATTATATTATTCTCTATGCCAGGGACCCACATACAACAAAATCTGAAGAAACTGGTAGGTGAAGGGGGTTTAGAACATAATCTTTATGATGATTGGAGATGGAGGACATGAGAGATTGTCGGATTTGGGGTGCAAATCATATAAACATAAATTCAGGATTATGTTATAGCTTTTTATCATTTCACATTGATCTGGATCATAAGTCATAACTGTGTGAAGTTATGCATCAAAGTACAGCTATCAGTGTACCTAGGAACCAAGGCTAAAGCCATAATGATGTTGGACTGCCTGACCAGGGGTAGACATACCATTGGTGAAACCTGTGCAGCTGCACAATGGCCCAGTAGGGAAGGGGACACGCTGTCACAATAAAACAGCCTTGTGCTCTCTATTTAGATTGCATGTAAATGCCTGAGGTAATACATTATATGACTAACAATTACTGATGGATTGTTAGAGAGACACAAGAGGGTGATCTATGATAAGATATATACTGTTCTTGCACGGGGGCCCGAGCTGTCTGTGTCCGCCCCTTAATAAGCCTGACAGTAGTGCTCACAGTTCTGTCCAGCAGCTGATGTTTTTTTAACAATTTTTTGGTTGTCTTTTCTGACCTTTTCTGTTCATTTTCTTTGACATATCTGCAAAAACATCTTGTATTGCTTATCATAGTTATGAAAATAGATGACCTTTAGTTTGTGTTCTGAATAGTTTTCTATGACAGCTTGGGAAATAAGGCAGAAACATTTTAACTGTCCTTTACTCTTATCTGCGATTTACATTTTCCAATAAAGGAAAGATCATACTAAATATTTTAATACCTTCTAGAACTATATCAGCTACCAATATTAAAGGGGATCTCTGGGACTTAAACTTTGATGGCCTATTCTTAGGATAGGCCATCACTGTTTGATCAGTGGGGATCTTCCAATCAGCACAATGAAGGGGCCATGGATGTCAGACACCCGATGGTCAAACATTGACGGCCTATCCTAAGGATGTTGAAAGAGGCTCTGTCACCACATTATAAGTGCTCTGTCTCCTACATAAGGAGATCAGCGCTATAATGTAGGTGACAGCAGTGCTTTTTATTTAGGAAAACGTTCTATTTTTACCACGTTATGAGCGATTTTAGCTTTATGCTAATTATTTTCTTAATACCCAATTGGGCATGTTTTTACTTTAGACCAAGTGGGCGTTGTACAGAGGAGTGTATGACGCTGATCAATCTGTCTTATATTGACACGTTAACGTTACTGAAGTGTTTAGACAGTGAATAGACATTCCTTCCAGCCAGGACGGGATGTCTATTCACAATCCCGACACTTCGTTAACGTTTCTGTGGTACTTACAGCAGAGCAAGCGTAATCTCGCGAGATCACGCTGTAAATGACAGGTTACAGCGAGATTACGCTTTGCTCTGCTGTAAGTACCACACAAATGCTAATAAATTGTCGGGATTGTGAATAGACATCCCGTCCTGGCTGGAAGGAATGTCTATTCACTGTCTAAACACTTCAGTGTTAATGTGTCAGTATAAGACAGCACATAGTGAACAATACAGTGTCACTATGCACAGAGTAAATGAATAGAGAGAAGTGCATGACGCTGATTGGTCAGCGTCATACACTCCTCTGTACAACGCCCACTTGGTCTAAAGTAAAAACACGCCCACTTGGGCATTAAGAAACTAATTAGCATAAAGTTAAAATTGCTAATAACGTGGTAAAAATAGATCGTTTTTCTAAATAAAAAGCACTGCTGTCACCTACATTACAGCGCTGATCTCCTTATGTAGGAGACAGGGGACTTATAGGGCATGACCACACGTGGCGGATTTCCTCCGCAACTGTCCGCATCAATGCCGCACAGAATCTGCGTTGCAGATTCTGCTGCGGATCTGCACAAAATGTGCAGTACATTGATGCGGACTAGCTGCTGCGGACTGCGGGAAAAGTGCTTCCCTTCTCCCTATCAGTGCAGGATAGAGAGAAGGGACAGCACTTTCCCTAGTGAAAGTAAACGATTTTCATACTTACCGGCCGTTGTCTTGGTGACGCGTCCCTCTTTCGGCATCCAGCCCGACCTCCCTGGATGACGCGCCAGTCCATGTGACCGCTGCAGCCTGTGCTTGGCCTGTGATTGGCTGCAGCCGTCACTTAGACTGAAACGTCATCCTGGGAGGCCGGACTGGAGACAGACGCAGGGAGTTCTCGGTAAGTATGAACTTATATATTTTTTTACAGATACATGTATATTGAGATCGGTAGTCACTGTCCCGGGTGCAGAAACAGTTACTGCCGATCGCTTAACTCTTTCAGCACCCTGGACAGTGACTATTTACAGACGTCTCCTAGCAACGCTCCCGTCATTACGGGAGCCCCATTGACTTCCTCAGTCTGGCTGTAGACCTAGAAATACATAGGTCCAGCCAGAATGAAGAAATGTCATGGTAGTAAAACCAATACGCTCCGCAGCACACATAAGATCTGCGGACTTCATTGCGGAATTTTGACTCTCCATTGAAGTCAATGGAGAAATTCCGCCATGAGTCCGCCACTGCTCCGCAACAGACAGAGCATGCTGCGGACACCAAATTCCGCTCCGCAGCCTATGCTCCGCAGCGGAATTTTACGCCTCGTCTAAACGAACACTGCTAAATTAAAGTGTAAGTCAATGGACAAACGGCTCCGCTGCGGATTAACGCTGCGGAGTGTCCGCAGCGGAATTTAAGTGAAATTCCGCCACGTGTGATCCCAGCCATAATGTGGTGACAGAGCCTCTTTAAGTCCCAGAGAACCCTTGTAGGAGCACCTCGTAGCTTTGCCCCCTGACCATGTGCATACGACGCTGAAACCCTAGAGTGGATCCCTTCTGCCTCTCCTCCCTGTTTCTCTGGCTCTCCAGCTCCCTGTGCTGTGCTTGGCTTGTGTGCATGGCTAGCACTGACATCAACACTGAATGGCATCAATGCTGGACGATTCCTTCACTGAATGACCTTGCATTGCATGGTCTCTGGCGCCCTCTACTGCTTGTTTCCAGTTACTGAAGTATAATAGCTGAGGCCACTAAGGCTATGTTCACACTGATTTTTTGCAGGCCTGCAAGCCGTTTGCCGCGTTTTTCGCTCGTGCCCATTGAGCTCCACGGGTAAAATCACAGCGAAATACGCTTTCTCTGCCTTCCATTGATGTCAATTGGAGGTCAGAGACGTAAACGCCCGAAGATACGGCATGTCGCTTCTTTCTCCCGTGAGCGTTTTTTTACGCTTGTGGGAAAAAACGCCTCCGCCTCCCATTGAAATCAATGGGAGGAATTTTCGGATGTTTTTTGGCGCGTTTTCCAACGCGGTTTCTGCGTAAAAAAAACCTCTGTGTGAACTGGGCCAAACACACTTTGGTGCACTATGTTTCTCCTCCTGCTGGCAGAATACAGAATTGGTGAAACACCTTACATTGCACATGAAATACTGAAGTCAGCTAAGTACTATTACATACTTTGTTACATGGTATGCTCTGTAGATCATATGGCTTTGTCTGTATTGGCAATATAGATAATTTTCAGGCATACATTGCTGGATTTCTCAAATATCACCCTATGATTTTGTTATAAGAAATGGCCTGCATGTGTATTCTGCCTAATTGGATTAAGCCAAGGGGATGCCAGCCAGAGTAAATGCTTAATATTATCAGAGTCTCTGTTGTTTCCAGGAGATGTTTGCATTATATGTAATATCATGAGAGACTGTGCTCAGTCCAGAACAATGTCTGTCAGAGCACTTACATACTCTCTTAGAGAACTTTGAGAAGAGAGAGAAAATTGTTTGACTGTATCAATGAAAAAAACAAAAATATTTTTTCAGGAAATAGAATTAAGTTATATAATTTGGGGGCCATTATTAAGGAATCCCCACAGGACTGTCAATTTATACATATTGAATCCTTCGGATTGGAATGTTCGGGGTTTAGGTGAGAAATTAAAGAGGTTCACAATTATGGGATATACTGTATAACATCTCACTTTCCTTCAATTGTTTGTTTTTTGGAAATGCACTTAACAAACGAGACGATTAGTAGAGTAGAGAATAGATGGGCACAACAATGCCATTCTACACACACCTCGTATTTTAGGGTTACTTATTGTACTTATTTACACGGGCACACAATGTAAAATCTTTGATAAGTATATAGATGAGGAAGGAAGGTTTGTCTTCCTTCAATGTAGATGAAAAGAAACACTAGTTATTTTAGAATTTGTATATGTACCATCAGGGCCGACCTTAGGGGTGTTCGACATGTGCCTTCACACAGGGCGCATCACTCCAGCAGGTTGAAGGGGGCGCTGCGCTGGCTCTCTTCCACTGCTTGTTTCAAAAGCGCCCGGGCCCGGCAACTCAGCAGTCGCCTTTCCGCCCGGGCGCTTCTTCACTTAGTGGCCGTCACTACCGCTGTAGCAGCCATAGCAGCTGCTAGCGGTGACACCGGGCATGAGGGCGGTGGCGCCGCTAGCAGCCACTACAGCGGTAGCGACGGCACTATAGCAGAACAGGGAGGTATCTCCCTGCTCTGCTATCTACTAGCGCCACTGTATCTCCCTGAATAAGCGGAATCCCCGTGTGGCCGGGGATTCCGCTCATGGAGCGCTCCCTGATGTCTCTGTGCATATAAACTCCTGCAGCGGAATCCCCGTCCACAGCGTTGCAGACACTGTGACCGGGGATTCCACTCCAGGAGAAACCAATGACGTCATTGTCCATAAATGAACAAAGACGACAGGAGCTTCTTTTGGAGTGGAATCCCCAGTCATAGTGTTGGCAATGCTGTGGATGGGGATTCCGCTTCAGGAGTTTCCCCTGATGTCACTGTCCATATAGGGGGCTGTGGGCTGTGTGGCACTACTAACCAGGGGGCTGTGGGCTATGTGGTGCTACCAACCAGGGGGCTGTGGGCTATGTGGCGCTACCAATCGGGGCTGTGGGCTGTGTGGCGCTACCAATCAGGGGGCTGTGTGGCGCTACCAACCAGGGGGCTGTGTGGCGCTACAAACCAGGGGGCAGTGTGGTGCTCCCTACCAGGGGGCTGTGTGGCGCTCCCTACCGGGGGCTGTGTGGCGCTCCCTACAAGGGGGCTGTGTGGCGCTATCTACAAGGGGGCTGTGTGGCGCTATCTACAAGAGGGCTGTGTGGCACTATCTACACGGGGGCTGTGTGGCGCTATCTACACGGGGGCTGTGTGGCGCTACCTACAAGGGGGCTGTGTGGCGCTAACTACAAGGGGGCTGTGTGGTGCTACCTAAAAGGGGTCAAAACAACGCTGTCAGTTTCTGAAGGAATTTTGAGGCAGATTATTTTGCCTTACAAAAAACATGTGTAAACATACCCTACGAGTGTAATGCTTTTATTTTTAGCCATTTTCGGTCTTTCTAGAAACAATTTTGGTAGGGGTGCCCTGAGGAAATTTTATTTTTCCAGTGCTGCCTCGAGTCTGAAAAGGTTGGGAAACTCTGTACTAGGCTACAGGATCCCGTCGTGGAGCAGCTCAGTTCGTCATGGGAACGGGGCCTTGGGGAGTACAAGGGGCACTATCTACAATGGGGAGGTGGGGGACTGTATTGCACTATCTACAAGGGAGAGGTGTGGGGGGCTGTATGGCATGATCTACAAGGAGGAGGTGGGAGTTTATTGTACTGTCTACAGGGAGGCTATATGGCAAAATCTACAGGGGGCACTATACTCTGTGGGGGCCACAAAGCGGACATTATACTGTGTAAGGGTACTACAGGTGGCATAATACTGTGGGCACTAATTAGAGGACAAAATATTGTGTCCTTGAAGGGGTTGTAATATATTATTTTATTAACTATTATTATTATACTCTATGGGAGCACTAAAGGGACATTATAATTTTTTTAATTAAGGGGGTGGGGCGCGGAAAGATCATTTTGCACGGGGCGCCATCTATCCTAAGGCTGGCCCTGTGTACCATCTCCGTTCTCATCTGTGGTGTTTGAGAAATTGTGTGTATTTATGTTGTGGAGAAACGACTGTCCTGTGATGGTTATCGGAGATATGAACTGTGTAATGGATGAGGCCATGGATAGGTTTAACCCTGAAAGAGGCCCTAGTATTTCAGTAAAAACACCTTTGACCAGAATAAGCGAAGAGTTGGGCCTGTTGGATATCTGGCGGCTTAAAAACCCATAAAACCAATGCTTTTCTTGTTATAATGTCTCACATCACACAGTGACACGTATTGATATGGTGCTGTGCAGCGATTACTTCCTCACGTTAATTGGGAAAATTACATATGACACCAGAAGTATATCGGATCATTCACCGGTTGTAGTGTTGTTTAAATCTGAGGATAGGTCATGTTTCCCAAAAAGTATTAAAACTAATCCGTACTGGTTTACTTTGATACAAAACTTAGATTTAATAAAAGCCCAGCATAAAAGTATGATAGGCATTAATTGGGGCTCAGCTCCTGATTTAATAGTGTGGGAAACAATAAAGGTGTTTATTAGAGGTATACTCTGTGGGAATATTGTCAAATTAAAACGTGAATATAATAAAGTTGACTGGAAAAAAAGTTAAGAGCAGAAGAATGAAAAAAATTATATTAAAGACTCAACGGAAGCCCTCTTGAGCAAGTGGGAAAAATCCCAGAAGGAATACAAAGAATGTTTAGTAAGCAAAGCCCAAAATAAAATATTCGTTTTTAGGGAAAAAAGTTTCTGTGAAGCAAGTAGCCCAAATAAGATATTAATGAACATTATTAAAAATCAAAATAAGAGTAACAATGTTTTAGCGTTGAGGAACAGGGCAGGCTTAATAATTAGACATGACTCTATGATTACAGAAGAGTTCTTTGAATACTATTCAAATTTATATAAGTCCGAGGTAAAGTATAGCGAGGTACAGTTAGGGGAGTATTTGGACTCTATCCCCTGAACTCAAATATCATGCACTCAAAGGGAACAATTAGACCTCCCAGTTACTCTGGAAGAAATAACAAGAATTTTAAAGGGGGTAAAGGGTAATTCAGTACCGGGTTTGGATGGGTTTCCCTTTGAGCTGTACAGAAAATATGAGGAGGAATTGCTTCCGGCACTATATAGGACACTGTGCTCATCAATAAAGGCAGGTAAACTGCCAACTACTATGACAGAAGCAAACATTATATTGATATTAAAAAAAAGATAAATGCCCAGAAAATGACCAATCTCATTGTTAAATAAAGACGTTAAACTTTTTCCAAAAGTCTTGGCAATTAGATTGCCAAAAATAATCACAACGGTAATTCATGAGGATCAAAACGGTTTTATTCCAGGCAGAACAGTGCAACAAAGTGTCCGACGAGACTTTGGTAAAATTAGGTGACTTCTGGGGGGGATCCTCACTCCATCCTGTCTTTGGACGCAGTTAAAGCGTTCGACAGAGTGGAGTGGGGATACCTTTGGGCAGGGTTGAGGAAAATGGGATTTGGCAAATTTTCTTTTGGATTGGTTAGATTACTATATACCGGTCCTCGAGATACTAGCCGGGTCAATGGGAAGAATTCAGAGATTTTTTTCTTAAAGCAGGGTACGATTCAAGGCTGTCCTCCCTCTTCCCTGTTATTTGCCTTGGTGGTTGAACCCTTGGCCAATCTAGTCAAGACACACCAATACATTGAGGGGTCTGGTGCTGGCGGGAGAGAGGACAAATTTGTCCTCTACGCGGATTACTTACTCCTGTTTCTGAAAGATCCATAGGGTAAATTGGAGTATGTAATAGCCAAAATTCAGAAGTTTTTTTTACGTCTCTGGACTTGAAATTATTTGGGCGAAATCCACGTTGATGTCCCTTGATAAAAGAAATGTAATAGTACAAAATAAAATAAGTGATTAATCCGGGTTGAAAATTTAAATATCTAGGAATTGGAATCTCCAATGAGATAGAAGATTTTGTGGCTCTTAAGCTTACCCCTATGATAAAAGAACTGGGGAAAGAAAACTTGGGGGTAAACTACCTATATCAAAAGCTGACAGAATTATTCTGATAAAAGCAGTAGTATTAGCAAAATTATTATTTATTTTTGGAGTATGCCCAGTCAGGATCCATTGTAAGCACTTCAAAATAATTATTATGTTCAACGAACTTACAGTGAAGGAAATAAGTATTTGATCCCTTGCTGATGTTGTAAGTTTGCCCACTGTCAAAGTCATGAACAGTCTAGAATTTTTAGGCTAGGTTAATTTTACCAGTGAGAGATAGATTATATAAAAAAAAATAAAAAAAATAACATAGTCAAAATTATATATATTTATTTGCATTGTGCACAGAGAAATAAGTATTTGATCCCCTACCAACCATTAAGAGTTCAGCCTCCTTCAAAACCAGTTACACGCTCCAAATCAACTTGGTGCCTGCATTAAAGACAGCTGTCTTACATGGTCACCTGTATAAAAGACTCCTATCCACAGACTCAATTATTCAGTCTGACTCTAACCTCTACAACATGGGCAAGACCAAAGAGCTTTCTAAGGATGTCAGGGACAAGATCATAGACCTGCACAAGGCTGGAATGGGCTACTAAACCATAAGTAAGACGCTGGGTGAGAAGGAGACAACTGTTGGTGCAATAGTAAGAAAATGGAAGACATACAAAATGACTGTCAATCGACATCGATCTGGGGCTCCATGCAAAATCTCACCTCGTGGGGTATCCTTGATCCTGAGGAAGGTGAGAGCTCAGCTGAAAACTACACGGGGGGAACTTGTTAATGATCTCAAGGCAGCTGGGACCACAGTCACCAAGAAAACCATTGGTAACACATTACGCCGTAATGGATTAAAATCCTGCAGTGCCCGCAAGGTCCCCCTGCTCAAGAAGGCACATGTACAGGCCAGCCTGAAGCTTGCAAATGAACATCTGGATGATTCTGAGAGTGATTGGGAGAAGGTGCCGTGGTCAGATGAGACTAAAATTTAGCTCTTTGGCATTAACTCAACTCGCCGTGTTTGGAGGAAGAAAAATGCTGCCTATGACCCAAAGAACACCGTCCCCACTGTCAAGCATGGAGGTGGAAACATTATGTTTTGGGGGTGTTTCTCTGCTAAGGGCACAGGACTACTTCACCGCATCAATGGGAGAATGGATGGAGCCATGTACCGTCAAATCCTGAGTGACAACCTCCTTCCCTCCACCAGGACATTAAAAATGGCTCGTGGCTGGGTCTTCCAGCACGACAATGACCCGAAACATACAGCCAAGGCAACAAAGGAGTGGCTCAAAAAGGAGCACATTAAGGTCATGGAGTGGCCTAGCCAGTCTCCAGACCTTAATCCCATCGAAAACTTATGGAGGGAGCTGAAGATCCGAGTTGCCAAGCGACAGCCTCGAAATCTTAATGATTTACAGATGATCTGCAAAGAGGAGTGGTCCAAAATTCCATCTAACATGTGTGCAAACCTCATCATAAACTACAAAAAACGTCTGACTGTTGTGCTTGCCAACAAGGGTTTTGCCACCAAGTATTAAGTCTTGTTTGCCAAAGGGATCAAATACTTATTTCTCTGTGCACAATGAAAATAAATATATATAATTTTGACAATGTGATTTTCTGTTTTTTTTTTAAATATAATCTATCTCTCACTGGTAAAATTAACCTAGCCTAAAAATTCTAGACTGTTCATGTCTTTGACAATGGGCAAACTTACAAAATCAGCAAGGGATCAAATACTTATTTCCTTCACTGTATATGGGGGAGGAAAAGGGTCTGGATAAAACTAGACTTTTTGTGCCTTCCAAAGACAAGAGGAGGTTTGGCATTCCCTGGGATCCGCTTGTATTTTTTGGCAGCCCAATTACTTTACATTAAGGAATAGAACAAGGATACATTTTTGCTGTGGGTTATGTCTAAGAGCAAAGGTGAATACTCCAATTTTTTTGAACTGTTAGAGTCCGGCCAATTACTATCCAGTGTACTAGCAACTGTTCCAACAGCCCATCATCTACATGACTGTTGGACATTCATGGATAAAATGCTAGGAAGGAAAAATTCAATAGAATTCTCGCCTTTATGGCATAATGTCACGTTGGGTACGTGGACCCACTGGGCCGTACCGCCTTGAGGGTATGGCAGCTAGCCAACAGGAGGCAGTCTATAGTTAGTATAGTGTACCTGTGTTAGCTCGGACAGTAGCAAGACAGGCTCGGCTGGGACTAGGCAGCAGGCAGACGTCAGGCGTGGTGTAGCAGGACAGGCGTGGTATACAGCACAGCACGACTTCAGCTCAGCACGGCACTTGACCAGGATAGCAATGGGACATGGGTACAGGAACGGGGAACACTGGGAACTGGAAAACACTAGGAGACCATTTGTTTAGACAAACTTTGGGTACGACAAAAACGCTCAGGCATTGCAGGAAGGAGCTCATGGGCTAATTTAGTACTAATTTCAGGTGTGCACGCACACGCTCGTGCCCGCTCTTAAAGGAGTCTATGGGACTCGGCCGGGAGAAACGGAAGTGAGCGCTGGCGTCTCCTGAGTTCACAGTTCCATGGCTGCGGGCGTCAGGAGGTGAGTGAACCTGACGGCCCGCGGCCATGGGCATGACACAATTCATGGTCAGCTCAAGGATATTTCAGAGCTTCCTCTCTTAAGACAAAAAGGAATAAGGTGTATACTAGACGTAGAGGAGGAGGGAAAAATTAAATCATGGGAGCAACTTTCTGCGGTTTTTGATCTTTCCACAAAGGAAAGGTTCTCCTATGCCCAATTAAAACATTTTTAAAGAAATTTCGGACCGTCAGGAAGTGGATATTCTTTTCTCTCCCAATTAGTATTACTGGAAGATGATTCTGCTATAAATGTACCTAGAGATAGGAAAAATGGTGTAATAAAGTTGTTGTTTATCGCCAAACTTCAGATCATTAAATAATGGATCTCTATCACTCCTCTGGCTGCAGAAGCCCGGATCCATAATGTGAAAACAATCATAAGATAAGAAAAAATAAACAATAATAGTACCTCCTGGAGTAACCTTAAAAATTACTACTGGGAACAATGGTAGTGATTCTATTCCTGTGTAATTTCTAATAATTTTCAAGTAGTTTGATTCCATGCCTGTCTTGGGATCGGTAAGGGCGGGGGGCTTTATGGGGGGGGGGCACGACGGACATATTGGTTAAAACCTTTATTACATTTGTTAACATTTCTATATATAAATGAGTTATATACTATGTTGTATCACTGCCTTACACAAAATTATTGATAGGGTCAACAGATCACATTTATTTGTACATTTACTTGTATCGGTTGACTATGCATTCATCGTAGAACATGTCTTGTCCTAATGAATATATATATATATATATATATATATATATATATATATATATATATATATATATATATATACCATATGGTTATATAAGTTTGTGGAGACATGACCACTATAAGTTTGTGGAGACCTGACCATCACACCTATAAGAGCTTGTTGGACGTCCCATTCCAAATCCATGGATATTAATGTGGAGTTTGGCCTGTCTTTGCGACCCCAGACTATTATTCCTCCTCCACCAGATTGTACAGTAGCCACTATGCACCACTCTATCTGATGTTTGTAGGGGCGGATTATAATTAGGGCACTCTGGGCAAGTGCCCAGGTGAAAATTATGCAAAGGGGACCCAACAGCACTACAATTGTATCTGCATCTATAGGACACAGATACAATTGAATACTTCCACTACGCATCATCCATGAGGCGAGGTGAGCTTCTTGCCTCAGGCGGCAGCCTGCTGCCTCTCTGAGGGGGCAGCGGCACCACTAAAAACAACCGCCGCCACCCCTTTCTGCACCATAATTGTATCTGCGTCTATAAGATGCACGTATAATTTAACAGATCAATAGCCATGGCAGGGCAAGGAACATAATCTTCTTTCCCTGCCATTCAGCACTTTTCAATGATGCAAGCGACGCTATGATGTAATCTCTCCACTTGCGTTGGTCAGATGAGACCAGGCCTGCGTTTCTAGAGGACGGCGCAGGAACAGGTGAGTACAGTTTTTTTTAATTTAACAGTGTGAGTGAGATTATATACAGGAGGCTTTATCTACAGGGGACTCTGGGTGGGGCAGTATCTACAGGAGGCTCTGGGGGGCACTATCTACAGGGACTGTATGTAGGGCACTACCTAAAGGGGATCTATGGGGGCCACTATCTAGAGGGGGATCTATGGGGTCACTATCTACAGGGGGCTCTATGGGGAGCAGTATCTACAGGCGGCTCTTTAGGGAACTATCTACAGGAGGCTCTATGGGGGGCACTATGTATGGGGGGCACTATCTACATGGAGCTCAATGTGGGGCACTGTCTACAGGGAATTGTATGTGGGGCACTGTCTACAGGGCGCTATATTAGGGGCACAGTCTATAGGAGGCTCTATGGGGGGCACTATGTATGGGGTCACTATCTACATGGAGCTCAATGTGGGGCACTGTCTACAGGGGGTTGTATGTGGGGCACTGTCTACAGGGGGCTATATTAGGGGCACAGTCTACAGGGGGCCCTATGTGGGGCACCGTCTACAGGGGGTTCTATGTTGGGCACTGTCTACAGGGGGCTCTATGAGGGGCACTATCTAAAGGGGGCACGGTGTGTGTGTGTGTGTGTGTGTGTGTGTGTGTGTATGGGACACAGTGTATGGTGCTATTATACTTAAAGGTTCAGTGTATGTCACTATTATATTTAGGGGCGTAGTGTGTGGCAACCTGAGAATTTTGTCTTTATTTATAGGTGTGAAAATGTTTGAAAAGTGAGACGCTGCAGACATCTGAGCGGCAAACTGCATAAATGGGTCATGGCCGGGAGAAGTCACCATTGAGTTCTGGAGCAGATAGGGAAGAAAAGAGAAAAAGGACAACTAGAATCTGAGAAGATGTCACCTCTGAGATGTCACTCAAGATGTCATTCAATATAAATGTTTATTCTGCCTCTAATCAGTACTGTAGTCACTGTATGATCTGCAGCGAGATGATGGGTGGTATGATTATTTTTTGCGAAGCAACTCCCAGCATATCCTTTCCATTGTTCAGGCCATGCTGGGAGCTGTAGTTTTAATACGCACAAACCTTTACGGCAGTGGTTGCACTGAATTTGCAAATAATTTCTGTACTGAGCTATATTAGGTACTGTATTTATGTACTGAGCTTGGTTCTGGTGCTGTATTTATGTACTGAGCTTGGTTCTGGTTGCTGAACATATGTACCGAGCTTTGTTCTGGTGCTGTATTTATGTACCGAGCTTAGTTCTGGTGCTGTATTTATGTGCTGAACTTGGTTCTGGTGCTGTATTTATGTACTGAGCTTGGTTCTGGTGCTGTATTTATGTGCTGAACTTTGTTCTGGTGCTGTATTTATGTACTAGGCTTGGTTATGATGCTGTATTTATGTACTGAGCTTGGGTCTGGTACTGTATATATGTACTGAGCTTGCTTCTGTTACTGTAATTTATGTACTTAGCTTGCTTCTGGTGCTGTGTTTATATATATATATATATATATGTATATATATACTGTAAGGGGCAGCCCACGGGATCGCTGTCTCCTGGGGTAGACGGGCACTTTTGACACAATAAGAACAGACTACAGTCCAGTCACAGTGTGGTACTACTGGCCTCAGCCAGTTTTATTAGGTAGAAAAGCCGTAGCAGGAAACAAATAAATACATAAAGTAAATTCTATGCCGTCTGGCCACTGGGGTGGCCGCAGGCTGGTATTATCAGGAGGGGAAAGGCCAAAAACAGTGGCCCTTCCCATCCTGGTAATGCTGCCTGCTGCTGCTTTATTGTATCTGGCTGGTTATGAAAATGGGGGGGACCCCACGTCATTTAAAAAAAAATAATTGGAAAGAACCTTGAGCATGGTGATCTTAGGCTTGTGTGTAGCTGCTCAACCATGGAAAACCATTTCATGAAGCTCCCAATGCACAGTTGCAGATGTTACTTCCAAAAGCAGTGTGGAACTCTGTAGTGAGTGATTCAACAAAGGACTGCGCTTGAGCAATCGGTGGCACCACCCTGTGAATTTGCATGGTCTACCGCTTCATGACTGAGTGGTTACACCTAGACGCTTCCAGTTCACATGAATAGCACTTACAGTTGACCGGCGCATAGCTATCAAATTAGAAATTTTACAAACTGACTTATGGCAAAGGTGGCATCCTATGACAGTGCCATGTTTAAAGTCATTGAGCTCTTCAGTACAACCCATACTACACCGTGTTCCAAATTATTATGCACATTGGATTTAAGTGTCATAAACATTTAATTATTAGTTTTTCAATTAAACTCATGGATGGTATTGTGTCTTAGGGCTCTTTGGGATCATTGTAATCAATCTCAGACCCCTGTGATAATTAGTTTGCAAGGTGTGCCCAATCAAAGGAAAACTACTTAAGAAGGACGTTCCACATTATTAAGCAGGCCACAGGTTTCAAGCAATATGGGAAAGAAAAAGGATCTCTCTGCTGCCGAAAAGCGTGAAATAGTGCAATACCTTGGACAAGGTATGAAAACATTGGATATTTCAAGAAAACGTAAGCGTGAGCATCGTACTGTGAAAAGATTTGTGGCTGATTCAGAGCACAGATGGGTTCGTTCAGATAAAGGCATAATGAGGAAGGTTCCTGCCAGACAAATTAATAGGATTAGGAGAGCAGCTGCTAAAATGCCATTGCAAAGCAGCAAACAGGTATTTGAAGCCGCTGGTGCCTCTGGAGTCCCACGAACCTCAAGGTGTAGGATCCTCCAGAGGTTTGCAAGTGTGCATAAAGCTATTATTCGGCCACCCCTAAACAATGCTCACAAGCAGAAACGGTTTCAGTCGGCTCAGAAATACATGAAGACTAATTTTCAAACCGTGTTGTTTATTGATGAGTGCCGTGCAACCCTGGATGGTCCAGATGGATGGAGTAGTGGATGATTGGTGAATGGCCACCATGTCCCAACAAGGCTGCGACGTCAGCAAGGAGGTGGCAGAGTCATGTTTTGGGCTGGAATCATGGTGAGAGAGCTGGTAGGCCCCTTTAGGGTCCCTGACGGTGTGAAAATGACCTCCGCAAAGTATGTAGAGTTTATGACTGACCACTTTCTTCCGTGGTACAAAAAGAAGAACCGTGCCTTAAGTAGCAAAATTATATTCATGCATGACAATGCACCATCTCATGCTGCAAAGAATACCTCTGTGTCATTGGCTGCTATGGGCATAAAAGGAGAGAAACTCATGGTTTGGCCCCCATGTTCCCCAGACTTCAACCCTATTGAGAACCTTTGGAGCATCCTCAAGCAAAATATCTATGAGGGTGGGAGGCAGTTCACATCAAAACACAAGCTCTGGGAGGCTATTCTGACATCCTGCAAAGATATACAAGCAGAAAGTGTCTAAATACTCACAAATTCAATCGATTCAAGTATTGTGAAGTTGATATCAAAGAAGAGGTCCTATGATAACATGTAACTTGGCCTGTTAAGTTTTTTTTGATTGAAAGAGCTTTTGATTTCTGTAAATATGACCTCCTGATGCTGCAAATTCAACAAATTACCATTTTAGTTCTTTTTACAACCTTTAAAATGTTTTGATCTCTGTTGTGCATAATAATTTGAAACAGTGCATTTTGAGTTTTTTTACTTCTAAAAAAAAACCTGTTATCATTAGGAGATTTGTTCAATAAAATTCGCATTATACTCCAACGGTTGATGGCTTGAAGATTATACTGACTGTCATTTGTATCGACTATTTAGGAAAATCAGCGAAAAATAACATTTGCATAATAATTTGGAACGCAGTGTACTACCAATGTTTGTCTATGGAAAGTGGATAAATGTGTGCTTGATTTACGCACCTGTTTGTAATGGGTGTGTCTGAAACACCTGAACTCAATAACTTTGAAGGGTGTCCACATACTTTTGGACATAAAGTGTATAGATATATATATAATGTGGCAGCCTGAGGTGATTCGGAGCGGGCCCTCTGTGGGGCTCATTCCCCTCTGGGCCTGGTCACGATTGCGATTCTTACGCCACTAGCCTGTAGAGTAAAAACATGATCTGTATCTGTGGCCAAATGTTCCTTAGCCCATCAGGGATGTGCTAGACAGACCAGAGCCTTCAGCTTATATGGTTATAAAAAACAAAAAAAGTATTGGTTAGAAGTATAGTTCATGTTGACATTAATGAAGGAGGTAGTTAGCTTCTCCCTCTTGATGTTAATAGAAATCAATGTCGCTGGCCGTCTGGGATCTTGCTGCGTGAAAAGAAAGGTAACACTGGCATACTTGCCAACAGTCCCGAATTTGCCAGGACTGTGCCGAATTTACAGAGACAGTCCTGGCAAATTACTTGCCTGGGACTTGTCCCGGCAACTTCTACATTCAATTGTATCTGCGTCCTCAGGACACGGAATACAATTGAATACTATAGCAGAGCAGGAAACTATCTGCTTCCTGCTCTGCCATTCACTCCTCCTGGAGCGCCGGAATCCTCGGCCATAGCATTGCTGATGCCCTGGCCGGGGATTTCGCTCATAGACGAATCCCTTGACTTAACTGTCCATATAAGGGCAGTGACTTCAGGGCAGGGCACCTCCTGCAGCGGAATCACCGGCCAGAGCATTGACGATGCTCTGCCTTGGATTCCGCTCATAGACAGGGCCCCTGACTTCACTGTCCATATATGGACTGCAGTATGTCATGAGCAGAGCAGGAGTCCCAGGCAGAGTGCTAGAAGCAGCTCTGCTCCTGGACTCTGGCTGGGGAAGCCCCTGACAGCACTGTCCATATATGGGCAATAATGTAAGGACCAGAGCAGGAGTCCCAGGCAGAGTGCTAGTAGCGCTCTGTCCGGGACTCCTGCTCTGGGGTTGCCCGCGACATCGCATTCCAGTCCAGGAGGTTTCCCTGACGTCACTGTCTATGGACAGTGATGTCAGGGGCTCCTCCAGTAGAGGAATCCCCGGCCAAAGCATGGCATCTACAGGTGGGCTGTGTGGCATCATCTACAGGGTGGCTGTGTGGCATTATCTACAGGGAGGCTGTGTGGCATCATCTACAGGGAGGCTGTGTGGCATCAAGTACAGGGGGACTTTGTGGCATTATCTACAGGGAGGCTGTGTGGCATCATCTACGGAGCTTTGTGGCATCAACTACAGGGAGGGCTGTGTGGCTCTATCAACAAGGGGGCTGTGTGGTACTATCTACAAGGGGCTGTGTGGCACTATCTACAAGGGGGCTTTGTGGCACTATCTACAGAGGGCTGTGTGGCACTATCTACAGAGGGCACTGTGCTATTATCTACAGAGGGCACCGTGGCACTATCTAAAAAAGAGATGTGTACCACTATCTACAGAAGGCACTGTGGCATTATCTACAGGAGGGCCATGTGGCACTATCTACAGGGAACACTGTGGAATTATCTGCAGGAAGAAGTGCGTGGCAATAACTCCAAGGAGCAGTGTGTGGCAATATCTTGAGGCAGCAGTCTGTGGCAATATCTATAGCGTGGCCATGTGACATTATCTACAGGGAGCAGTGCGTGGCACTATCTACTGGGAGCAGTGTGGAGCACCATCTACAAGGGGCACTGAGTGTGGCACTATCTACGCTGGTTTTTACACTACCAGAAGTGGTGAGCACATATCGCCTAGCCCTGGTGATGAAGTGAGACATCACCTGCCTGTATACAACCGGAAAACCAGAAAGAGATACTGGCTACCAATACAATTGTCAGTTATATGAGTGCAGACATTTTTATTTGTTTATTTGTATGCAGAAATTATGGAAAGCCACGCCCCCATAAGACACACCCACCAAAGACCCACACCCTAAGTGTCTCTGGAAGAAAAATTCAAATGTTGGCAACTATAAACACTGTATTTTTAAACAAAAGTAGACATTTTATTGTACACTATAAAAATCAGATTCATAACAGGTATTGTAAAATCAAAATACTGTATGTTTTCGGTAAAATTTTCATGTGAATAAAACGTTAAAGAATGGTTTGAAAAGGAAAACAACTACTCGTAATACCCGTCTTCTACCACTAGATGAAGCTGATATATTAGATTTGCTGCAATCTTGTAGAACATTCTAGCAAGTTAAGACTGGACAGTAAAGTCTTCATTCTATAAATAATCAGGCTCTACAGAAGCATCTAGAGCATGCTGGATCCGTCCAGGCTTCAATATGATTATTAATAGCCATTCAAAGTTTGGAGTGTACAGTTCAAGCATGTAACCTGTTAAACCTAGCTTGGTCTTAAAATTCCTCTTATTACAGAATATGAAAGGGAGCCTCTGTTAATGGAAAATATCAGCTTCATAGTTAAACATATTATATTAAATTAAGTATAAAAAAAACTTTCTACAGACTGCTTTATATCTGATTTTTAGTTAGGGCTATTTCATATTTTATAAAATGAGTAAATTGCTTTATACCATCATAGGGGGAAATTTATTAAATCCTTTACGCCAGCATTTTCAGCGATTTTAGTTTGTTTTTTTTCCCCTTTAAAGGGAATGTGTCGCTAGAAATTATTATTATTTTTCCAGTTAAAAAATTTGTATTTGAGTGATTACACATTGTATTATTTTTTATATTTTTTTTCACAAGTCATGAAATATTATAAATTAGATTTGAATTTATAACATTTCCATGTGCTGGGCACTAGAGGGAGCAGATCCCAAAATTGCAGCATGTTCACTGTGGTAAAGCAACCTCATTGATTTATGCTGCAAATTTGGGGTGGACACACTCTCCTCTAGTGTCCTCACGCAATCCCCCCTCCCTTATTCTCGCTAGTGCCAGGAGAAGGAAGGGTTTGAATCTTCAAAACCTCCTACACTGTGTGCCGCTATTTTCTGAGTGACTGCACAGTGTAGGAGGATTAGATACAGGGCTCAGCAGACAGTATCACACGAACATAATAATACAAACATCACATACACGAACATAATACAGACATCACATACACGAACATAAATTACCTGCCGCCGCCTCCGCTGGTCTACACTCCTATTCCTTGCGCCTGATCATATGGCCGGAAGCCGGGGCCGGAAGTCGTCATCTTACTGTCCGGCTGCGGCTTCCGGTCCACATGAAAATGGCGCTGGATTTCGCTCTGCGAACAAGCTTCTGGTCTGTGTGGGAGCGGCGCATGTGCCGTTCCCACACAGACGGCATACGCTTCTGAGAATGGAACGGCTCCCATTCGCATTCTCCATGGGGTTGTATGTGCCGAATTCCATCTCTGTATGTGTCGTCAATCGACACATACAGAGATGAAAAAAAAATGGCAGCCCGCATAGAGAAGTAAAAGTTTGAACACAGTAAAAATTAGAACGTGACAACACTAATAAATAAAATGTTTGTTTATATTTTATTAAAAGCAATATAATAATAATACAAAAAAATAATGACACCTCCCCTTTAATGCCGCTGATGACACAATACTTGAAAAGGAAACTCAGCTTAGAGTTAGGCCTCATGCACACGACCGTATTTTTTCCCACCCGAAAATACTGGCGTAAATACGGGTCCGGTGTCACACGTATTCGACCCGTTTTGCACCAGTATTTACGGTCCCGTGCCCGTAAATACGGTTCCGGTGTCACCAGTATTCCACCCGTATTTACGGGCACGTTTTCGATGCAAAATTGCACTGCACTAATTGGCAGCCCCTTCTCTCTATCTGTGCAGGATAGAGAGAAGGGGCAGCCCTTTCCGAGGTAAAAGTAAAAGAAATTCATACTTACCCGGCCGTTGCCTTGGTGACGCGTCCCTCTTGACATCCAGCCCGACATCCCTGGATGACGCGGCAGTCCACGTGACTGCTGCAGCATGTGATTGGCCTGTGATTGGCTGCAGCGGTCACATGGGCTAAAACGTCATCCAGGAATGTCGGGCCGGATGTCGAGAGGGACGCGTCACCAAGGCAACGGCCGGGAGACCGGACTGGAGGAAGTAGGAAGTTCTCGGTAAGTATGAACGTCTTTTTTTTTTTTTACAGGTTGCTCTATATTCTGATCGGAATTCACTGTCCAGGGTGCTGAAAGAGTTACTGCCGATCAGTTAACTATTTCAGCACCCTGGACAGTGACTATTTACTGACGTCGCCTAGCAACACTGCCGTAATGACGGGTGCACATATGTAGCCACCCGTCATTACGGGAGCTCCATAGAGTTCTATGGGCTGCCCGTGCCGTTATTGCGGCCTGAAATAGGACATGTTCTATCTTTTTCAACGGCACGGGCACCTTCCCGTAAGAAAACGGGAAGGTACCCGTGGCCAATAGAAGTCTATGAGCCCGTTATTAAGGGTCGTAATTACGACCCCTAATAACGGGAGTTTTTCGGTCGTGTGCATGAGGCCTTAGGGGGCTCAACAAATTTACCCATAAAATGACAAATTTACTATCATTTAGAGGCGTGCGCCTTTTAAAAAAATTTCCGCAGCATGCTTCACCCTATTTTGCTTTTAAACTGGCGTATGGAACCTCAGTCTTAACCCCTTAGTGACCACCAATACGCCTTTTCACGTGAGTCACTAATGGGCTTTAGGCTAGGCTGACGCCTTTTCACATCAGCTTAGTCTAAGTCCTGCACGGGTCTAATGACAGCTGAGCTCCTGCTCCAACGCCCGCGATCGAAGTTTACTTCGATCGCGGCCGTTTAACCCGTTAAATGCCGCCGTCAATAGCGACCGCGGCATTTAACTTTGTTTACAAAGGGAGTGCGCTCCCTCTGTCACCCATCGGCGGCCCGAGAATGCAATCGCGGGTCTCCGATGGGGTGTCATGGCAGCCGGGGGCTTGATAAAAGCCCCCAGGTCTGCCCTGGACATATGCCTGTTAGGACGCGCCGGAGGCACGTCCTAACAGATTGCCTGTCAGATTTACACTGACAGGCAATAATGCTCTGGTATACGAAGTATACCAGAGCATTATAGCAGCGATCGGAATATCGCACAGTAAAGTCCCCTAGTGGGACTAATAAAATCAGTCATCAAAGTGAAATAAAGATTATTAATAAAAAGTACAGTAAAAAAATAAATAAAATCATTTTTTTCCATAAAAAGTGGTTTTATTTAGTAAAAGTGTAAAAAAAAAAAAAAAGTACACATATATGGTATTGCCGCGACCATAATGACTCCATTAATAAAGTTAATATGTCATTTAAAACGCAAGGTGAACACCGTAAAAAAAAAACGCAAAAAACGATGGCGAAATTGCAATTTTTTTCCATTGCCCCCCAAAAAAGTCATAATAAAAATGAATCAATAAGTCCCATGCACCCCAAAACAGTACCATTCAAAACTACGTCTTGTCCCGCAGAAAACAAGCCCAAAAAATCACTACATTGATGGAAAAATAAAAAAATTACGGCTCTTGCAAAGCGATGATGCAAAAACAAATAATTTTAGTTCAAAAGTGTTTTTATTGTGCAAAAGCCGTAAAACATAAAAAAACTCCACATATGTGGTATCGCCGTAATCGTACCGACCCATAGAATAAAGGTAACATGTTAATTACGTCACACAGTGAACGGCGTCAATTTAAAAACGCATAGAACAATGCCGGAAATTCAGGTTTTTGTTATAATCCCCCCCAAAAAGGTTAATAAAAGTTAATATAAAAATTATATGTACCCAAAAATGGTGCTGTTAAAAATCACAACTAATCCCACAAAAAACAAGTCCTCATACAGCCATGTAGACGAAAAAATAAAAACGTTATAGCTCTTTGAATGCGACTATAGAAAAACAAATAAAATAGCTTGGTCATTAAGGCCTAAAATGGGCTGGTCACTAAGGGGTTAATAATTCCCTCCCATAGTGTATTGATGTAAGCAATATAAACATGCTTTTGTCCAATCTGTACTACCCAAAGCAATTATGCATTAGCCACTTTTACCAGATTAAACCAGGGCACTAGATGTTGATAGCAAAGCCTGACATTCAAAAGTATGAGCACCCCTTATTCCCAATCCATAATTTACCCCCTGTCACAGACACTTGGATGTCATACAGTGACCAAATAATAACATCATACTGTGACTGAATAATACTACCAACTATGACCTGATAATACTGCCATACATCAACCAAAAAATACTGCCATACAGTGACTTAATAATACCACAATAGTTTGACTGAATAATATCATCATACCATGATGGAATGAAACGACCATTCAGTGACCAAAATATTACTGCCATACAGTGACTAAATATAATAACAACACAGTGACTGAATATTAGTACTATATCATGGCTAAATAATGCCACCATACCATGACTGAATAATACCACCATACAATGACTGTACAATGCCACACATTAAATAGTGCCGCCATACAATGACTGAATAATAAATACTACAATATAATGGCGTAATAATACCACCATACAATTGCAAAACAAAACAATGTCATACAATTCCTCTGCAGGGAATACAATACTGACCAGGCACTGTCAAAGGCACTATAAACAACAATAAAATCACATGCTTTATTGATGACATTTTCTCTGATTGTAGTCATTTGTTTTCTTTTCTTGTTTTTCTGACCCAGAACGGCACAAAATTTTCTACCTGCAGAGAATGCCAAATGCACTACCCACCCTCCCTGGCAGCACATCTCTACCTCTCTATAGCAACACAAATCCCCACTTTCTGGTGCCACTTATTTTTGTTCTCCTCATGTTTTATTGGGTTTTCTATGTGTTCTCTGGTTTCCACACACACTTACAGGTTAATTGGCCACCTATGAAATTCTAGTGTTTGTGTCTGAGATAGATTGTGTTAGATTGAGCCCCATTGGGGACAGGAACTGATGCGAATGGTGACAATCTCTATACTGCACTGAAAAAAAATATGGTGGCGCTATATAATAAATAAATAATAAATGCCACAGTAACCCATTAAAATGCCTAATGTAGTGCTCCATAACAGACACAGTGCCCCATAACTATAACATCAATGCTGCCTCCATAAAAAGTTCCTGCCCCCATAAACAAGGCATGCCAGAAAGTGCTGCCATATACATTGCCACTCAGAAAGGGTCCCCCATAAACTGTAAGTCTGTCAGAGTGCCCCTATAAACAGTGTCTGATGGAGAGTGTTCACAAAACAATGCCTGTCAGAGTGTCCCTATATACAGTGCCAGCCAGAGACTATCCTAATAAAAAGTGCCTCCCTCTGCTATATGAGGGAGAACATGTAATTGGAAATTGGAAAGATCAACAGGTACAGGGTGAAATAATAATGTTTTTAAGTCCTTAGTTCCACCTATAAATATACTGGGCTCCCCTTCCAAACCATTCAGGCCATATGGTTAATACTGATAGTAGTCAGCCGTCCCCACAAGTTCCTACCATTATTTTGGTAGCCATTATACCTGTTTGATGGTAAAGCAAAACAAATGTAATTGCTTAATTCTGGCATGCTACACTCTTCTCCACTTTCTGCAGCCAGTAGGTTACATGCGCGTATCCTATCAGTGAAAGTTTTATTCAGCTCCTCACCCTATGTGTAACTGTGATTAGAAGTACTGAATGCAGACGGGACATATTAATAGATATGTCCACCCATCATTGAAGCTAACCCCTTTACTAGGTCGTCAGGGAAGGGAGGAGTGATTTTATATGATTGTCTATCATTTAATTAGGGTCTCCGGGTGTGGAGAGTCAGTGGGGAGTGAACTATTGCACTAAGGCACATAAGTCTTTAGCTATGGCTCTTGTAACAGCACCCAGTGGAAGGATGTCTGTTCAGTGCTCTTGCTGGTAGAATAAAGATATGCCAAAATGCCACCTGTTGTAGTCAGTGATCCAGTGCTTACCTTGCCTAATGGAGTATGTATCCCTATGTGGTATTAAACAAAGTGTGGCCTGTACTATTACTTAGATCATCTTAGGCCTGCTGGTCCCTGCTCTTATATATATTATGTAGAGAGGGGTATAAAGAGGATTCCCAAATAGTCTCTGCCCCATATGTGTAGACCAGTACTATAAATGACACATAGTTTGGGGGCCCTGTTACAGACTTTGCATTGGGGCCCAGAAGCCTTTAGTAATGCCTCTGTATATATACACCATTCAGACATTTTTATTAAGTCTAGGAAAGCTCCATGACTATAATGTCTCCAGGTAGATCATTTAACTAAACTCTAAGGGTATGTGCACACGGCTTATTTTCAACGTTTTTTCGTGCCGTAAACGTCCGAGAAACGGCCAAAAAATCGGAAGCTAACGCCTCCAAACATCTGCCCATTGATTTCAATGGGAAATACGGCGTTCTGTTATGATGGGGTGTTTTTGAAACGGCCAAAAAATCGGAAGCTAACGCCTCCAAACATCTGTCCATTGATTTCAATGAGAAATAAAGGAAATACGCCGTTCTGTTCCGATGGGGTGTTTTGAAAAATGGCAGCGTAAAAAACGGCCACAAAAAAGAAGTACATGTCACTTCTTGAGCCGTTTTTGGAGCCGTTTTTCATTGACTCTATAGTAAAACAGCTCCAAATACGGACGTAAAAAACGCTGTGAAGAATGGGAGTTGCTGAAAAAACGTCTGAAAATCAGGAGCTGTTTTCCTTGAAAACAGCTCCGTATTTTCAGACGATTTTGGTTAAGAGTGTGAACATACCCTAACAATTCTTTAATGACCCCAGAGAATAAAGTTATAAAGGCGCAAAGGTTACGAAGCAACAAGTCCTAATTAAAAAAATAAGGTTTCAAGAACAATATTAAAGTATTTTAATCTGTAAATGACCCACCTCTATGTGATGTGTGAGTCCCTCAATACTGTGCAGGCTGAATATGGTACTTACAGGCTGCTGTGAGTCAGATTTGGATTTTTGATTTCACATATCATTTCTACATCTTACTCACAGACAATTGTTAGATTTTGTCACGGATACTAATAGCATCACCGCTCTTAGTCACCACTAGGGCACTAGAGAGTGGATCTATTCAGGCAAAAATAAGGTGTCGGAAAGAACAAGAGCAAGATCCTTAAGCTGATATTCTCTTGTTTTTATTAATTATTTTTCTTCAAATATTCAAATTAATACTTACACATAGCTTCATGGTCAAAGATTTGAAATGTGTTTATATTAAATATATATTCAACTGGAAAATTGTACCCACTAGAATCATCATGTTACTTAGTTAAACCCTAAAGACGCTGTCGTTTTCATGATGATATGCTATTGGGGTGGTGGGATATATACAAAAAAACATCCTACTATATTTAAAGAAAATGTTAGTGACTACATTGAGTAAAGATCCAGAGATGACATCACCAAATCACAGTTGTAGGTATCTCAGAAGCAAGCACTTCTAAGTATGACATAAGTCATTTGCTAATTTTACATTAATGATATCACCATAGGATACAAGTGAACAGCAGACTGGTAATGAGTTCCCTTATTTTTAGGTCACATGATGCAGCATTTTTTTTTTATCCTTCCGACCCCCGAGGCAGCTGTGTCACTTGCCAACTGACACTTGTGTAGGGAAAGGTAAATAACAAAAGACTGACACATTTCAGGGGAAAAAATGTACGAGGGAGCCTCTAACTGCTACAGGATATGTCCTATCTTTTCCTGTTTTCACGGATCCCTCAATAGACTCAAGTCTAAAGGGGATCTGTGAACTTGGCCGTTTTTCACGCCCGATTTGCACAGATTCGTGTGAATAAGGCTTAACATGAATGTAGGAAGTGGAAACCTTTTACAATGTACAGTTACAAAAGGCTATATTTAATAGATTTATTATGATTTTCTTCTTTTTTATGTTTGATTGGATTTTCCTTTAAAGTTTACCAATATTCAGACGCATACTGCAAAATGCTATGTAATTCCACTAATTTCTAGTTAATTTATAGTATTCAATATTGAGTAAGCACATACATTGTATCATATAGTGTCTGAGTTATAGGGTTCGGAGTGGTCACAACCGACCCTTATGCCCAGGGAACCCACATCAACCCCTCCATACTAACAAATAGAATGTTATTTGCAGTGGGAAGATGTGAATAGAAGGGGCCCCAATTCTCTAATAAAGTTCAGGAATTATTTGGACTGGTGGGTCACTTTAAGCCCCAGCCGTTAGGGGCAATCAATAAGCCCAACAAAAACTCTTTATACTGCACGTTACCTCTCGTGGTCAAAATTTGTGAAGTGAGATGGATATCTGCACAAGCCACAAACAAATAGGGTCAGGAGCATCTTGAAAATTGCAAAATGTAGGACTTGTCTAAGCAGAAAATTAGTAGGAGGCAACCAATTAGTAGGGAGCAAGATTCACTGACACTTGTTGACTTGCTACATTGCAGCATTGAGAGTTGTAATACGTATACACAGGAAAAAGGCACCCTTGTCCAGCAGGGCAAAGATACTGTCTTTATCACCAATGGCTAGCAATTTCAATAGTGTGAACATAGACATATAGTATACAGGATTAATGAGCATCAAATAACCTTCCACATGGGAATGGACTTCTATAATATACATAGATTTTCATTAAATGTTTATCATTAGTACTACAATAAGTAATATTTCAGTGTAACTGTGCTTTATATCCAGGGTTGCGATAGATTAGGAACAGCTTTGGCTAGAAAATTCAGGGAGAGAAGAGTTGCCCAGCACTTTTTTGGAAAGCTATTATAATAGTATGCTTGTTCAGCTTACAGCAGTGGAAGAAGTAGAGAATGCGGCACTCACCCAAATGGTGCAGAAGTTATCTTCTTTATTGAGGCATGATAAAAATACTTTCAAGGGAGGACATTGCAGAAAGAGGTTACAGCCTGATTCGCGCTTTACAGCGCTTCTTCTGATCTACAGAAAATATGGCGCTGATGGTTTGCATTAAATAGCCCGCCTCGCGCCGTTACTATGACAACACACACAAACACCGGAGACAGCGCCTGCAAAACTAACCTATCACATAATACTCATCCCTACACATTGCAGCAGGGAGCATGTGACGGCGTTGTGACGTGGGGGCACTAGGAACGTTCGTCGGGCAGGCGCAAAGCAGAACTCCTCACTCTTCACGCGCGATGATGCGCCGGGCCAGCACGTAACAAGAAGAGAGGTTAGGGTGTGCTACGACGTATAGAGCCGAAAGCAGATGGGACGTTCATGCAGAAGGACGGGGAGAGGAGGAGTGAGGACCCACGGTCGCATTATTCCGCCATATCATTTGACGCTAGGAGAGGACGAGGCCCGCGGACGTGCAAAGCTCCACCCCCTTGTCCATCACCACAGAAAATTGTAAATTGTACCCAAATAAATCCCTAATAGTGGGAAACAAAGTCTTATTGTCCCACTGTATAGGATAGACAAACATGGATAAGGGGAGAAATAAATTTTTTGTTCCCTTCCCGTAAATGAAAGGTAAATTAGAATGTAAATAGACCATGATCGTCTGGCTGAAAAGTGGGACAGAAAGAGGAGCACAGAACAATTACAAACTTTTTTTTTTGTGCCGCTTACACTTGGCTTTACCTGGCATTCTCTTCTATACAAAAAAAAAATATCTACACTTTTTGTTCTGAAAAAGTTCTGAAGAATTTGCTAGAATTAAAAAATGTATAAAAAAGTTTTACAAATTCTAAATTGAAATGTCATCATTACATTTAACTATAATGCAATGAAGCCCATACCATTCTGCCTAATAGAGCTGTCTACTAGTGTAGCCACAACAATACATTCACAGATCTAACCAAATGTTATTGGTTGGCACAATGTTTTTCACATTACATGATGCCCACAAATGATATAAACAGATGGAATCACTTTGTTAAATTGCAGTGGTGTTGTGCAAATATATTCTTAAAGAAGCTGTATTATTCATCTGCTACTTTTCAGTATAGGCTTTATGTCAATGTATGTACAATAGTATATAACGTATTTTCCCAATAGCCTGTCACTGCATTGTTATGCTGAGACTCGAGAACTTTCTATCACAACTACTTGAGTAATTTCCAATTATAGCTCACTCATTCCAACCTCTAAAAATAAACACTGGGCTCTCCATAAAACAGCTGCACCTTCCAAATGCCAACAGCAGATTGAAGAGCAGAGATAACGTGTCTAACTGATCCACGAGCACAACGAACGAGAATGTCTGAACGTAGAGTGCCCTTCACTTTCCTTCGTACCCCTAGCTGGGAGCCATTCCGGGACTGGTACCAAGGCACCAACCGATTGTTTGACCAGTCATTTGGTATGCCAAGAGTACCTGAAGACTGGTACCAGTGGCCTAGCACAAGCTGGCCGGGCTATGTCCGTCTCTTTCCAAGTCATTCAGTAGATGTTGTACCACCCACTACCCCAGCTGTTGCTTCACCTGCTGCTACTACCGTGCCCGATTTCCAAAAGGTCCTAAGTCGGCAACTCAGCAGTGGGATCTCTGAGATCCGACAAACATCAGACTGCTGGAAGGTCAGTTTGGATGTCAATCACTTTTCTCCAGAAGAACTGGTTGTAAAAACGAAGGATGGCATTGTGGAAATCACAGGTATGTTGATACATATTGTGCCCTAATTACATATTTCTACCATGTCAAATTAATAATGTGCATTAAATAGTTGGAATTCATTATATTAGTCATAAGAATATTTTGTTTGCGTAATAGCAATAAGGTGGACATTGAAGTAATCTTAATCTGGAATATCTTAGAAAAGTAAAACTGAAAATATAGTAATCCTATTGTCTCTAAAGATATAGAGATATTGGGGTTTCATTGACCTGTAGGAGACAAATGTTCTCGGTCATTAGGGGTGGTTGTTCATAACAAAATGCTTGTTACCAAGAAGAAAAAAAAATCTTAATTTTAACATTTTTGTCATCATCAGTGAGGAGAATGAGTGCAGCATAATACATTAGACTACATACTAAAGTCCTTGTAATCAGATTAAAAATCGAATCAAAAAGTTCACGTAATATATTAAAGTCTTCCTAATTTAATAACAAGCATTATTCCCGCTTCATATAACAATTGGGAACTGCTCATCAGATAAAGTGAGCAGGATAACTATATAAAAGTGAAATAATCTCTTCTTCTATGCCAAGTGAGCTACTGTAGCTTGGTTTTACATTACTTGCAACTACTGGTACAAAAAAAAGCAAAAAATAATATCGTGAGTTGAATATTGGTAGGAATGCATTAGCAAACATATTATTGTATGTGAGTGTGACTTATAGTCATGTGTTTGGTAGTGGATTCCTACCTGTAGTAACTAATTTTATACTTTTTTACTTCTTTAGTGTCCATAGATGCAAGTAACATAAAAGTGGGGCTTTACTATTAGTTTAAATTACTTTATAAATTTCTTTTATCATCAACTTGAAAACAAAACACAGAACTTTATGTATACCTCATATCATTTTATTACGAGTTTGGCAAATAATATAGTGGTTTCGTAAAGTTAACCTAGTTTTTTTTTATAGAGAAAATTAGGCAATTAAATGCAATATCTGAGTGATTGCTGTTAGTAATACCAGTTTATTCCCATGCGTCCACTCTACATGTGATTTGCTTATATAGCCTTAGCTCCAATCTGGACTTATATTCCTTTAAAGGTTCTTTAATATATTTGCAGAAGTCATATTTATTGAAGATATACTTCTATTAATCCCTTATCTCCACCAAGCTCTGGTCCTCATCTCAAGGACGGTGAGGTCGAATAATGCAGTGGTTAGGACAGTCACGGGCATTCAATGTGGAACAGAACATAGAGATCAGAGGCAGATGGAGGTATAGTAGAGCCCCATAGAGTGCTCGGGGTTCCATATTACCACTCAGTAGAACTCAGACATTGTAAAATTCCACCATTGGTAACGCAACTTAGAAATCTTTTAAAAGTATGAATAGTAGTTCAGTGTTAGGGTATATTCACACAGTGTGGTGTTGGTGCAGTATTTGAGGTCACAACCAGGAGTGAATTCAGAAAAAGAGAAGTAGAATCTTTCCTTTATACTTCCCCTCTCTTTATGATCCACTCCTGGTTATGGCTTCAGAAGCTGCATAAGAAAACAGCACCAAAACTGCACTGTGTAAATAATGACTTAGCACAGGCATCACCACATAAATAATGCAAAGAGGCCAGTAACACTTTGCTATGTGCCTCTGACTGTATATCGAATAATGTGCATTATGCACCACTGGAGAGAGATGAAATTAGTATTTTGAGAGATCATTTATAACCACCATATCCGGTAATGAGTATCACAAAATATATAATATGAATACACCACTGAGTGCACACTGTTTCTACTCTGCTCCTTTGTGTCATTTTTATTATATCACTTTTGCTTCCATATTTTTGACCTCTGTTTTCATACGGTCGTCATAGCTGCTCCATTTTCCTACTTTACCACTGTCACTAAGTGTGCCTCAGCTGGTCTGCCCAAATGTGTTTTTAAATGGGTATAAAAGCTACATGGCACTTGTATTGATGAAGCAATGAATCCATTAGTTGTCGTTCGATTTCCAACACACATTTAACAGGAAAGAAAATGCAAGGAGCTTTCTAGAACAACAGATCTTCAGCTGTTCCAGAATAAAAATAGATGGTGATGATGTAGGGACTGTACTATCTCTGTGGAAAGCAGACTCACCTCGCACTTCGTGACCTACCAGAAGAAAAATTGGTTCAAGGTTCATACAAATCTTGACTTTTCTTTCTAGAAGAAAAAAAAAGGATATAAAATGCAACCACATTGATTTTGTAATGGATAGCATTGGCTCGGCACATTAAATATTTATATGACTTTTATTTGCTTTTAGTCTATAATGCAGGAAGGCGATGTTTATGGTGGATCACTGTGTATAATGGTGTAAAGAGACGTGTCTTTTTAATAGTGCTACCCACAACCGACATATGACATCTTAGGCTTCGTTCACATCTGCTTCAGGGCTCCGTTCCGACGGTTCGTCGGGGCTTTCCGTCGGAATGGAGCCCTGACTGACACAAACTGAAACCATAGGTTTCTGTTTCCATCACCATTGATTTCAATAGTGACGGATCCGGTGCCAATAGTTTCAGTTTGTCTCTGTTGTGCAAGGGTTCCGTCATTTTGACAGGATGAATACCGTAGTCGACTACGTTTGTCACCGTTCTGTAAGGCTTCCGTAGATTTGACGGAATCAATACCGTAGGCGACTGCGCTATTTATTCCGTCAAAACAACGGAACCCTTTATCAACGGTGACAAACGGAAACCATTTGCACCCAATCCATCACCATTAATATCAATGGTGATGCAAATGAAAACCTAAGGGGTTCCCTGACGGAAAGGTCCGACGGAACCCATGAACGGAGTCCTGACGCAGATGTGAACGAAGCCTGGAATACAGTCGATTTATTCACATGAAAGATTTATTTACCATGGGATAAGAAAATACAGATGTTAGCATACACAGCCCCGGCTGTATCAATTATAAAGCAACTTTGTACGTTACCACAAGAACTAATGTGAACTTAAACCTAGTCTTTTCCATGTATCATAAATAAATGTCCTACTGATAGACTGGCAGTTGACCTGGATCATTGTGACGCTATGTACAGATCACGCATCACTCATAGTTGACCTTGGTGACCAAATAAATTATTTTAAGATAACATGGGGCTCACTGCACTTACTTGACATGATCTGTATGTTGAAAAGGATCATAATTTCAGTTTGCATTATACATTACACCTCTGCTTGGTGCTTATCCTACACAGACCTGCTAATGGTCCACCTGAATTATATCAATATACCAACTGTCAACACATTTCACTCTTATAAATCTAGTTTTATAGTATCGGTATATCAAGTATACACTGCCATATAAACAATATAAGCATAGGTATACAATAGAAAGAGGAGGCAGGTAACAAAATTGATACATTTTATTACCATAACACAAATAATAAGAAGTATTACTGGCCATGTTACTACTAGACGGTAGACCATTAGTAAACTAAAGATATGGTGAGTGATGAATGTTATAAGAAGTATTGCTATAAGGTCCCTTGCCAGAATTATGACACACATTGCTCAAAAAAATAGGCGTACATGCTGCACGCCTAATTTATTATGTATTATAGACACTTTTTATACCTTCCTCGACAGTTTGAAAAGTTTCAAAACGGCGTGGCCAAGAGGAGTCGCAAAATGCACCAGATTTAATAACATATGTGCCATTTTGTGTCGTAAAATATTGATGTCAAGTATGCCAGCCAAGAAGTGGCGTAAGGAAGAGAAAAGTATATAACATGTCTAGCAAGATGCAGCACATTTATTATATAATATGCAGAACAGTAATAAATTTGGTGCACTTTCTATCTGTCTGATCTAGTTTTAGATTGTCTATTTTTAAGATCATAATAATAAATCTCTCCCTCTTCTGAGTGCAACCGTATGATGTCTCCGTACAACAAAAGTAATTCTTCTAGGGGAGAACACCACCTTAGTATGGCATCTGACGGAGCATGCCACAATTTTTTTTCTGTAAGATTACGTATGACTCTAAGGGGGGATTCACACGAGCGTGTATTCGGTCCGTGCGGGCTGCGTGGTTTTCACGCGGCACGCATGGACCAATACAAGTCTATGGGGCAGTACAGACAGTCCGTGCTTTTTGCGCAGCGTTTGTCTGCTGCGCAAAAAGCGCGACAGGTTCAATAACTCTGCGTATTTCGCGCATCACGCACCCATTGAAGTCAATGGGTGCGTGAAAATCACGCGCACCACACGGAAGCACCTCCGTGGGACGAGCGTGATTCGCGCAACAGCAGTGAAAAGGATGAATGAAAACAGAAAAGCACCACGTGCTTTTCTGTTTCCAAGCATCCAAACGGAGTGTCTTTGCGAGGAGCGAACCCCGACAACCGAGGCAAACTTCACCGGGTTCGGCCAAACTCGTTTTGGCCGAACCCGGCAAAAAAATTTCCGGTCCGCGACGTCGGGAGAGATTCACTGTGCATGGTGCTGAAAGAGTTAAACTGTTTCAGCACCATGGACAGTGACTTGCGATCCCAAAATACATGAACCTGTAAAAAAAAACGAAGTTCTAACTTACCGATTACTCCTGTCTCCTTCCTGCAGTCCGACCTCCCGGGATGACACTTCAGTTCAAGTGACAGCTCCAGCCAATCACAGGCCAAGCACAGGCTGCAGCCAATCACAGGCTGCAGCGGTCACTTGGACTGCCGCGTCATCCAGGGAGGTGGGGCCCGATGTCAAGAGAGGCGCGTCACCAAGGACGCGTCACCAAGGACGCGTCACCAAGGCAACGGCCGGGAAGTTCTCGGTAAGTAGGAACTTTATCTTTTTTTTTTACAGGTTTATCGCTGTTGTGTTCGGCATTCACTGTCGAGGGTGCTGAAAGAGTTAGCTCTTTCAGCACCTTGGACAGTGACGGGCGTCGACAAGCCTCATCTCTATGATGCCGGCTGCGCGAAAATCACGCAGCCGCGCATCAGACACGCATGACACACGCAGCTGTCAAATGGTTTTTGCGCTCGCAAAACGCCGCGTTGTTTGCGCGCGCAAAAACGCAACGCTCGTGTGAATCTCCCCTAAGAGAAATAAACCTCTACATGTCTTCATATGAGGCATACAGAGATACAGTATTGACCCATACACTGCTATGGGAGCAGTATTACAGCTTAAAAAATGTGTAGCTTGAATGGAAACATAATATAGCCGTGTGTAGGCCTTTGAGTCTATATAAATTTTACTGGCGTGACAAATATTAGCAAAATTAGGAAGTTCTGTTTGTATCTATAAAAATTGATGGGGGAAAGATATATATTATATAATATTATTCTCAAACAAATGTTAAAAAATATGTTCAAATCTATATTTCTTTAAAAATATTACATTATTTTCACTTCTCTGATGAAATGCAATGAAATGATGATTAAATATTTATTTAATATCTTTTAGGGAAACATGAGGAGAAACAAGATGAGCATGGATTTATTTCTAGATGCTTTACCAGAAAATACACGTGAGTACATACAACAAACAATCATTTATGAATAATAAATGACATAGAATATATACAGTATATTCTGTGATCGGTAAATAATGAACTATGAAAACTACTACTTTACTAATGATTCAAAGAGGACTGGTTTCAAGAGCTTGGTTTCCACTATAGGCAACTAAAATATGCCCTAAAACAGTTTAAATTTGGGGCATATTTAAAGCCCTTCAATCTTTTAATCCGGAGGCTGCAACCAATTGGGCTACATATGTTAATAAGTATACATGGCCTTAAGTACAGAGAAAAAAAGAGACTTAGAGGGAGAAGAGAGGCTGGTGTGACCCATGTTATGGTATTTGTATAGCAAAGCAGTGTACCAATCAGGTAGGTGGTGTGAGCACCACTATTATTCCATCATCTTCTCCTTGTGAAGATGATGGAATAATAGTGGGGGAGGAGCTGTATAGCAGTTTATATACTCGATTGAGACAACTCAGCTGAGCTGAACTGCAATATTAATTGGGTAAACAGGGAAGATCGTTGTCAGACGACAGCTGTCTAAGGTCCATTAACTCGGCCGTTAAAACGAGCACCGATCAACGAGACAGCTCGTCAACCGTCGCTTGTTTGCTCCTTTAACTAGGAGCATAGTTTGGTTATGTATGGGGACGAGCGGTCGTTACTACGATCGTTCATCCCTATGCATTTCCATCATGCTGGCAAGACATCTCTCTATTTACACAGGGAGATGTGCTGCCGAGTAGCGACCATTTATTGGCCGCATAAACAAGCAGATCAGCCGATGAATGAGCTTTTCCTCAGTTATCAGTTGATCATTGCCCTATTTACACAGGACATTAATCAGTAATGAGCGCTCTTATAACGGCTTGTTTGTCCGATCATTGGCCCATATATAAGGGCCTTTATATACATGACTAGCATTAGAGGGCCTTATCTAGACGCCCAAAGATAAAGGAGATCTGTCTAGTAGCAGGCTTTCTTCAACTTGATAAAGTAATGATATTCTACATAGCTACATTTTCCAGTGGAGGAGTCTCAGATAATCTTTGCTCACCCACTGTCATATGGTGTTTAATGTTAGGTGCCAGGCACAAACAGAGATAAAGCACTTTGCCTAAAAGTAGAAGACATGTGGGATTCCAGCCAAGATACCCATTAAGGTTCTTCACGACTCTACACTAAGGCTGGATTCACACGAGGTCATTACGTCCGTAATTGACGGACGTATTTCGGCCGCAAGTCCTGGACCGAACACAGTGCAGGGAGCCGGGCTCCTAGCATCATACTTATGTACGATGCTAGGAGTCCCTGCCTCGCAGCCGGACAACTGTCCCGTACTGAAAACATGATTACAGTACGGGACAGTTGTTCGGCAGCGAGGCAGGGACTCCTAGCATCGTACATAACTATGATGCTAGGAGCCCGGCTCCCTGCACTGTGTTCGGTCCGGGACTTGCGGCCGAAATACGTCCGTCAATTACGGACATAATGACCTCGTGTGAATCCAGCCTAACAATTAACCTGCTAGTGAACTTTTTATTTTCATCTTCAGATCTTCCTTGTTGTTTGCATGCTACCTTTACCATTATGATATAAATATATATGTATGTATATATATATATATATATATATATATATATATATATACATATATATATATATAGATATTTATTTATTCTTTTACTTTTTTTAATTATAGTCTACCTCAGCTTCTTCACGCAAAGGAAGACTTAAAACCATTAGCCGGTGTTATTTCATTAGTTCTAAGGCCTAGTTCACACAGAGTTTTTACAGGCAGAAAAGATCTGCCTCAAAATTCCTTCAGGAATTTTCACCTGCCTGCGCTTTTTTGTTGCGGTCCTCACTATGTTTTTCGCTGTTTTTTTTCTGCCTCCCATTGACTTCAATGGGAGGTCAGAGCGTTTTTGGCCATTTTTGGCGCTGATTCCAACGCTGTTTCCGCTTCAAAATCAGCACCAAAAACTCAGCGTGAACTGGGCCGAAGGCTTCCTTCACACAAACTATTTTTTCAGCGCTTTTAAAAAGCACCATACATTTTTTATAGTGTTTTTTATTTTGTAACATTTTGAACATGCATTTTTGAAATTCTATAAAGAATTCTACAATAAAAAACTCCAGAAAAAAATGCCATACTCTTTGCATGCTGTGCTTTAAAATAAAATGCCACTGACCCCAAAAACTCCACAAAAATCTTACAAACCAGAAAGCTTTTTGTGTAGTGTTTTCCATATTTCAACTATAGACTTTAAAGTAATATCTGGTTGCAGCATTTTTTATCTAAATAAAAGGCCAATGAAAATATGCAATAAAAAGCTAAGCAAACAGCATAAAAAGGCTCTGAAAATGAAAATCCAGAGACTCAAAGGTTTATTTCAACAGTTAGTTATATTTTGAAAGACTTTTATCAAATTGTTTTGGCTGGTTCTAAAATATATATATAATATATTATTAAAAGGATTGTTTTATTCAGGGACAGTATAAGGGCTCATTTACACGAGAGTGTTATACGTCCGTGCGATGCGTGTGATTTTCACTCGTGTCGTACGGACCTATGTTAGTCTATGGGGCCGTGCAGACAGTTCGTGATTTTTGCGCAACGTGAGTCCGTTGCGTAAAACTCACATGTCCTATATTTGTGCGTTGTTCGCGCATCATGCACCCATTGAAGTCAATGGGTGCGTGAAAATCACACGCAGCACACGGAAGCACTTCCGTGGGACGCGCGTGATTCGCGCAATAGCAGTGAAAAGGATGAATGAAAAACAGAAAAGCTCCACGTGCTTTTCTGTTTACAAACATCCAAACGGAGTGTCATAATGATGGCGGCTGCGCGAAAAGAACGCAGCCGCGCATCATATGGTGATGACACACGGAGCTGTTAAGTGCCTTTTGCACACGCAAAACGCACACGCTCGTGTAAACCCGGCCTAAAGGAATGGCAGGCAAGGTATCTAGGGCATAAAGGAAACTGCTAAGGGCAGGGCCAGATTAATGGTGTCTAGGATAAGGAGTAGTTAACCCCTTAGTGACCAGCCCATTTTAGGCCCTAATGACCAAGCTATTTTATTCGTTTTTCTATAGTCGCATTCAAAGAGCTATAACTTTTTTATTTTTTCATCTACATAGCTGTATGAGGACTTGTTTTTTGCGGGATTAGTTGTACTTTTTAATAGCACCGTTTTAGGGTACATATAATTTTTTTAATAACTTTTATTAACATTTTTTGGGGGGATTATAAAAAAAACCTGAAATTCCACCATTGTTCTATGCGTTTTTAAATTGACGCCGTTCACTGTGCGGCGTAAATAACATGTTACCTTTATTCTATGGGTCGGTACAATTACGGCGATACCACATATGTAGAGGTTTTTTATGTTTTACGACTTTTGCACAATAAAAGCACTTTTGAACTAAAATTATTTGTTGTTGCATCGTTGCTTTCCAAGAGCCGTAACTTTTTTTATTTTTCCATCAATGTGTGATTTTTTTGGCTTGTTTTTTGCGAGACGAGACGTTTTGATTGGTACTGTTTTGGTGTGCATGGTACTTATTGATTCATTTTTATTATGACTTTTTGGGGGGCAATGGAAAAAAATTGCAATTTCGCCATTGTTTTTTGCGGTTTTCTTTTATGGTGTTCACCTTGCGGTTTAAATGACATATTAACTTTATTAATGGAGTCATTACGGTCGCGGCGATACCATAAATGTGTACTTTTATTTATTTTTTACACTTTTACTAAATAAAACCACTTTTTATGGGAAAAAATGGTTTTATTTATTTTTTTACTGTAATTTTTATTAATCATTATTTCACATTTATTACTTATTTCATTAGTCCCACTAGGGGACTTTACTGTGCGATTTTCAGATCGCTGATATAATGCTTTGGTATAATTAGTATACCAGAGCATTGCCTGTCAGTGTAAATCTGACAGGCAATCTATTAGGACGTGCCTCCGGCGCGTCCTAATAGGCATATGTCCAGAGCAGACCTGGGGGCTTTTATCAAGCCCCCGGCTACCGTGACACCCCATCGGAGACCCTCGATTGCATTTGCGGGCCGCCGATGGGCGACAGAGGGAGCTCACTCCCTCTGTAAACAAGTTAAATGCCGCGGTCGCTATTGACGGCGGCATTTAACAGGTTAAACGTTCACGATCGAAGTAAACTTAGATCGCGGGTGTTGGAGCAGGAGCCCAGCTGTCATCAGACAGCAGAGTCCCGGCTCCAGTCTGCACGGGACACCCGTGCAGGACTTAGACTAGGCTAATGTGAAAAGGTGTCAGCCTAGCTTAAGGCCCCTTAGTGACCAACGTGAAAAGGCGTATTGGTGGTCACTAAGGGGTTAATTTACCGGGGCTTCCAACTAACTCGGGGGTCCTCCACCAACTCCAGACAAAGATAAAGACATCACAGGTGGGGCACAAGTATAGCAAGCGCCTGCGACAGGGACCATACAAATGTATCTATAGATACATAATATAAGCCACTTTACATATCTATACATAGTTCTTTGTGGTGCCCATGCTGCAGCTAGCCTGCAGCTGTTGTCTTATACATACCTACCACCTTTTGAAAAATGGAAAGAGGAACAAACGATGTGCCACGCTGTGTGGGCTGCAATTGTTTTTCTAACAACACATCCGATATGTTCACAAAATTTTGGGAAAACTACAACTCCAAGCATTCCTTTAAGGTCTGCAGATGTCAGGGCATTCTGAGAGTTGTAGCTTCAAAACAACAATTAAGGGAGGGCCACAGGAACCTGTAGAAAGTGCCACACACAGTGCCTCTAGTAGATAGTGTCACACACAGTGCCCCCTGTAGAAAGTGCCAAACAGTGCCAAACCAGCTTTCCTATTATAAGCACATGACTATAGTGTCCCCTGTAGGTAGTGCTTCTTGTAGATAGTGCCACACACAGTGCGCCCTGTTGATAGTGCACCTTGTAGACAATGTTCCCTCTAAGTCTTGGCAGCTCCTGAGTGGGGCAGTTAGGGAGCAGGGCAAGTCTACCATCAACGGTGGGCGATCTGATGACCAAAAGTAATACCCCCAGTAAACGCTAATATAGAATACTAAATAAGAGAATAAGAGAACTTATTTTAAATTAGTTTTGATTACTTTTTTAAATACTATAATATTACAAATCCACCAGTAAAATAGACAGTTATAAACACCAATTATAGGCATCAGTGACAGAATCCCTCTCTTACACCACTGTCCCTGTAGATAGCGCCACACAGACCCCCTGTAGATAGTGCCACACAGACCCCCTGTAGATAGCAACACACCCCCTCTCTGTAGATAGCGCCACACAGACCCCCTGAAGTTAGGGTCACACCCCCTCGATGTAGATACTGCCACACACAGCCCCCCAGTAGATAGCGCCACACAGCCCCCCCTGTAGATAGCGCCATGCAGCCCCCTGTAGACAGCGCCACACACCCCCCTGTAGATAATTCCATACAGCCCTCTGGTATATACTGCCACACAGAAATCACCCCTCCCCTTGTATATACTGCCACATAGCAATCACCCCTCCCCTTGCATATACTGCCACACAGCAATCCCCCTCCACTTGTATATACTGCCACATAGCAATCACCGCTCCCCTTGTATATGCTGCCACACAGCAATCCCCCCTTCCCTTTGTATGTACTGCCACACAGCAATCCCCCCTCTCCTTGTATATACGGTCACACAGCAATCCCCCTTACCATTTTATCTACTGTCACACAGCAATCCCCCTCCCCTTGTATATACTGCTAAACAACAATCTCCCCTTGTATATACTGCTAAATAGCAATCCCCCTCCCCTTGTATATACCCCTTGTATATGCTGCCACAAAGCAATCCCCCTCCCCTTGTATATACTGCCACACAACAATCCCCCCTCCCCTTGTATATGGTGCTACACAGCAATCCCCCGTGTATATAGTGCTACACAGCCCCCCTCTCCCCTTGTATATGGTGCTACACAGCAATCCCCCTCCCCTTGCATATGGTGCTACACAGCAATCCCCCCTCTCCTTGTATATACTGCTACAAAGCAATCCCCCCATCCCCTTGTATATAGTTCTACACAGTCCTACATTCCCCTTGTATATTCTGCTACACAGCCCCATCTTCCCCTTGTATATACTGCCATACAGCCCCCCTTCCCTTTGTATATAGTGTTACACAGCAATTCCCCCCCCTGTATATTACCACACAGCAATCCCCCCCTGTATATATTACCACACAGCAATTCCCCCTCCCCTTGTATATAGTGCTACACAGCCCCCCTCTCCCTTTGTGTATATACTACCACACAGCAATCCCCCCAGTGTATTACCACACAGCCCCCTCAAAAAACAAAAGATTGTGCTTACCTTGCCCCGCTCCCGCGACGGACAAAGCGCCACACTGCTTCTCGGGCGGGACACATGCACAGACAGGCGTGATGATGTGACGTCATCACGCCAGTCTGCACAGGGAGTCTTCCCAGCGCCTTATAGGTTCAAGGCCTAACGTGACCTGCAGCCTATAGTATTCATTTGTATTTGTGTCCTGAGGACGCACATACAAGTGAATGTAGCTCCGGTGCTAGCAACGCCACTGCAGTGAGCGGGCTTTAAACTTTAGTGAGCTTGTGAACTGTGGAGGGTGCGCGACTGCGCAGCCGCGCACCTCATAGGGAACACTGCTTGTAGATAGTCCTGCACACTGTGCCCCCTGTAGACAGTGTCCCATGTACTTAGTGTCACACACAGTGCCCTCTGTAGATTGCTCCATGTAGCTAGTGTCACACACATTGCTACCTGTAAATAGTGCCACACACAGTGCCCCCTTTTGATAATGTCACACACTGGAGATAGTGTCACATCCTGGAGAAAGTGCCACAAAGTGCCCCATGTAATTAGTGTCACGCAGTGCCCTCGGTAGATAGTGCCACACACATTGCTCCTTGTAGATAGTGCCACAAACAGCCCCCCTTTTGATAGTGTCTTACACACAGAGCCCCCTATAAATAGTGCCCCACAGAGTGCCCTTTGTAGATAGGGCCACAATGCCCCCTGTAGTTAGTGCCCCTGACACAAAAAGCATAGTTACCTATCCCCATTCACACACTGTACTCCACCGATACAGGCATGGTCTCTACTTAACAGGCATGCTTCAATGGAATGATCCGGGCGGCGCAATTCGCGCAGTCTGTATCACCAGAAAAGCGACGAATAGTGGGGAAGGGAATTGATGGTTCCCTTGCCTTGCCAGCACTAGCAATTGTATCTGCATTCTAAGGACGTGGGTACTATTGAGTCCAACTGAATGTGGGAGACCATCTTATGGCCCTCTTGAGCCTGGGGAATAGTGGGACCTGAAGCTGGATCTCCAAGAGCTACAACAATAATCCGGCCCTGGCTAAAGAGGGCATGATGCATAAATATATCCACATATACGTATCCTGCAGACATCGGGAAACTGTTCTCATTCTAAAGATGCACCTACAAGCTGCTGATTTAGAGCAGGTGCAAGTCAAGTATAATGGTGCAGTCAAACGTGACCGATTTTGTTGCAGAAATCAGTTCCATTCATTTCAATGGGGTCGATTCTGGAGCAGGTGCAGGGATTTCTGCACGTTCCATGCAGATCATTGAAACCTAGAAATTCCTGCAAAAAATTTGCCGCATGAGACTGCACCCTAAGGCCTTATTCACATGAGCGCATTTCACATCTGTGTGCTGTTCGTTTTTCTCACAGACACCACACGAACCTATGAAAATCAATGGGTCTATTCAGACATGCGTCGTTTTTCACGCAGCGCGTGTGTCAGCTGCGTGAAACTCACTGCATGTCCTATTTTGGTGCGGTTTTGCGCACCACGCAGCCCATTGAAGTCAATGGGTGCGTGAAAAAAAACGGACAGCACACGGACGTGTGCTGTCCATGTTTTTCATGGACCAGTTGCTAAAGAAATGATGAGGAAAGAATGAAACACTTCCTTCAGTTTTTTTTGCTGATGTAAAAAACGTGTGACATACAGATGACATACACGTGTAAAAAACGCAGGCGGGCACCATGCACGAATGCCACATGGAACTGCATTGGAGGAAAAACGCTGCATTTTTTTACGCACGCAAAATGAATACGCTCGTGTAAATCTAGCCTAAGGCCAGATTCACATGAGCGTGTTCGGTCCGTGATATACGGACCATATGCCGGCAGTATTTGCCGGACCGAACACACTGCAGGGAGCCAGGCCCCTAGCATCATACTTATCTATGACGCTAGGAGTTCCTGCCTCGCTGCGGGAAAACTGTCCCGTACTGTTTTCTGTACGGGGCAGTAGTTCCACGGGGAGGCAGTGACACCTAGCATCCTAGATAACTAGGATGCTAGAGGCCCGGCTCCCTGCAGTGTGTTCGGCCTGGGAAATGCGGCTGACATGAGTACCGTATATCACAGACCGAACACGCTCGTGTGAATCCGGCCTAAGGCCAGGCTCCCACGTAGTGTAAACGCAGAATTTCCGCAACAAAATTCTGTGCAGAAATTTCGCAGCATTTACAGTAGCAGCAAAGTGGATGAGTTTTAGAAAATCTCATGCCCAGGCTGCGGGGAAAAAACGCAGCGTAAACGTTAATAAATTGACCTGCAGTGCGGAATTTAAATCCGCAGTCTGTCAATTTATGTTGCGTTTTAGTTGATTTTCCGTTGCAGGTTTTCCCCATTTCAATTCAATTCAATGGGGATGCAAATTCCGCAACAGAAAGCCAAGTTTTGCGACTTTTGCGGCATATTTGCAGTGATTACGCCGCAAAAATTGCAACTACGGAAAAATAAAAATAAATATACACAAAAGTCTGTGTTTCTTCGTCCAGTCCGGGCTCCTGGGATAACATTGCATCCCATGTGACCGCTGCAGTCAATGGGATAAAACGTCATCCCTGGAGGCCGGCTCGGATGATCTCAAAGGGCCTGCCTTCTGGGATGACGTCACATCCATGTCACCGCCGTTGCAGCCAATCACAGGCTGCAGCTGTCACATGGGCTTCAGCGGTCACATGGGCTGCAGGGTTATCCAGGGGGGCCTATTACAAAACAGGATTCATTCTTCAACAGGACAGAAAAACAAGGTGGCACCTTTTATTATGTCCTGTTGCATTCTGCTTTAATGGTACATTTGACCAAGAACCCCCCCCCCCCCAAAAAAAAAACAAAAAACAATACCTTCAACAGTATGAAAAACATGGTGTGAACCTCATCTTACAGTGTCTATTCAGCAGCGTTAATTGTGATCTCTTTTTGTAGTCTTCCCCCAGGTGCAGATATTTCTACAGTGACCTCATCTCTTTCCCCTGATGGTATACTTACAGTGGAGACTCCACTCCCTAAGCCAGCTATCCAGTCAGCAGAGATCACTATTCCTGTAACTTTCCAGAGCCGAGCTGAGATTGGAACATCCGATACTAAGAAAGCAGAACCACCTGCCAAAAAATGAGATGGCAAAATAATTAAATGACAGGATTTTTTTCACGGGTTTCTGTGTTATACCACGTGTTTTTACATAAATAATGCAGTTTGGAAAATAAATTTTGAAGAAAAAAGTATTTTATGTCTTCTTTTCCTTTTTTCATTCAAATAGAAACGTAAACAAACTTTATAAGAAACAGGTTTCTTTTTATTGTTCGGCTCTGTCGACACTGTTTCACCTAGGTTTAGTGTATGCCCTAAAACAATCTCATGACGTTTATGCCGAACATATAGCCCCAACGTATGCAACTGTATCCCATATGGTTTTAGCATATCTCGGACCAAATAAGACTATGTACATTTATGCATCCATCAATATTACAGTACACCACAAACATGGTGTGAACATACTCTTAAACTCACCGTTCTGTCAGCTTGCTCAAGTAGGCAAAAAATTATTAGGAATTGGCCCCACAATAATGCTTTGGGCCATACAGTTGAGGTATATGTTTAACAGAAAAAAAATAATAATGTATACTGTGGTGCTGAATAGGCGTAATGGGCTACACTCTTTTGAGTACATAAAAAAAACATTATCTAGATTTAAACCTTTCAAACATATGTTAAAACAATGCACTTTTTGCTGACATTCACACTAAAGAAGTCTATAGGAACGTTGCCATATACATTTGTGTACTTTTTTTGGTACATGTTAGGCTCAGTGTCAGACTAGGCTTCCTTGGGCCCACCAGAGGAAAGGATTCTGAAAAACACTCTCTATCAATATACAACATGTTCAGGTCCACCTTTACTAAAACTTTGTTGCTATTATTGCACACATAGCATCCAAAAAATCTAATAGATTATTTGTAGAAAAAAAACATAAGAAAAATTTCTTACTGGCAGCAGATTAGCTCCAATGTGAATTCCAAATGGGATTGTCGGCAGCAGGACCTCTGGGGCCCATTATTGTGTCAGAGTCTAAGCCCACAGGAGGATCCACTGGTACTGGTATTATATATATATATAATCAAGCAAATGGTAGGAGCAGCACAGTGTAAAAAAACAAAAACGGCTGGTGCTAGCTTCAGATATCAAGGAGTGACATACTCCCCAAGAATATAACAAAAATCGAGCCCAGAAGCAGCACTCAATAGCAAAAAATGAATTTATTCACCCAACACAGCAACGTTTCACTTCCTCCATGGAAGCATTTTCAAGTGCTTCCATGGAGAAAGTGAAACGTTGCTGTGTTGGGTGAATAAATGAATTTTTTGCTATTGAGTGCTGCTTCTGGGCTCGATTTTTAGTATATATGTAGATAGATAGATTTATGTATATATACGTATATACTGTGTATATATATATATATATATATATATATATATATATATATATATACATACTTCTCCTGTTATTTGGATCAATATACTGGCTTTGGCTTTGTGTTGTAGGAAACCACAATACATCAAAACTGTGCTAATTTGGGGCTTTCTCAAGTAGGTTTGTTAAGGGGAGATCAGCGGTAAGACATTTGAGGAAGGTGCTGGTGTGTTGGACAGGGACAGGGACACCTTCAGCGAAAGACCGATACTTAAATTTCTAGATATCTAAAAAGTATTTGGTAATGTGAAGTGGAACTGTCTGGGGATGGTGAAGGACAGGCTAAATATCACTGGGTAATGTTTCTGGATGGGCTCTATAATGGATTAATGGTTAGAATATACACTGGTTTCCTCTTTCAAATCCTTCCCGCTGACTAAAAGCACGCGTCAGGGCTGCCCACTGTCCCCCTTTTTATTTGACCTAGCCCTGGAGCCCATGGCAAGGTACCTTGAAGATTCTAATCTACATGGAGGAATTGAATATGGGAAGAGTGAGACCAAACTAGTGCTCTTTGCAGATGATGTAATCCTTTTTCTGAAGGAACCAAGGGCATACCTTCCAGGAGTATTTGATTTCATAACATGTTTTGGCCAATTTTTGGGTTACAAGATTAATGTAACTAAAGCAATTTACTAGAGATGTCAACCACAACACTTACCTGCCTAGTAGAGGTTGGGATTGAATATTAGTCCAGTGAAATCCCACATTATATATTGGAAATCAAAATACACCGCGTTCCGAATTATTATGCAAATGTTATTTTTCGCTGATTTTCCTAAATAGTCGATGCAAATGACAGTCAGTTTAATCTTCAAGCAATTAACCGTTGGAGCATAATGCGAATTTTATTGAACAAATCTCCTAATGATATCAGATTTTTTTTAGAAGTAAAAAACTCAAAATGCACTGTTTCAAATTATTATGCACAACAGAGATCAAAACATTTTAAAGGTTGTAAAAAGAACTAAAATGGTAATTTGTTGAATTTGCAGCATCAGGAGGTCATATTTACAAAAATCAAAAGCTCTTTCAATCAAAAAAACTTAACAGGCCAAGTTACATGTTAACATAGGACCCCTTCTTTGATATCACCTTCACAATTCTTGCATCCATTGAATTTGTGAGTATTTGGACAGTTTCTGCTTGAATATCTTTGCAGGATGTCAGAATAGCCTCCCAGAGCTTCTGTTTTAATGTGAACTACCTCCCACCCTCATAGATATTTTGCTTGAGGATGCTCCAAAGGTTCTCAGTAGGGTTGAGGTCAGGGGAACATGGGGGCCACACCATGAGTTTCTCTCCTTTTATGCCCATAGCAGCCAATGACACAGAGGTATTCTTTGCAGCATGAGATGGTGCATTGTCATGCATGAAGATAATTTTGCTACGGAAGGCACGGTTCTTCTTTTTGTACCACGGAAGAAAGTGGTCAGTCATAAACTCTACGTACTTTGCAGAGGTTATTTTCACACCATCAGGGACCCTAAAGGGACCTACCAGCTCTCTTCCCATGATTCCAGCCCAAAACATGACTCCGCAACCTCCTTGCTGACGTCACAGCCTTGTTGGCAAATGGTGGCCATTCACCAACCATCCACTACTCCAGCCATCTGGACCATCCAGGGTTGCACGGCACTCATCAGTAAACAACACGGTTTGAAAATTAGTCTTCATGTATTTCTGAGCCCACTGCAACCGTTTCTGCGTGTGAGCATTGTTTAGGGGTGGCCGAATAATAGCTTTATGCACACTTGCAAATCTCTGGAGGATCCTACACCTTGAGGTTTGCGGGACTCCAGAGGCACCAGCGGCTTCAAATACCTGTTTGCTGCTTTGCAATGGCATTTTAGCAGCTGCTCTCCTAATCCTATTAATTTGTCTGGCAGAAACCTTCCTCATTATGCCTTTATCTGAACGAACCAGTCTGTGCTCTGAATCAGCCACAAATCTTTTCACAGTACAATGATCACGCTTAAGTTTTCTTGAAATATCCAATGTTTTCATACCTTGTCCAAGGTATTGCACTATTTCACGCTTTTCGGCAGCAGAGAGATCCTTTTTCTTTCCCATATTGCTTGAAACCTGTGGCCTGCTTAATAATGTGGAACGTCCTTTTTAAGTAGTTTTCCTTTGATTGGGCACACCTGGCAAACTAATTATCACAGGTGTCTGAGATTGTTTACAATGATCCAAAGAGCCCTAAGACACAATACCATCCATGAGTTTCATTGAAAAACTAATAATTAAATGTTTATGACACTTAAATCCAATGTGCATAATAATTTGGAACACGGTGTAGAAAGGTCCCCAGACACACTGTACTGTTTAAATTACCCCCTTCTTATAAAAAAAAATAAATTCTGACAGAGCTAGGAATATTAAAGCATCTGTTAATAACTTTCCTGGGTAGATGCCACCTAGTTAAAATGATGAGCTTCCCCAGAATGCTGTATCCCTTACAAACTTTACCAATTCTACTGAGGCATGAAGATATTATCAAACTTAAAGAGGCTTTGTCCCTAGACTATATGTGCCCTATCTCCTACCTAATCTGATAGGCGCTGTAATGTAGATAACAACAGTGGTTTTTATTTTGAAAGACGATAATTTTTTAGCAAGTTATGAACAATTTTAGATTTATGCTAATTAGTTCTTAATGACCAACTGGACGTTTTTTTTAAAATTTTTTACAAAATGGGCGTTGTAAGAAAAGTGTATGATGCTGACCAATCAGCATCATACACTTCTCTTCATTCCTGCCCAGCTTATTTCACTGCACAGCGTGATCTCGCGAGATCACGCTGTGACGGGACGTCCTCCCACAGGTCCTTCACCGGAGCGATGGAAGAGTCAACAGACATCGCCTCCAGCCGTGCCAAGACTTTTATCCAAATCTGCAGCGGCTAGATGCCGTTTTTCAATATAAAAACCACTGTTGTTATCTACATTACAGCGCCTATCAGATTAGGTAGGAGATAGGGCACTTATAAACTGGTGACAGAGCCTCTTTAAGGCCTCATGGACACGACCGTATTTTTGTCCACCCGTAAATACTGCCGTAAATACGGGTCCTTGGTCACACGTATTCGACCCGTATTGCACCAGTATTTACGGACCCGTGCCCGTAAATACGGGTCCGGTGTCACCCGTATTCCACCCGTATTTACAGGCACGTTTTTGGCTGCAAAATTGCACTGCACTAATCGGCAGCCCTTCTCTCTATCAGTGCAGGACAGAGAGAAGGGACATCCCTTTCCGTAATAAAAGTAAAAGAAATTCATACTTACCCGGCCGTTGTCTTGGTGACGCGTCCCTCTCTTGACATCCAGTCCGACCTCCCTGGATGACGCGGCAGTCCATGTGACCTCTGCAGCCAGTGATTGGCTGCAGCGGTCACATGGGCTGAAACATCATCCCAGGAGGTCGGACTGGAGGAAGAAGCAGGGAGTTCTGTGTAAGTATGAACGTCTTTTTTTTTTTTTTACAGCTTTATCCATATTGCGATCGGTAGCCACTGTCCAGGGTGCTGAAACAGTTACTGCCAATCGTTTAACTCTTTCAGCACCCTGGACAGTGACTATTTACTGACGTCGCCTAGCAACGCTCCCGTAGTCACCCGTAATTACGGGAGCCCCATAGACTTCTATGGGCTGCCCGTGCCGTAATTACGGCCTGAAATAGGACATGTTCTATCTTTTTCAACGGCACAGGCACCTTCCCGTAAGCATACGGAGAGGTACCCGTTGCTAATAGAAGTCTATGGGCCCGTAATTACGGCCCGTAATTACGGCCCGTAATTATGGGAGTTTTTACGGTCGTGTGCATGGGGCCTTACTCTGCTTTTGTACACTTTATACGGTCCGACAAAAGACCACGAATAGCTTCGAAAACGAATGCTCTGTCAATCCGAGGATAGAGTAAACTTCCCCAATCTCAGGCTACAACCTGAGCAGCTTGTTTAGACACGTACGGCTGTAGCCATCTTTATCTTGATTCTGATAACTTGCTGCAGCGTGATATCACACAAACAAAACCCATTGAAAAGTAATTGAAAAAGTCAAGGTTCGAGCCTCTATTCGAATCTTCACCTGTAACCACCTCTGAGCCCATAGGTGGATTAAAACTTAAAAGGAAAATACTGTATACTTTGTTTACATTATATATTTATATATTTTTTTTATATATATAATACAGAGAACAAAGTTGTTAGATAAGCAAACAATAGTAACAACATTGTGAGTGTATACTAGGTATAAAGACAAAGGTAACTACAGCAATAAAGAGCACAGTACAATAGATTTCAAGCAAATTTCAGCACTAAGGATTCTTAGGGTCCTTTAACACCGGCCAATATGGGCCATAAAAATGAGTGTCGATCAACGAGACAGCTCCATGATCGGCGCTTGTTTGTTCCTTTGACAAGAAGTTATAATCAGTAATGTATGGGGACGAGCTATTACTATGATCGCTCGTCCCCATGCATTTTCATCATGTTGGCAGCACATCTCCCTGTTTACACAGGGAGATGTGCTGCCGTCAACAATCATATTTTGTGCTACATAATCTATACAATCAGCCAATGAACGAGTGTTTACACAGGGCAATGATCAAGAACGAGCGTTCATTTGCCCGATTATTGGCCCGTGTAAAAGGGATTTTACTCTACCCAAGAATTTGAATAGTGAAGTAGCCGAAGCACAGTCTGTTAGTCCTAAGTAGGGCAACAATACTGAAGGATAGAAGCCCTAGGAAGATTGCAGGGGAGTTTGTCCAGAAGTCTATATGACTTATATGACGAATTGTGGACTCTTTTTTGATCATATTGCTTTTAGTATGATATGAACATACATTTTATTTATTTGTGTTCTTGTGTTCTACTTTTTACTTTTTTCTTACTTTTACTTCTCTATGGGGGCTGCCATTTTTTTTTCATCTCTGTATGTGTCGATTAACGACACATACAGAGATGGAATACGGCACATACATCCCCATAGAGAATGCGAACCGGAGCCGTTCCATTCTCTGCAGCGTATGCCGTCTGTGTGGGAACGGCGCATGCGCCGCTCCCACACAGACCAAAATGAAGCTCGTTAGCAGAGCGAAATCCGGCACCATTTTCATGTGGACCGGAAGTCGTTGCCGGACAGTAAGATGACGACTTCCGGCCGCGGCTTCCGGCCATATGTTCAAGGAAGCGAAGACGCAAGGAATAGGAGTGGAGGCGGCAGCGGCGGCAAGAGCAGGTAAGTTATGTTTGTGTATGTGATGTGTGTATTATGTTCGAGTATGTTCGTGTTATACTGTCTGCTTAGCACTGTATCTAATCCTCCTACACTGTGCAGTCGCTCAGAAAATGGCGGCAAACAGTGTAGGATGTTTAAAGATTGAAACCCCTCCTTCTCCTGGCACTAGCCAGAATAAGGGAGGGGGGATTGTGTGAGGACACTAGAGCGAGTGTGTCTACCCCAAATTTGCAGCATAAAGCAATGAGGTTGCTTTACCACATTGACCATGCTGCAATTTTGGGAACTGCTCCCTCTAGTGACCAGCTCATGGAAATGTTATAAATTAGAATCTAATTTATAATATTTCCTGACTTGTCAAAAAACTAAAAAAATTAAAACAATGTGTAATCACTTAAATAATAATTGTTTAACTAAAAAAATAATTCTAGCGACACATTCCCTTTAAGGATTTGTACGTAGGCAACAAATTCTGTAGCGCTGTGCAGTACTTAATGCTAATTAAATAAAACGCAATATAACCTATATGAAAAACACACTAACAGAAACAAACAATATTCAAACTTGCTATAATATCAAGTACAGTGAAGGAAATAAATATTTGATCCCTTGCTGATTTTGTAAGTTTGCCCACTGTCAAAGTCATGAACAGTCTAGAATTTTTAGGCTAGGTTAATTTTACCAGTGAGAGATAGATTATATTAAAAAAAAAAAAAATCACATAGTCAAAATGATATATATTTATTTGCATTGTGCACAGAGAAATAAGTATTTTATCCCCTACCAACCATTAAGAGTTCAGCCTCCTCCAGACCAGTTACACGCTCCAAATCAACTTGGTGCCTGCATTAAAGACAGCTGTCTTAAATGGTCACATGTATAAAAGACTCCTGTCCACAGACTCAATGAATCAGTCTGACTCTAACCTCTACAACATGGGCAAGACCAAAGAGCTTTCTAAGGATGTCAGGGACAAGATCATAGACCTGCACAAGGCTGGAATGGGCTACAAAACCATAAGTAAGACGCTGGGTGAGAAGGAGACAACTGTTGGTGCAATAGTAAGAAACTGGAAGACATACAAAATGACTGTCAATCGACATCGATCTGGGGCTCCATGCAAAATCTCACCTCGTGGGGTATCCTTGATCCTGAGGAAGGTGAGAGCTCAGCCGAAAACTACATGGGGGAACTTGTTAATGATCTCAAGGCAGCTGGGACCACAGTCACCAAGAAAACCAGTGGTAACACATTACGCCGTAATGGATTAAAATCCTGCAGTGCCCGCAAGGTCCCCCTGCTCAAGAAGTCACATGTACAGGCCCGTCTGAAGTTTGCAAATAAACATCTGGATGATTCTGAGAGTGATTGGGAGAAGGTGCTGTGGTCAGATGAGACTAAAATTGAGCTCTTTGGCATTAACTCAACTCGCCGTGTTTGGAGGAAGAGAAATGCTGCCTATGACCCAAAGAACACCGTCCCCACTGTCAAGCATGGAGGTGGAAACATGTTTTGGGGGTGTTTCTCTGCTAAGGGCACAGGACTACTTCACCGCATCAATGGGAGAATGGATGGAGCCATGTAACGTCAAATCCTGAGTGCCAACCTCCTTCCCTCCACCAGGACATTAAAAATGGCTCGTGGCTGGGTCTTCCAGCACGACAATGTTCCGAAACATACAGCCAAGGCAACAAAGGAGTGGCTCAAAAAGAAGCACATTAAGGTCATGGAGTGGCCTAGCCAGTCTCCAGACCTTAATCCCATTGAAAACTTATGGAGGGAGCTGAAGATCCGAGTTGCCAAGCGACAGCCTCGAAATCATAATGATTTACAGATGATCTGCAAAGAGGAGTGGGCCAAAATTCCATCTAACATGTGTGCAAACCTCATCATCAACTACAAAAAACGTCTGACTGCTGTGCTTGCCAACAAGGGTTTTGCCACCAAGTATTAAGTCTTGTTTGCCAAAGGGATCAAATACTTATTTCTCTGTGCACAATGCAAATAAATATATATAATTTTGACTATGTGATTTTTTTTTTATTTTTTTTTTATATAATCTATCTCTCACTGGTAAAATTATCCTAGCCTAAAAATTCTAGATTGTTCATGACTTTGACAATGGGCAAACTTACAAAATCAGCAAGGGATCAAATACTTATTTCCTTCACTGTATATAGTTAAGGCCCTTTTACACCATCCAATGAGCGGGCAAACAAGCGCTCATATGAACGCTCATTCCCGATCATTGTGTAAACAGGGCAACAATCAGCCGATGAACGAGCAAATGCTCGATCTTTGGCTGATAGTATCATTTAAGCTGCACAAAATATTATCCACAGGGAGATGTGCAGCCAACATGATGGAAATGTATGGGGAGGGGCGATCGTGGAAACGACCACTTGTCCCCATACATAGCTCCTTGTAAAAGGAGTAAACAAGTACCAATCAACGAGCTGTCTTGCTGATCGGTGTTTGTTGTTACAGCCAAAATTGGCCGGTGTAAAAGGACACATACTGTAAGTGGGTTGAGAAAGTCCATGAAGCAAATACTTGCAAACCCCTATTAATCCAGAGGATGGAAAAAATCATCTGTGAATGGCATAGACCAATTTGTCATAAAGTCTAAAAAACAACTTCCTTCCTGATCCATTCTGGAAATTGGACAGTTCCCTGGATCAATATTCTACACTAATACCTGTAGCTTTGTGAATTGTGTTTATCAATGGAGATGTCTAACCCTTTCTCAACCCCTTAATGACCAGCCTATTTTAAACTTTAATGACCAAGCTATTTGTTATGTATTTCCATCGTCGCATTCAAAAAGCTATAACTTTTTTATTTTTGCGTCAACATAGCTGTATAAGGTCTTGTTTTTTTGCGGGATAAGTTGTTCAATCTCATCCACTTTGCTGCTACTGTATTCTGCTGCATTTTTTCTGTCTGCAATTCCGGACAGAAAAAACTCAATTCTGCTATGTGTTGACAAGCCCTAATAGTCCCAGAAGGAGTGGACACCAACGGCAGAGGGCCACCTGCAAGAACATTATATGGGCTGTTTGATTTGCAACTGCTGGAATGTCAGGGCCCCCCATAGCAATTACCTTGGGGGACACATGTTAACACATCCAATAATTTCTGCAATAAACCTGTGGGGTTAAAATGCTCACTATACCCCTAGATAATTTCCTTGAAATGTGTAGTTTCACAAATGGGGTCACTTTTTGGGGGTTTCCACTGTTTTGGCACCGCAAAAGCCCTTTAAACCTGACATGGTGCCTTAAAATATATTCTAATAAAAAGGAGGCCCCAAAATCCACTAGGTGCTCCTTTGCTTCTGAGGCCTGTCTTCTGCAAAAAAAAATGAAATTTGTAAATTTCACCTCTAATTTGCTTTAATTCCTGTGAAACGTCTAAAGGGTTAAGAAACTTTCTAAATGCTGTTGTGAATACTTTGAGGGGTGAAGTTTTTCAAATGGGGTGACTTATCGGGGGTTTCTAATATATAAGGCCCTCAAAGCCATTTTGAAATTTTCTTGAATATGTGAGAGATTGCTGCTAAAGTTCTAAGCCATGTAACGTCCTAGAAAAATAAAAGAATGTTCAAAAAACTATGCCAATCTAAATTAGACATATGGGGCATGTTAATTAGCAACAATTTTGTGTGGTATAACTGTCTGTCTTACAAGCAGATACATTTAAAATTAGAAAAATGCTAATTTTTTAAATTTTTTTGCAAAATGTTTGTGTTTTTTACAATTGAATACTGAATGCATCGAGCTAATTTTGCCAGTAACATAAAGTCCAATGTGTCACGAGAAAACAATCTCAGAATCGCTTGGATAGTTAAAAGCACTCAAAAGTTATTACCACATAAAGTGAAACATGTCAAATTTGAAAAATTAGGCTCTGTCAGGAAGGTCAAAAGTGGCCAAAGAGGGAAGGGGTTAACGATGCTCTGTTTTTGTTTGTGTTTTGGTTTGTGTTTTTGTGTTCTTATTATTTAGAGTTGGTAATTTGTGAGTAGTGTGAGAATTTGACTCGGTTCATCTGCATAGGATCCTCTGGTGGGACCTCTTGGGAACACTCCCGGATCCTCATGTCAACCCGGGTGGCAAGTAGGATGAGATTGTTCAGGGTAGATGGCAGATCACAAGCAGCCAGCTCGTCTTTAATCCCAAAAGTCAGTCCCTGCCAAAACGTGGACACCAAAGCTTCATTGTTCCAAGTTAATTCAGCAGCCAGGGTACGGAACTGGATGGCATGCTCGCCGATGGAGTTGTCTCCCTGGCGTAGGATCAGCAGGGATGCAGCATCCGAGAGAGATGATGAAGGTGAAATGGGTGCGGTGACGACTGTGGTTGGAGCAACCAGCCAATGAGCAATGGCGTTCAACGACAAGAGGGGTTGGTCTTGCCATGACTAGAGGTCTTGCTTCTTGGCCAGCATGGCTTGTGTCGTCAAGGCCTCAGGTTGACCAGCAGGGTCCATGGCCTTAGCGTACTGTCGCGGTCTGTGGGTATGTGGACCCACTAGGCTGCACCGCCGTAGCAGGGAGGCAACTGGCCAAACAACAGAGCACTCCAGCAATATAATGTCCCGCACTAGGGTACCTGAATAGTCCAGACAGCGGCCGAGGCTTTAGCACGGATGAAGATGGGTGCAGCACATTGCGCCAGACGTGGCGTGTCACACTGGATGTGGAAGATGGCACTGGACGTGGCAGGTGACAGGAGATGCAGCACGTTGCACCAGACTTGGCGGATCACACTGGACGTGGAAGATGGCACTGGACGTGGCAGATGACACAGGACGTGGCAAATGACACTGGACGTGGCAAACAACAGCAGGTTCAGTAGGGCACGACTCCAACACTAAGAGGCTCAGAAACTAGAACACAGCACGGGATACAGGATACGGGTAACAGGGCACGGGTAACAACTGGATCGGGAAAACACTAAGGGACCATTTGCAAGGCAGACTTGGGATACACTAACAACGCTCAGGCAAGGATCAGAAGGGCAGGGCCCTTCTTATAGTCCAGGAAATCATGTGTAGTTGAGGATGATGATTGTTCACATGTTCGCGTGCTGGCCCTTTAAGACCGGGGACGAGAGTGCATGCACACCCTATGGGACACAGCGGACCGGAGCGGAAGTGAGCGCTGGATTCTCCTAGGAAGGAGATGCGAGCCAGTGCTCACTGATCCATGGCTGCAGGCGTCGGGAGTTGAGTAAACCTGACGGCCCACGGCCATGGACGCTACACTCAGTACTTAAATACAACACCAGATCCAAGCTCAGTAAATAAATACAGCTCCAGAACAAAGCTCATAGCTTATATACAGCACCAGAACCAAGACCATTACATATATACAGCACCAGAACAAAGCTCAGAACATAAATACAGCTCCAGAACAAAGCTCATAACATATACAGCACTAGAAACAAGCTTAGTACATAAATACAACACCAGAAACAAGCTCAGTACATAAATACAGCACCAGAACAAAGCTCAGTACATAAATATATCACCAGAACAAAGTTCAGTACATATATACTGCACACTAACTAAGCTCAGTACATAAATACAACACCAGAACCAAGCTCAGTACATATACACAGCACCAGAACAAAGCTCAGTGAATAAATACAGCACCAGAACCAAGATCATAACATATATACAGCACCAGCACAATACAGTTGAATTTAGTGCAACCCCTGCTGTATTGGTTTGTACGGCGTAAAACTACAGCTCCCAGTATGACCGGAACAATGGTAAAGATATACAGGAGTTTCTGTTTCACAAAAAAATTCATACCACCCATCATCTCGCTGCAGATCATACAGTGACTAGAGTGCTGATTAGAGGCAGAATAAACATTTACATTGAGGGTATGTTCACATGCAGTAGCAAAATACTTCTGAAATTACGGAGCTGTTTTCGCCTGAAAACAGCTCCTGATTTTCAGACGTTTTTGTAACTACAGGCAGAGGCAAAGGGGTTGAGTCCAGCGCTGAAGAGGATAAAACGGAAACTAGTTCCAAGTTTACTAAATAATCGATTAAAAGGTCCAATGAGTTGGAGTCCTGGTGTGCAATCGGGAGTAAATGACGATCCAGTCCTGAAGCCTACGCGTTTCAGACCTTTTAATCGATTATTTAGTAAACTTGGAACTAGTTTCCGTTTTATCCTCTTCAGCGCTGGACTCAACCCCTTTGCCTCTGCCTGTCTATACCCATCGTGAGCCGACACGAGAGCCCGTGCGATGACCGCGACACACACAGCAAGTGTCAGGTGAGCTGGAGGACTCCTTCTCGTTTTTGTAACTACTCGCGCTTTTCGCTGCGTATTTCACGAACGTTATTGGAGCTGTTTTTCAATGGAGTCAATTAAAAATGGCTCCAAAAATGTCCCAAGAAGTGACATGCACTTCTTTGACGCAGGCGTCTTTTTACGTGCCGTCTTTTGACAGCGACACGTAAAATTACCCCTCTCGGGAACAGAACATCGTAAAACCCATTGAAAGCAATGGGCAGATGTTTGTAGGCATAATGGAGCAGTTTTTTCAGGCGTAATACGAGGCGTAAAATGCCCAAATTACATCTGAAAGCAGTGCGTGTGAACATACCCTAAGTGTCCCACCGGTGACGTCTCAGATTCTAGTTCTTTTTCTCTTTTCTTCTCCACCCGGTCCAGACCTCTATGATAACTTCTCCTGGCCATAGCCCATTTCTACAGTTTGCCACTCAGATGTCTTCAGCTTCTCACTTTTCAAACATTTCTGCACCTATAAACGAAGATAAAATTCTCATGGTGCCACACGCTAAGCCACAAAATATAAGAACACCATACACTGCACCTCTAATGATAATAGTGCCATACACTGTGTCCCCGATTATAATAGCACCATACACTGTGTCCCTGATTATAATAGCACCATACAGTGTCCCACACACATACACAGTGCTCCCTGTAGATAGTGCCCACCATAGAGCCCCCTGCAGATAGTGCCCCACATACAGCCCCCTGTAGATAGTGCCCCACATACAGCCCCCTGTAGATAGTGCCCCACATATAGCCCACTACTAGATATAGCCCCTCCAACGATAGTGCCCACATGTAGCTTCCCTGTATATAGTGCCCCACATATAGCCCACTACTGTATATAGTGCCCCACATATAGTCCACCCCTGTACATAGTGCCCACATATAGCTCCCCTTGTATATATTGCTCCACATATAGCTCACTCCTGTATATAGTGCTTCACATATAGCCCACTCCTGTATATAGTGCCCCACATATAGCCCACCCCTATATATAGTGCCCCACATATAGCCCACCCCTGTATATAATGCCCCACATATAGCCCACCCCTGTATATAGTATCCCTCATATAGCCCAACCCTGTATATAACGCCTCACATGTAGCTCACCTCTCTATATAGTATTCCTCATATAGCCCATCCCTGTATATAATGCCCCACATATAGCCTATCCCCGTATATAGTGTCCCTCATAGCCCAACCCTGTATATAGTGTCTCAAATATAGCTCCCTCTGTAGATAATGCCACTCACATTTTTATTAGAAAAAAAACCAAAACGTAACATACGCAGCTTGATCCCGTTCCCACCCCGTCCGGTGGCAATGCAGACATGCTCTCTTCTGAGCAGGTTTGCTGGGGCTGAACGACGAAAGGCATTGATTGACAGGGCAAGTCAGTCTGCCCTGCCAATCAGCGCCTTTCAAAGACGCAAGCGGTGCGATTAAGTCATCGCGCGTTATTGATTCCGTCCAAAAAAAATCTTGGCATGGAATCTTAGAGGGAAGTTCATGTAGAACTGACATCACTTTAGCAGAACTGTTGCTTATGGTGATACTATGAATATTAAAATGTCTGCAGTAGTACAGCAATATTACACTTGTGGTAGTCATTTCCCGTCATTTCATATTTTATTAAGGTAGAGCAACAGTCGGCACGATGACGACTAAAATATATATAACATAAGCATGGTGCAAATGCATGTAAAGAAAAACCGCCAAAATGTGGACGAGGTCTACAAATAAATACATGCCACCACATAACTATCTCAATTATCAGTTATAACTACAGTAAAGCATTAGGATCTACATATTGCTTACTGATAAGATGGAAGATTTAAATGTAATAATAAGAGGGGCGTGGCCTGGATGCTGACCGTGGCGGACGCTTGATTCGGAGCTCCGTCCACAGACCTCAAAGCGACTAGGAATAAGCGACCGAAAGCCGACTTACCTGGCATTTACCGGAGTCCCGGAGTGCAGGCGAGATGATGACCAGGAAGAGAGGCAATAAAACCGGCCCGAAGCGCCTGACGGACTTCTTCTCCACCCGTAGCATGAGGCGGGACGACATCCAAGATGGCGCCAGCGTGAATTCTCCAGGAGATTCCGGCGCTTGTGGCAGAAGCTCCGGACCAGCGTCTCCTACAGCCTCTCTGGGTGAGTCCTCACACACTCCGGTGTGCCCCAGACAGAGATCTAAGGAGAGAGAAGGAGATGGGTTACTGGCAGGTAGCCATTTGCAAACACTTCATGCTGACGGGGCGGAGGGCCAGAGGCGGGAAAGGGAGGAAGAAGGGCCTCTAATAAACCCTAACAGACAGAGCCCAGGGGCTTTGGAGGAAGAAGTTGCAAGGGAAGGAGACCCAATATATAATCTGCCTACTACAGACCAGGTGGCGTCAGAAAAGTTTATTAAAGACATCGTAATGTCGCTCAGAGGATCTTTACAACAAGATATGGCCAAAATCACGGCCAAGTTAAATACTTCCATAGAAGATTTGGGTACTAGAGTGGATCACGTGGAAAACAAGATGGGAGATTTCACACAGGCCCATAATGATCTGGTGGATGCGCACTATGTGTTAGAAGAGGAGGTGGAAGCTATGAAAAATAAAATGGCGGACATGGAGGATCGAAACAGGCGGAACAATGTTAAGTTTCGAGGTATTCCAGAATCGGTGGCACAAGCAGATCTTCAAGGGTATCTTCTGAAGCTGATTAAAACCTTATTGCCCGATACCCATCCTCCGGATTGGATTATCGATCGTGCCCACCGTTTGCCTAAGCCTAAAGCTCTGCCGGCTGACATACCACGCGACGTAATCTCCCGCATTAATTTTTATCATGTCAAGGAGGCCTTGATGTACGCTGCGCGGAAAAGGCAGCCCCTACCAGATCCATTTGGAGGTGTCCATTTATATGCGGATCTCTCGCAAGCTACGTTACAAGCAAGGAGGGCCTTCTCTCCGGTGACCCTGTTGCTTCGGAATCATAAAATACCCTATAAATGGGGCTTCCCTACAAAGTTGTTGATAAGGAAAGATGAATGCACCCATGTCCTGTTTAAGCCTGCTGATGCGGATAAATTGATGTCGGACTGGGGTTTCCTACTCTCGGGCTCACAGCGGAAAATATCTCCCAGGGGACCGGCAAGGATTTCCCCAGAGTGGTCAAGAACCACCGAACCTCGTTGAAAGACTGGCTTTATTAGCTGAACGAGAGGTCGAGTCTCATCTGGTCGAACTTTCACCCCCGAATTCTGTAAGGGATCGCCAAGGTTGATGGGATCCTACTGGAACTGTTCCTGGTTCCGGAGAATGTTGTTTTACAAAAACGAATGCAGTTTTTTATGTTTCTGTTTTTCCTGGTTGTCTTCCCGGTTGTTTTATCCAAACAGCTTTTTCAAGAATATCCTTTTCAGTACAGCCCAAGTGTGCAATGTCATAATGATACAGTGCCATACATATGTTATAGTGCAGCTATATAATAGGGATTATGGCGGTTAAGATAATGTCTCTCAATGTTAAAGGTCTAAATAGTCCTTTCAAAAGGTCGTCGGCCTGGAAGGAAGCTCTGAAATCGGGGGCGGATATTATGTGTCTACAAGAAACGCATTTTCAGAAATTGAATTGTCCGACTTTTACAAATACTAGATTTCCCCATGTTTTTATGTCTAATGCAGAACAAAAAAAGGCGGGGGTTTTGATACGATAGATTTTAAATTGGTGGAATCTCGGGTGGATGTGGGGGGGAGATTTCTTGCTCTGATATGCTCCATTAACGATACCCTAATCACACTAGTCAACATATATGCTCCCAATGTTTCTCAGATTAGATTTCTAAACAAAACCATAAAGAGAGTTCGCAAAATCCAGCAGGGGCAGCTTATTTTATGTGGAGATTTCAATATCATTCCAGACAGAATTTTAGACTCTACCAGTAGGAGCAAGAGATCTCTCCCTACTTTGTCAAAGTGGGTTCAGCAACAGGACATATACGATGTGTTTAGATGTCACAATGCTTCGTCAAGAGAATTCTCCTTCTACTCGCCTTGTCACCACACCTTCTCTAGGATAGATCTGTTTTTGGTAGATAAGTGGTTGCTGAATTCAGTGATAAAAGCTGATGTGGGAGACATCACTTGGTCGGACCATGCCCCGGTCTCCATGCAGGTAGCGCTGTCACCATGGAATCGCCCGCATAGGTCATGGAGGAACAATACTTTTCTGATGGCCTTGACCCAATATAGAGGGCGTATTTCCTCCCAGATAAAGGATGATTATTTTGACCTAAATGATTCACCGGACATAGATCCATTTGTGTTGTGGAACGCCCATAAGGCGGTGATGAGAGGGCTTTTGATCCAGCAAAGCTCCCATTATAAAAAACAAAAACAGCTGAGCACAGACTGCATACTAGCACAGATAAAATCCCTAGAGATGCAACAGCAATCTGCCCCGTCTCCCACGGTCCATGATGCCCTGGCTAAATTAAGGCGGGAATTGAGAGAAATACTGATAGCAGACTTTGACAGAAGTTTGACCTCCCTCCGCATGACATATTACACCTCACACAATAAGGCGAGTAAATATATGGCGAATAGGGTTAAACAAAGACGGCAGAAGTCGAGGATACCGTTTTTGATAGCGGAAGGGAGTGAGCCAAAAATTTCGAATCCCCAAGGGATAGCAGATAGGTTTAGCCAGTTCTACTCCAAATTATACAATTTACAAGAAGATTCCAGTATAGTGCCACCTACGGCAGAGGCAATAGATATATTTCTAGATCAGATTCAACTGCCTAAAATAACTTCTCTTCAACTAGAGCAGCTAAACGCTCCTATTCTACCGGATGAGGTGTCTAAAGTTATAAAATTAGGTAAACCAGGTAAGGCCCCGGGGCCGGATGGGTTTTCATCTGAATATTACAAATTTAACGAATCTATTCTGACCCCTTACTTAGCTCGGATTTCTAATGTAGCAATAGCTAGGGGAAGCCTCCCGGCCGAGATGCTACAGGCTACTATTGTAACAATACCAAAACAAGGGAAATCCCCGATTCTCCCGGCTAATTTCCGACCCATCTCATTGTTAAATTGCGACACAAAGATTTATGCAAAAATATTGGCCCAACGTCTTAAGACGATACTCCCCACAGTAATTCATAATGATCAAGTAGGATTTACTAAAGGGAGACAGGCACCAGATGGTACAAGGCGCATTATAAATCTAATTTCTAGGGTGGAGGCAGGTCGGACGCCCTCTGTTCTCCTTACTCTGGATGCAGAAAAGGCGTTCGATAGGATACATTTGGGATTTGCCTTTGAAACTATGAAGAGATTTGGATTTTCGGGAGCCATACTAGGGGCGATCGGGGCCTTGTACTCTACACCTTCCGCCCGAGTGTTGGCTAACGGGATGCTGTCTGAGCCATTTAATATCACCAATGGAACAAGACAAGGTTGCCCATTGTCGCCTTTGCTTTTTACCATGGTGATGGAGCCGATGGCGGAATTGATACGGATAGATATGGGGGTACGAGGGATTTCAGTAGGACATAGACAGCATAAAATTTGATTGTTTTCAGACGATGTCATACTGACCCTTACAGAACCGCTGTCCTCGCTCCGCAGGGTAGCAGAGATTTTGATACAATTTAGCAACGTGTCCTATTATAAAGTTAATGCCTCCAAGTCTCAGATATTAGGAGTGGCCATACCATTGACACTGCGACAAGATATCCAGAGGGAATTTCCGTTTGGCTGGGAGGAGATGTCGATTCCTTATTTAGGCATAAAACTGTGCTCACCAACATCTAAATTAGCCCATATTAATATGCTCCCTCTTCATGACAAATTACAAGACGAATTAAATCGCTTGTCGGATACAGAGCCATCCTGGATGGGTAGAGTAATTTTGTATAAAATGCTTATCCTCCCCAAGATACTCTATGTGTTTAGGACAGTGGTGGTGCCTCTACCGGCCTTTATCCTCCGTAAATTACAGGACCAGCTGATGCGGTTTATATGGAAAAATAAGAAGCCTCGGGTAGCTAGGCATCGTCTCTACATACATAGACAGAGAGGAGGGATGGGAGTACCGAGCTTAGAGGCCTATCATAAGGCCATAGTGATACGACAATTACGATACTGGTGCACCGCATCCTCGGGCTCTAGTTGGCCGACGATTGAACAACACCTGATAGGGGATGTTCCTCTTACCTCGCTACTATTAATCCATGCAAAATTTCCTAGGCTGATACTTCCTAAATTTCCCGATAGATAAGCTCTAAGCATATATTGGTTGTAGGCTAGGTACAGTTTGGAAAACCAACTTCCCCCCATATTATATCAAAATAGACTGCTCCATAGTTATAGAACCATACCGAAGAAAAAAGAGCTATAGCGTCTAAGTATGCAAGAATATATAAATTTTATTAATAAAAAATGACATACATTTAAAAACACATCATAAAGAGACTCTAGTACTAATACCGTGGTATACAGTACAGCACAGGACAGAATTAGACAACAGAGTGGTATATTAGGGCAGACCCGTATTTACTACACCATACAAAATAAGTATATAAGATATCTTATCCAAGTGGATCATATACTGATAATTAATCAAAGTCCTAATGTTTATGTGGTAAGTGGATCAATCCCTGACCACAATATAGTGATATAGGAAAAGTCAGTAATTGTATGGTGAGCAATTATAGTGATGCTGTCTTACCCATTAAAAAGTGAGAATCTCACGAAATGTCCGTGCTGAGAGGTCCACAGTACAACCCCAACGCGCGTTTCGCTATCTTTGGTTGCTTCCTCAGGGGGTACATCAAATTTCCCACAGTACGAGTGTCGTTACAGACATGGAGACATATCCTGACAGTGACACCCTCCTCTGATTCGGGGTACAAACTCTTCCTGCCAGTAGATGCTCTTGAACTGGTAATACCGGATCTGAGTCTGTGTAATTGGGTTAGGTTGGGAGTGGCAACGCTGGCAGATCTTTATGGGGAGGACAGTATTAAATCCTTCTCAGAATTAAGAGAGGAATTTGCCTTGGCTCATTCCGAGTTCTTTAAATACTTGCAGATTCGACATCTCCTCCCGACAAGGGCTCACGCGCAGGTCAGCATCCCCTCCAGGATACACCATCTGCTATTCGAGGCTTCCGTAATAGAATCTAGCTTAACAAAGTCCTTCTACGAAGTGTTCTTGGGTGATACGATGATGGCCAAAAATACACACATGTTACAGTGGGAGTGGGACCTGGGATCCACTTATACCATAGAGGATTGGTCCAGGGCTATTAGATGGACGCTGGGTTCTACTATGAACTCAAACCTCCTGGAAGTCTATCACAAATTGATGTTGCGGTGGTATTATACTCCCCTTCAAATCTCCAAGATATATCCAGGGGCTAGCGCCGATTGCTGGAGGGGATGTGGGGGACGGGGGACCCTATATCACATATTTTGGAAGTGTCCCACTATCGCTTCAGTGTGGGTCTCAGTGTTCAATCTGGCTTCCAGACTGTTGGGAGTTCAAGTGACACCAAGCACAGATCTGGCCCTGCTGTCCCTAAATATGGGACTAATTTTACCGGAAGATAGAGCCCTGGTTTGCCATATTTGTCTGTCGGTAAAACTATTGGTGGCCAAAAACTGGAAGTCAGTCTCGGTCCCGTCCTTGAGGGAAATTATAGAAAAGGTCTCATCCCATTGTGTATATGAAAGATTATTTGCACTTCGTCAGAACAAAATGAATAGGTTTGAGGCTCAGTGGCAAAGGTGGACTGACATGTTCCCGGGGTGAGCCAGACGAAGGTAACGGGGGACTTCCATGTGGAATACACTGACTATAAGAGGAGAAGCGGTTAATAATAATAATGGTGGAATACAATACAATAAAGGATACAAGAATGTTTTTGAGAAAACTCTCCCTGTTTTCCTATCCCTCCCTCCCTCCCTTCCTTCCCACCTTCCCTTACAAGTTGATATTCTCAGGTTGTCTACCTCAGTTGTACTGGATGGTATTATTGTGTTTTGGGACCATCTTATTGATGGTATAATTTGTATGCTTATGTACAACAATGTTTTTCTGTGTTTAAAACCAATAAAAATTCAATGTTGAGAATAAATGTAATAATAATTGTGTATAGAACTTAAAAGGGTTGTCCCATCTGGACAACCCCTATTGTAAATGCGGGCCTGCTGGCGATCAGCTGATTGCCATAAGTCTAGCATCTGAAAACCCAGTGATCAGCTGGAATCACCTGTAGAAGCTGGGGGTAGCGACATATTTCTCCCGCAGGTGCCGCTGCAGGGAAAATGTGGTGTTACATTCAAGTGAATATGTAATTCATGCTCACAATGAGTCCTCCAGAGCATGTAACCCTTTCCACAACAACTCTGGTTACTTGAAGTTAGGGATCCCCCTCTTTGACATCCATATACTTTTATAGAGAATATGGACGAGGGTTGTCTTAATGCGACAACCCCTGTCCATATGCTCTATTAGGGCATATGGTTGTCATAGAGGGGGTTTCCCACTTGGGACTCCACTATGAGCCAGAGCAGAGAGGGGCTCTTTTTCTTTTATTCCCCACTGTTACAGGGAGCAGTATAGACAGCTATTAAAATTGCTAATAGATTAACAAGGCTGCTGCCAGAATTCGGAATGGATTGAAGTGGTCAGTTTATTTAAGAAAAAACAATAATCAAGGTGATACGGCTTGAATAAGTGTTAATAGTAGGAAGGTATGGTTAATTGCAGTTAATATTCTTAAAGGGTAACTAAACGTTCAACAAACTTCTGACATGTCATAGTGACATGTCAGAAGTTTGGATTGGTGGGGGTCCGAGCACTGAGACCCCCACCAATCGCAAAAACGAAGCAGCAGAAGTCCTAGTGTGAGCGCTAAGCCGCTTAGTTTCTGTTTGGCTTTTTCCGGAAAGCCGATGTATCAGAGTATGGGCTCATAGACTTTCCATTGAGTTCGTACACCGCTACATTGATTTCCGGAAAAAGCCGAACAGACACATAGCAGCTGAGCGCTCACACGATCACTTCTGCTGCTTCGTTTTAGCGATTGGTGGGGGTCTCAGTGCTTGGACCCCCACAAATCAAAACTTTTGACATGTCACTATGACATGTCAGAAGTTTGTTGAACATTTAGTTACCCTTTGAAATAGAGCCAAGATGTGTATGTTTAATGAAACAGAATTATGAGTACACAGTTTTTTTTTATGAGAAGCTGTTTTTGTATTTTAGAAATGAGCACACAGTTTCTTAACAGAAGGGGGCACTGCATGAAAATTCTTTGTGAGAATCAAACATGATGCTTCGCTGCAGCTGAATAGTGCCACTCCTTGCAGGTTTGTACAAATCTTTTCTGGCAGCTAGACGAAAAGGACAGTGACCTGGCAAGAAATAAAAATCAAAGCTATTACACTAGCAAATTCCAATAATCTAGAACACAATATATGTAAAGTTTTCTGACTAGTATTATAGGATAGATAGATAGATAGATAGATAGATAGATAGATAGATAGATAGATAGATAGATAGATAGATAGATAGATAGATAGATAGATAGATAGATAGATAGATAAAAAGATAATCCAATGGCAGCCCAGTTTACTGTGAGTAATATCATGATCATTCAATAAAGTAATCAGGAATTACAATAATCACAATTTAGTATTACAATTTATTTGCAGCTGTGCAATTACATAAAGAAGCTGAAAAAGCCCAGACCAATCCTATATCATTAATCCAAATCAGATACAGAAACATAATGCATGTGTGGGTTGCTGTAAGACAGTAATAGTCATAAAGCAGGGATTACACAGACCATACCAGGTTCGTATTATCATATTTATACATCCTAACTTTTTTCTCTTTCAATAAGTGGATGTGGAAAATCCGCAGCGTATTACAGAAGCAGCAAAGTGGATGAGATTTTAAGAAATCTCATCCACACGCTGGGGAAAAATATCCTATTTCTAAAACGAGCCCTTTGACCCCAGTCCAATCTTTTGCTACTGTTTCCTGAACTCCGATAGAAGTTAATAGGAGTTATGAAAACAGCGAAGCACAGCGTGCTATGCTGTTTCAGGAACTTGAGAGCTACAGAAATAGCGTAGTTTGCTGTTTTACGCTGTTTCCGGAAGTCATTCATTTCTATGGGCGTTTCGAAAACTGCGTAGCAAATAGCGCTCAGCTTTTTCCAGAATACCTGGCCACCTAGTAATTCAGTGGTGCAGCAGAAGGAAGCATGGGGATCAGGGAACTTTCACCCAAGACAGGATTTAAAGCTCCTTTTAAGCTTGAAGTCCTAGAGAGCCAGTTTCATAGCACCTACCTGCTCAGGAGGAACCCAGTTTCATGTGCTTTTAATACAGGGCAAATGTGAAGACTTTTGAATCCCGCCAATATACTAGGCGACCTAGTGACAGGTTCCATTTAAAACGCATTTCCCCCTAAATTAAATGTCCTGGAAGAATGTCACTGAATTGTTTTCTTGTAAGATCTCCATTAATATTGTATTCTGTCATTTTAGAGTTCCCTTGGTATAACATAATAGACTTCCAAAAAGGTGACCACTATTGGGTTTATGCACAGATTTGCACATACCAATAATACAGTAATATGTAGCATGTTCATACCACACATTTCAGGCCTACAAAAAAAAACAACTTCATCCTGTGGGAAGCCACCTCGACCTCCAACTGGTCTTCTGATTCACTCCGGAGGGTTACAAAAACAAATATGGGCTCTGTGTACCGAATAATAGAGGGTGCAAGGTAACAATTAATTCCCTGCCCCACAAACCACTGTGTAGGCTGCTGCCTTCTTTCAGTCATACCTCCCATGAAGCGAGCCATACCTCCCATGAAGCGAGCCATACCTCCCCGGATGAAGCGAGGAGCAAAACGTGCATTAGGGCTTGTGGTTATTGTGCGCAATGGCGTAACTATAGGGGTGGCAGCAGTCTCAACTTGAATTCGGCAGGATTAGTTAATTATTATTCATGGCTCCAATCTTGCCCTGTGTAATCTGTAATCTTTCCCTACTGTCAGGGTCGGTATGTCCCGACGTACGTTTCACTGAACTGAGTCAGCTTCTTCCTGCCAAATTCAAGTCCGCTCCAGACAGCTGGAGGGAACGGACGTAGTGGCGACACTTGAGACCAGTGTGTTGCTGAGTGCCCATGACGTCGCGGCACTCACAGCCAATACTCTGAAACAGCCAGCAATCCTTACAACTGCACGAACCAGTAGTTTTCACTGCTAACAGGCAGGCTGTCTGTTTGCCTAAACACAGCGTACGCTGCTGTCTCTGTATTGCCGCCGAATTGTGTATCGCAGCGGCAATGCTGAGAACACTAAATAAAACACAACAGGCAGTTTGTCTCTCTGCATTGCCGCATAATTAAGAACCGCAGCGGCAACGCTGAGAACACAAAACGCACTCGGTGACCAGCTAGCTGCTCACTGAGATAGATTGGTTTCTGTCCGCGTTGCTGGCCGAGCTGCTGCTTGAGCCAGGAATGGAACAGCAACGCTGGTAACAGAACAAATACAACACAATCTGAAGACTAATTAACTGTTCATTGACACAAAAATTTTAATCCTTTTGCGCTGCTACTCACCAAAAGTTTGGAGCGGCAACGCTTAAAAGGTAGTCAATGATCAGGCAGTTGCTCATAGAGTTTGAACACAACCTCCTGTAGTGTGCATATGCAAGGTATCTTACAGATACAAAAATAACCATTGCAGCACCACCTCCTTTATTTCCACCTGAGTAGTAGGGCCAACAAGCTTCCTACCCAGTGGAATTTGTTTAAAGCTGTAATCACACTGTGCAATAATTTAATCAAAATACCACACAATGTGGCAATAAAGGGGACATTGCATAGTATAATCCTTCTCCTACTACACTAGTCGGTATCAATAAAAAATTGAAGGCGACATTGTCCACCATGCTCTACCTTTCCTCCTCTCTCCCTATACCTACATTTTTCATGATTTAATAGGTGGTGTACACCAGAGCATGGAGGGATAAATTTAACAACTTATAACATAAATTGGAGGTCTACTCTACCAATTTCACCAAATACAACATAGCAGCAGCAGGCTAGCATTATCAGGGTGGGAAAGGCCACTGTTTTTGGGCTTTCCCAGGTTGATAATAGCTGCCCGCTGCCGCGCCAGTGACCCTCTATGACTGCAGATGGTCAGGTACTGGATCTTACCTGGCTCTTCCCAGTACCCCTGGTGGCGGTGGGTACCGGGATAATATTGGGGGTTAGTGTTTGCCTCTTCATGTCTAACATTAAAGGAAACCTGTCACCAGCATTTCACCTATTAAACCAGCAATACCTGGTGGTAGTGGGTGAAAAATTATTTGTATATAATTGTCTTCTTAGTCGGCTCTCTATCTTTATTACTCAGTTTTTTAGTGTTCCCACACCATATGCTAATGAGCATAAAAGAGTCATATCTTCGTTTGAAAAGAGTCAAATCTTCGTTTGAAAAGAGTCATATCTTCATTCCTCAAGTCTTTCTGAGTTTACCCCACCTCCTTACTTTTGATTGACAGATCCTCGCCTTCCCCCAGCACACAAAATCCCACGCTTGTGCATTGAATTCTGTTCTGGTGTGCGCGTACAGCGAGACACCGGATTATTACGATAAAAGGCGCAAAATGTTTGCAGACCGTTATTTACAGTCGGATGAGGAGTTTAGGCGAGGGGATAACGGCAATGAACTTTTGATAGCAGCGGCCAGTGAGGGATAAGTAAAGTTCAATAGGTGAAATGCTGGTGACAGGTTCCCTTTAAGCCCCGCCTTAGTAATGGACGTTGTCAATCATCCAGCGGCCATTACTAAGGTGGTAGTAATAAAGTTTAGAAAAATACAAAGACATAGAATTTTTTTAATTAAAATAAAAATTCCACACACAACCCTCGTTATCCATTTTATTGAGAATAAAAAAACGCTGTTATCGAAGTAGTCCTCGAATTCGAAGTAGTCCAACAACCAAACTTGTAAAAAAAACACAAATGCACGAAAATAATTAGTAACACATAAAAAAGCAAAACAATTCTTATACTTACCTTTCCTGGGTCCAGCGCTGGAGCCGCTATGTCAGCAAGCTGGGCCCTATATCTAATCCTATCATGTGTGAAACTGTCTTCTGAGCCACTGTATCTAATCCTATCAGGTGTGATACTGTCTGCTGAGCCACTGTATCTAATCCTATCATGTGTGATACTGTCTGCTGAGCCACTGTATCTAATTCAATCATATGTCATAAAGTCTGCTAAGCCTCAGTATTTAATCATATTCATAGCTATAGTGTCGTAGTGCTATAGATATCCTGTCTCCCATATATACATATACATACATGCACATAATTTTTTTTTGGGGGGGTATATGTACTGGGGCTATTTCCCCTGATGTTTCAAGACCTTAGCGATGCCCCTGGCTGCTAGTGCTGCATCGTTGGGTCACTTAGGAGACCCAGTGATGCAGCTGAAAGCTGCGGGCCGTCAGCCATGAGAAGTTTTGGGGGCCAAGAAGAACCTTTGCATCAGGGTCCATGAGCCTTTAGCTACGCCACTGAGTGTGCAGTTGGTATATTCCTTGCAAATTATAGTTTATTTCTGCCTGTTTGTTAGCTGGGCTTATGGTTTCTATTTACCTCCTGTCAGCTCTTTATATGCAGCCAGCAATCTATTATTCATTATTTGTTCCTGTGGCACATGTTTTATGTCAATTTACCATTCTTGCAATGGACTATATACTTACCTCTCATTGCTATTAATGTGGATTCTCTTTCTCCTTTTAAGTGTTTTTACATTTGTCTTTGATTATATGTGTTATACAATGAATGTTTTTTTCTGATTAAATTGACAGTTTTTTGTCCTGTGGATATTTTTGTGGTTTATTATTATTTTTGCCCACAGGGTACACCTATACATTGTATTTAATTTAGCCCATACTTAATCGGTTATTTTTCCCCCACCTGTAACGGTAGCTATTTAAATGTTCAATTAGCAGTAAGTGTGCGGAGACCCATGCGATGGGCTACCAGGCCTTACTTTCCCTGCATGTTTCTGGGATGTCCCTCCTACCAGGGGTGTCCAGTCTTCATCTTTGGTGCAGGTCACCATCATCGTCTTAAGAGGGCACCATCCATTTCTCCCAAATATTAGAAATAAGGGCGAGTAGTCTGTGGCAAAATTCTAAGTATTGTTGTATACCCGCACTGCATTGTAATCTGGCCATCTCTCTTTCTTCTGATCTTCCAGCGGCTGTAGCATTGTCAGGGTTAGGCGCTCACAAGCACAATTCCCCTGGGGATAGTAGGGAAGAGTACGTGTGTCTTCCTTTATCTAGTACAAGTGGCACAGCTCTTCAATCAGTCTACCCTCGAAGCAAGCCCCTTGATTGGAATGCAGCTGAGCAGGGCCTCCAAAGAGCAAGATTAAACTCGTCCATAAGCTTCCAACATGGGTTGCTAAATCCATTGTCACAAGTGGGGACCGACACTGCAAATCTTGTGAAGTGGTCCACGATAAGTAGCAGGTACTTGTAGTATATCAGGCACCACACTGTTTAAGGAAGGTGCCTTGGACTACAGGGCAGTGTAGGGTTAATAGGGCAAATACAGGTCAAGGCGGGAATACTTGTTGTGATCTCTCCTTGGCCCCAACCTTTTGTGCCTCTTTCACGCTGGGGCTGCCGGTTCTGGTGGGTCACCAGGAGATGCGGCCAACCATAATAAGCCAACCGGCGCATCCTGGCAATATAACGTGGGTCATTGCAGGTTTTTTGCCACATGCAAATTCCGGCACGAATGCTAGGTTTGTGGGGGAGCCCATTCGGCGATACGCTTCTTTTGAAAGGCAAGGCAATCTGCCCAAGTGGTTTCTTCCAGTGGAACGGAGAACGCCAGTGCGAACGTAATGTGGCGGTGGCTCAATCTTTACCCCAGGAGACGGGAGGCAAAAATGCTTTGTGATGGGTTTACATTTGGATTCTTTATTCCCTACATGCCTGGCGATTGTTTGTTGCTGTCAGAAAATTTACGTTCTATTAATAGTAACCTTGATGTGGCTAGGTCTAAGTTGTTGAAGGAGGTCAGTTTGGGTCAAGTGGCCAGTCACTTTGATATCCCTCCTTATCGGTGAATGACGGAATTTCAAAAGATGAATCTTCCGTGTCGTACGTGTCTTTTGACAAAGCTGTGTCTCTGAGAGGTGTGTCGGGCAGGTAAGGGCGCATTATTAGCAAAGTCTTAGAGTCGACCTTTCGATTGCTGCCGGTTCTTCCGGAGTGTTTTCACCTGTTGGGATCCATGCTTGATGGATCTTATTATGTGGATATGTGTCTCTTTATGGGGTGTTCTATTTCCTGTTCGTTTCTTGAGTTGTTCAGTACATTCTTGGAGTGGTGGTGCATTTTGAGTTGGGTTTGTCTCTGTGTTGCATTATCTGGATGACTTGTGAGGTTTTATGGTTTTAAGTCTTTTCATTTTCTGATGTTGGCTATAGGGGTTCCTTTGTCTGTTGAGAAGACTGAAGGTCCTACTACTTGTTTGTTTTTTCTTGGAATTGAGGTTGATACAGTTTCCATGGATTTTCGTTTGCCGGGAGATAAGATTGACCGATTTTCTGCTTTGCTTTGCCAGTTTGTAGGGTGAAAAAAATACATGCTTCATCAGCTGCAGTCTCTGCTGGGGCTGTTGGTTTTCACTTTTAGGGTGATGCAGATGGGGCGTGTGTTTTGTATTATTATCATTTATCATTTCATTCACATCACTCTGTCTTTAAAAGCTGACCTTCTTGTTTGGGACAGTTTTATCAGGAGATATAACGGTAGGACCTTGAATCAGGAGGCTGAGCAGTCCAGTACTGATTTGGAGCTGTTTGAAGATGCGGCTGGTGCTTTTGGTTATGTTTTTGGCGCACGTTGGAGCAGTGTGGCTCGGCCAAGACACTGGCATGAGCTTGCTGTAAGAATTTGAATTTGGCACTATTCCTGATTGTGGTGGCTGTTAAACTGTGGGGTTCGGAGATGGCTAATCGCAGGATTCTGTTCTGGGCCGACAATTTGTCGGTGGTAAATGTTTTGAACAGTTTGTCATCAAGTTCTTTGCTGGTGCTGGAATGAGGCGTTTGGTGTTGCTATGTTTGCAGTTGAATGTGTGGTTTACAGCTAAGCATGTTCCAGGTGTGAATAATGACGTTGCTGATGCCTTGTCTCGCTTCCAGGTTCATCGCTTCTGGGACTTCCATCAATCTGCCCTGGAAGTGGGGGATCCGTACCCAGTCGACTTGATGGGTCTGGTAGAAGCCAAATTCTGAGCTTGGTTGAGAGGTCAGTGGCTCCTTCCTCTTGGTGCGGTCATAGTAAGGCGCATCCTGAATGGTTATCGGTGGCTGGCGGTCGTTAAGGGGTTGGAAGAAGGAAGTGACGATGGTGAATCGCAGGCGTCCTGTGTCGCTGGACTTGTTGTATGATTTTATTCAGGCCTCCGCGGTAGTTTGCGCTTCATCTATTGAGGCCTTGCTGTTGCGGACGTCTTTTGCTTTGGCCTTTTTTGGTGCGTTGGCGAATTAGTGCCCCCGAGTGCTCGTAGAGAGGGAGGTCTCTTAGGTGAGGATGTCGTTTTGGCCGAGGATGGTGTTAAGCTGCACGGAGGTCCAAAACTGATACCTTTGGCATGGGTACTTGGTTGTCACTTAAGGCTTTGGGTACCGCAGTGTACTCGGTAGCCACTTTGCTTGAGTGCGTGCAGTGCAGACCTGCTAGTTCTGTACCTTCCTCTTCATTTTTGCTTCACTCGGATGGCTCGCCGTTATTTAAATATCACTTTGAATCACTATTCAAGAATTGTATATCCTCATTGGGTTTGAACCCGAGTGAATTCGGAACTCATTCCTTCCGCATAGGGGCGACTACAATGGCGGGCGCAATGGGTTTATTGGAGCCGTATATTATGCGTCTGGGCAGATGGCGGTCTCAAAGTTTTCATAGTTACATTTGCCCGGATCTCGTGTTGTGATTCCTTGGTATGTGTTTAATATTGTTCACGTGTTCATGTTCCTCTGTGTTGTTATTTTTTCATTGTTTTTCAGGTAATGGCCGCCCCCAGATGTGTCTTAACGGGCACTCATACATCCATTGGGCTGCAGTTTGTCCTGGTGTGTTTCATCTGGGCTTTGACTATGCGGATATATCATGCAGATGTAGCAGGGGTATGAGATGGTCCAGAGTTTTGCCAGAAGTGGTCTAGTACAGCAAGGATGTGGTTTGTCCGGTCGTGCTGGTGGTACATGATCTATGTGTGGTTAAAAATTGGTATGGCGCGATGCCCGCAACCTGGCTTCTATCGAGTGGGCGAGACGGGTTTTGAACGTGAGAGTTTCCCATTATGTGCGGAACATTTGTGTAGTGGTGGTTAACCACCAGATGCTCGAGGGAGATAATAAGGATGTGCTTTTACAAGATGGAGTTCACCTCAACCCTATTGGTCAGGAGATTTTTCTGCCAGGCTTGCAAGATGGGATTGAGAAAGCACTCTTCCTTTTGGGTGGGGGTAGTGACACTGTGTAGGTTTACTCCGCACCCGGTTTGGCGGTTTTGGCTTGCCCAGCAAGCCGTTTCTAGCCATTGCTTGTTTACATGTGCACTGCATTATAACGCTTGGACATACCAGGACGGTTGCTGCCAAGGGTAGCTGGGCAGGTTGTTGTTGTTGTTTTCATAATAATAAAGGTGTGGCCTTCCACTTTAACCCCTTCCCGCTTTGGCCACTTTTGACCTTCCTGACAGGGCCTCATTTTTCAAATCTGACATGTTTCATTTTATGTGGTAATAACTTCACAATGCTTTTACCCATCCAAGCGATTCTGAGACTGTTTTTTCGTGACACATTGGACTTTATGTTACTGGCAAAATTTGCTCTATGCATTCAGTATTTAATTGTGAAAAACACCAAGATGTGGCGAAAAATTTTAAAATTTTGCATTTTTCTCAATTTTAATGTACCTGTTTGTAAGACAGGCAGTTACAGCAAACACCAAATTGTTGCTAATTAACATCCCCCATATGTCTACTTTAGATTGGCATAGTTTTTGAACATCCTTTTAATTTTCTAGGATGTTACAAGGATTCGAACTTTAGTAGCAATTTCTCACATTTACAATAAAATGTCAAAAGGCTGTTTTTTTAGGGACCAGTTCAGTTGTGAAGTGGCTTTTAGGGCCTTATATATTGGAAACCCCCAATAAGTCACCCCATTTTAAAAACTTCACCCCTCAAAGTATTTAAAACAGCATTTAGAAAGTTCCTTAACTCTTTAGTCGTTTCACAGCAATTAAAGCAAAGTAGAGGTGAAATTTATAAAATGTAAAACTTTTTTGCAGAAATTCATTTTTAATCCATTTGTTTTTGTAATACAGAAAGTTTTACCAGAGAAACACAACTCAATATTTATTGCCTAGATTCTGCAGATTTTAGAAATATCTCACATGTGGTCCTAGTCTGCTTATGCACTGAAGCACAGGCCTCAGAAGCAAAGGAGTACCTAGTAGATTTTGGGCCTTCTTTTATATTAAAATATATTTTAGGCACCATGTCACGTTTGATGGTAGGGCTCTTGCAGTGCCAAAACAGTAGAAATCCCCCAAAAGTGACCCCATTTGGGAATCTACATCCCTCAAGGAAAATATCTAGAGTTATAGTGAGAATTTTGGCCCCACAGGTTTATTGCAGAAATTATTGGAAGTAGGCTGTGAAAATGAAAATCTACATTCTTTCAAAGAAAATGTAGGTGTAGAAAAAATGTTCTAATTTCCACAAGGACTAAAGGAGAAAAAACACTGCAACATTTGTAAAGCAATTTCTCCAGAGTAAAACAATACCCCACATGTGGTCATAAAGGGCTGTTTAGACACACAGCAGGGCTTAGAAGCGAAAGAGCGCCATTTGGAGTTTAAATTTAGCATGAATGGTTTGAGGAGGCCATGTCGCATTTGCAAAGCCCCTGAAGGACCAAAACAGAGAAAACGCCCAAAAAGTGAAACCATTTAGGAAACTATACCCCTTGAGCATCTAGGGGTGTAGTGAGCATTTTGACCCCACATGTGTTTCATAGATTTTATTAGAATTGGGCAGTGAAAATAAAAACAATCTCAATTTTTTCTTCAATAAGACGTAGCTTTAGCTAAAAAAAAATTATTTTCGCAAAACAAATAAAGGAAAAAAGAACCCTAACATTTGTAAAGCAACTTTTCTGGAGTACGTAAATACCCCATATGTGGTTATAAATTGCAGTTTGGGCACACGGAAAGGAATAGAAGAGAAGGAACGCCATTTGGCTTTTGGAGCACAGATTTTCTGGATTGGTTTTTTGACACCATGTCGCGTTTGCAAAGCCCCTAAGGTACCAGTACAGTGGAAACAACCCAAAAGTGACTCCATTCATGAAACTACACCCCTTGAAGAATTCATCTAGGGGTGTAGTGAGCATTTTGACCCCACAGGTGTTTCATAGATTTTATTAGAATTGGGCAGTGAAAATAAAAAAAATCCTTTTTCTTCAATAAGACGTAGCTTTAGCTAAACAATTTTAATTTTCTCAACAAATAAAGGAAATACAAGAACCGCAACATTTGTAAAGCAATTTCTCCTGAGTATGGCAATACCCCATACGGGGTCATAAACTGCTGTTTTGGCACACAGTAGGGCTCAGAAGGGAAGGAGTGCTATTTCGCTTTTGGTGTGCAGATTTTTCTGGATTGTTTTGTGGTCGATATGTCGCATTTGCAAAGCCCCTGTGGGACAAAAACAGTGGAAACCCCCCAGAAGTGACCCCATTTTGGAAACTACACCACTCAAGGTATTCACCTAGGGGTGTAGTGAGCATGTTAATCCCACAGGTGTTTTGCAGACATTAGTGTGCACTCGATGTTGCAGAGTGAAAATGGGATTTTTTTTCCATAGATATGCCAATATGTGGTGCCCAGCTTGTGCCATCATAACAAGACAGCTCTCTAATTATTAAGCTGTGTTTCCTTGTTTTAGAAACACCCTACATGTGGCCCTAATCTTTTGCCTGGACATTCGACCAGGCTCAGGAGTGAAAGAGTACCATGCGAAATTGAGACCTAATTTGGCGACTTACTCAGTATTGGTTCACAATTGCAAAGGCAACTTTGACAAGTGACCCCATTTTGGAAACTGCACCCATCAAGGCATTTATTAAGGGGTGTAGTGAGCATTTTCACCCCACAGGTCTTTTCCATAAATGATTGCGCTGCGGATGGTGCAAAGTAAAAATTTAATTTTTTTCCCTAGATATGCTATTTAAGTGGCAAATATTGTGCCACTGGAGACACACACCCCAAAAATTGTTAAAAGGGTTCTCCCGGATATGGCAATGCCATATATGTGGAAGTAAACAGCTATTTGGGCACAGTGTAGTGCTCAGAAGGGAGGGAGAACTATTTGGCTTTTGGAGCGTGGATTTTGCTTTGTAGTAGTTTTGTTTTGAGCTTTACTGGCATTTTAGTTTATAATGTGGGGAAATATGTAAGCTGTGCAGAGTACATCAGGGGCATAGTCAGGTGGTATAATAATGGGGTTAAAAAAACAATAAAATAATCCATAGATATTTGTTACGCTGTGGAGCAATCCTTTCTGCACAGGCCAGTGTCACACTGATAAATGGTAAACAAAAATGGACAAGGAGGCAGCACTTCCAAAAATATTACAGCCTTTAATCACCCTTGCAATGTTTCAGTCCACCAGGACCTTTCTCAAGGTGGACTGAAACGTTGCATGGGTGATTAAAGGCGGTTATATTTTTGGAAGTGCTCCCTCCTTGTTCATTTTTGTTTGCCTGATATTGAAGACCGTGGACCAGGTTCTGTGGAGGCGTGCACTTCTCTGGTGGTCCAGTGCTGTGGTAACTCTCTACTTTTGGCACTGATAAATTGTGTCCTTTCTTATCCCCCTTTTGGTCCACACTCTGCACCTTTGCAGTTTGGGGAATTTTTCTGGGAATGTGTTCTCCTGGTATAATACGGGCACCCTCGCTTCCAGCAGATATGTTTGGACCCTCCCCTTCCTGGTTCCCTAATTTTAGGGCCTTGATAAATTGCCTCTTGAAACAGAAGAAATGTTCCCCTCGGGCCTGCTCAACTGCATATTTTTTATGGAATACCTATGTAAATACAGACCTAACGATAAACGTTATAATAAACGTCCACACATATCAAAAGAAAACGGACAATGAGTACCTATAACTGTATGTGAGGACATATCACATCTCCCCAAAGGGAATAATAACACCAAGTACAATGAGTACCTTACAAAAAATATTAAATTCTTTATTACAATAAACATAAAAACATATTGGCCATCAGGACCTAAAATACCACAGACAATTAAAATACACAAATGTGGAGAACATTAGGCTACTCAAAATGGCATATATTCAACATTATATGATGCAATACCATAAAGGGTCACTCTGACAGACATGCTATAAATATGAAATGCAAAGAAATACAGACACCACAGAATATGTCTAAAGAAAGCACGCCTGAACAGAAAAGTATAACAAGGACCCAGAAAAACTGATGTATGAGAAAGACTGGTAACAAACACATAAGTGTCAATGTGAATAGAGTAGTATCGAAACCGGGGTATCACCAAAAAATCAAGAAAGGTCCCAGAAGCTATACAAACCCGTATGTTGCATATTAAGCCTAAAGTGAGCTCCACAGCAAGAGCTTTTCTTCTGTCCTCACACAGTTATAGGTACTCATTGCATATTTTTTATTTCCTGACTTATTGGAGCCTCAAAGAGTCTCTGTCACCACATTATAAGTGCCCTATATTGTACATGATGTGATCGGCGCTGTAATGTAGATTACAGCAGTGTTTTTTTATTAATTTATACATTTTGAGTTATGACCTATATTAGCTTTATGCTAATGAGTTTCTCAATGGACAACTGGGCGTGTTTTACTATATGACAAAGTGGGCGTTGTAGAGAGGAGTGTATGATGCTGACCAATTAGTGACCAATCAGCATCATACACTTCTCTCCATTCATTTACACTGCAGATAGCGATATAGCTATATCGCTATTTGCAGCCACATAAACACACTATAACGCTACTCATGTGTCATGACAATGAATATACATTACCTCCAGCCAGGACGTGACGTGTATTCATTCTCCTGACCACTTGTCAGTATCACACATGGGCTTGAATCTAAGCTTACAACATGTTTTATTCACTTTTATTTTGTCTGTGTTTTTTTTTACAGGTTTGGTCATTGGACTACGTCGGTTTCGAGGACTACTTTGATGACGGCTCTTTTTTCTTCAATAAAATGGTTAATGAGGGTTGTGTTGGGGGTGCTTTTATTTCAATAAAATATTTTATCTATATCTTTTGTCTTTTCTTTTAAACTTTTATTAATACTGCTTTAGTAATGGCCACTGTCTGATTGACAACGTCCATTACTAAGGCAGGGCTTAGTGTTATCCGGTGCAGAGGCTAACACTAACCCCCATTATTACCCCGGTACCCACCACCACCAGGGGTGCCGGGAAGAGCCAGGTACGATCCAGTACCCGACCATCTGTTGTGATGGTCAGGCACTGGGGCGGTCGCAGGCTGGTATTATGAGGCTGGAAAGGGGGCCAAAAACAGTGGCCCTTCCCACCCTTGTAATGCTAGGCTGCTGCTGCTGTGTTGTATCTGGCTGGTTATGAAAAATGGGGGGGACCCCACGTCATTATTATTTATTAAATTTTTTGGGAATATTTTTAAAAAAGACGTGGGGCTACATCCAATTTATCATAACCAGCCACATACAACACAGCAACAGCAACATGGCATTACAAGGGTGGGAAATGCCATTGTTTTTTTATTTTCCCAGTCTAAGAATACCTGCGGCCGCCCCACTTCCCGAACATCGCTACAGATGGTTGTGTACTGGATCGTACTCATCTCTTCCCAACAACACTGTTGGCGGTGGGTACCGGGATAATAATGGTGGTTAGTCTTAGTTTCTGCACCAGCTAACACTAAGTACCGCCTTAGTAATGGACGTTGTCAATCAGTCAGTGTCCATTACTAAAGTGGTAGGAATAAAACTTTCAAGGAAAATACACAGATATCGATACAAAATTTTATTGAAATAAAGCACCCCCAATACAAGAAGAAAGCGCCGTCATCTAAGTAGTCCTCGAATCCAACATAGTCCAATAACCGAACCTGTAAAAAAATGGGGCAGCTATGTCGGCCATTATATTGTATGGGGGGCATACATACCCCATAGTAGCCTTATGTAATGGGAGACTGCAGACAGTAATCTTATATAGTATAAGATTTGTGTCTGCTGTGCACCTATATCTAAGCCTAACTTTTTGTTTTCTTAGATACTTGATATAACAGACAGTGTCACCCATGTACCCAACGACATCGCTGGCCTACAGACATTAATTAGAAAAATTATTAACTTTAGGGGTGAGTTTAATAGCTCGATTTTTGTAGATGGGAATAACCCTTTAATGGCAGTGGCCGGAGCTAGCTGCGGTTCCTGCCATTACAGGTGGATGTCAGTTGTAACATACAGTTGACATCCACCGCTAATGACGCCGGCTCATCTCCTGAGCCAGTGCCGTCTTGTGGGGCTTGGAAGCTTTCCATACTAGGCAGAAGAGAAGGAGACTATTAGGCCTCCGGTTGCCATTGCACCGATGAGCTGCAAACACCTTAAATGCAGCGATCGCATTTGACTGCTGCATTTAAGGGGTTAATGGCGGGGATCAAAGCTTACTTCGGTCCCCGCCGTTACAGCAGGCTGTCAGCTGTAAGATACAGCTGACAACCGGGAATGATGGGACTGACTCAGCTTCTGAGCCGGTGCCATCCATGTCGTAAGTATACGACAATTTGCAAGAAGCACTGGCTTTCGATGACGTATACGTACGACAAATGTTGGGAAGGGGTGAAACCAAGAAGAGTGTCTTTTCCTTTTTTTTTTTATTATTTAATGTTACACATTTAGACATATGTTTGAGGTTTTTTATCTTGGTTGTGATGTCTTATATATTTTAATTGTTTGCTAGGAGCATGTACCTGTAGTCTTGCAGAAACTCTTCCACCATGAGATTGTCCATCAACACTAACTGTAAGCGGTAAAAGGTTTGAATGTTGCGTAGCAGGGCCTATTGGTCTTCTACTCTGGCCAAATAACAGTTTCTGCAGCTTCCACAGACCACGTAGATTACCTTCTGTTACTGGGGATAGTAGTAGAATCTTTAAAGCCAGATAAATATTTTTACCAGCCCAAAATTAACCTTCTCATAAATCCACACTGTAGTTGGTTTAGACTCTTTCTCTGGCAACACAATCTGTTAGTAACTTCCCCCATTGACACAGCACAATGCTCTGGATGACCAGGCCGTTCCGTTGTTGGGAGTAGTAGCTTCCCTGAAGGTTACAGGGGAAAAGATGATGATAATTTCATGCATTCAGAATGACAGGAATTAAAAGTTCAGAACTCCCAGACATAGCTCCATCAGTCTCTTTAACGTCGCTGGGGCATTTGTGAGGCCGAAAGGTATGCGTAGAAACTCAAACAACCCCATCAGTGGTGCGATGAAGGCGGACATCTCTCTTTCTTGGCAATGGGAACATGCCAGTATCTGCTAGCCAGGTCTAAATTAGAGAATTATTTAACGCGGCCCATTGCCATCAAGGAGTCCTCTATCCGGGGCAGCAGGTAGGCATCTTGCACCAGGGCAGGCATTAAGGCATCTGTAATCCTCACAGAATCGCAAGCTCCTATCTTTCTTCTTTACTAACATGATTGGAGACGCCCAAAGACTTTCTGTGCTATAGAATGTGACTGTCCAACATCTACTTTATCAGTATATTCGCCTCTTGATATAGTGCTGAGGACATGTGGCGGTAGCATTCACAAATAGAACACAAAGTCTGAGGCATCCACAACCACTTCTCTCATTTCATCTCAGGACAGCTCAGCTACGTCTAGCTAAACCTCTTTCAAGAGTTGCTCCCCCTTTGTCTCTGGCAGATCGGAGATGACTTGGCATACTGTGATGATCACGGCACGTGCATCTACAGGCTCGATCTTCCAGCGGGTTACTTTTATGACTTGATTTTGTTTTAGAGGAAATACCTCTGCCATCATTTCACGAGATGTCAGGATCACATCTTGTTTGGGGACATTTACCATCGTCAATGTCACCTGCCCGGACTGCACAGTGAAACGAGTTCAAGCCAAAGCTATTCCTTCTCGTTGCAGTACCGGCTCTATCAACACAATGGCTACTCTCAATTCTGACAGGCAAGGGCAGCTGAACAGTAATGAAAACAAAAATGACAAAATAATGTCAAATAATCAAATTTCTGATACTGAAAGTGAAAAATTGAAACACAAGCTAAAGTGTATGTTCAGAAATGCCAGAAGTCTAGCAAGGAAAATGGGGGAGCTAGAGGCCTTGGTACTGGAGGAAAATATAGATATAGTTGGTGTTGCTGAAACATGGCTAGGCTCTTCACATGACTGGGCTGTAAATCTACAGGGTTTTACACTGTTTTGGAAAGATAGGGCAAATAGGAAAAGCGGTGGTGTATGTCTGTATGTGATAAGTGATATGAAGGCGAGTGTGAAAGAGACAACAGTGGGTGAAGATTGTGAGGAGATTGAAACCTTGTGGGTGGAATTACAAAAGGAGGTAAACACTGAAAAAAATTACACAGGCTGGGACGGCAAAAACACTTAATTTTAAGAAGGCCAATTTCCCCAGGATTAGGGCTGCAATTCAGGATGTAGATTGGAAAAAACTAATGTCAAATAATGGTACAAATGATAAATCGGAGATTTAAAAATCTACTTTGGGCAATTATAGTGCAAAATTTATTCCTATAGGTAACAAGTATAAACAACTAAAATTAAACCCCACATGGCATACACCTTCTGTAAAAAGGGCAATATAGGACAAAAAAAAGGGCATTTGAAAAATACAAATCTGAGGGTACAGCTGTAGCCTTTGTAAATTATAAAGAGCTTAATCAAATCTGGAAAACTGTAATAAAATCAGCAAAAATACAAAATGAAAGGCAGGTGGCCAAGGATAGTAAAACAAATCCCCAAAAATTCTTCAAGTATGTAAAAGCACAAAAGTCAAGGTCTGAACATGTAGGACCCCTAAATAGTGGTAATGGGGAGTCGGTCACAGGGTATCAAGAGAAGGCAGAGTTACTACATGTTTTTTATTTTTTTATCTCTGTATATACAACAGAGGAAGGAGCAGCTGATGTAGCCACTGCCAGTGTTGTTAATATATCAGTTGATATACTGAATTGGCTGAATGTAGATATGGTCCAAGCTAAGTTAAATAAAATAAACGTACACAAGACCCCGGGACCAGATGGGTTACAGCCTAGAGTTCTTAAAGAGCTTAGTTCAGTTATTTCTGTCCCCCTCTTCATAATATTTAGAGATTCTCTAGTGACTGGTATGGTGCCAAGGGACTGGCGCAGGGCAAATTTGGTGCCCAATTTAAAAAATTCCCCGGGTAATTATAGACCTGTAAGCATAACATCCATCGTGGGGAAAACGTTTGAGGGGCTATTGAGGGACTATATACAGGATTATGTGACAAAAAATAGTATTATAAGTGACAGCCAGCACGGTTTTGCTAAAGACAGAAGTTGTCAAACCAACCTGATTTGTTTTTATGAAGAGGTGAGCAGAAGCCTAGACAGTGTTTTTGGACTTTGCAAAGGCATTTGACACTGTCCCTCATAGACATCTAATGGGAAAATTAAGGACCATATGGTTAGAAAGTATAGTTTGTAATTGGATTTAGAATTGGCTCAAGGACCGTATCCAGAAAGTTGTGGTAAATGATTCCTACTCAGAATGGTCCCAGGTTTCCGTGCTGGGACCACTATTATTCAACTTATTTATTAATGATATAGAGGATGGGATTAATAGCACTATTTATATTTTTGCAGATGACATCAAGCTATGTAGTATTGTTCAGTCTATGGAAGATGTTCGTAAATTGCAAGCTGATTTGAACACACTAAGTGTTTGGGCATCCACTTGGCAAATTAAGTTTAATAGTAGATAAATGTAAAGTTATGCATCTGGGTACCAACAAACTGCATGCATCATATGTCCTAGGGGGAGCTATACTGGGAAAGTCACTTATTGAGAAGGATCTGGGTGTACTTATAGATCATAAACTAAATAACAGCATGCAATATCAATCAGCTGCTTCAAAGGCCAGCAAGATATTGTCATGGACTCACGGGACACGGATATAATATTACCACTTTACAAAGCATTAGTGCGGCCTCATCTAGAATATGCAGTTCAGTTCTGGGTTCCAGTTCATAGAAAGGATGCCCTGGAGTTGGAAAAAATACAAAGAAGAGCAACTAAGCTAATAAGGGGCATGGAGGATCTAAGTTATGAGGAAAGATTAAAAGATTAAACCTATTTAGCCTTGAAAAGAGACGACTAAGTGGGGACATGATTAACTTATATAAATATATGAATGGCACATACAAAAAATATGGTGAAATCCTGTTCCATGTAAAACCCCCTCAAAAAACAAGGGGGCACTCCCTCCGTCTGGAGAAAAAAAAGGTTCAATATGCAGAGGCGACAAACCTTCTTTACTGTGAATTTATGGAATAGTCTACCGCAGGAGCTGGTCACAGCAGGGACAGTAGATGGCTTTAAAAAAGGCTTAGATAATTTCCTAGAACAAAAAAATATTAGCTCCTATGTGTAGACATTTTTCCCTTCACTTTCCCATTCCTTAGTTGAACTTGATGGACATGTGTAGTCTACGCTATTGCTTCCGGCAAAACGACAGGTCCGGTGCACAAAAGAGGCAAACGGAAACCACAGGCACCATCTCCATCTCCATTGAAATCAATGGTGGAGACAGAAATCTCGGGGTTCCGTCGGTGACAGTTTGTGTCTGCTCAGGGTCTCGTTCTGACGGAAACCTCCGACAGAATGTCAGAACGAGACCCCAATGCAGATGTGAACAGAGCCTTAACATATCGTTTTTACGGCATGGTGAATGTCGTAAAAGCAAACCTCATAAAACAATGGGGGAATCTCTGGGGTTTTTTTCTATTCCACCCTACAAAGAATTTGTTTTTCAGTACATTATATGGTACAATTAATAAGTTATGGCTTTCAGAAGACAGGGAGGAGAAAACGAAACTAAAATAAATGAAAAATGGCTTTGGCAGCAAGTGGTTAAGGGGGAAGCCATTGGAATTTGAATTTGCTTTACAGCAGGTACTTTGATTCTAAAAAATTCAGAAAATAACCCATTGACTTCTGGTGAGGCTTATCAGCTGCACCGTAGAGACAGCTGGAGTAAAGTATGGCAGACATTGACAAGTGCGAGGTTAGGTTCAAGCCTGGTCAACAGCAGAGAATCCATCTGAGAAATCTTTATATACTTGTGGATCTACTTTTTGGTTTTAATTGCTGTCAACAGGAACTGATAGCAGGTTCCTGATTTAACATTTCTAGTGGTGATAGCAACAAGCAGCTGTAAAAAGGATTCACTATTTAGGACAGAATAAATCAGAAATAGCCTATATTGAATTAATTTAGTTAATTTTGGTAATGAGCTAAATCAGAGAATTGCAGATTTATGTCTAATGATTTTGATTGCAGTCGATATTTATAGAAAATGCTGTCTTGGATCTTCTTTTAGATTTGCAGGTAATGAGCCTTGTAGACTGTGCTATTAAAACTAGAATCCTAAATTTTCTCGGCAGTTTAGTTTAAATTCTACTGAAGGTTATTGACATTCTTTCATTGGCAAAATTGTTATCAAAAGTAAATACTGTAATATGTTTTAGGTAGCTTGGCTTGTCTCATGACAGGGGTGCTTTAAAGAGACACGTCAAAAGTTCCCATTGGTGGGGGCCCATGAGCTGTGAACCCCACCAATTGCTAAAACAGAGGGCCTGTTCAACTTTGACTCCCATTGACTTCTCTCTGCTAAATTCTAGAGTACTGAAGAATTGCCATAGACTTACAGCCCCTTCATTCTAGCTAGTGGTTGTGGTCACCACGGTAGAGTCCGGACCCCGACCGATAAGAATTTCTGATGTGGTCCTATGATTGGGGGTACCACTGTACAGTATTTGTGCAAAAAAAAGGAAAAAATTCTACACCTGTTTGCCAAAAATCCAATGCCACCTTTCTCTTCATACTTAATATCCAAGACTGCCAGTTATTAATTTATATTAAAGCAAATTTGGAGTTACTAGCTACTTCCTCTCTCAAGTACTGTGTAGCGTCCAAGGCCACGGGCCGTCGGTTTTAATCACCTCCCGACGCCCGCAGCCATGGATCCGTGAGCGCTGGTCCCCATCTCCATCCTAGGAGACACCAGCACTCACTTCCGCTCCGTTCTGCTGTGTCCCGTAGGAAATCGTCATCATCATCAACTGACATCAACCATGATTTCCTGGTCTATAAGAAGGCCCCAGGTCCCTTAGTGTTTCACCGTTCCAGTTGTTACCCGTGCCCTGTTACCCGTTCCTGTTTTCCGTATTGTTCTTGTTCCTGTGCCTACCAGTGTCTACTGCACCTGCTGTAGTTTGCCACGTCCAGTGTCGTTTGCCACGTCCAGTGTCTTCTGCCACGTCCAGTGTCTTCTGCTACATCGGATACTGCCTGCCACGTCTAGCGCTACCTGCCGCACTGGCCTCCATCCGTGCTGAAGCCACGGCCACCGTCTGGACTAGTTCAGGTACCCAAGCATTGCTATTTGCTATTGACTTTCGTATAGACTGTGACCTGGTCAGCTGCCTCCCCGCTACGGCGGAGCGGCCTAGTGGGTCCACATACCCTGTGACCGTGACATACTCTACTTTGGTTTTCATTAAAAATAAAAGTTTTATTGACAATCAGCTGTCACAATGCAACATATATCGTTGATACTACTGAAGTCTACCTCAGCATCCATGTTTTTTAACTTGTTGAAAACCCTCCAAAATAAAATAACTTGCAAACTCATGGGCTATAAATTAGGTGAAGGGCCTGGTCTGTTAAACACAAACCGTATGCACATATAAACATTGGGTAACATAACCCTCTTCCAGACATTTCATAAATGTCAGATAGGCGGGGTTCAGGTAACTGCTGCATCTACGAATGGGGCTCCAGTCTCAAAAAGAGTTACCTATTTTCAATGGTAATATGCCTGCAAGATCACCAAATAAGGGAATGGGAATTATGGAAAGATATGTGCTCTCTTGTAGGCTTCCATAACTCCCACTTAGTTAATGTATCTTGAGAATAACTTGGTCCCATTCCAGTTTCAATGCTTATTTTTCTGTACACACACATGGGCACTCACCACTGAAATGAATATGAATTACTGAAACATGTGACAGCTCTTATTTGTACATTTCCATATCTCTCATGGGATGGGATCCCCTCATTCTTAAGATCAGCGTGGTCCCAGTGCTGTAAACCCTTATTGATCTGGCTTTTGTGACTTGTCTGATGGACAGACTCTCTTGACATCTGCTATTTGTTTTACAGAAAGCAAGGAAAAGTAATTATACTTTGGAAAATCAGAATTGTGTGACCTGTTAAGGTTTAAAGAGGTTGTACAGGATTAAAAAACATGGTTGTTTTATTCCAGAAACAGCACCACACCTGTTCATGGGTTGTGCCTGGTGTTGTAACTCGACTGCATTGAAGTGACTGGAGCTGAGCTGCAATAGCACATGCAACCTGTGGACATACGTGGCACTGTTTTTGGAAGAAAGCTGCCATGATTTTCTAATCCTGTACAACCCCTTTAAGAATAATTTCCTAATACCCTACAGATGTGGGTAAGAGCATATAGAACTAAACAACATAAGCACCCATCATAAGCTTAAATTACTGTAATATTGGCATATAATAAGTTAATTCTCGTCATAATTTTGGGATTTAATGATGGTTACAATTCTAAATGCAAATAAAGAGTACACGGGACTTCAATCTAGACTTTAGCACTTAAATGTGTCTGCCTGGCTTTCAAGGAAAAGCTGTACAATTCTTTCCCTAGACTGATCTTTCTGACTAATAGTTTACATAAGGATACATCGCTGCCAAGCACTGTACAGGTTATGCTTAAAGTGTTATTTCACTTATAACTAACTTCTCAAGAATATGGCAGAAGTTGTCACTTCTGGGTGTGTGTGCTCTGGTGTGTTTGCCACCCACCTGTCTCTCAGGTGAGATGAAGATAGGGCAGAAACCGTAATGCATTGCAATAGCCTGTCTTTGTATCTCCTCTGTGAAGGCAATAAACGCTGATTTGAACCCCTTAGCTCTAGTTATTGGTGATAATAAAAAAAATTATGACATGAGTTATAACAGGAATTACACTTAAAATAAAGGTCTGTAAAGATTCAAGTTTGATACAAAATCCCAGACCTATATAGGCATGCAGGTTTAATCCATTATTGAAATGTATCTAAGCACTATTCCAAAAATAAATTTCAAAAAAGCATTTATTTTGATATTGCAACCAGATTAGACTTTGTTGTGGCATCTCCTCTTTTCATTATGTTATTTTGATACCTTCTTACCCTTCCAGAATAACATTTATTGGTGGCATTAGCGTTGCAGGTGTAATGTTAGGACTAGAGATGAGCGAACTTATGAAAAGTTCGGTTCGGCTAATTCGCCGAATTTCACGAAAAAGTTTGATTCGGACCGAACTAGTTCGGACCGAACCTGTAATTTCCGTGCGCCGAGCATGGTACTGTCCAGGGTGCTGAAAGAGTTAATGGGCTGCACTAACTCTTTCAGCAACCTTGACAGTACATGCTCGGCGCACGGAAAATACAATTTTAATGTAATAAAAAAAATATAAAAAAAATACGTTCATACTTACATTCCTCCTATCCGGCCTCCAGCGATGACGTTTCATCCATGTCACCGCTGCAGCCAATCACAGGCTGTAGTGGCGGTCACGCACGTCAGGATGAAGTCAGAAGGCCGGCCTCCAGGGATGACGCTTCATCCCACGTGACCGCCTCTGCAGCCAATCACAGGCTGCAGCGGCCTCTGCAGCCAATCACAGGCTGCACCGGCCTCTGCAGCCAATCACACGCTCCTCTCCTGAAATACTCTGTGCTGCGCTGCCTTAAACTCTTGGACAGGTCAGGATCCTGTTTCTTTTAAATGCTGCTGGGGCACCCGCTCGATCCACTATATAAGGCTGCGCTACAGTGCAGCATTTAAAAGAAACAGGATCCTGACCTGTCCACAGAGTTTAAGGCAGCACAGAGTATTTCAGGAGAGGAGCGTGCAGATTCAGTGCTGCTGTGAACTCTGCTCTTACCATTACGTGGCTCTCAGTCTGTTACCTCTCCTCCACTCCTGTCCTCAATAACACCTTCACATGATTGGCAAGTCACCACGTAATGGTAAGAGCAGAGTTCACAGCAGCACAGAGTATTTCAGGAGATGACAGTGTGGGGGCCACTAAGCGGACATTATACTGTGGGCATAATACTGTGGGCATAATTAGAGGACAAAATACTGTGTCCTTGAAGGGTTTGTAATATATGATGTTATTAAATATTATTATTATTATTATTATTATTATTATTATTATTATTATTATTATACTGTATGGGAGCACTAAAGGGGCATTATAATTCTTTTTGGGCCATTTTTTCGTTAATGATGGAGTGGGGCGCCGAAAGATCATTTCACACGGGGCGCCATCTATCCTAAGGACGGCACACACAGCACCACTGTAGGTAGTGACACACAGTCCCCTGTAGGTAGTGCCACACAGCCCCCCCCCCGTAGGTAATGCCACACAGCTCCCGTGTAGGTAGTGCACCACAGCTCCCGTGTAGGTAGTGCACCACAGCTCCCTGTGCGTAGTGCTGTGTTGTGCTACACAGCCTCCTTTTACATAGCACCCCCCATAGATGGCATCCCCCTACCTTCCTGTAGATAGCGTCACTGTAGGGGACCGTTCCAGGAGAAGTCCCTGACTTCAATGTCCATATATGGAGAGGGAAGTTAGGGACTTCTCCTGAATCGGAATCCCCGCTCACAGCGCCGGGGATTTCGCTTCAGAAGTCCAGTCACTGTGTCCATATATGGACAGTGAAGTCAGGGACTTCTCCTGGAGCGGAAACACCGGCCACAGCGCCGGGGATTTCTCTTCAGAAGTCCAGTCACTGTGTCCATATATGGACAGTGAAGTCAGGGACTTCTCCTGGAGCAGAAACATCGGCTACAGCGCTGGGGATTCCGCTTCAGGAGTAGGGGACTGCTCCAGGAGAAGTCCCTGACGTGACTTCCCATATATGGACAGTGAAGTTAGGGACTTCTCCTGGAGTAGAATCCCTGGCCACAGCTTCGGTAACGCTGTGGCCGGGGATTAGGGATTCCGCTCCTACAGGGAGCAAACTAATAGCCTCCTCCTCCTCACATGCACTTTGCACTGTGAGGAGGGGAAGAGAGCGAACGAGCGGCAGACAGCTCGGCCGTCACTCTGATCACATCCGAGTGACAGTCGTGCTTTACACGGCCCCATAGACTTCTATGGGAGCCATGCAGCCGAAAATAGGCATGCTCTGTCAAAAAATCGGCTCTGTGAATAGCCACATTTGGGGTCTATTGTTCCTACTGTGGCCGTGTGACAGCCGTTCAAAAAAAGGCTGTCACACAGCTGGGAATCCATGTCATGTGAATAGGGCCTTAGACCTGCAGGCACCTTTGATATATAGGTCCCATAAACATTGTTGTCAAATTCCTCAACCACAATTTCTATAACAAGAGCCCATACACAGCTGCATTTAAACACCAAGCCAATGTTTTGAATGGTGGACATATCTCTTGGCTTCCATACATAACTACAGAATTCAAGGCGGCGGGTTACATGTAAGGCTTCTGTGCATTCTAATGACTAATCCCAGACCGGGAAACAAAGATCTGTATTTGTATGCTGGCCACTAGTATTTTTATTAAATGCAAAATGACAAGATCTTTTTGACCTTGATAAAATCTGACTGATGAGGTTAAATGTGTTGTTCACTCTTCTAATTATTTTAATTCAGGAATAGTCATGAAATGTAACTAATATAGTGAAAGCAATACAAAGGCAAGATTGGTACAATTCTTTAGTGATTATTTTGTAATATATTAACAATTTTTACTGGATTTCATCATATTGCAGTGTTCCCATGGCAACTTATGTTTTAAAAAGAGAAGATTCATTGTGTGCACGCGTACTGTATTTAGCAACATGAAAGATATAGCAAATGTATACAGAGCAACCATTCCTAAGAAAATGTTACTGCCTTCATACCAGTGATCTGTTACCTGCCGCCCCAGGAGAGAACAGCATGTCTCTGTAAAATATCCTGCAATGTACTATAGTGTAGACGGTGTTGCAAAGTTAATATTTTATCTATCAGTTTTAAGACAAGATATGCTATTTACTATATGTAAATGCTGAAAGCGAGATATGTTATAGATTGGTTTGCTTTGAACATCTCATTGGCTTGCATATCGATACGCCTGCTTAGGAGTGTGCTAAAGCCTCTTGGGGTTGCAGGATCAGTGCATCTCTCGCTTGCCTGACAACTCAAAGGCAATCAGAGACACACCTCCTCACAAAAGGAATATAGTTTCCATAGCAACAGGGAAGAGGCCAATAAAGCCGTTTCTTTTATCTCTATGCCCTGTGGTTTGAGAATGGCATGGAGCGAGATGTTATGTTAGACTGATGTTAAGTGCTATAGCATCTGCTGTCTGGCACTGGGATATTCCTTGTAGATTGCTGTTTTGCACCGTTAAATATTTTAACTTGTTTGTAGATCACCCAATTTCATGTTCTGAGTGTTTTTTTGTATGCCCAAATTTAATTTATTTGCAATGCTACAGCTTACATTGTCATAAATTCAATATTTATGTGTGAAAAAAACAGAAAATTAGAGAAAGTTTGCAAAACTTAGCGCTTTTTGCTTACCGTTTGATTTTGCTTTAAAGGGAACCTGTCACCAGCATTTTAGCTATAAAGCCAGCAATACCTGGTGAAAGTGGGTGAAAAATCATTGTCATCTAAGCTATAAATATGTTCTAAGTAAGCTCTGTAGCTTTAGTATTAAATTTTTCAGTGGTCACGCGCCGTATGCAAATGAGCAGAAAAGAGTCAAATCTTCATCTGAAAAGAGTCAGATTTTCATTCCTCCAGCATCTGAGAGTGGACTCCACCTCCTTCTTTTTGATTGACAGCTCCTTAGCCAGTCAGGGCCAGACAGGTGGCAACGGTGGGCGGGGTTAAGAAGCTGCATCCCAGAGGGAAAAATTATTACCATAAAAGGCGGGAAGAGTTTAAACGACGATATTTACAGACAGAGGAGGACTTCAGGAAAGAAGAGAACAGGAATGAACTCTAGACAGCTGCGGCCATTGAGGGGTCAGGCGAGTTTAACAGGTAAGATGTTGATGACAGGATCCCTTTAAAGAGTGATGCATCGTTGCATGCCGTCGTTATGTTTAATCATGCCATGAATTTCAACCTGCACTAGACGTCATAATAACAAGGACAGCTTGCATTCCACTGGGGGATGTCATCCCCCATACTGCGCATGCGCTAACACCTTTCTGTGTGCCACATACCGGATATCCGGTTTTGAAGCGGGCGCCATAAAAATAGACGCTGCAGTGAAAATCTTCACACCCGTGAGCGTCTGGCAGACGCCATTATAACTCTATACCTCCCCGAGATTATATGCAGGTATGACACCATCTGGTACCAGTCTATCCCTTCAACTTCTATCTACTTTTTATGTCTATACTCTTACCCACCATTGATTTCCACACCGGTATTTTATGGTATGGTCTAGAGAGGTATTTCCTCAATACCTCTCCAACTAGATCAGGCTCGAATGCCTTAATTGTATTTATGTTATACATTGCAATTTATAGATCTGCATGTTTCTAGGTCATATCCCTAAGGGTATGTGCACACGATAGCAGGCATTTACGTCTGAAAAGACAGACTGTTTTCAGGAGAAAACAGCTGCCTCGTTTCAGCCGTAATTGCTCCTCCTCGCATTTTGCGAGGCTTCTCTGACAGCCGTAAATTTTGAGCTGTGTTTCATTGAGTTCAATGAAGAACGGCTCAAATTACGTCTGAAAGAAGTGTCCTGCACTTCTTTTGACGAGGCTGTATTTTTACGCGTCGTCGTTTGACAGCTGTGGTCAAATTTATGGAATATGTCTTACTGCCTATGCAGAGTATCATTTATATCGTTAATTTCCATTATGAACGATTTTCCCTTATTGGAACATTTGAATGCATTTATATATTATTATTTCTTTATCTTTTAATGTTTATTATTTTTCTCTGTCCTATACAAATTGTTATATATGATCTTGTACTTTTTGTCTTTATTGCAGCGAATTTGAGAAAGGCCTTGGTTGGGCCGAAACGTCATTAAATGCCTATCGCTTGCATTAAAATTTCTTCTGTTCTGTACATATATTAAACCATGTGGAATGAATGAAAAATAAATAATTCTTCCTTGGAATCAACACAACCATATGTCTTTGGAGTGCTTTTAGGTTTTTCTATATATCTATTAGTGGGGTACAACCCGAACCTGAATAGCACCAACGAACTGGAGTGCATCCTTACTACTCTTGTTTTAACATACAGGAGCTGTGACAGCTGCTGTCTCATACAGGACCAATCGCTGTGTCCCCGCTGATTAACCCCTTGTAAGCCGCGTTCAATAGCGATCGCGGCTTTTTAGGGGTTAAACTACCATCATCGGCCCGCTACACGATAGCGGCCGGCGATGGTGGCTATGGCAACCGGACGCCTAATAATGGCATCCTGACTAAGTAAGGACCCACTATGCTTGCTGTCAGCGAGTAGCTGACAGCTCTAATACACTGCACTACGCATGTATGCAGTGTATTAAAATAGAGATCAGTGCCTCCTGCCTTCAAGTACACTAGTGGGACAAAGTAATAAAGTAAAAAAAAGTTGTGTAAAAATAAAAAAATAAAAATTTTAAAAGTAACAAAAGTAAAAATCCCCCTTTTTCCCTTATCAGTCCTTTATTATTAATAAAAATAAATTAACAAATAAACTATACATAATTGGTATCGCCGCGTCCGTAACGGCCTGAGATGTTGGTACCTAATAAAAAGGAGGCCTCATAATACTCTAGGTGCTCCTTTCCTTTAGAGGCCAGTGCTTGGTGCATTTTAAATGGAGGCTTCAATTCCGCCAGAACCTGCTGAGTAAGAGGGCAAGGTATGGTGTGAAGATGTATAAGCTGTGCGAGAGTGCATCAGGGTATACCTACAAATTTAGGATATATGAAGGGAAGGACACCAATATTCAGCCTCCAGAATGCTCCACCTTACTGGAAGGTAATGCAAAAATTGTGTGGGATTTGGTGCACCCACTGCTGGACCAGGGTTACCACCTCTACCTGGATAATTTTTATACCAGCGTCCCACTCTTCAACTGCCTCGCTTCCAGAAGTACTGCGGCATGTGGAACTGCTAGAAGAAATCTGAGAGGCCTCCCTAAGACTCTGCTTGGGCAAACAAGAAGGGGTGAGAGCAGGGCACATTCTAGCAGCAACATATTGTGTGTCAAGTAGGCCAAGAGAGATGTCACACCAGTACCCATGTACGCGTACGAGGTACCAGTACAGAGACCCCCAAACCAGACTGCATCCTGGACTACAATAGGTACATGGGAGGGGTGGACTTGTCAGATCAAGTCCTGAAGCCCTACAGCGCCATGCGGAAATCGAGGGTGGGGTATAAGAAACTGGCCGTGCACATCATACAGATGGCATTGTACAATGCGTACGTGCTACGTCGATGTGCAGGCCAGAGGGGAACTTTCCTGGAATTTCAAGAGATGATTATCAAGAACCTAATCTTTAGGGACCAAGAAGGGGGGGCACCCAGTACTTCTGGAAGCGAGGCCACACGCATCGTACCAGGGCAACACTTTCCAGGAGAAGTTACAGAAAGTCCTGCAGCTCCTTTAATGTTGCTGTAGGCGTCTTGTTAGCCTCCCGGACCAATTTTCATCTTGTCTTTTCATCAAGTTTTGAGGGACGTCCAGTTCTTGGTAATGTCACTGTTGTGTCAAATGTAATCCACTTCTTGATGACCGTCTTCACTGTGTTCCATGGTATATCTAATGCCTTGGAAATTCTTTGGTACCCTTCTTCTCCTGACTGATGCTTTTCAACAATGTATTGTTGTATTGATGTATTGTAAGCTTTTTACGGACCATGGCTTTTTATGTCACATGCAACAAAGAAAATGTCAGAAAAAATCCTAATAGAACAGCTGAACTTTATATGGGGTTACTCAGAATCTCTTTAAATAATGGCAGCTGTGTACTGACTACTATTTAACATTATTGTCGTTTTGTTAATTTTATTTTTCCCCACTAAATGATTTCAGTTTGTTTTTCTATGGAATTGTACAGATTATGAGTCACATTAAAGGTGGACAAAGTTCTGAAAGGATTCATCTTGTACTGATTTTTTCAAAAACCTGGCATTTTAACAGGGGTGTGTAGAGTTTTTCTATCCACTGTAGTACTAAGAATTAAGAACAAAAGCTGCCATTACACATTACATAATTGCCAACCAAAGCCATTGAACAATCCTATGTGTATGATTGGATCACAATCTTTTCCCCCAGGGGATAAGCTTTACTTTGGCATCGCCTTATCTATCTCTTGCTATGGAGATAAACTCAGATCAGAATCATATTCCGTGGGAACAAAGGATTGGGCATGCTGAAATCCAACATTCCCAATCCCTCTTTCCCTCAACATCTGAGTTGGGTCGGCCCCTATACATATTATCGTCAGCCAATCCCACTGGGTAATGTCTAATGTGTATGGGCACCTTTAGTTTGAGATCTAGAGTAAAATTACTGATCCTAGCAAAATAAAACAGTGCTATTTCCAATTACCTGTACAATCATTGACTACACAATAGACATTGTTTAATCAAGTTTAGATAATTGTCACATCTGATGGATCCATTTTTTATGACATATAATCATTTTTTCTACGATACTATCAATACCTTTATGTGTAAATGCAGTCCTACGTAGAAAAATCAATCTGCAGTAAAAAGACGTATTACAGTGGCCATATCATATTATTGGTATCTAGCTCGTTGTATGAGCTCTACTGTTGCATGGAACTCTTAGGTGATTTCTCATATGTGTATTTCCCAGTGAGAGATACATTGTTCCTTATATACACAAGTCCCTTCATGAAATAACAAATGTGAATAAGATTATCTTTGATGACATCCTCTTGAATAGACGAGGATTGCCCTAAGATAGCCACAGAAGAGAGATAGCTCTGATAGCTAGAGTTGGCACCAGGCCAGTAAAGTACCGGCCCTGTAGGTATTTACACTGGGAGGGCATTAAAAGTAAAATAATTTTACCGGCGACAGGAAGTTCCAGTATTTTTGCATAATAAAACATTGCATGCGCAGTAAGGTTACTTCCTATTTTTGTTGGATACTTGTACTTTGCCAGGCCCGCCCAGCTCTAGTAACGTCAAGCGTATCAGGACTAGGTCAAGTGTGAGATCGGCGCCAGTAAGAGAATGCAGCGGGCTAAGCAGCCAGAACCAGACACTCACATCCAGCAGCCAGACGTGTACATTGCCTGTCTGTGCAGCCCTGAGAATCAAGAGCGGAGGTCGGAGGAGGAAAATACTGAGTTACAGGAAGTCATTGCCGGTGTGATACAAATCACACTCAGTATGAAGTCACACCCCAAAAGTAAACCCCCTTTTTACCCATGGTGGGATATATTTACACATGCTGGTTTTGGGGGTATTTTTTTGCTGCGATTTGTACATAATTGTGGGCAAAACACAACAAAGTGGCACGTGTATATACACCCCAAACCTGGCTGGTATTTTTGGTTGTAAAAGTTGGCAACCCTACTCATAGCGGTGTCAGTGGTTGTTATGCACAAGGATAAAATTAAACTCTTTACACAAGCATTCATTCCATTCATGGTGTACATATATTCCGCAGTGGAATTCTGGATTTAGATTTATTCGATGAACATGTAATGCTGTACAATTTACCACAGCTACGTTTATTATGTTTAGACAGATAGTAATAGATAAACGAGATGACCTGTGATGTCATCGAGTAATTACCAACCTGTGGTGAAAGTTTTCTGTTGACCTGTACTTTTATTTTGTCCTGTACGTATCCTGAGTCTCTTGGCATGTTGATAAATTTAATCAGAAAACTAAGGAAGATAAGCTGCAATGATCATTGTTTCAGCACCATGGAGAGAACACCAGCTCAATGCACTCACTGCAATACATAGAGAACATTCAACCATTCTAGGTTATTAACAAACATATTACCATTACCAAAGTACAGGATCTGTAAATTAGGTTTTCAGCAACCATTATAATGTTACGTATTACTCAGGAAATTACTATTAAATTCATTTTTTTCATAATTACTTAAACGACATTTCTGGCTGATATAGACCCTTGTTAAGCACACCTTTAGGGTATGTTCACACGTACAAAAAGAAGGGGCTGAAAATTACTGAGCTGTTTTCAAGTGAAAACAGCCTCTGATTTCAAGGCATTTTTTGAAGCTGAAAATTAAGCATTCTTTCATTTGAAGCTTCTTTTGAGGCTTTTTTGGAGACATTTTTCAGTGGCAATGGAAAATCAACTCCAAGAACACCTCTAGAAGTGACATGCTACTTCTTTTTACGAGGCTTCTTTTTACAAGGCTTTTTTTTAATTCAGCAGCGTAAAAATACACCTCATGTGAACAGCACAGTGTATTTCCCATTGAAATCAATAGGAAGCTGTTTGTAGGCATTTTGCTAGTGCTTTTCTAGACTTATTTCAAGGAGTTTACGCTCAGAAATAAGCCTGAAAAAACTATGTGTGTACATACCGTTAGGTCTATTGACGCTAATTGATAGGGGTCAAATAAATTTATTTCATTAGGCGCTTATTTGACATCTTACAAGATAACAGTTTATATCGAATGGACCCATAAACCCTTTAATTTCTCGATCTTTTGATAACTTTTCATTTTTTTCCTTTATATTTAAAGTATATACATTTTTCAAATAGTGGAAAGCCAGAACCCAGCAAACGTTTGTTCATTCCGAATATATTTCATAAAATATATAAATTGATATATGCTGTATTTATTAGAACATGTTATGATAATACATAAAATGAAAAAACTAAACTAAACCTGACATCACATCCATAAAAAAAAAAAATTAAACATGTTGCCTCACATTGACAGGGCATTAGAGTGTAAAGAGGCTCTGTCACCAGATTAGAAGTGCCCTAGCTCCTATATAATCTGATCGGCGCTGTAATGTAGATAATAACAGTTTTTAGTTTGAAAAACAATCATTTTTTAGCAAGTTATGAACAATTTTAGATTTATGCTAATTCGTTTCTTAATAAACAACTGGGCGTTTTTTTTTACTTTTTACCAAGTGGGCATTGTAAAGAGAAGTGTATGACGCTGACCAATCAACGTCATACACTTCTCCTCATTCATGATTAGCTGTACTCGCAGCACAGCGTGATCTCGCGAGATCACGCTGTGCTGTCGCATACACCCACATTAACTTTACTGAAGTGTATAGACAGGATGCGATGTCTATTCACACTCCCGACACTTCGGTAATGTTTCTGTGGGAATTAACTTACAGCACAGCGTGATCTCGCTGTGAATGACAGCACATACTTATTTGAGTATTTCCTTATAGACAAATAGGATTGGCAATGTTACACCAATAAGCAGTTTTATCACTTTTTTACCTATGAGAGGTTGCACAATACAAGGGGTTACCTGTTTTCAGATTTATAGGTTGTGCTAGAGGGGCGAACTGAGTTCCAACATATTTCCTGCCACAAATGCAAATTATGCTTGCAGCCATCAGGATGAACAGAGCAGTCCCACTGTCCTTGTCATAAGCCGTTTTTTAGCCAAAGTATGTGACAAGAATGGTTTGTTATTTGTTATCTAATTGACATATTATGTCCTATAAGTAAAGTCAAATCTATAAGTTATATTATGTGAGCACAATTTGCATTCTGTTCCCCCAAAGTTAGTAACATACAAGTGTCCATAATGTCTTGGTATGACAAAGCATTAAGATAGGCAGACCCCTGAAAAACCAACCCATAGCATTATCCCTCCTCCACCAAACTTTGCAGTTGGCACAATGCAGTCAGGCAGGTAACGTTCTCCTGGCATTCGCCAAACGCAGACTCATCCATCAGACTGCCAGATAGAGAAACATGATTCGTCACTCCACAAAACATGTTTCCGTTGCTACAGAGTCCTGTGGTGTCGAGCTTTACACCACTCTATCCCACGCTTCCGGAACACAGTTTTTGGGGTAATGTTAATGCCAGAGGAGGTTCAGAACTCTGCAGTCATTAAGTCAGCAGAGTGTTGGCGACTTTTATGCACTATGCACCTCAGCACTCGGTGACCCCACTCTGTAACTTTACATGGTCTGCCACTTTGTGGCTGAATTGCTATCTAAACATCTACACTTTGCAATAATACCTCTCACAGTTGATCGGGGAATATCTAGGAGGGAAGAAATTTTTCAAACTGACTTGTTGCAGTGGTGGCATCCTATCACAGTACAATGCTGTTATTAATTCTTTGGTATTTAGACCAAATGTTTGTATAGGCAGACTGCATGGCTAAGAGCTGGATTTTATACGCCTCTGGTGATGGGACTGAATGAAACACCTGAATTCAATGATTAAGAGGTGTGTCCCAATATTTTTGTCCACATAATGTACAGTAGATATAAAAAGTCTACACACCCCTGTTCAAATGCCAGGTTTTTGTCATGTCAAAAAATCAGTACAAGATGAATAATTTCAGAACTTTTTCCACCTTTAATGTGACCCATAATCTGTACAATTCTATTGAAAAACAAACTGAAATCATTTAGAGGGGAAAAATAAAAATAATAAAACTACAATAATCGGATTGCATAAGTGTGAACAACGTCTTATAATTGGGGATGTGGTTGTGTTCAGAATTAGCCAATCACATTTAAACTCATGTTAAATAGTAGTCAATATTTAAAGTGATTCTGAGTAACCCCACATAAAGTTCAGCTGTTCTATTAGGATTTTTCTGACATTTTCTTTGTTGCATGTGATAGCAAAAGCCATGGTCCAAAAAGAGCTTACAACACATCAAAGGGATCTGATTGTTGAAAGGCATCAGTCAGGACAAGGGTACCAAAGAATTGCCAAGACATTAGATATACCATGGAACACAGTGATGATGGTCATCAAGAAGTCGATTACATTTGGCACAACAGTGACATTACCAAGAACTGGACGTCCCTCTAAACTTGGTGGAAAGGCAAGATGAAAATTGGTCCGGGTGGCTACCAAGAGGCCTACAGCAACATTAAAGGAACTTCAGGACTTTCTGGCAGGTACTGGTTGTGTAGTGCATGTGACAACAATCTCCCGTATTCTTCATATGTCTGGGCTATGGGGTAGGGTGGCAAGACGGAAGTCTTTTCTAACAAAGAAAAACATCCAAGCCCGGCTATGTTTTGCAAAGACCTTCATCAAGTCTACCAAATGCATGTGGGAAAACGTGTTATGGTCTGATGAGACCAAGGTTGAACTTTTTGGCCATAATTCCAAAAGGTATTGTTTGGTGCAAAGCCAACACTGCACATCACCAAAAGAACACCATACCCACAGTGAAGCATGGTGGGGGGCAGCATTATGCTTTGGGGCTGTTTTTCTGCTGCTGGAACTAGGGCTTTAGTCAAGGGGGAGGGAATTATGAACAGTTCTAAATATCAGTCAATATTGGCACAAAACCTGCAGGCTTCTGCTAAAAAGCTGAAGATGAAGAGGAATTTCACCTTCCAACACGACAACGACCCAAAGCGTACCTCCAATTTAACAAAAGAATGGCTTCACCAGAAGAAAATCAAAGTTTTGGAATGGCCCAGACCCGCATCCCATTGAAAATCTTTGGGGTGACCTGAAGAGGGCTGTACACAGGAGATGCCCAATCTAACAGATTTGGAGCACTTTTGCAAGGAAGAGTGGGCAACCACATTATTTTTGTTCTTTAATTCTATTTTTCCACTCTAAAAGATCAGTTTGATTTTCAATACAATTGTACAGATTATAGGTGACATTAAAGGTGGAAAAAGTTTTGTGTGTAGACTTTTTATATCCACTGTATATATATATATATATATATATATATATATATATATATATATATGTCATTTTACCATGCACACCACACACTTTAAACAAAAATGCTCATGCAGATTTGTTAATGATCTGATCTGATCTGATGGGAAGGTAGCAAAGTGAGATCAGCATAGGCAGTGTAGTTGCTAGGTAACTGTGTCTGCTGTTCGCAGAGAAAACATAAGAGGGCTTCTTCATGCTTCCAAAAATTGGTTTCCCCCTCTTGTTTTTCAGATATAAGATGCAGGCAGATGTTCTCCTACTAAGGCATAATTCCTTATAATTAAGGGTCTGTTAAACATGAGCTCAGAAAAAAAGATATACCAATGATGTACTGTATCTGCTCACATAACATATTGTGATAGACATGAAAACAATCACAAAGTATAAAGGGAAGAAGTCATTGATTGGTGTAAAAAAAAATCATTGGCCTCAAAGAGAAGGCATATTTAATAAAAAAATGAACATGAATGTAAGAAATGAAAATTTGGGATGAAAAAGCAACTTGAAATACGAAGCAAAAGTTAAAGGGCATACTTTAAATTGAGCAAGAAATGTCATTTAACTTTAGATAAAATAGGCAACAAACATAATTACTTTTATTCTAAGAGATTTCATGTCCCTATGATAACAAAGCGCTGCCAGGAAGTGCTGCCATGGGGACACAGACAGGGACTCTTTTCACAGGAGAGAGATCCTAGGACTGTTGCATTTAGCAAAAATGTGGGCTGTAGGCTAAGGGGGAGTGCACGCTGAGTTTCTTGACGCGGAAACCGCGTCTGAAAATGCGCCAAATAACGGCCGAAAATGCCTCCCATTGATTTCAATGGGAGGCGGAGGTTTTTTTTTCCTGTGAGCGGAAAAACCATCTCGCAGGAAAAAGAAGGGACATGCCCTATCTTCGGGCGTTTACACTTTTGACATCAATGGGAGGCAGAAAAAGCATATTTTGCTGCGTTTTTTGACCGTGGCGCTCAATGGCCGCGGGTGAAAAATGCGAAAATCGGCGTGCAGGCAGAGCAAAATCTGCCTTAAAATTCCAAATGGAATTTTGAGGCAGATTTTCCTCCTGCAAAAAACTCTGTGTGAACCCAGCCTAAAGGAATTTTTTGGGGCCTTTTTTATCTGTGGTAAAAAAATAAAAAAAGGCTTCCTGATTAATATTTACACCTGAATATTTCTCTGTTTAAGAAATATCTTCCCTTATGTAGTAATTCTAAAACTATTCTACCCATTGATTTAGATTGATATGGGTTGGAGCTGGAAAAGTGAGCCTGGAAATCATATATGACCGGAATACTGACTTACCTCATATACACATACAGGCGGAAAATGACTGATATGGGCAAAAATAAGCCTTCCAATATTTTACCAAAAACTTCTTTGCCAATGTATACCTTACTGAAAAGTTGAGTATTGTTGTATAAATAAAGCTTTATCATTATATGAAGAATAGTTTCTAATATACTTATGTATATATAGTCATGTGAAAAAGTAAGGACAGTCACGATCGAGGGGTATGTGGACCCACTAGGCCGCTCTGCCGTAGCGGAGAGGCAGCTGACCAACTCACAGTCTATGCACAAAGTCTATGGTAGGAGTGTAGCACACGGTTACCTGGGATAGTCCAGATGGTGGCAAGGGCTCTGGCACAGATGGGGCTGGAGGTGGTGGGTTGCGAAAGACGTAACGTATGGTATCCAGAAGGACAGGTGACAGCCGATGTGGAGAATTCCAGCAGGCAAGGCTCAGGTACTACACATGCTCGGAACAAGGCACAGCACGGGGTACAGGATATAGGTAACAGCAACGGGAACACTGGGAACTGGAAAATACTAAGGGACCGTTTGCAATAGACATGGGAAAACTACAACAATGCTCAGGCAGGGAATGGAAGGGCATTGCCCTTCTTATAGTCCGGGATGAGCAGGGGTTGATTAGGGAACTTTAAACATGTGCGCACGCTGGCCCTTTAAGGCCGGGACCGCGTGCGTGCACCTTATCAGTGGGAGCAGGGCCAGCCGGCCGCGAGTGCTGACATCTCCTAGGAGGGAGACGCCGGCAGGAGGACAACGGACTGTGGTCGCGGGCGTCGCCAGGTAAGGAACAGTGGCGGTCCGTGACCATGGCCGTGAGAGACACGAAGTAAAGTTTTTCTTTTTTTTTTTCTTTTTTTTAAATATGTGGACATAGCAATATTTGATCTTAATCCAAATGGCCTAATAATATAGTGAATAAAAAAACACCAATACATTGACTTTGTAATATTTTATTAAACAAAAAAATATTACAGATGCTGTTTCCTTCTGTGAAAAACAATGGCTCTAATACCTGGTATGGTCCATTTTGGCAGAAACAAAGCAAACGTAGAAAACTTTTCTTATAACGGTCTACCAATCTCTACTAGTAGAGACTGGGAGAAATGTTTTTCCACTTCTCCATGTGGGATTAATAGGTCTGCACAGGTTTTTAGGCCTTATTCACACGAGCATATTTCACGTCCGTGTTACGTGCGTTTGAACAACGGACGTCACACAGACCTATGCAATTCATTGGGGCCATTCAGACATTCAGTGTTTTTAACGCAACGTGTGTCCGCTGTGCGAAAACTCACTGCATGTCCTATACTTGTGCGTTTTTTGCGCATCACACACTCATTGAAGTCAAAGGGTGCGTGAATATCACGGACAGCACACGGACGCACATCCGTGTGCCATGCGTTTTTCACTCAACTGTTGCTAAAGAAATGATGAGGGGAAAAAAACACCTCCTTCAGTTTGTTTTGCTGACGTAAAAAACGTGTGACATACGGATGACATACGCGCGTAAAAAACGCAGACACGCACTGTACACAGATGAACGGAACTGCAACGTAAGAAAACCGTTGCGTTTTTTTACGCGCACAAAACGGACACGTTCGTGTGAATAAGGCCTACATTTTTCCATTTACTAACATCAAGCAGAGTTCTTGAAAAGAGTGAGGATTTGAAACACAAAGGTTAAAAATTGCACAACTTTATATTATACGATAAAAAATGTATAAAACTAATTTAAATGCTATGCTAAACATGTCAACGGATCTATACAATACAGGGGCATTATTCAGCCGTGTAGTGCACGTGGCATCATTGCTGCTATGGTAACATAATATTAGCAGAATCGTTTTTCTATCCTGATCACCCTAGCAACATATAAACAGCCTCTATAAACGTTTAAAGAACAAATTAAAAAATTATTTAAGATACCACTTTTTTGATCTTTTCTTAATGTTAGTACTATTCACAGTTCTCCCAAAAGTATTAATGTTGCCATAGTGATCAGAGCAGCAATCTGCAAAAATGAATAAAAATCTAATTGTCATGACCAATGTATGTAATAAAGGAGAATGAACCATGTAACGCGTAATTCAGATAATCTGACATTCAGGAGGATACAGAGTTTTATTTTAAAACCAATAGATGAAAAAATAGAGAAAATATAAAACCAAAAAGTATATCAATAAAGAAAATGTCATTAAAAGCTGAGGCCTTCTGAGAACACTTGTGGTCAAAAATATTAAACTGCTACAATAATTCTTTCTACAATATCATATAGATACGTAATCTGATGGCTGTTATTACGTCCTTCTATGAGCAAAAAACATCAAAGATAGCAAGTGTAGGTTGAAATAAGGTCTAGAAGTGAAGAATACTTCTGTCACAATTCACAAGTACCTTTTGTAGTAGCTGTTTGAACTGTTCTATTAAATGATATACAGCTAGATGTTTCTACAATCTAGATCTGAAGGTGAATGTGCCCTACAGTTATCTAAAATCATAGCCTTGCTATCTCCTGGAATTGCTTGCACAAGGGAGGAATTTAACAAGACTGGCTTTTCATACGCCAGTCTTAATATAAAGAAAGTTGGAACAAAATGTGACACATTTCTTAAGAGCTGAATGCCTCTTAGTAAATGTGTCGAATCTCTCGGCCAACCGTGCGCCATCCATTCCCCCCATTACATTGGACATACTGTAAAATAGAAAGAAGTATACTCCTCTCCGGGTCCCCAGGCTCCCTCAACATCCCGCATAGTTTATACAAGATCTTGATGCCGAGCAGCGTCAGGTGCACTCAACGTCATCAGTTCTGCGTCACATACAACATCCAGACACAATTTTGAAGAGATTTTCAAGCTACTCAATGCATTCTTTTGGACAGCGATTTATCAAAAGCAATATTACAGTGATTTTTTGTAATGAGATAAATACTCTCTGTGTAGCCCTAGCCAGCGATTCATTTTCTACTACAAAAAATAGTCTAGGTCTAGACCCAGCCTTTAAGAGCCTTGAAACATGACCAGGGATATCAGCCAAACCAGAGACAGCCATCTGTAGACAGCTGTTTTAACATTATTGCTCCTTGCCGGTACAGAGTAGGGTACTGATAGGCTCAGTAAAATGACTTAGATGCAGCTCTGGGAGGGTAGATTCTCCCAGCTGAGATCCAGTTTGTGTAAGGAGTCTTACAGGCAATGTTCCCTGGGTAAAAAATTGAAATAGGCTCTACACCGGAAGGATGAAAACGGCTTCTCTAGTTGCTGGAATGCAATGTAAATCATCCATCTGATTCATCATGTTATAGCAACAATTCATAATGTAAGTTGGGAGCTCCAGATTGTGTAGGGCCGGTGCAGGTTGTGTCGCGCAATAGGTGGTATGAAGACAGGAGTGTTAGAAAAACATGTCTTTACTTTCAGACCGGTAAACATCACACACATGGCCAAAGCAATCAATTACAACTAGAGAGATCTTACATGCAATGGTTCAGGCAGGCTAAGATGGTTGGTTGGCTTGCTGTACACTGATCAAAGGGCACCCCTCCTTGATTCAAAAGACTGTCTACCTGAGGCCTAGTAAGACTCAATTTGGCGGCTGCTGGCTGCTTTGCTTCGGGCCTAGCTGGCATAAATATGGCTGTCTGACCGCTTCACTGCACTGACTGCCCTGGGTCACCTACCCTTCCATTGCTAACATGCTCCGCTGTCTATTCAATGGTTATCTTGCACACCACCCACTGCTCGCACTTTAGTGCCTCTGCCATGAAAGCACAACGATAGATAACAGTGCTATTCTTGCGGTTCAGTCCAATGCAGGCTCCTTGGTTCCAGTCCTCTTTTCCTTTAGTGTCTCTCCTTCCACTATCTAGCAGCTTTTTCACTTTACTTACTCTCTCTCAGCAACTTGCCACCATCAGCAGCAGCATGTCACTGCTTCTCCACCCGTACTACTGCAGGTTGTCACAGCTCTTCACTCTCTCCTGCACAGTTACTTCATGGGCATTAGCCTGCACTTTGGACCCTACTTGGTGGGCTCGCCAACCCTTTTTAAATACATTAAGATATGCCCCTAGAGCTGAGCTCTGTCTAGCATGAAGCTCCGCCCCACAATGGCCCCTGGGATGTGCATCCCAGAGCCTACAATTTAGATAGAGCCAGAAAGCCAACCATCCCTTGCCGGACCTGCAAGGAAACAAACTTAAAACAACATAACAACAGCACATCACTATACACAGTTCCATATAGTGGACGGACTGACCAGTACTCATCCAATACTGTCATCAGTAGCTGGACTGACCACTGATTGAACCCCACCTAGTGGGGAAAATACACAAAATCAGTAGATAACACGGGTAACAGCACTTCTTAAAGGTACAATGCACTATTAGGGTATGTGCACACGATAACTGCAATTACGTCTGAAAATACGGAGCTGTTTTCAAGGGAAAACAGCCCCTGATTTTCAGACGTTTTTTGAGCAACTCGCGTTTTTCGCTGCGTTTTTTACGTCCGTTTTTGGAGCTGTTTTCATTGGAGTCTATGAGAAAACGGCTCCAAAAACGTCCAAAGAAGTGTCCTGCACTTCTTTGACGAGGCAGTCATTTTACGCGTCGTCGTTTGACAGCTGTCAAATGACGACGCGTAAATTACAGTTCGTCGGCACAGTACGTCGGCAAACCCATTCAAATGAATGGGCAGATATTTGCCGACGTATTGTAGCCGTATTTTCAGGCGTAAATCGAGGCATAATACGCCTCGTTTACGCCTGAAAATAGGTCTTGTGAACCCAGCCTAATTGTTAGGGATCTGCCAGGTACTTCATCTAGGTATACTCCTGGGATTAATCAATCCACACCTGAGGCCAGACCTGTTCGACTGACACCATCTCCCACCAACCAGGGTGGCAGGCTCAGGAGTGGGAGAGCCTATCGCGGCCTGGTCTGTCGGAGTTAGCTCCGCCCCCTGTCCTTTATTACCTGCCCTGTTCTCTCCCTCAGTGCTTGTAATTCTTTTGGATTCCTGGCCCCACTGCTGCTTGCTCCAGCCTGCTTCTGCCGTGCTTCTGCCTTGCTGCAGTTCTGCTTGACCTGCTTTGCTTTGCCCCTGGCTTGCTTCTGTCTCTGTGCCCGCTCGGGTGTACTCACTTCGTCCTGGTCCTGACTGTTCGTTCGCCGCTCCGTTTCATCGTGGCGTTCCGTGGCTACTGCCCCTTCCCTTGCGTGTTCCCTGTTTGTTTTCCTGTGCACTTAGACAGCGTAGGGACCGCCGCCCAGTTGTACCTCGTCGCCTAGGGCGGGTCGTTGCAAGTAGGCAGGGACAGGGCGGTGGGTAGATTAGGGCTCACTTTCCCTTCACCTCCTTCCTGCCATTACATAATTACAAGCCCTTACCTAGTCTACCATTTCTCCTACGCTGACGCTATCATGGACCCCCTTGAGACCCTGACCCAGCAGATGCAGGGCCTCTCCCTACAGGTCCAGGCCCTGGCCCAAAGGGTCAATCAGGGTGACGCTGCTTTAGTAGTACCCCTCACCTCACCTCTAGAACCCGACCTCAAGTTACCTGACCGGTTCTCAGGGGACCGTAGGACGTTTCTCTCCTTCCGGGAGAGTTGCAGACTGTATTTCCGCCTAAAGCCCCACTCCTCAGGTTCCGAGAACCAGCGGGTGGGTATCATCATATCCCGACTCCAGGAAGGGCCCCAAGAGTGGGCCTTCTCCTTGGCTCCTGACGCCCCTGAACTTTCCTCTGTTGATCGTTTTTTCTCTGCCCTCGGACTCATTTACGACGAGACTGACAGGACTGCTTTAGCCGAGAATCAGCTGGTGACCTTACGTCAGGGTAGGAGACCGGTTGAGGAATACTGTTCTGATTTTAGGAAGTGGTGCGTAGCTTCTCAGTGGAACGATCCGGCCCTAAGGTGCCAGTTTAGGTTAGGATTATCTGACGCCCTGAAGGATCTGCTGGTTAGCTACCCCTCGTCTGACTCCCTTAACCAGGTTATGGCCCTAGCAGTACGACTTGACCGACGTCTCAGGGAACGTCAGCTAGAACGCTTCAGTGTGCTCCCCTCTGACGTTTCTGCGATCCCCCCCCGAGGTCCCGTCTCCTCGCCCCTCTACGGAGGACTCGGAGGTACCTATGCAACTCGGGGCCTCCATGTCCCCTCGACAACGTAGGGAGTTTCGCAGAATGAATGGTCTCTGCTTCTACTGTGGGGACGACAAGCATCTACTGAACACCTGTCCCAGGCGCAAGAATAAGAAGCCGGAAAACTTCCGCGCCTAAGTGATCATCGGGGAGGTCACTTGGGCGCACAGGTATTTCCCGTTAATGTGAAACGCAATAAAATTTTGCTTCCCTTTCAGGTCTCGTTTGCTGGCCGGTCTGCCACGGGCAGTGCCTTCGTGGATTCTGGCTCATCTGCTAATATCATGTCTGTGGAATTTGCTATGTCTCTAAAGATGCCTTGTATTGATTTACCTTATCCTATCCCTGTAGTAGGAATCGACTCAACTCCCCTTGCTAATGGTTATTTTACTCAGCATACTCCTGTTTTTGAACTCCTGGTTGGATCCATGCATTTGGAGCAGTGCTCTGTACTGGTGATGCAGGGATTATCGTCTGATCTGGTTTTAGGCCTTCCCTGGTTGCAGTTGCATAATCCCACGTTTGATTGGAATACTGGGGATCTCACCAAATGGGGTAATGAATGTCTTATGTCATGTCTTTCTGTTAACTCTATTTCTCCCCGGGAGGAGGTAAACACGCTTCCTGAGTTTGTTCAGGACTTTGCCGATGTGTTTTCTAAGGAGGCCTCCGAGGTGTTGCCCCCCCATAGAGATTACGATTGCGCTATCGATTTGGTGCCTGGTGCCAAGCTTCCTAAGGGTAGGATATTTAATCTTTCATGTCCTGAACGTGAAGCTATGAGGGTGTATATCCAAGAATGCCTGGCCAAGGGTTTCATTCGCCCCTCGACTTCTCCTGTAGGTGCTGGCTTCTTCTTCGTGGGGAAGAAGGATGGTGGTCTTAGGCCGTGCATTGATTATCGTAACCTGAATAAGGTCACCGTAAGGAACCAGTACACACTTCCTTTGATTCCGGATCTTTTTAATCAGGTTCAGGGAGCCCAATGGTTTTCTAAGTTCGATCTACGGGGGGCATATAACCTTATCCGCATCAAAGAGGGGGATGAGTGGAAAACTGCGTTCAACACACCCGAGGGTCATTTCGAATACCTGGTCATGCCCTTTGGGTTGTGTAATGCCCCTGCTGTCTTCCAGAATTTTATTAATGAAATCCTGAGAGAGTACCTGGGTAATTTTCTTGTTGTGTACCTTGATGACATACTGGTGTTTTCCAAGGACTGGTCCTCCCACGTGGAGCATGTCAGGAAGGTGCTCCAGGTCCTTCGGGAGAATAATCTGTTTGCTAAGACTGAAAAATGTGTCTTTGGGGTACAGGAGATACCATTTTTAGGGCAAATCCTCACTCCTCATGAATTCCGCATGGACCCTGCCAAGGTTCAGGCTGTGGCGGAATGGGTCCAACCTGCCTCCCTTAAGGCGTTACAGTGTTTTTTAGGGTTCGCCAACTATTACAGGAGATTTATTGCCAACTTCTCGGTCGTCGCTAAGCCTCTTACGGACCTTACCCGCAAGGGTGCTGATGTCCTCCATTGGCCCCCTGAGGCCGTCCAGGCCTTTGAGACTCTCAAGAAGTGCTTTATCTCGGCCCCCGTGCTGATTCAGCCCAACCAAGAGGAGCCATTTATTGTGGAGGTTGACGCTTCCGAGGTGGGAGTGGGGGCCGTCTTGTCCCAGGGTACCAGCTCCCTCACCCATCTCCGCCCCTGTGCTTACTTCTCTAGGAAGTTTTCGCCCACGGAGAGTAACTATGATATTGGCAACCGCGAACTTCTAGCCATTAAATGGGCTTTTGAGGAGTGGCGGCACTTCCTGGAGGGGGCCAGACACCAGGTAACGGTCCTTACGGATCACAAGAATCTGGTTTTCCTAGAATCGGCCCGGAGGCTTAATCCTAGACAAGCTCGGTGGGCACTATTCTTTACCAGATTTAATTTCTTGGTTACCTATAGGGCTGGGTCCAAGAATATTAAGGCTGATGCTCTGTCACGTAGTTTCATGGCCAATCCTCCTTCCGAGAAGGATCCTGCTTGTATTTTACCCCCTGGTATAATCGTCTCTGCCACGGATTCTGATTTAGCTTCTGATATCGCGGCTGATCAGGGTGCAGCTCCCGGGAACGTCCCTGGGGACAAACTGTTTGTTCCCCTGCAATACCGGCTGAGGGTACTCAGGGAAAACCATGACTCCGCTCTATCTGGTCATCCTGGCATCTTGGGCACCAAACACCTCATTACCAGAAACTATTGGTGGCCTGGGTTGCCTAAAGACGTTAGGGCTTACGTCGCCGCTTGTGAGGTTTGTGCTAGGTCCAAGACCCCTAGGTCCCGACCTGCGGGCTTACTACGTTCCTTGCCCATTCCCCAGAGACCTTGGACCCATATCTCCATGGATTTTATCACCGATTTGCCTCCATCTCAGGGCAAGTCGGTTGTGTGGGTGGTAGTCGACCGCTTCAGCAAGATGTGCCACTTTGTGCCCCTTAAGAAGCTACCTAACGCCAAGACGTTAGCTTCTTTGTTTGTGAAACACATCCTGCGTCTCCATGGGGCCCCAGTCAATATCGTTTCTGACAGAGGGGTACAATTTGTTTCCTTATTTTGGAGAGCTTTTTGTAAAAAGTTGGAGATTGATCTGTCCTTCTCCTCCGCCTTCCATCCCGAAACTAATGGCCAAACGGAAAGGACCAACCAATCCCTGGAACAATATTTAAGGTGTTTCATCTCTGACTGTCAATTCGATTGGGTCTCATTCCTTCCCCTTGCTGAATTTTCCCTGAATAACCGGGTCAGTAACTCGTCAGGGGTCTCCCCGTTTTTCTGTAATTTCGGGTTTAACCCAAGGTTCTCCTCCGTCTCCCCTGGTTGTTCCAATAATCCTGAGGTAGAGGATGTTCATCGGGAACTGTGCACTGTCTGGGCCCAGGTTCAGAAGAACCTAGAGGCGTCCCAGAGCGCACAAAAGATTCAGGCGGATAGTAGACGTTCTGCTAACCCCCGGTTTGTCGTCGGGGATTTGGTCTGGTTGTCGTCCAGGAACTTGCGCCTTAAGGTCCCGTCCAGGAAGTTTGCTCCCCGATTTATTGGACCTTATAAGATCATTGAAGTCCTCAACCCTGTATCCTTCCGTCTGGAGCTCCCCCCATCCTTTCGCATACATGACGTCTTCCATGCCTCCCTCCTTAAACGCTGCTCCCCGTCCTGGTCCCCCTCGAGGATACCTCCTGTTCCCGTTCTCACCCCTGAGGGGGTGGAATTCGAGGTGGCCAAGATTATGGACAGTAGGATGGTCCAGGGCTCCCTCCAGTACCTGGTCCATGGGAGAGGATACGGGCCGGAGGAGAGGACTTGGGTACCTGCCCGTGATGTTCACGCTGGGGTATTGATCAGGAGGTTCCACCTTCTCTTCCCCACTAAACCGGGTCCCCTTAGTAAGGGTCCGGTGGCCCCTCATAAAAGGGGGAGTACTGTTAGGGATCTGCCAGGTACTTCATCTAGGTATACTCCTTGGATTAATCAATCCACACCTGAGGCCAGACCTGTTCGACTGACACCATCTCCCACCAACCAGGGTGGCAGGCTCAGGAGTGGGAGAGCCTATCGCGGCCTGGTCTCTCGGAGTTAGCTCCGCCCCCTGCCCTTTATTACCTGCCCTGTGCTCTCCCTCAGTGCTTGTAATTCTTTTGGATTCCTGGCCCCACTGCTGCTTGCTCCAGCCTGCTTCTGCCGTGCTTCTGCCTTGCTGCAGTTCTGCTTGACCTGCTTTGCTTTGCCCCTGGCTTGCTTCTGTCTCCGTGCCCGCTCGGGTGTACTCACTTCGTCCTGGTCCTGACTGTTCGTTCGCCGCTCCGTTTCCTCGTGGCGTTCCGTGGCTACTGCCCCTTCCCTTGCGTGTTCCCTGTTTGTTTTCCTGTGCACTTAGACAGCGTAGGGACCGCCGCCCAGTTGTACCTCGTCGCCTAGGGCGGGTCGTTGCAAGTAGGCAGGGACAGGGCGGTGGGTAGATTAGGGCTCACTTTCCCTTCACCTCTTTCCTGCCATTACACTAATACTTGCATAATATTTACAATGACACAGAGAGCCCAAAATACAATTAAATATGTACAGTTTCTATTTAACTTGGGGATTTATCCCCCACACTTTACAATGTCATATGCAACACACACAGGGTATTTTTTTAAAAAGTGCGTGTTGGAAATGTTGCTTATCTGACATGCTGTTTTTTACACATGGCTGGATGCTGTCACCTTCTCTTTGTCTTGTAGAGTTAGGGTATGTTCACACAGAGTGTTTTCAGACGTTTTTCGGGCCGTAAACGTCCCGAAAAATGGCTGAAAATTCGGAAGCAGAACGCCTTCAATCATCTGCCCATTGATTTCAATAGGAAAAACAGCGTTCTGTTTCGACGGACCGTTTTTTTCACGGCCGTTTTTCAAAACGGCTGAGTAAAAAATCGACCGCGAAAATGAAGTGAATGTCACTTCTTCGGCCGTTTTTGGAGCCGTTTTTCATAGACTCTATAGAAAAGCAGCTCCAAAGACGGTCGTAAAAAACGCAACAACAAACGCCGCAAAAATCGCGATTGGCTTAAAAAACGTCTGAAAATCAGGAGCTGTTTTCCCTTGAAAACAGCTCCGTATTTTCAGACATTTTTGAGTTTGTGTGTGCACATATCCTAAGCGTGCTTGGGTGTTTACTTAACTTCATCAAAAGTGAATTAAAAGAGCAATACACATGTACGTCCAACTCTACATTTTTTCTCCGACTTCATGCGGTATTCAACCATGCAGGACAGGTGTCAAGGGAACCCCCGTTCTCCAGATAGGTTCAGATCCCAAAGGTGGGACCTTCAACTGTCAGACATTTCTGGCATATCTTGTGGATATGCCATAAATGTCTGAAGTGGGAGTACCACTTTAAAGAGAGTAAAGATGAAGGTTAAATTATAGTAGTAAAATATTAGTTGAGGCTTCTTATGTATATAGTATTGGTCCTTAAATTTTAGGATATGTCTGATACCTTGCATAGTCACATGAATCCATTACTCATAAGTCACTTACTGTATTTACCCTCATGTGATTTTAATTCCAAATATTGAAATTTTTAGGTTCACATAATGAATTTCAGAAAAATATCTAAAATTTCTTCTACATTTATAATGTTTTGACCTGTCACTTACTGACCTATCAGAAGGTGACTATGGTAGTGAGCCATAAACGCAGCTCCCAAAAAAATTTCAAAGCAACAGTCATATACAGTCTGCCCAAACCCCTTCAGTGCACAAAATGTATTTTCCTAGTTCTCTAATTTGTAGACCAATTTACACGTGCCAATAATTGGTTCAACGAGCGATCTTTCTCTACCGATCATTGGCTTGTGTAAACAGGGCAACGATCTGCCGACATACGAGCAAAAGCTCATTCCACAGATGATCACATAGTTTATGCAGCCTTTAAAATCATCATTGCAGGAGAGAAGGGTTGGAGCCTGTTCTGCAAGGGGAGGCGCTTTTTTGGCAAGGGGCCGGGACATATTCAGCTTGGCAGCGGGAGGAAGAAGAGAACAGGGAAAGAGGAGAGGATGAGAAGAGATCGCAGACATAGAGAACAACAAGGTGGAAGGTGACTCAGGGGGTGCAATAGACAAGAGGGGACCAGGGACCAGCAACAAGGCCTTCCCTCAGGGCGCAGGAGCACCATGCTGTGCAGTTGTGTGCTGGCCTTCCATCACCCCTGGGCAACAAGCAACGCAGATTGGTGTGTTTCCAAATACTTGGCCCTTAAAGGGATTGTGCACAATGGACATTTATCACCTATCCACAAAATAGGTAATAAATGTGTAATCGGGCCCCACTACTGGAACTATCACGATAACTAGAATGGGGGTCTCACAGCACATTACGTCGCCGCACACCCCATCCTGACGCTACCCGGGGGTCTGATTAATTAAGGGGGTCTAGGTAGGGTCTGATTGAGGGGATCTGGTCTGGGGTCTGATTAATTAAGGGAAACTGATTAATTTAGGGGGTATGGTCTGGAAATCTGATAAATTTAGGGAGTATGGGGTCTGATTATTTAAGGTGTCTTGTGTCTAAATGTATTTGTGTTGCTACATGGGCTGGGGATGGCTGCAGAAGTGATGGACCAAAGATGCCTCGGCAGGAAACTCTGCAATCAGGAGAAGTCATCATGGCGGTCCGGGCCGAATGGGGAAAAAAAGGAAAGAGACCATCTACCGTGTTTCCCCGATAGTAAGACACCCCCGATTGTAAGACGTATCGGGGGTTTCAGGGGGGTCGGCTAATATAAGCCGTACCCCGAAAGTAAGACATATGTCTTACTTTCGGGGAAACACGGGGGTATTGCCGCCTCCTGCCCACTTCCGCGCCGCCCCCCTCTCCATACGTCACCGCGCCGGATATATCCGTCCTCAGCAGCTGCTAGTTCGCGCAGGAGGACGGATATATCCGTCCTGTGATGGCGCGGGTACTGAGACTGTACCCACGCGATCAGCGGCAGGAGCACGGCTGTTATACACAGCCTGGCTCCTGCTGCAACTGCCGGAATCGAAGCGCGCGCCGATTCCGTCAGTTTAACCCATTAAATGCCGCTGTCAATAGTGACAGCGGCATTTAATGTGTTTGACAGAGGGGGGAGCTCCCTCTGTCACCCGATCGGCGCCCCCGCAAACAAATCGCGGGTCGCCGTCGGGTTTCCATGACAGCCGGGGGTCTAACAAAGACCCCCAGGTCTGCCTTCAGCATCTGCCTGTTAGGCGATGCCGGAGGCATGAGCTAATAGGTTGCCTGTCAGTTTTACACTGACAGGCAATAATGCTTCGGTATACTAAGTATACCAAAGCATTATATATGCGATCGGCACATCGCATAGTGAAGTCCCCTGGTGGGACTAAAAAAAAAAATGTAAAACAGTTAAATAAAGTTTGTGAAAAAAAATAAAATAATAATTCGACAATTTTTTTCCAATATAAGACATACCCCGAAAGTAAGACATAGTGGGGCTTTTGGGGATAAAAAGAAAGTAAGACACTGTCTTACTTTCGGGGAAACACGGCAATAGTGGTAGCATACTGTTGTTACTGATTAAAAATGAGATGTCTGTCACTGAAAATGTGATTAGGTGATTTTATGTTCCACTTTTATATTCCTCCTTGTTTCGATGGTGTGGTTTACATACAGGGCCGGCCTTAGGATAGATGGCGTCCCGTGCGAAATTATCTTTCGGCGCCCTACCCCATCATATAAAAAATGCTCCGTAAAAAAGTATAATGCCCCCCACAGTATAATGCCCCTTTAGTGTCCCCCATACAGTATAATAATAATATAATATATTATAACCCCTTCAAGGACACAGTATTTTGTCCACTAATTGTGCCCACACAGTATTATGCCCCCTGTAGTACCCCTACACAGTGTAGTACCCGCTTAGTGGCCTCCACACAGTATAATGTCCCCCTCCCCTGGCGGCCACACACAAACCCCCTTGTAGATAGTGCCCCCCTGTAGATTGTGCCATAATCCCCCACCTCGTCCCTGTAGACAGTGCTATAATCCTCCACCTCCCCATGTAGACAGTACCATACAGCCCCCCACCTCCCCCATGTAGACAGTGCCATACAGCCCCCACCTCCCCCTTGTAGACAGTGCCCCCCAAACAAAAAAAATTGTACTCACCTAGGCCCCGTTCCCACGACGAATTGAGCTGCTCCACAACGCCGACGACGGGATTCTTTCGCAGGCCACTGTGATCCTGTAGCCTAATACAGAGTTTCCCAACCTTTTCGGACTCGCGGCACCTGTAAAAATAAATCAGCTTCTCACTCACAGTAAAATGACCATCAGCCTGCCACTCAAAGTAAAATTACCATCAGTCCCCCACTCACAGTAAAATGACCGTCAGCCTCTCACTCACAGTAAAATGACGATCAGTCCCCCCTCACATTAAAATGAACATCAGCCCCCACTCACAGCAAAATGACCATCGCCCCCCCCCAATAAAGTCACGATCAGCACCCCAGTAAAATGACCATCAGCCCGCCACTCACAGTAAAATGATCATCAGCCCGCCACTCACAGTAAAATGACCATCAGCCTGCCACTCACAGTAAAATGACCATCAGCCCGCCACTCACAGTAAAATGACCATCGCCCCCCCAATAAAGTCACGATCAGCCCCCCAGTAAAATGACCATCAGCCCCCCACCCCCAGTAAAATGACCATCAGCCCGCCCAGTAAAATGACCATCAGCCCGCCCAGTAAAATGACCATCAGCCCGCCACTCACAGTAAAATGACCATCAGCCCGCCACTCACAGTAAAATGACCATCAGCCCCGCACTCACAGTAAAGTGACCATCAGCCCCGCACTCACAGTAAAATGAGCATCAGCCCGCCACTTACAGTAAAATGACCATCAGCCCCCCACTCTCACTAAAATTACCATCTGCTCCCCACTCTCACTAAAATGACCATCAGCCCGCCAGCCACTCACAGATGCCCCCTGTAGATAGTGCCACACAGCCCTCTGTAGATAGTGCCACACAGCCCCTTGTAGGGAGTGCCACACAGCCCCCTTGTAGGAAGTGCCACACAGCCCCCTTGTAGGGAGCGCCACACAGCCCTCTAGTAGGTAGCGGCACACAGACCCCTTGTAGGTAGTGCCACAAAGACCTCCTTGTAGGTAGTGCCACACACAGCCCCCTTGTAGATAGCACCCACCTTTCTGTAGAAAGCGCCACTGTAGCTACCTGAAGGAGCGGAATCCCTCTGTGGCTGGGATTCCGTTACTGGACGGAGTGCTTGATGTCTCTGTCCATATATGGACAGTGACATCAGGGGCAACTCTGAAGCGAATCCACGTCTACAGCGTGAGGGATTCCACTCCAGGAGAAGCCCCGGTCACAGCGTCGGCAACTCTGTGGACGGAGATTCCGCTTCAGGAGTTGCCCCTGATGTCACTGTCCATATATGGACGGAGAAATCAGGCGCTGCGTCCAGTAGCGGAATCCCCGGCCACACAGGGATTCCGCTCCTTCACGGAGCTACAGTGGCGCTAGTAGATAGCAGAGCAGGGAGATACCTCCCTGCTCTGCTATAGTGTTAAATTGTATTTGCGTTCTAAGGACGTAGATACTATTGAATGTGGCGTCGCTACCGCTGTAGCAGCCACGGCAGGCGCCTCATGCCCGGTGTCGCCACTAGCAGCCGCTATGGCTGCTACAGTGGTAGCGACGCCACCGAGAGAAGAAGCTCCTGGGTGGAAAGGCAGCTGCTGATTTGCCAGGCCCCGGCGCTTCTGAAACACAAGAAGGGGAAGGGAGCCAGCGCAGTGCCCCCTTCCACCTGCTGGAGTGATGCACCCTATGCAATGTAACAGGTCACACACCCCAAAGGCCGGCCCTGTTTACATATTTAAGGGAGTGGCAAGGAGTGTCACCAAAGAAAACAAAACTTGCTTTTTTTTCCGCCCTCCCTTTTTACTTTTTTTTTCCCACCCCCACAGATCCACCGCTGTACTAATGAATGCATACCAGAAACACCCCACAAGACCTGCCGTTTTGGAGATGCTCTGACCCATTTGTCTAGCCATCACAATTTGGCCCTTGTCAAAATAGGGACCCACTTTTAATTTTGCCATGGGGTCTCTAGACTGCATATAATATATTAATGTGAGAGGGGGGACTCCAGCCTGTATATAATATAAAGTAAGGGAGAGGGGATCTCTAGTCTGTATATAATATACAGTAATAGGGAGGGGGTCTCTAGCCTGCATGTTATATATAGTAAGGGGGAGGGGGCTCTAGAAGGCATATAATATATAGTAAGGATGGTCTCTAGCCTGCATATAAAATATAGCAAGGGGGGGGTCTCTAGCCTGCATATAATATATAATAGAGGGAGGGGTATAGCCTGCATGTAATATACAGTAAGAGGAAGATCTCTAGTCAGCATATAATATGGTAATGAGGCAGGGGGTCTCTAGCTTGCATATAATATATAGTAGGAGGATGGGTGCATCTAGGCTGCATGTTATATAGTAAGGGGGGATTTGTTATCACAGCAATACCAGGATCAGGAACCAATCGTTTTTAGTTTCTAGTCCCCCTAAATGATTAAGTTGTTGCTAACAGCGCAATCGTGTATCTTGGATTGAACATGCTTGTGCGATCCTGACATTAAATCAACACCACCAGCAGTCGTCTTCTAACAGAAGCTGGATATGAAGCCCAGTTACCTCTGCCGTCATTATGTGGCAGGCGGAGTTAAATAGGTTAAGGATCTGCCGCTTCCTGTTTACCAACAGGCTAAAATTTGCCAGTCAGCCCCTATGAATTGGAGATCATCATAGACCCTCACTGATGTCATCATAAAAGATTCACCAAAAAGATTATTTAGGGTGGTCCATTTTAATTTAGCCTAATCCAGTCCTGATGAGATCATACTACATGATTATATTTGGTAAATAGTACAAGATTGCCATAGATAGGACTTCCAAAAACCTTTTTCACCTACAGACACAACTCACATTTGACATGTATTGCCAGTTCAGAAGTTTTCCTGGTGTTTTCTCTAAACAACTAAACAGACACCAAAGAGACTGTGATCACATTCAACTTTACAGAAAAACAAAAAGTGATAATAAAAAAAAGCACAATCTCTTGTGACTTACTCATCCTCATTCACACCACATTCGCTCTTTATTAAAGCTCCAGCTTTGGCTCTTTTGATTAAAGTGGATTTCTAGGTGGAGGCTGAGAATTTAATAACATTGAATTCTCACCGCTGTGTAAGCCTGATACAAAAGGGCACCCCTGGCATGCTGTCTGTACTAAAGGAGTCCTTGTGATTCTGTAATCATTTCTATAAAGCATTCACAGCATACATGTAAATTCCTGATCAGAGTGAGCAGGGTCTCTATGAGGCCCCATGCACACGGCCGTAATTTTGATCTTCAATTACGGAACGTAATTGCGGATCAAAGTATGGACCCATTAATTTCTATTGCCCACGGACACCTTCCCGTATATTTACCGTGGAAAGGCTCAGAAAAAATAGGACATGTCCTATTTTTTTATTTTTACGAACTGTGCTCCCATACATTATACCCTTTGGGTCTGAACGAAAAATTGAGCTTTGCGGCATTCCTTTAATGTCTCTGTGCCTTTTTCATTTTAATTCTACTTTTAGTTTTAATAGTTGGTATTTTAACAATTGGATAATAAAGTGCTTAATGTTTCATTTATGTCTATACCCAGATTCGGACTCTAATACATTATGATAAATCTTCTCGGCCTTTACGAATGTGTGATTGCATTACCAGTATGGATTCAGGAATGACTTCAGAAAGAATGAATCGAAGGACTATTCGAATAATCTTCCTTCTGTTTATGTAGTGTTTTTTTTATCTATTTATGGGGGCATGTGTAGTTTACAGCAGTGGTTGCATCATTTTTATTATTATTATTATTATTACTTCACATTCTTTATATTTTTTATATTTTATTACTATTTATCGATTGATATGTATTTTATTTTATTTTTTCTGTGCCCTCTGTTGGCACCTTAACACTATTGTCTTATTTGCGAACAATGTATCGCCTTATTCACATTTGTTTTTGTATTATCTATCGTATTAGGATTGTTAATGTATCACTTGGTTTTTATTTTACTTTATTTAATATTATTTTTCATTATCATTTGTATTTTACTTTTATTATATATATATATATATATATATATATATATATATATATATATATATATATATATATATATATATATATATATATATATATATATATATGTATATATATTTCTTTGATTGCACTTATCTCTTGGATTTATATGTCACTGTATACCTTTCATACTATACACATTTCGGTGTTTATTTATTCATTTTCATTTTTTTGAATTTAGTATGCATTCATTCTTTGGTTACTAACATATAGTCTGATCTCATGCCCACCTATTTCAGAGATCATTTAAAAAAAATATTTTCTTTATATAAATAACTTTTTAACATATATTACTATAATAATTGTATGTAACTTTACAACTTTTAACCTCTGCAAATACTTTATCAGAAATACTATTGGAAAAATGTATATCTAATTGATTATAATTCCTGTGTTCCCCGGCAGGGAACAGGTTAACAGAATCTATAATCAATCATGCGCTGCATGCACTAACATCCCCTTCTGCTCATCACCACCTCAGCCGGTCTCCGACATTGCAGGCGAGAGCAGTGTAAATTGCAGCAGGGCCAGGCAGATAGCGCCGAGCGGGTACTCTGGTGCGAGATTACATTATAGTGACTGTAGTCTGATAAGGACCCTGTGCATTACTGGCCCCTCCATAGAGGGTTAAATAAATGACATTTAAGGCCCATGTGTCAGCTGAATTTCCCAGGCCAAACACGGTACATGTGAACGGGACTCCTTGCATTAGTCATTTAGGCTTCAGATAGTGCCACAGTGCCCCCATATAGTGACCCAGTGCCCCATGTAGTGACCCAGTGACCCATATAGTGACACAGGGCCCACATATAGTTATAGTGCCCCCATGTAGTGACACAGTGCCCCCATAGTGACACAGTGCTCCCATATAGTAAATGCCACCCCCCATATAGTGCCACACACACTTGCAGATAGTACCCCCTTGCAGATAGCACCCCCCCCTTGTGGATCACCCCCCCTCCCTTGTAGATCGCACTCCCACCCCCTTGTAGATTGCACCCCCACCCCCCCTTGTAGATTGCAACCCCACATGTAGATCGCACTCCCACCCCATTGTGGATCGCACCCCCATCCCCCCTTGTTGATCTCAGGCCCACATGTAGATCGCACTCCCTCCTCCCTTGTAAATCGTACCACCACCCCCTCTTGTAGATCAAACCACCCCACCTCTTCCTTGAAGATAGCGGTCACTGTAGCTGCCACTAGGGGCTGAATCCACGGCCAGAGGTTGTCGACACTTCAGCCAGGGATACAGCTCCAAGTGGGAGCTACAGTGGCGTTATCTACAAGAGGGGGATGCTGCGATCTGCAAGTGGGGTGGTGGTGTGATCTGCATGGGGGGGGTGGTATGATCTGCATGGGGGGTGCGTTCTGCAAGGGGGTGGTGCTGTGATCTGCAAGGGGATGGTGGTGCGATCTGAAAGTGGGTGCGATCTGCAAGTGGGGGTGCTATCTACAAGGAGAGGTAGTATTTACACGGCGGTGTGGCTATATCTACTAGGAGTCTCTGCTTCCCCACGGAACTGCTGCTCCGTACTGTATAATTTTGTTCACTACAGAACAGCAGTTCCGTGGGGAAGCAGGGACAGAACGGAGAGCAGCTTGTCAGACAGCGCAGACCAGGCAGTGACGAGGTGGCGGGGTGGAGCTTCCTCTTGCAGTACGGCGCCACTAAAAAAAAAATCGATTTAAAAAATTCTGTTAAAAACAGAATTGTCAGAGGCCTTGAGGGCCAATTATTGAATTCATCCGAATAATCACCCAGCCCTAATTCAAAGGCCCCGGGACAACTTAGTTGTATTCAAACATTAAAAAGAGGGGTATGAAATCAATTTAACGCATAAAATTAGATGACTACTCGTAAATATGAGCAGATCTCAAAAAATATTTGGTGTTAAATGGCCTAATGTTCAATATAAAATATGATGCAGTGTTTGTTTTACATGAATGTACACTATAAGGTATACTATTCAGTCTGTGGATATAAACTAGGCTGATATATAAGAGACATTGAGATGTTCTCAAAGTATTTGTACCATTTTTTGTCATAGGTAATTCCCAAATATAATTCCATGTGTGCTCATTTACAACTCTGACCACAAAATACATGCATTGTAAAGGTACCTGACATTTCTCAGCAGAGGGCAGCCCTGTATACAGCGCTTACCCTGCATGCAATGTTCCTGATATCTCTTGGTAAGACCAAGTAATGTAAAAATGAGCTCCGAAAAATACAACTGACTGCAATATCTTATTAACTACTGGGAAAAAACCTTGATTATATACCGTATTTTTTTTTCACTATAAGACACACTGGACTATAAAATGCACCTAGAATTAAACAACAGAAAATTAGAAAAAAAATTCAGACTAATTAGGATTTCCTTGATGTCTAAGGTAGTAAATGGGTTATTGTAACCAAATCTTTTGGTTTAGGGAAGTGGAGGGATTAATATTTGATTTTCTGGTGGTCTAGGGTAAAGCCCCCCCCCCCTCCTTTAGTGAAGAAGGGGGCTTCATTTTTTTTCCCTTCTGGCAGTCAAGTGTGGAAGAGCAGGTTAATATCTGGTGGTTTAAACACCTCCTCAGGACCTGCTATAACAGGAAACTGAACGTGAAATGCACATCACCTTCATGTCCATTCCTGCCCTGATCAAACACAAGTGGCGGGCAGGGACAGAGAAAATTGTGTCTCTATGAAATGGTCAGGGTCAGGGGATCTGGCGTCACATCTTTTAGTGGATTATACAGGCTAATACCCACTAATAAATATGGAGGAACATTAGGGTTAAAGAGGCTTTGTCACCACATTATAAATGGCCTATATTGTACATGATGTGATCGGCGCTGTAATGCAGATTACAGCAGTGGTTTTTATTTAGAAAAACGATCATTTTTTACCTATATTAGCTTTATGCTAATGAGTTTCTCAATGGACAACTGGGCGTGTTTTACTTTTTGACCAAGTAGGCGTTGTGGAGAGAAGTGTATGACGCTGACCAATCAGTGACCAATCAGCGTCATAAACTTCTCTCCTTCCATTTGCTCTGCACACAGCGATACAGCTATATCGCTATGTGCAGCCACATAAACACACTATAACATTACTGCAGTGTTCTGACAATGAATATACATTACCCTCCAGCCAGGACGTGATGTGTATTCAGAATCCTGACCACTTCTCTGCACGTCTCTGTGATTTACAGCATAGCAGGCGTAGTCTCGCGAGATTATGCTGTAAACTGTCATTTACAGCGAGATAGAGATCTCGCTGTGCTGTAAATCACAGAGACATGCAGAGAAGTGGTCAGGATTCTGAATACACATCACGTCCTGGCTGAAGGTAATGTATATTCATTGTCAGGACACTACAGTAATGTTAGTGTTTGTGTATGTGGCTGCACATAGCGATATAGCTATATCGCTATGTGCTGTACAAATGAATGGAGAGAAGTGTATGATGCTGATTAGTCACTGATTGGTCAGCGTCATACACTCCTCTGTACAACGCCCACTTGGCCAAATAGTAAAACATGCCCAGTTGTCCATTGAGAAACTCATTAGCATAAGGCTAAAATAGGTCATAACTCCATCAAAAATTATCGTTTTTCTAAATAAAAAACACTGCTGTAATCTACATAACGGCGCCAATCACATTATGTAGAAGATAGGGCACTTATAATGTGTGGACAGAGCCTCTTTAAGTCCAGGTTACAGTTCAAGAGGAAGCAACTTGTCAATGTACTGGATCTTCTGCAGGGTGACTTTTAGCCAATGGATCATGCCAAGGAGGTCGAGGAACTGTTGGTCTTAGTGTATCTTTTTCTAGCTGCTTTTATTACTTGTCTAAGAAAGGTTCATTTATCCTGGATGGTCGTAAAGTGAACCGGGTACCTTTGGTTGGCCAATAGCAAAACAAAACCAGAAAGAGTTTGTTTGACACCATCAAGTACAGGAAAACTATAAAGAACACATCTTATCCTGAGTCAGTGACCGTCTGCAATTGTTAATTTAAGACAATAACATGCGCCTACTAAGTTGATACAGCTAACCTGCTTTTAAAAAATTATTGTTTGGCTACTTTGTTTTCTATTCTTGAGCATAGTATAAAATTGCATTTGAAATCATTGGATCGGGAACTGACAGGTCCAGTTCCCTTATGTTATCCTCCCCACCCCCACCACTTTCCTTGAGTCAGATTTATTTGACTTTTTTCCCCTTCTGGAGTCTATTTAACATATATATGTCTGTTACCTACTGCAGCTTCCGAGGCAAAGTCATTCCTCATTTTCATGTATGATGTCTCCATGCTGCCTTTCTGTTTACTGTCTAGGCTCGTCTTCTTTTGTCTTCCAGACTGCTGCGCACATTTCAGATAGACAATGTCTGCTCAGGTCCTAATCTGCACGATGATGCTGCATGCAAAGTACATTTGCTGTCACGAAGCACCCAAACCCTTGGTGTTTTTCATGTAAAAATGCATTTGTTATTTCATTTTAATTTACATAGATCACGCTTTTGATTTTTTTTCTTCTGCTAGCAAATACTCATTAGGTCATAGTTAGAAATAAGGAAAAACAAGCAGCATTATTTTCTCAACATTAATCTGTTACCTGCCTATTAAGCAGTCAGAGTGACAAGTAAAAGACCCAAAGCTTGTAGCTCGGACATTCATCCATAATATGTGTTTGCATATAATTTATCATTTTTCCCCAAAACATGTCAAATAGAATTTAAAAAAATTACATTAGAATTTTTGAGAACATATTCCCCAGGAAGGCTACTACATGACGTTATTTGTAGATAGTCCCAACCTGGATGTCTTAGGCTGGGTTCACACGTGGCGGAATTTCACTTGAATTCCGCTGCGGACACTCCGCAGCGTTAATCCGCAGCGGAGCCGTTTCTCCATTGACTTCCACTTAAATTTAGAAGTGTTCGTTTAGACGATGCGTAAAATTCCGCTGCGGAGCATAGGCTGCGGAGCGGAATTTGGTGTCCGCAGCATGCTCTGTCTGTTGCGGAGCAGTGGCGGACTGGTTGCGGACTCATGGCGGAATTTCTCCATTGACTTCAATGGAGATTCTAAATTCCGCAATGAAGTCCGCAGCTGTCATGCACATGTTATGTGTGCTGCGGATGCGTCTTGCTTTTTTAACATGGCATTTCTTCATTCTGGCTGGACCTATGTATTTCTAGGTCTACAGCCAGACTGAGGAAGTCAATGGGGCTCCCGGAATTACGGGAGCGTTGCTAGGAGACGTCAGTAAATAGTCACTGTCCAGGGTGCTGAAAGAGTTACGCGATCGGCAGTAACTGTTTCTGCCCCCTGGACAGTGACTACCGATCCCAATATACAGCAACCTGTAAAAAAATAGAAGTTCATACTTACCGAGAACTCCCTGCTTCTGCCTCCAGTCCAGCTTCCCAGGATGACGTTTCAGTCTAAGTGACGGCTGCAGCCAATCACAGGCTGCAGCGGTCACATGGACTGCCGCGTCATCCAGGGAGGTAGGGCTGGATGCCGATAGAGGGACGCGTCACCAAGACAACGGCCGGTAAGTATGAAATTCGTTTACTTTCACTAGGGAAAGTGCTGTCCCTTCTCTCTATCCTGCACTGATAGAGAGAAGGGAAGCACTTTTTCCGCAGTCCGCAGCAGCTAGTCCGCATCAATTTACTGCACATTTTGGGCAGATCCGCAGCCGTAATCCGCAACCCGGATTAGGTGCGGCATTGATGCAGACAGCTGCGGAGGAAATCCGCCACGTCTGGCCGTGCCCTTAGTTTGGTATTCCTGCCCCTAATTCTGAGGTGGCAACAGAGAGTCGCATGTTTTCCTGCAGCATTGCACCACTTCATAATGCATTGTTAAGCGCAGGGATTGCTTATTTTGTGAAGCACCAATGGTTTATCTATTTGTGTGACCATATATAACTAGTTTACAGCTTCTCTACTACTGGACTGGATAGCAACTAGCGCTGATCAATATGTGTATATATATATATATATATATATATATATATACATACATATATATGTATATGTATATATATATATATATACATATACATATACAGACTCTATTCCATTTGATTCCGAAAATACAGTGGGTCCCTGGATAATGTGAATTTCAAAGAGCAGAACATATTTTATAGCGATCCTGTGGATAATGCTGCTGAAATAAGGAAGCTGCTTTACCAATCCTCTGTGCTTGTGGATGGAATGATGTGTCACAACTACCGTTGTTGCTATGGAAAAAAAAAAGGATGTTGAGGTCTCCAGCGCATGTCCTTGGAATGCAAAACCAGCTGTGAGGAAATTTAACTCATTGAATGCCATAAATAAGCCAATGTCTGACACAGAAGTACAGCCCAATTATTTGTCTGCCGGATTATCGCTCCTTACATTTATAACACTGAGCCTATATGTAATGGAATGTGGTTGTAACATCTCATTTTTTGTATTTTGGAAATAGGGAGAAGGGAAAAGAATTGTGGTTCCTATTAGGAAATGAAAATAATAAACTTTATTAATATATTTAGGTTAAAATATTTCTAAAATAATTATATATATTTCTCAATGTAGGTCAAATTTTAGCAGTGCAGAAGATCCCTTATCCTGCACTTAGAGAACAAAATTTGTCTTATATATACTTTATTATCAATTGCTACTATCATGCAACAACAAGGTTGGACTTTATTGCTTGCTTAGGTAAGTAAAAATCTGATCACACTGGTATATTGTATGCACTGTGTGAATCAGCATTTGCTGTCAGTCATTGAACATTGTATCAGTTTTTGTGTGCACTGATAGTTACAATATTTTCTATTAGTAAATAGACATTGCATCAAATTCTTTTTCTGTGCTGTGCACTGATTTGGCACTATAAGCTTGCTAATCTATAGATATTGTCAGTTATTTAGAGTTCTCTTATGTTCACTGCATGTATCAGCACTTGCTGTTAATCCATATTAATAGGATGAATTGCGATAAAGTATAATGCTGGGATTTAGTTTTTATTTTTGTCTATTTTATAATTATTAAATTCCTACAGCAGTCCACATTGTATTGTTATACCACGCTGGCCATTTCTGACAGAAATAGCAACGGTGTGGTAACCTGTGTGAATGAGCACTACAGAGAGTGCTATGATTATGATGTGCTCATAGTTAGTTCCCACCTTGAGTTTGTAAGAGGCTGTGAACAGTGGCACTATGCAGTATTTAGGCTAGATAGCTTGTGTGTTGTATATAGCATGCACCACCGATCCTCGTTGTTGGGATCAGCAGCGATATGTTTCGCCTGTTTGCAGATAAAATTTCACTATGTGATCTGCTATATTTATGGGCTACTTGCTGTCTGTTATCGCCGCTTTCCGTGAAAGGCAGCGAACAGCAGCAGATTGTAATATTTTGACCAGTCCGCTTGTATATATCAAAGTGCTTTGTGAGCGCTGTAAATTCAATTAACTCCTTAACGCCGATATATCCGTCCTCAGCAGCTGCTAGTTCGCGCAGGAGGACGGATATATCCGTCCTGTGATGGCGCGGGTACTGAGACTGTACCCACGCGATCAGCAGCAGGAGCACGGCTGTTATACACAGCCTGGCTCCTGCTGCAACTGCCGGAATCAAAGCGCGCGCCGATTCCGGCAGTTTAACCCATTAAATGCCGCTGTCAATAGTGACAGCGGCATTTAATATGTTTGACAGAGGGGGGAGCTCCCTCTGTCACCCGATCGGCGCCCCCGCAAACAAATCGCGGGTCGCTGTCGGGTTTCCATGACAGCCGGGGGTCTAACAAAGACCCCCAGGTCTGCCTTCAGCATCTGCCTGTTAGGCGATGACGGAGGCATGACCTAACAAGTTGCCTGTCAGTTTTACACTGACAGGCAATAATGCTTTGGTATACTAAGTATACCAAAGCATTATATATGCGATCGGCACATCGAATAGTAAAGTCCCCTGGTGGGACTAAAAAAAATAATGTAAAACAGTTAAATAAAGTTTGTGAAAAAAATAAATAAATAATTACAGTCAAAGTCAAATAAAACTACTTTTTTGGCCCAAAAAGTGGTTTTATTTAGTAAAACGGTCAAAACAAATCACACATACACATATATGGTATCCCCGCGTTCGTAACAACTTGACCAATAAAGTGAACATATTAATTAAACCGCCGGATGAACGGCGTCCAAAGAAAACGCAAAAAACAACGTCAAAATTCTCTCTTTTCTCCCATTCCCCCCATAAAAAATAAAATAAAAGTTAATCTATAAGTCCTATGTACCCCAAAATAGTACTAATAAAAACTACACATTGTCCCGCAAAAATCAAGCCCACGTACGGCCACATCGACGGAAAAATAAAAACGTTACGCCTCTTGGAACGCGGCGATGCAAAAACAAGTAATTTTTTTCTAAAAGGCTTTTTATTGTGCAAACGTAGAAAAAACATATAAAACCTTTACATATTTGGTATCCCCGTAATCGTGCCGACCCATAGAATAAAGTGAACATGTTATTTACGCTGCATAGTAAACGGCGTGAATTTATAACGTGAAAATTAATGCTGGAATAGCTGCTTATTTTCAATTCTCTCCTAAAATAAAGTTAATAAAAGTTAATCAATATGTTATAAGCATCTAAAAATGGTACAATTACAAAATACAACTCGTCCCGCAAAAAACAAGCCCTTATACGGCTATGTCGACGGAATAAAAAAAAAGTTACGACTCTTGGAATGCGACCGTGAAAAAACAAAAAATAATCCTTGGTCATTAACGTGCAAAATGGCCCGGTCATTAAGGGGTTAAGATTGCACTTAGGAATGTGCTCTATTTGTGAGCTGCTTGCTTTTTATTATCTTTATCTCCGTTTTCACGGAAAAAGCAGTGAATAGCAGCACTATTGGTGGTCTGATTAGCCCGCTTTGCAAGTCAGCTGGCTTAGTGAGCGCTGTCAGGGATTTCACCCTGCAGCGTCTGTCAGGATACACGCACCGCTCTCCTACAGGGAGCAGCGCTTCCACATGTAAGTCTTTGCCGACTATTAATTAATGTTGCTGGTAGCATTTGATGAGGCTAGGACCTTATACATTGAATTCATTAATATCTCACCATGTAATAATAAGTCTGTAGCCATGTCATGAAGCAGAATAATTATGACTTTGACGATTTTGTCTCTTAAATCCTTGAGGATAAATCTACTGTCTCAATGCAGGTATATGTGAGTAAGTAGAAGTAAGTCCCTATTAAACAGACCGATTATCATATACATTTTTGTTTAATTAAATTCCTTAAGGACGTGGACTAGTTGGCACGTTCGGGACACAGCACCATTTTTGAAATCTGACCTGTGTCAATGTATGTGGTAATAACTTTGGTATGCTTTTACCTATCCAAGTATTTCTGAGATTGTTTTCTCATGACACATTGGACTTTATGCTAGTGGTCAAATTTGGTCGATACATTCACTATTTAATTGTGAAAAACACAAAAATGTAACGCAAAATTGCAAAAATGTGCATTTTTCTACGTTAAATGTATCTGCTTGTAAGACAGATAGTTATACCACACAAAATAGTTGCTAATTAACATTTCCCATATGTCTACTTTAGATTGGCATAATTTTTTGAACATCCTTTTATTTTTCTAGGACGTTATAAGGCTTAGAACTTTAGCAGCAATTTCTCATATTGTAAAGAAAATGTGAAAAGGCCATTTTTTTATGAACCAGTTCAGTTCTGAAGTGGCTTTGAGGGCCTTATATATTAGAAAATCCCCATAAATCACTCCATTTTGAAAACTGCACTACTCAAGGTGTTTTGAGGGGTCCCTGCAATACAAACACCCAAAAGTCACCCCATTTTAAATACTGCACCCTTCAATGTATTCAAAACATCATTTAGAAAGTTTCTTTACCCTTCAGGCGTTTCACAAGAATTGAAGCAAAGTAGGGGTAAAATGTACAAATTTCATTATTTTTTCCCAGAAATTCATTATTAATCCTTTTTTTTTCATGTAACACAGAAGGTTTTACCAGAGAAATGCAACTCAATATTTATTGCCCAGATTCTGCAGTTTTTAGAAATATCCCCCATGTGGCCCTAATTTACTAATGAACTGAAGCAAAGGCCTCTGAAGCAAAGGTGCACCTAGTGGATTTTGGGGCCTCCTTTTTATTAGATTATATTTTAGGCACCATGTCAGGTTGGAAGCGGTCTTGTGGTACCAAAACAAAGGAAACACCCCAAAAAAGAACCCATTTTGGAAACTACATCCCTTGAGGAATTCATCTAGGGGTAGTGAGCATTTTGACCCCACAGGAGTTTCATAGATTTTATTCGAATTTGGATGTGAAAATTAAACATTTTAATTTTTCCAATAAGATGTTGTTTTAGCTAAAAAAAAACAAAACATAAATTTCCACAAGGAATAAAGACGAAAAAGCCCCCCAAATTTTTTAAGCAACTTCTCCAGAGTATGTAAATACCCCATCTGTGATCCTAAAATGCTGTTTGGGCACATGGCAGGGCTCAGAAGGGAAAGAGCACCATTTGGAGTTTGAGCACAGATTTTGCTGGAATATGTTTCAAGCGCCATGTTGTGTTTGCAGAGCCCCTGAGGTACCAGTACAGTGGAAACCTCCAAGATGTGACCCCATTTTAGAAACTACACCCCTCAAGGAATTTATCTAGGGGGTGTAGTGAACATTTTGACCCCACAGGAGTTTTTCGGAATTTAATACAAAGAATTAAAAATTACAAATTTTTCACATTTATGGCATTTCAGTGCTAAATATGTTGTGCTCAGCTTGTGTTATCGGAGATACTCCCACCATAAATTGTTACGCAGGTTATCTTGAGTACGGAAATACCTCACATGTGGCCATTATCCGCTGCCTGGGCACACGACAGGGCTCAGAAGGGAAGGAGTACCATTTGGCTTTTGAGCACAGATTCTGCTGGAATACTTTTCAAGCGCCATGTTGTGTTTGCAGAGCCCCTAATGTACCAGAACAGTGGAAACCCCCAAGAAGTGACCCCATTTTGGAAACTACACCCCCTCAAGGAATTTATCTAGAGGTGTAGTGAGCATTTTGATCCCACAGGAGTTTTTCGGAATTTGATACAAATAATGAAAAATTGAAAATGTTTCACATTTATGCCATTTCAGTGCCCAATATGTTGTGCCCAGCTTGTGTTATCAGAGATACTCCCACCATAAATTGTGATGCAGGTTCTCCTGAGTACGACAATACTCCACATTTGGCCATTATCCGCTGTCTGGGCACGCGACGGGGCTCAGAAAGGAAGGAGCACCAGTTAGCTTTTGGAGCTTAGATTTTGCTGGAATGGTTTTTAGTATAAAAAGTTGTATAAAATTTATACTGAAAAGTTTATATAACTTTGTATAAGTTTGCATACATTTTGGATAAAGTTTAAAATCTTGATAGTTTGGATGAAAGTCACTGATCAGCCAAAGGAATACAGTACTAAAATATGTGCAACTGTGTTCAGCTGGTCTTTCTGGGTACGGCCTAGGCAGACGACAGGGCTAAGAAGAAATTTTATTGGAAAGTCTGGGTAAAATTTTGGGGAGAAAGTCCTGGATTATAAATTAGTCATGGTAACATCACTGAAAAGCCAGAGGGATGCAGGACTGATATATGTGGAGCTGTGTTCAGCTGGTCTCTCCGGGTACAGCCTTAGAACACGGCAGGGCTAGGAATAAATTTTATTAGAAAGTTTGGGTAAAAACTTGGAGAGAAAAGTCCTGGATTATAAATTAGTCATGGCAACATCACTGAAATGCCAGAGGGATGCAGGAATGATATATGTGCAGCTGTGTTCAGCTGGTCTCTCCGGGTACAGCTTGAGCACACGACAGTGCTCAGAAGGGAAAGAGTGGCATGCAGCATAATATTACTGTAGCTGTGCGAAGTACATCAGGGTAAATATAAAAGGCGTTTTAACAACATGATAGGAATTTCAGCGACGTATTTTAACACACTCCTTCATGCACACTCCTGGCTTCTCGAGGGCACGTGTCGTACTGATAGGTGGTATCTTTTCTTATGCCGTTTTTAAAGCATACGTTGTAACGTTTTTGGCTCTTTCCCTTCTTGGCAGTTTGGGGAACTTTACTGGGGAAATGTTACCCTGGCACAATGCGTGTTGCCTCCCTTCCAGAAGTACTGGGGCCCTGCCCTTCCTGATCTCCAAATATAAGGGACTTTATTACCACCTCTTGAAATTCCAGGAAAGTTCCCCGCTGGCCTGAAGATCTGAATAGCACGCAAGCATTATACAATGCTATTTGCATGATGTGCACAGCCAGCTTCTTGTACAGCACCTTTGATTTGCACATGGCATTCTATGGCTGCAGCACTTGATCTGAGAGATCTACCCCTCCCATGTATTTATTGTAGTCAAGAATGCAATTGGGTTTGAGGGTCTCTGTACTGGTACCTCGTACAGGGACGGGGGTTCGGCCATGGCCATGTATTGTTGTCAATATATGGACATCCCTCTTGTCCTTATACTTGACACACAATAGGTTGTCGCTGCATTGTGCCCTACTCTCACCTCATCTGAGTTTTTGCCTGAGCAGTGAGCTAGGGAGGCTTCTCTGGTTCTTGCGACCGGTGCCGCATGCCACTGTATTTCTGGAAGCGAGGCTCTTGAAAAGTAGTATGCTGGTATAGTAATTATCCAGGTAGAGGTGGTAGCCCTTGTCCAGCAGTGGCTGCACCAAATCCCACACTATCTTGCCATTAACTCCCATGAAGGGGGGGGGGGGCATTCTGGGGAATGAATAGTGGGGTCCTTCCCTTCGTATATTTTAAATTTGTAGGTGTGCCCTGATGTACTTTCACACAGCTTGTACATCTTCACGCCATACCTTGCCCACTTATTCGGCAGGTACAGCCAGAATCGAAGCCTCCCTTTAAAATGCACTAGGGACTCATCAACAGCAATACACTTCTCGGGGTGTATACCTGGGCAAATTTGGCACTGAAATGGTCTAATAGGGGTCTAATTTTAAATAGGCGGTCAAAGCTGGGGTCACCTTGGGGGGGGCACTGTGCATTATCGCAGTAAGGCTGGGTTCACACGACCTATTTTCAGGCGTAAACGAGGCGTATTATGCCTCGTTTTACGCCTGAAAATAGGGCTACAATACGTCGGCAAACATCTGCCCATTCATTTGAATGGGTTTGCCGACGTATTGTGCAGACAACCTGTCATTTACGCGTCGTCGTTTGACAGCTGTCAAACGACGACGCGTAAATGGACTGCCTCGGCAAAGAAGTGCAGGACACTTCTTTGCCACGTAATTTGAGCCGTTCTTCATTGAACTTAATGAAGCACAGCTCAAGATTTACGAGCGTCTCAGACGGCTCGCAAAATGCGAGGAGGAGCATTTACGTGTGAAACGAGGCAGCTGTTAACAGTCTGTCTTTTCACACGTAAATGCCTCTCATCGTGTGCACATACCCTAATGCAAAAATCTGAGAATTATCTCAAAACGAGTCCTGGCCATCGCCATGCGGTACATGGGGTCGTGGTACAGTATATCTATGCTCCAGTATGTTCTTATGGATGGCTTTTTCAGAAGAAGCCCCATACTGAGCACAATACTCCAGAACTTACTCATTTCCATGGTGTCTACAGGGGTCCACCTGTTGGACTTGGTATAAAAAGATGAGGCATTCTGGGCGATAAACTGTTGGGCACATAGGTTAGTTTGGGTCACCATTAAGTCAATACATTTGTCAGTGAAATAAACTTTAAAAAAGTATATTTCCTGTAACCCTGCCGTTTCAAATTGAATCCCTGGGGTGCCCGTAAACCCAGGGACCTGGGGCTCGTAGTTCTCGGGGATTGGGGTCTACATGGGGTCACTGCTCTCAGGGGCTAGTGTAGCAGACATCCGGGGGCGACGTTTTGGCGGTTCCTCATCCTCACTTGATGAGGAGGATGAGGAGAAGTAGAAGAGGGTTTCTATGTCACTTTCGGACTCGCTGTCCGAAGCAATAATGGCATATGCCTCCTCAGCCGTTAATACTCTACGGTCCATTATGCTCTTTATCAGATATGTATGTTGTGTGAATGTTATGCTTCAACACGTGTAGTATCTAGAACGTGTAACCAGCAAAAAACTTTTTTTTATTTTATTTAGTAGTACTTCTAATAATAAGAGCAAGGTCTGAATTATAAATCAGCGATGTCACTGATCTGCCAGGGGGTGCAGAAGACGAGTTTGCGTCACTTGCAAAACCTATCTAACTAAACTCCTATATATATATTTTTTAAGTCACTGATCAGAACACAAAGAAAAATTATATTATTAGGGGTTTTGAACAGTGATCCGTGAACTTATTCAGTTACTGATCAACTGCAGCAACAAAAATGACAGCACAAAAAAAGTGATTACCAAGGGGGGTAAATGGACAATGGGGGTAGTAGTATTAGATAAATGCAGATCTGTAACACACAGCTCTCTAGAACACAACTGCTCTGCTCCCTCTCAGCAACTGCAATGAGGGTGCAGAGCGGGATCATAATGTAAAATAGCCACCAGTGTTCTATGATTGGTCAGTCACGACAGACAGACCAATCATAGCAATTGCCGATGAGGGACCGGTCTGCTCGGTCCCTCAGTGATGTATGGTGATTGGCTGCTGTCCATCACAGCAGCCAATCAGGTGTCTTCACATCCCACCGAAGCCCAATCACCGCCTCCAACATGGCGACGGTCAGTGAGTAATGACTGACCTGTCGCGATGATCGCCGTTGAGGGACTGCTGTGATGGGTCCCTTAGCCTTAAGCAATGATAGTCTGCTGTCCAGGACAGCACCTATCACTGCTCTAAAACTTTAAAAATTGTTCGAACTACCAACGATGAGTCGTTGTGTTTCCGTTGATCTGTTACATCTACCTGAGTGAAAGGTTATCCTGTCTTCACCGTCACATTCCGTCGTCTAATCAGAAATAAAGAAAAAAAAAAGACTTGAGGGTAATAGCTTTCATGCATAACCTTTGGGGCGAGTTAGAAACATTTAGAGCAAAAATAAAGATGCAAGCATAACTTATAATTCCATATGAGAACTTGGCAACGTTAAAATATAAGTTTGTGCAATGTCCTCTTCAGCTCAAAGTGATATCCTCCTGTCTGCATTTGTCAATTAAATTACATCACTTTGTCTCTGTGACCATGGACTCTAGTCTCTCAATAGAACTGTCTGTGGTCACAGAAATATGGAATAGGGGCCTGGGAAAGAACAGGGTTAGGAGGCTCAACCCATGCAGCCAGATGCAGTAATAGAAGATTGCTACTAGTCCTGGGCCTTGTTGGGAGTGATTATGCTTGAACTAGGGGATGGAATGGAAATAACTAGAAAAAATGGTGGTAGAGGCCCTAGGGATTGTGTTAGGCTACATTCACATGACAGTGGGGAAAAAAATCGCCATTAAAAACTGATCAACTGTCCGTTTGTCATCCGTTTTTCATGGGCGTTAAAAAAACGGATGGATTTAATTTGTTGGTATTATTGTCCAAACCCCCTGAAAACACCACAAGTCCCATGTAGACAGTGCTGCAATGACCCTGTAGATAGTGCCCACATAGTGCCACAGTGCCCACATATAAAGTGACATAGTGCCCACATATAAAGTGACAGTGCCCTCATAGTGTCACAGTGCCCATGTAGATAGCACAACAGTGTCCCCTGTAGATAGTGTCAGAGCCCCATATAGTGCCACAGTGCCCATGTAGATAGCGCCATACCCCTGTAGATAAAACCAACCCCCCTTTGTAGATAGCACCACCAACCCTATAGATAGCACCACCCCCCCCCCCACTGTAGATGGCACCCCTCACTGTAGATGGAACCCCCACTGTAGGAAGCATCCCCTGTAAATGACACCTCACGCTGTAGATAGAACCCCCACGTAGGTAGCACCCCCACATGTAGATAGCACTCCCACATGTAGATAGCACCCCACCCCCCGTAAATGGCACCTCCCCCTATAGCTAGTGCCACTGTAGCTCCCTGTAGGAGCGGCATCCCTCTGGTCGGGGATTACACTCTTAGAGGGAGCCCCTGATGTCTCTGTCCATATATGGACAGTGACGCCAGGGGCTTCTCCACTAGCGGAATCCCCTGACCAGAGCGTCGGCCGGGGATTACACTCTGGCAGAGGATGCCAGCAGTAGCCACTGACGTCACTGTCCATATATGGACAGTAACACCAGGGGCTTCTCCAGTAGCGCAATGCCCTGACCAGAGCGTCGGCTGGGGATTTCACTCTGGCAGGGGATGCCAGAAATAGCCACTGATGTCACTGTCCATATATGGACGGTAACGCCAGGGGCTTCTCGAGTAGCGGAATCCTACAAGGAACTACGGCGGCGCTATCTGGGGGGGAGTGCCATCTATGAGTGGGGGGTGGCTGCCACTATCTACAGGGTGGGGCAATCTACAGGGGGGATCAGAGGGAGACAGGAGTCCCTGGCCAGAGATCTCGCGATGCTCTGGCTGGAGACTCCACAGTTGAAAGTTCTACATCACTGTCCATATATGGATAGTAATGTCAAGGGCTTCCCCGGGCTCAGCGCTCAAAGTAGCGATGTGCGCGGGGAATCCTCGGCCAGGATCAGTTGTTACCGGCCCTTACAAGGATTGATTCCTAAAAAACGGCCGGTAAAACTGACACATTGAATTCTATGGGAGCCGTGGGCCCGTCAAAACGGCCAAAAATAGGACATGTTGTATTTTTGGATGGCCAGTTTACACTGGTGGTTAAAAAAACGGCCGTGTGAATACACCCACAGAACCCTATTGCTTTGAAAATGGCCGTATAATGGCCGTTACAAACACGGCCGTCGCACGGCCATTTTTCACTGTCGTGTGAATGTAGCCTTAGACTGGGAAATGGATGGTTTTGGAGCAAAATTACACTTTAATGGATTCCAATTATTTTTGTTAAAAATGGTTAGCCACAAGAAAAATGAATGGGTATGAAAAATTTGGATCAATAATCCTATGTTACAAATGATTTTTTTGGTAACTTTAAGCCCTCCTTTAACTTTGTTGTATAAAACCATGCAAAGCTAAACATTTTTCAAAAAGGAGAGAGAGAGAGAGAGAGACAAGTTGCTGGCATATCTCCCAGTAGAGCCTGTTATATCCCACATGCCTGATCATTGTTTTCCACAAAATGTGCCATTGGGGAAAACATTAGAATGCTGTTGGGATCGGCCAAAATGAATCGAATGTGTTTGGGCAGCTTAATACAATCAGAATAGGAAAAATATAGTATTACCAAGCCAAGAAAAGATTTAAATTAAAACTAGCATACAGCAATTATTTCAATATTTTAAAATTAAAATATGTATTAATATATGAAGGCATAAAGACAAAATATGTCTTAGATTTCCTGCTGCAAATATTTTCATCATTTTATAATGTACAGTAGTGTTAAAAAAAGTAGCAGTGAGTTTAAAAAAGCAAATAAGTGTAAAATCATTATAATAACTTTTATTTGCCTAAATGCAAATGCACTGGAAATACTACACATTCAATTCCAAATCAAAACAATAACAACATTTATCCAGTTTGTGTTAATCCTTTACAGGAAGAAAAGAAAAAGGAATATTAGGCTGCTAAAAAAAATAGTAGTGCCAGCATTTTTCTTTAAAAACTCAAAAATGTGGGGGTGGAGCTTGCACCGGATCTATATGTACGTGTCCCGCTGAGCTCCGAGAAACAGAGTAGCTCGTTCGCTGGTTACGATGTCAGGGATCATTAGCCTGTATATTGCTTGCAAAAACATTATTACTTTATATCAGTATATTCCACAAAGAACTTGAATGTAACAAGATGGAGACTGCATCAGGAACACGCCTATGGAAGACACTGCCCCTGGAATGCAAGAGGAGTGTACAGATGAATTTACAGCTGAATAGAGCCAATAGGGCTTAAGCACGTCCGACATCTTTAGGGAGGAGATTTGTAAGTCTTTGTTCAATAACGTTTAATCTTACTTCCTGCTTCACTGAGGGAGGATGTCTACCAATTTGTCTGCCTGGTATATCTCTTCCACACATGCCCTCAGTTTCCAATTTACAGAGGTGCCTATTCGGTGTGAAATAACAGGGAGAAGGAAGTGACCCTGACAATGATAGCTTGTACCACCTCACCATGGTGAAAATTGGGGGAAGTAAGAACAGAGATGCTTCTGATATCTCCAGACCACCTGCAGGGAACCATGGAGAAATTCATGAATAGGAAGCCGGTTGGTGCGAGCGCACAAACTTCCAAGATGGCGCCGATGCCATCCCGCTCACAGGACGAGGAGAAGTCTGAGGCCTCGGACAGAGAGAGTGATGCAGGGGGAGCCACTGGTGAATTGCCGCTCACAAGAACCTTCTTCCAAAAGGTAATATCTAAGACCTTAGAGCGACTTGTAAAAGACCTGGCTGAAATCAAGCAGGACATGCGTCACATAGGTCAAAGAGTGGAGACATTAGAAACTACTCAGGCCTCCATATTGGATTTCAATAATGCTGCCAAGCACATTTAAACTTGGCATTTAGAGCTTTGGAGGATCAAGAGAACAGAAATTGCAGGAACAACCTGCGTTTTAGGGGCATTCCTGAGTCGGTCCCTGCGGATGCATTGATGGACACAATCAAAGACCTCTGCTGCTCTATACTAGGCCCTAATGCACACGGGGACTTTATTATTGAGTGTGCTCATAGGGCTTTGTGCCCTAAGCCTAAAGCCTCCGACCCATAGCGGGATGCGATTTGCCGGTTTCTGAATTATAATGACAAAGTCGCAATCCTGACTAAAGCTAGGGACTCTGCTACTCTCTCATTACGTGGCTCCGCTATCGCAGTATACCAGGACTTAGCAACTACAAGACACCCCCTAAAAACGTTGTTTACTTAAACTGCTAACCGACTGTCTGAGGAACAAGAATATACTGTATCGGTGGATTTTTCCTTTTGTCTATCCTTCTACCATGATGGTATCCGTCTCTTCGTCTCCTCGGTTGCAGACCTGGATACCGTCTACGCTCACTTGGATATCGAACCCACGGATATAGAGGACTGGGAACCAGTTACAAATTTCAACCTCACTTCCTCCAACAACTGAACTGGTACCTTGGGAGATGGTACCAACTCCAAAACACCAAAGGAGCAAGAAAAAATTGGGACACTTGACACCACACAGATTACTAGGGGAGAGATCTAACCACCCCTAAAAATTTCTATACAAAATATGGGAGCACGGACCGTAAAATGTAAAAGATAGGACATGTCCTATCTTTTGCGGTAAACTTCTATGGCCCCGAAACCTTCCCATAAATAAACGGGAAGGTATCCATGGACAATAGAAGTGAATTGGTCCGTAATTGCGGTCCACAATTACGGACGATTTTTACGGTCGTGTGCATGGGGCCTTAATGAGGGTACTTCCTCCAACCCTTTGACTAGAGCGACACTCTCTGTGTGGAAGGGATTTTTGGATAGACCGGATATGCAATCCCTACCATCTCCACTGATTCAGCTTAGGGGTATTATTGGTGCTGCCCCTAAAGTTTTGCGTGACAGCACACCAAGGAATGTGAGGTCGTCCCAGATTCCCCTTAAACAATTTCTAGATGACGATGGTTGTTTGATCTCTCATTCTGCTCTGCGGTCTACTTTAAAAATTCCCAACAGCCATCTCTCACTGGTTGCTTATGTTAAACCAGCTGCTCTATCGTGCTGTAGGTCCCCCACTCTTCATAAGGCCGCTAATTGGTTTGAGCTCCTAGCGTCTCAAGGCCGTGCCCCACCCAAACCTATCTCCCTGCTTTATAAAAAAAAACTTTCTGTGCCCACCCCCCATATTTTATTAGAATATGGGAACGGGATTTGGGTAAAAAAATTCTCTGATGCTGAAATAGCTAAGATACTGGTTACCCCCCCCCATAAAGTGTCTAGATGCATCAAAATTCAGGAAAATAGTTACAAGTTAATGTCCCGATGGTACAAGACACCAGACAGGACTTGTCTGTTTTCCTCTACACATTCTAATATATGTTGGCATTGTAAGACAGAAAGAGGTTCTTTCTACCATATGTGGTGGGCCTGCAGCAAGATAGCATAGGGATAGGCCATCAAAATCAGATCAGTGGGGGTCTGTTATAGATGGGACCACAGCGTTTGTAGCCATGGACTTTTCCCAGTTAACAAGCACAACATATGGAGTGACTGTGCCTGGGATTGCATTTAAGTGAACTGGACTGAGCTGCAATCCCAGGCACAGCTGTTACCAATGTGTATGGCGTTGTGCCTGGTAAACACTGAAGAGGCCAAGGCGATGGACGCCTCGGCCCCTTCAAAACAGCTGATCGGCGGGTTGCCGAGAGTTGGACCCCCATCTGTCTAATATTGATGACCTATCCTAAGGATAGGCCATCAATAAAAAATGTCCAGAGGACCCCTTTAAACCCCTAACGACATACCACGTACATTATGTAGCAGCCATCAAGGAGAAGTATAGAACAGGCTGAGCATGCTCCCTACTCAGCAGGTGTCATCTGTATAATACAGCCCAGAGACGTAACTATAGGGGTCGTGCACTTCTTTTTCACAGGCATTTTTTTACGCAGCCATTTTTCAAAACGGCCGAGTAAAAAAACGCCCCATCGGAACAGTACGCCGTTTTTTCTATTGAAATCAATGGGCAGCTGTTTGGAGGCACTAAATGCCCTTGAAATGGCTGGTTTAACATGACAATGACCCTAAACACACCGGTAAGATGTATATTGGCTAACTGGTGTGTTTTGGGTCATTGTCGTGTTAAACTCCCCATTTCAAGGGCATTTCTTCTTCGGCATAGGGCAACATGATCTCAAGTATTTTCATAAATTTATACTAATCCATGATCCCTTGTATGTGATAAATAGGCCCAACACCATGGTATGAGAAACATCCCCATATCATGATTTTTGCACCACCATGCTTTACTGTCTTCACAGTGTACTGTGGCTTGAATTCAGTGCTCAGGGGTCGTCTGACATATTGTCTGCGGCCACTAGACACAAAAAGAACAATTTTGCTTTCTTTAGTACACAAAATGTTGCGCCATTTCTCTTTGGGCCAGTCAATGTGTTCCTTGGCAAATTTTAACCTATTCAGGACATGTCTTTTTTTCAACAACAGGACTTTGCGGGGAGTTCTTGCTGGTAACTTGGCTTCACATAATCATCTTCTGCAGTACTCACTGGTAACTTCAGATCTTCTTTGATCATTGGCTGAGTTTTAGCCATTTTGGCTATTCTTCGATCCATTCGAAAAGTAGTTCCCCGCTTCCTTCCGCGTCTTTCAGGTTTTGGTTGCCACTTTAAGGCATTTGAGATCATTTTGGCTGAGCAACCTATAATTTGCTGCACTTCTCTATATGTTTTCCCTCTCCAATCAACTTTTTAATCAAAATACATGCTTCATCAGAAGAATGTCTAGAGCGAGCCATTTTCCGCAGTATTTCAGAAGGAATTGCACTATAACCAACATGTGCAACATTTGCCACCCTTCTACCTTAAATAAGGGCCAAAATTAACACCTGTTATTCTACAGAATGAATGACTTCTACCAATTTAACCCCTTAACGACCGCCAATACGCCTTTTCACGGCGGCCGTTAAGGGTACTTATGCCAGAGCGCCGGCTTTTCAAGGCGCTGTGACGTGAGGCCGGCAAAGGTGTCCTGGGCTGGCTAAAGCAGGTGTCGGGCGGGCCAAAGACAGCCGATCTGACCCGTTTAACCCCTTAGATGAGGCGCTCAATAGCGAGCGCCGCATACAAGTGGTTTTGGAGGGAGAGTCCTCTCTCACCCCATTGGCACCCTGCAATTGAAATCGCAGGGTGCCGATGGCTTCTGTGGCAACCGGGTAGCCACACATGACCTAACAGGTGCCTGTCAGTTTTACACTAACAGGCAATAATATGCTGCAATACAGAAGTATTGCTGTGTATTATACAAAGCGATCAAAAGATCACATAGTGCAGTCCCCTAGTGGGAACAAAAATAAAGTTATCAAAAAGTTAAATAAAGTTATTAATAAATAAATAAATAAATATCCCCAATAAAGTATTTTATAAGGGAAAAAGTGGGTTTTATTAATTTTTTTAATATTTAAAAAAAAAAAAGATTACACATATTTGGTATCGCCCTGACTGTAACGACCCCACCCATAAAGCTATTACGTTACTTAACCCACACAATGAAAATCGTAAAAAATAAAATAAAAAATACTGCCAAAGTTGTTTTCTGCTCATCCTGTCTTCAAAAAAATGTCATAAAAAGTGATCAGAAAGTCGCATTTACTCAAAAATGGTACCAATGAAAACTAGAAGTCGTCTTGCAAAAAAACAAAAGCCCTCAAACAGCTGTATCGGCGCAACAATAAAACAATTATGGCTCTTATAACATGGCGACACAAAAACAAATAATTTTGAAACAAAAAATAAAGTGTTTTTACTGTGTAATAGCAAAACATACAAAATCTATATAAATTTGGTATCGCCACAATCGTAATGACCCACTCAATAAATGTATTATGTTATTTACATCACACAGTAAATAGCGTAAATCTAAGACGCAAAAAAGAGTAGCGAAATTTATGGTTTTATTTCCATTACCCCCCCCCCCCCCCAAAAAAAAGTTAATCAATAAAATATATGTAACTTATCATGGTGCTATTAAAAAATACAACTTGTCCCGCAAAAAACAAGTCCTTATACAGATATGTCGATGCAAAGATAAAAAAGTTATAGCTCTTGGAATGAGACAATGGAAAAACGTAAAAAATATTATTTTTTTTTAACTTTTAATATTTTTTTATTTTTTTATATAATACAACTTTATTTTACCAGGGCTTAATAGGAGCACAAAGATGGCAGACCTGGGGGCCTTTATTAGGCTCCCAGGCTGCCATAGCAACCATCGCAACCCCGCGATTGCCTTGCGGGGGGCACAAGGTCACCCCCCTCTTTCTAGCAATTTAAATGCCGCGTTCGCTAATGACCGCTGCATTTTAACAGGTTAAACAAGCTTGAGCGCGATTCCGCTCGTTACTGTGAAGCGTCGGCCGTAACATACAGCCCCTACCCGGCTATGGCATATATGTATGTCATATGTTGGGAAGGGGTGTTAATCATTTTGGACTGCTAATTTTTTTAACACTACCATACATATCAAATTAAATTCAATGTATTTTGTGCATCTTATTTTTCATTTGTTTTTAATGACCCTGCAAAAAAGGAATAAAAGACTTTAATCCAGATAAGATTTACAGTAATGCACAAATTCAGGTAGGCTATAGATTTGGGCATTTAAATAAGGCACTATTGCCGATGACACATTGTGACACTTGAATAATTGCACTTTTTTTAAACAATAGTATTCAGAATGTACTATACACAGATATTAACAAGTTATAAGTGCCCTATCTTCTACATAATGTGATCGGTGCTGTAATGTAGGTTACAGCAGTGTTTTTTATTTAGAATAACTATCTATTTTCACCAAGTTGTGACCTATTTTAGATTTATGCTAATGAATTTCTTAATGCCCAACTGGGCGTGTTTTTACTTTTGATCAAGTGGGCGTTGTAAAGAAGTGTATGACGCTGACCAATCAGTGACTAATCAGCGTCATACACTTCTTTACATTCATATAATCAGCACATAGTGAACAAAGAAGGATCACTATGTGCTGTCACATACACACAAATTAACGTTACAGAAGTGTCTTGAGAGTAATTAGACATCACCTCCAGCCAGGACACGATGTCTATTAACACTCCCGACACTTCGGTAACGTTTGTGTGGGACTTACAGCACAGCAAGCGTAATCTCGCGAGATCACGTTGTAAATTACAGCAAGCATGATCTCGAGTAAGTGACACACAAACGTTACCGAAGTGTCGGGAGTGTTTAAACCTTTCAGGACCGAGTGTCATCGATGCCTCAATGACCAGCCCCATTTTTTCAAAACTGACATGTGTCATTTTATGTGGTAATAACTCTGGAATGCTTTTGCCTATCCAAGCGATTCAGAGATTGTTTTCTCGTGACATATTGTACTTTATGATAGTGGAAAAATTTGGTCAATAAATTCATAGCTTCTTTGTGAAAAACACCAAAATGTAAAGAAAATTTGCAAAAATTATAGTTTTTCTAATTTTAAATGTAATCTACTTGTAAAACAGATAGTAATACCACACAAAATTGTTGCTAAATAACATACCCCATATGTCTACTTTATATTTGCATTGTTTTTTGAACATTATTTTATTTTTCTAGGACGTTACAAGGCTTAGAACTTTAGCAGCAATTTCTCACATTTTCAAGAAAATTTCAAAAGGCTATTTTGTCAAGGACAAGTTCAGTTCTGAAGTGGCTTTGAGGGCCTTATGTACTAGATAGACCACATAAATCACCCCATTTTAAAAACTGCACCCCTCAAAGTATTCAAAACAGCATTCAGAAAGTTTATTAACCCTTTAGGCGTTTCACAGGAATTATAGCAAAGTAGAAGTGAAATTTACAAATTTCATTTTTTTTGCCGAAATTCATTTGTAATACACTTTTTTCTGTAACTCAGAAAGTTTTACCAGAGAAATGCAACTCAATATTTATTGCCCAGATTCTGCAGTTTTTAGAAATATCCCCTATGTGGCCCTAATTTGCTAATGGACTGAAGCACAGGCCTCGGAAGCAAAGGAGCAACTAGTGGATTTTGGGGCCTCCTTTTTATTAGAATATATTTTAGGCACCATGTCAGGTTTGAAGAGGTGTTGTTTTGCCAAAACAGTGGAATCTCCCCAAAAGTGGTGTTGGAAACTACACCCCTTTATCTAGGGGTTTAGTTAGCATCTTGACCCGACTGGTCTTTTGCTATATATATTGGAATATGTCTGTGAAAATGAAAATCTACTTTTCTTCTGAAAAAATATAAAACAATGTAATTTTTACAAGGAATAAAGAATAAAAAGCACCCCAAAACTTGTAAAGCTATTTCTCACGATTACGGCAATACCCCATATGTGGTAATAAACTGCTGTTTGGACCCACGGCAGAGCTCAGAAGGGAGGGAGCGCCATTTGGAGCGCAGATTTTGCTTGGTAATAGTTCTGTTTGGGGTTTTGCTGGTATTTCAGTTTATAATGTGGGGGCATATGTAAGCTGTGCGGAGTACATCAGGGCATAATGAGGGTATAATAAGGGGGTAAATAAATATTCATAGATGTGTGGCCGGTCTCGTACTGATAAATGGTGCCCAATCTTATCCGCTTTTGGACACTGTACAATTTCTGTCGCTATATTCTGAGCGCCAGAACTTTTTTTATTTTTTCTCCACCGGAGCTGTGCGAGGGCTTATTTGTTACGTTACAATCTGTAGTTTTCATTGGTACCATTTTAGGGTACATGTGATTTTTTGATCACTTTTTATTTGATTTTTTTTGGCAAGCAAAGTGACAAAAAAAACATACATTTTGACAATGTTTTTTGTCCTTTTTTTTTACAGTAATCACTGTGCGCTATAAATGACATTTTACTTTATTCTGCGTGTCGGTATGATTACGGCAATACCATATGTATATAGCTTTTTTTATGTTTTGTGGCGTTTGCGCAATAAAATCACTTTTCTATAAAATGATTTATTTTTTGTGTCACCATATTCTGAGAGCCGTAATTGTTTTTTTTTTTCAGTCAAAAATGCTGTAGTTGTAGTTTTTTGGTATTATTTTGGGGTACATGCAAATTTTTGATCACTTTTATTCTATATTTTGGGAGGGGTGATAACCCAAAAAATAGTGATGCTAGTATTGTTTTTGAATTATTTTTTGCGGTGTTCACCGTGTGGGAAAAATAATATTATAGTTTTATAGTTGGGGGCGTTACGAACGCGGTGATACCAAATACGTGTACTTTTGTAACGTTTACATTTTTTTCTTATAATAAAAGACTTATTATAGGAAAAAAAACATTTTTATTTCTTTTATAAAACATTTTTATTACTTTATTTTTTGTTGTATGGCCTCCGGTTTTGCCATGTAACCAACAGCAGCATCCGCAATCGGTCCTCGGGAAAGTTTGTTGCTACAACAAACTTTCCCTGCGATGACATGATCGGGACCTGAACCAATCAGGTCCCGGTCATGTCTCCACTCCGGTCCGGTCTCCACTCCAATCAGGTCCGGTCATGTCAACACTACTCTGAGACACCTGGATCGCGCTTTTAACACCCACTGTGAATTCACGTCGGCACTGCGCAGAGCCCAGCAAGCGCCGAAGTGAATTTACTGTGGGTGGTCAGGAAGCAGTTAATGACGTGATCATATACTCTGTAGAAGAACCAATCGGTTCGGTTGTCAGAGAACAGGTTCCTGGTGAGCCGCGGACACTGACACAGCCGGCGTCCGAGTGCTTTTCACAGCGCTATGCTGGCTGGAACAGAGATCTGTATATACACGTCCTGGCAGCACGGGGTATGTGCGAAAAGGTCGTGTATGTACAGATTGTCGGCATGAAAGGGTTAATAGACATCGCGTCCTGTTGTTATCTACATTACAGCGCCGATCATATTATGTAGAAGATAGGCCACTTATAATGTGGTGACAGAGCCTCTTTAATCAATGCAGCATAGAATACAAGTTTTACAAAAGGCATAAATAGGTAATGCACTAAACTGAAAAGACCACCTTGGTGAAGTACAACAAGCAATAACAGGGGGAATGGAGAATGAAGGCAAATAAAGGCTCGACATAAGCATGCATACTATAATATTAGGACAATATTATCAACATATGTCTCATGGGACTATAGAGTATATGGGCTAAGTCACCAGCAGGTGCGGTTTTTATTATTGGACTCCCCAGTAGCAATAGAAACTCCAATCAATATTAAATAGAACACAAGAGAAAACGGAGTCAGAAACTATTAAATAATATAAATTGCCAATGGCATAGAAAAATACAAATTTTATTGGACAATACAAATAACATGATTAAAATTAGACTACAAATCAGAGGAAACTGTATATCTCCAATAGTATAGGAGGGGAATTCAGGTCACAATAGTAAGACAAATAACACTACAGACAATTCTATCAGTAATTCTGAGTAGTTGCGGTATAATAGATACAAAGAGAAGATTGGCTGCAAACATGCACAGTATTGCTACATATAAGCAAAAGCAATATGTCTAATAGCAGGCAATGAGGAGTGAACACAGTGGTAAACAGAAAGAGTCTCCGTAAAATCAAGCCTGTTATCTAAGTCGACATAGAGTGTTTAAACTGAGCCTATCTTAAGTGCAGACACTAGGTGTATCGATAGATACGCTAAGTCGTATTACAGGTATTTAAGGTTGCAGACAAATCAACGCTGGTACTGACCCATATGGTTCCACAGATGTAGTGACTCCCAGGTGTGGAGAGACCCCAACGCGCGTTTCGCGTAGATGGCTTTCTCAAGGGGCGTTCTTAATCATTTAAATTACCCCTCTTTTATACAATAGGTCACAGAGTCAGCTGATCTCGTCAGCCAATGAGAAGAGTGGATTCAGCCATGCATGTCAGAGACAGAGCATCGCGAGACTCAAGCTCTGAGCCGTCGAGACCCGACTACGCATGCGCGGCTCCGGAAACCGCGCAGACGCGTACAATCGACAGTCCAGTCAAGGTCCGGCGATGACAGAAACTACATGCATGGATGAAAACAAGATAAGGTAGGGAAAGGAGAGACTAGATGCAAAAGAGATAATATGCCAGTATAGGCGCTAGTTATATTATAAACAGAATAGAGATGATATCGCAGCAACTCAAATACCGGCAATGATCTACCAGTTATATACATCATTCGGGTATAATCGGAACAGGTACTATAATTAGATAAATCCATATTACAATAAACAGTAATATAGTCGGTACAAAAATAACCCACTACTCCAAGACAAAAAATAATAAATTTACAAGTGTTATATAGCATATAATAACTCATAATAAATGAGCTGAAGAATACTAATAATAATAAATATTAATAGAAGTGACAATAATAAAAAGAAAATAAAAAGAAAAAAACACATAATCATGGTATCAAACAAAAATAACAATAATAAGATGCTAGCAATTAAATAAATATATAGCAGCAATAGATGAGATACCAATATTTATACAAAATAGAAATGAAAGAAATTGGAGTAGAAAAAAATAAATAAATACTAGTAAATAAAAATAAGTGAGTTTATACATAGGCAAAACAGTTCATACAATGTGCTGTACAAAAAGTATCACTTAATAAAAATATAATTATCAAAAGAATAAATAAACATTACTAACATATCAGCACCATGTAAAAAATGGTTACATCATATATAGTGTTATAAACAATAAAAAATAGAAAAATAAAATAAAAATAATAAGTAAAAATAATAATAAAGAATAATTAATAAAACATAAAATAGTGAAGGATCTCTTGAGTATGAATCCAGTCTCTCAGAATCCCTAAAAGGCAATCACAGCTGGTCTAGGGCATACATGATCAGCAACAGAGGAAATAACTAAATAGAACAAGAACATATATTAGTGGACACACAGTTAAAACAAATTAAAATACATATAGGCAGGAATTCATAGGAAGGAGACAAAACTTAATGTCTCATTCAGACCAACAGGGGCCATAGTACCTAGGGTGACTATCCACTTGCATTCCCTCTGAGCCAACAGTTTTTTGACATCTCCACCTCTAATCCCAGAGAAAACTCTATCAATACCCCATGCCTTAAATGATTTTGGATCACAGGCATGGTGTATTTTAAAGTGCCTGGGGATGGTTTTAAGCAGTGTGAGGTCGTCTACGTCTTTCGCAGCTACTATGTCACGCACGTGTTCTCGTATTCTAACACGTAGTTGTCTTGAAGTCAAACCCACGTATACTTTTTGGCAGGCACAGGTAGCATAATAGATGACATTCATTGTGCTACAGGAGATGTAATGTCGAATCTTAAATTCCCTGTTATCAATCATTGACACAAATTTAGTTGTACGGACCAGATTCTTACAGGACAGGCAGTCACCACAAGGGTAACAACCATGTCTAGGGGTACTTGATGTAAATGGGTTGCACTGTTTTGGTACGTAATGACTTCTCACCAGCATATCTTTCAAATTCATACTTCGTCGAGCTGTCATTAGGGTTTTTTTTGAAAGATTTCCTGCCAATGCGGGTTCCAAATGCAGAATTGGCCAGTGTTTTTCTAATACAGATCTCATCATATGCCATTGGTTATTGTATGTAGTGATGTGTCGGATATTAGTATCATCACTTTTCTTTTTCTTCGTTCCCAAAGAGTGTAAAATTGAGTTCCGGCTCGTAGACTGTGCTCGTCTATAGCCCCTCTTGATGCTTCTGTGACTATACCCCCTATCCAAAAATCTTTCTTTCAAATCCGAAGATTGTTTCTCGAATTTTAGTTCTGATGAGCAAATACGTCGCATTCGTAGGAACTGACCAGTGGGGACGGCACCAATCGTCGACTGGCTGTGGGCAGAGGTGGCATGAAGTAGGGAATTAACCGACGTCTCTTTCCTGAACACATCGGTTTGGAGACATCCTGTATTGTCAACCTCAATGCTAATGTCCAGAAAATCAACCCTGTGTTGATCGTACACATAGGTTAGTTTTATGTTCATATCATTGATGTTAAGACATTGCATGAAGTGTGTAAGTTGTATCTCCGTCCCCTGCCAGACAAATAGGACATCATCAATATATCTCATCCAGGACAGCACATGGTCACCGGCGTGGGCGCCGTCATCATGGAAAACCTGCCTCTCCCAAAAGCCGAGAAACAGGTTTGCGTATGACGGCGCACACGCCGCCCCCATGGCCGTACCTTGTTTTTGTACATAGAACACATCTTTGAAGACAAAGAAGTTATGTGTCAGAATGTATTCCAGTAATTCCACAACCAGTCGACAGGTGGGACCGTCCCAACTGCTCGTCCCCAAAAAGAAGCGTACTGCATTTAAACCATCATTGTGTCGTATACTAGTGTACAACGACTCAATGTCTGCTGTCACCAAGATCATATCAGCATCTAAATTGATACCATCAATTCTTTTTAAAACATCTGTTGTATCTTTGACGTGAGGTGGTAAACATTCTACCAATGGTTTTAGATCATGGTCAATAAACCTGCAGATGGGATCACAGAGTCCTCCTATCCCTGACACTATCGGGCGTCCCGGGGGGTCTGTCATGTCTTTATGAACCTTGGGCAAGAAATACAAGGTTGGAATTCTTGGATATTGTGTCATTAGTCCGGATAGTATATTTTTCGGAATAATACCCTGCTCATGGGCCAAAGTGAGGATCTTGCATAGTTCTACTGAAAACGTTCCTACTGGGTTATAGGCAAGTTTTTGATAGGTATTTTTATCTCTAAGTTGCCTATAGGCCTCCTTTTCATATTTATCAACGGGCCAGATCACGATGTTCCCACTCTTGTCCGCCGCCTTGAATACCACATCCTCGTATCCTTTTAGTTCGTCTAATGCATCACGTTGATTTTTAGTCAAATTATCAAATTTTCTATTTGAGGAGATGCATTTAAAGTAGTTAATTACCATCTTGGTAAAAATCTCGACTTGTGGGCATATGGACAAGGGTGGGAACCTCAGTGATCTGGGTATAATTGATTTTGGGAACCTACCTTGGTCAGTAGAAATTTGCTCTTGTAACAGATCCTCAAGGGCCTTAAGTGCTTCTTTCTCCAGAGCACTATTCAGTCCCACATCTACTCCAGATCTACTATGTAATTTTTTAAGAATTAATTTTCGTGAGAATAGATATAGGTCCTTCATAGCTGCGAAGAAGTTAAAAGAATTACAGGGTGAGAATGTCAGTCCCTTGCTCAATACATCACGTTGTGTCTCCGAGAGGGAATGCCCAGATAGATTAATCACCTCTAGTGTGTTCCTAGGTTTCTTCCCCTGTTGGTATGTCGGATTATCCTTACGTCTTGCCACCTGTCTCTCCCTGTTTCTACGAGGGTAGGTGGTTTCTTGAGGAATGGTTATCTCATCACTGCGTTTTGATCTTCCAAGATTATCACTGGATATCACAGATGAGAAGGATGTAGATCTTGATCTCGCAAAGGATCTAGATCTCCCACTACGCCATCTGTACATTCTACCCTCCTGGGAGTCATTATTGTCTCTCTGGAATTTGGAAGATTTTACAGAAAGAATTTCCTGCTCCCACTTTGAAAAATCCCTGTCAAGATCATCATTTAGTTTCTCAAGCTCTGTGTTAGAGAGGTCATTTTTCAAAGTGGTTTGCAATTCTTCAATCTCTTTTTCCAAATCACAAAGAGTGACTTGATTTGCCTGAGACAAGAGGTGCATGAAACCTCTAGAGCAATCAGTGGCAAAACCTTCCCATTTGGTTTTGAAGACATCATCCTCAATCGGGAAAGAGGGAAAGATCTTCGGATTTGAAAGAAAGAAAGATTTTTGGATAGGGGGTATAGTCACAGAAGCATCAAGAGGGGCTATAGACGAGCACAGTCTACGAGCCGGAACTCAATTTTACACTCTTTGGGAACGAAGAAAAAGAAAAGTGATGATACTAATATCCGACACATCACTACATACAATAACCAATGGCATATGATGAGATCTGTATTAGAAAAACACTGGCCAATTCTGCATTTGGAACCCGCATTGGCAGGAAATCTTTAAAAAAAAACCCTAATGACAGCTCGACGGAGTATGAATTTGAAAGATATGCTGGTGAGAAGTCATTACGTACCAAAACAGTGCAACCCATTTACATCAAGTACCCCTAGACATGGTTGTTACCCTTGTGGTGACTGCCTGTCCTGTAAGAATCTGGTCCGTACAACTAAATTTGTGTCAATGATTGATAACAGGGAATTTAAGATTCGACATTACATCTCCTGTAGCACAATGAATGTCATCTATTATGCTACCTGTGCCTGCCAAAAAGTATACGTGGGTTTGACTTCAAGACAACTACGTGTTAGAATACGAGAACACGTGCGTGACATAGTAACTGCGAAAGACGTAGACGACCTCACACTGCTTAAAACCATCCCCAGGCACTTTAAAATACACCATGCCTGTGATCCAAAATCATTTAAGGCATGGGGTATTGATAGAGTTTTCTCTGGGATTAGAGGTGGAGATGTCAAAAAACTGTTGGCTCAGAGGGAATGCAAGTGGATAGTCACCCTAGGTACTATGGCCCCTGTTGGTCTGAATGAGACATTAAGTTTTGTCTCCTTCCTATGAATTCCTGCCTATATGTATTTTAATTTGTTTTAACTGTGTGTCCACTAATATATGTTCTTGTTCTATTTAGTTATTTCCTCTGTTGCTGATCATGTATGCTCTAGATCAGCTGTGATTGCCTTTTCGGGATTCTGAGAGACTGGATTCATACTCAAGAGATCCTTCACTATTTTATGTTTTATTAATTATTCTTTATTATTATTTTTACTTATTATTTTTATTTTATTTTTCTATTTTTTATTGTTTATAACACTACATATGATGTAACCATTTTTTACATGGTGCTGATATGTTAGTAATGTTTATTTATTCTTTTGATAATTATATTTTTATTAAGTGATACTTTTTGTACAGCACATTGTATGAACTGTTTTGCCTATGTATAAACTCACTTATTTTTATTTACTAGTATTTATTTATTTTTTTCTACTCCAATTTCTTTCATTTCTATTTTGTATAAATATTGGTATCTCATCTATTGCTGCTATATATTTATTTAATTGCTAGCATCTTATTATTGTTATTTTTGTTTGATACCATGATTATGTGTTTTTTTCTTTTTATTATTTTCTTTTTATTATTGTCACTTCTATTAATATTTATTATTATTAGTATTCTTCAGCTAATTTATTATGAGTTATTATATGCTATATAACACTTGTAAATTTATTATTTTTTGTCTTGGAGTAGTGGGTTATTTTTGTACCGACTATATTACTGTTTATTGTAATATGGATTTATCTAATTATAGTACCTGTTCCGATTATACCCGAATGATGTATATAACTGGTAGATCATTGCCGGTATTTGAGTTGCTGCGATATCATCTCTATTCTGTTTATAATATAACTAGCGCCTATACTGGCATATTATCTCTTTTGCATCTAGTCTCTCCTTTCCCTACCTTATCTTGTTTTCATCCATGCATGTCGTTTCTGTCATCGCCGGACCTTGACTGGACTGTCGATTGTACGCGTCTGCGCGTGCGCGGTTTCCGGAGCCGCGCATGCGTGGTCGGGTCTCGACGGCTCAGAGCTTGAGTCTCGCGATGCTCTGTCTCTGACATGCATGGCTGAATCCACTCTTCTCATTGGCTGACGAGATCAGCTGACTCTGTGACCTATTGTATAAAAGAGGGGTAATTTAAATGATTAAGAACGCCCCTTGAGAAAGCCATCTACGCGAAACGCGCGTTGGGGTCTCTCCACACCTGGGAGTCACTACATCTGTGGAACCATATGGGTCAGTACCAGCGTTGATTTGTCTGCAACCTTAAATACCTGTAATACGACTTAGCGTATCTATCGATACACCTAGTGTCTGCACTTAAGATAGGCTCAGTTTAAACACTCTATGTCGACTTAGATAACAGGCTTGATTTTACGGAGACTCTTTCTGTTTACCACTGTGTTCACTCCTCATTGCCTGCTATTAGGCATATTGCTTTTGGTTATATGTAGCAATACTGTGCATGTTTGCAGCCAATCTTCTCTTTGTATCTATTATACCGCAACTACTCAGAATTACTGATAGAATTGTCTGTAGTGTTATTTGTCTTACTATTGTGACCTGAGTTCCCCTCCTATACTATTGGAGATATACAGTTTCCTCTGATTTGTAGTCTAATTTGAATCATGTTATTTGTATTGTCCAATAAAATTTGTATTTTTCTATGCCATTGGCAATTTATATTATTTAATAGTTTCTGACTCCGTTTTCTCTTGTGTTCTATTTAATATTAGGACAAGCTAATGACCTGAAACAGTAAGATAATGTAAACATCATATACTTTAATACCGAAGGTATTTTAAACCTTAATGACCGACTTTTTAGGTTTTTCCATCGTCGCAATCAAAGATCTATAACTTTTTTATTTTTCCGTCGACATAGGTGTATAAGGACTTTTTATTTTTGGGACAAGTTATGTTTTATAATAGCACCATTTTGGGGTACAAATAATTTATTGATTAACTTTTTATTAACTTTTTTAGTGGGGTACTGGAAAAAAAAACCTGAAATGTCGCCATTTTTTTGCATCACAATTTTACGCCATTTACGGTGTGGTATAAATAACATAACTTTATTCAGCGGGTCGTTACGATTGCGGCGATACCAAATTTATATAGGTTTTTCATGTTTTCCTACTTTTACACAGTAAAAACACTTTTCTTTTCAAAATTATTTATTTTTGTGTCGCCATATTTTAAGAGCCGTAACTTTTACATTTTTCACCGATGCAGCTGTATAAGGGTTTATTTTTTTGCGAGACGACTTTTAGTTTTTATTGGTAGCATATTGGAGTAGATGCGACTGTTTGATCACTTTTTTATCACATTTTTGTGAAGGTAGAATGAACGGAAAACAGCAATTCTGGCATTGTATTTTTTACGGCATTCAACATGCAGGTTAGATAATGTAACCATTTTAAAGTTGGCTTCGTTACGGACGCGGCGATACCAAATATGAGGAACTTTTTTTCATAATAAAGTATTTTGTAAGGGGAAAAAGTAGGTTTTTAACCTGTCAGTGACCGCCGATATGCCTTTCACGGCGGCCACTAATGGGCTTTATTCTGATGCTTACGCCTTTTTACGGCGCTGCATCAGAATAAATAAACAGAGCTGAGGGCTGGGTGCATCCCTGCTCGAACGGGTGAGATCGATATCAGTATCGATCTCACCCATTTAACCCCTCAGACGCGGCGCTCAATAGCGAGCGCCGCATCTGAGTCTGTGTCTTTTATGACAGCCGGGGGCCTAATAAAGGCCCCCAGGTCTGCCTGTAATGAATGCCTGCTAGGTCATGCCAGAGGCATGGCCTAGCAGATGCCTGTCCATTTTAAATGGAAAGGTAGTAATACACTGCAATCCAAAAGTATTGCAGTGTATTATAAAAGCGATCGGAGGATCACATGTTAAAGTCCCCTAGTGGGACTAGTAAAAAAGTTTAATAAAGTTAACAAAAAAAATTTAAAAAAAACGAAAAACCCACTTTTTCCCCCTTATAAAATGCTTTACTATTAAAACTAAATAAAGTAAAAAAGTTACACATATTTGGTATCGCCGCGTCCGTAACGACCAACTATAAAGCTATTCCATTATTTAACCCGCACGGTGAACGCCAGAGAAATAAATTAATAAACAATGGAAAAATGGCTGTTTTCTGTGAATCCTGCCTTAAAAAAACATTTGATAAAAAGTGATCAAAAAGTCGCGTCTACTCCAAAATGGTACCAATAAAAACTACAAGTCGTCCCGCAAAAACAAAAAAGCCCTCAAACAACTGCATCTGTGGAACAATAAAAAAAAGTTACGGCTCTTCAAATTTGGAGACACAAAAACAAATAATTTTGAAAAAAATGTGTTTTTTACTGTGTAAAAGTAGTAAAACATACAAAATCTATACAAATTTGGTATCGTTGCAATTGTAACAACCCGCTGAATAAAGTTATTGTTTTATTTATACCACACGGTAAACAGCGCAGATTTAGGATGCAAAAAAAGAGTGGCAAAATTTCTGTTTTTTTTCTATTCCCCCCAAAAAAAAGTTAATAAAAGTTAACCAATAAATTGTATGTACCCCAAAATGGTGCTATTAAAAAATATAACTTGTCCCGCAACAAACAAGACCTTATACAGCTATGTCGACGCAAAAATAAAAACGTTATAGCTCTTGGAATGCGACGATGGTAAAACTTAAATCATTGCTTTGTCATTAAGGTTTAAAATAGGCTGGTCATTAAAGGGTTAATGTTTTTTTTACTTGGGACATTTATTTCAAACTTTACTAAACTTTTTTTTTAGTCCCACTATGGGACTTTACTGTAAGATCTTTTGATCACTTTTATAATACACTGCAATACTTCTGTATTGCATTGTATTATTGCCTGTCAGTGTAAAACGGACAGGCACCTGCTAGGTCATGCCTCTGGCACGGCCTAACAGGCAATCACTAAAGGCAGACCTGGGGGCCTTAGTTAGGCCCGCAGGCTGCCATAAAAACCATTGGCACCCCGCGATGCACGCGGGATGCCACAGTGGGGTGAGAGGGAGCTCTCTCCCTCTAAAATCATTCAAATGCGGCGCTCGCTATTGAGCGCCGCATCTGAGGGGTTAAATATGATCGGAGAACACTGCTAGTGGTCTCTGATCGTTGCCCTGAATTGCAAGGATTAACACAGTTGACGGAAGAGTATTTAGCATAATTGCTCATTATAAGGGTTTTCTCATATTTTCCACAAAATATGCCATAAATATCCGAAAGATGCGGGTCTCAACTCTGGGACCGCACCTATCTTTAGAAAGAGACCGAACTTTACAAAGCATTAGTGCGGCCTCATCTAGAATATGCAGTTTAGTTCTGGGCTCCAGTTCATAGAAAGGATGCCCTGGAGTTGGAAAAGATACAATGAAGAGCAACAAAGCTAATAAGGGGCATGGAGAATCTAAGTTATGAGGAAAGATTAAAATAATTAAACCTGTTTAGCCTTGAAAAGAGACGACTAAGGGGGGACATGATTAACTTATATAAATACAGTTACGTCCATAATTATTTGGACAGTGACACAATCTTCATGATTTGGGCTCTGCATGCCACCACATTGGATTTGAAACGAAACAACTGAGATGCAATTGAAGTGTAGACTTTCAGGTTTAATTCAAGTGGTGTAAGAAAAATATCCTGTGAAATGTTTAGGTATTGCAACCATTTTTCTAAACAGCCTCCTCATTTCAGGGGCTCAAAAGTAATTGGACAAATTAACATTACCATTTGTAGGGAATCCTGAAGTCTGGAACCCATGGACAACACCAAACGCTGGGTCTCCTCCTTTGTGATGCTTTGCCAGGCCTTTACTGCAGCTGTCTTCAGTTGTTGCTTGTTTGTGGGTCTTTCTGCCTTAAAATTTGTCTTAAGCAAGTGAAATGCATGCTTGATCGGGTTGAGATCTGGTGATTGACTTGGCCATTGCAGAATATTCCACTTCTTTGCCTTAAAAAATCTCCTGGGTTGCTTTCGCAGTATGTTTTGGGTCATTGTCCATCTGTACTGTGAAGCGACGTCCAATTAACCTTGCTGGATTTGGTTGAATCTGAGCAGAAAGTATATCCCTGAACACTTCAGAATTCATCCGGCCGCTTGTCTTCAGTCACATCATCAATAAACACTAGTGATCCAGTGCCTTTGGCAGCCATGCATGCCCAATTGCCCATGCCATCACACTGCTTCCACCATGTTTTACAGAGGATGTGGTGTGCTTCAGATCATGAGCCGTTCCAAGCCTCCTCAATACTTTCTTCCTCCCATCATTCTGGTACAGGTTGACCTTATTTTCATCTGTCCAAAGAATGCGGTTCCAGAACTGGGCTGGATTCTTGAAATGCTGTTTGGCAAAGTCTAATCTGGCCTTTCTATTTTTGAGGCCGATTAATGGTTTGTACCTTGTGGTGAACCCTCTGTATTTGCTCTCATGAAGTCTTCTCTTCATGGTAGACTTAGATACTGATACACCTACTTCCAGGAGAGTGTTCTTCACTTGGGTAGATATTGTGAAGGGGTTTATCTTCACCATGGAAAGGATTCTGCGATCATCCACCACGGTTTTCTTCCGTGGACGTCCAGGCCTTTTAGAGTTCACAAGATCGCCAGTGTGCTCTTTTGTTTTTCAAGAATGTACCAAACTGTTGATTTGGCCACTCCTAACATTTGTGCTATCTGATGGATTTCTACAATTTATTTACAGCCTAGCGATGGTCTGTTTCACTTGCATTGAGAGCTCCTTTGACCTCATGTTGTGGGTTCACAGCAACAGCTTCTAAATGGAAATACCCCATCTGGAATCAACTCCAGACCTTTTACCTGCTTAATTGATGATGGATTAATGAGGGAATAGCCCATGCAGCCCATTAAATAGCTTTTGGGATAATTGTCCAATTACATTTAATCCCTAAAATTAAAGCTGAGAGTCTGCATTTTAACCCCATATTGATTATATAACCGTATATGCAATATGTTTTGGTAAACAGCTAAAATGACAAAACTTGTGTCCCTGTCCAAATAATTCTGGACCTAACTGTATATGAATGGCCCATACAAGAAATATAGTGAAAACCTGTTCCATGTAAAACCCCCACAAAAGACAAGGGGGCACTCCCTCTGCCTGGAGAAAAAGAAAGGTTCAATCTGCAGAGACGACAAGCCTCCTTTACTGTGAGAACTGTGAATCTGTGGAATAGCCTACCGCAAGAGCTGGTCACAGCAGGAACAGTAGATGGCTTTAAAAAAGGCTTAGATAATTTCCTAGAACTAAAAAATTATCAGCTCCTATATGAATGTGTAGAGTTTTTGTTTCATCCCTTCCATTTTTCCCATCCCTTTGTTGACCTTCATGGACATGTCTTTTGTCAACCGTACTAACTATGTAACGGGGAACCCTGACCCCTGTCCTACCTTTTCCTGCGGCTCTTTAACCACTGACTGACTAGGTGGTTGGGAGCACGGAAACAGTCGAGCTCGCTGAGCTACGCTGCTTCCGTAACTCCCATAAAAGTGATTGGGGTTACAAAAACAGGACAGCGTGGTGAGCTAGCTGTTTCCGGAACTCGAGAGCTACGGAAACACGTCATCTGCATATAAGCTGATGACATGGGTTTGGTCACCCACCATCACCCCTTAAATGCCTGGAGATGTTCTTTTTTTTTTTCTACCAAGGGCTCCATTATCATAGCAAACTTAAGGGGAGAGAGTGGGCATTCCAGATGAGTACCGTTTGTTTTTCTAAAAAACTTAGAACTTGAGGTTTAAACTTGAGGCTAAAAGATTTAAACTTTAGCAGTGGGCTTGGAGAAAAGACCCATTATGGCCTGAAGTATGTTACACTGAAATCCAAATGCTTTATCGACATCTAGTGATAGAAATATTGTAGGTGACCTAGAGAGCTCTGCAATTTTAAATTAATCAATAATCTGTCGTGTTATATCCTTAGATTGTCTGCTTGAGACAAACCCCTCCTGGTCAGGGAATAGTAGACCTGAGAGGATTTTACGTATCCAGGACGTAATATATAACTTTAGGTAGTTATTTAGTAACAAAATGGGTCTGAAATTGGGGGAAGTATCAGCCAGTTTCCCAGGTTTGGGGAGGGTAATAATAGCAGCAGAGAGCAGTTTGACTGGGTTGTGATCAGAGGATAATATGCAAGTTAGTTCTCCTCTAGAAGAAGGAAAACAAATCTCTCTGGTGCCACCTATTGGAGGTAGATTCACGAAAGTCAATGTCAGACCCAGAGGATAAAATATGGTTGGATAGCCTATTGAGGTATGGGGGTCAATTGTTTTTTTTAAACACTTTATAGCATTCAGGAACAAAACCTTCCAGGCCAGGAGATTTTTGCTATTTGGAAGTTTTAAGGGTCAGTTCACACTGTTTTCGACATGGAAACGTCAGAATCAGCGCCAAAAAATGGCCAGAATCCCCCCACATTGATTTCAATGGGAGGCAGAGGCGGTTTTTCTCCCCCGGGCAGCGTTAGACCGCATGCCGGGAAAAAGTTTTTCTACATGCAAAATATTCTAAGTGAACAGGGGCTTATTGTTTCCAGTATTTCAGAGTTCTATATCGCGTTATTCAAGTCTGATAGTGTGTCTTGAGATATTTTAGGCAGGGGGACTGAATCCAAAAAGAAGTAATGAATTGTGTAATGCTAGTGTCATATTTTCAAATTATACAAAAGCTACATTATAGTCTGCAAAAGCATCTGCTATCTTATTTAGGGGGGGGGGGGGTATCCGTCATATTATTGGAGAGTTGCATAGACTAAATTTTAGAGGCTGCTATTTTACAGTTGAGTCCCCTTGCTAGAAGAGCTCTCGCTTTGTTTCTCATTTGATAATACCGATCTTTGGTGCATCTTAATGCTTACTCATATTTAAACAGCAGAAAGGATCTTAATTGAAACTCTAAGGAGCTTAACTGTGCCATAGAGGTTAAAGGATTGTTGTTATATTGCAATCCCAGAACCGTCAGTTGGGGTACTAAATCATTCAGATGCTGTTCCCTTTTTTTTTTTTTTTTTTTTTAAGCCTGGAAGCGGTTTGAATAAAAATACTCCTCATGAATCCTAAAGGCACACCATGCTGTAGAAATATTTATATCTGCAGTGCCATTTAGGGAGAAATATTCATTCAATTGGGCCTCAAATACATCTACCGCTTGATTTTGCTTTAAGAGACAGAGGTTTAATTTCCATATTGGGAAGCAAGGCATGGTCAGTACATGTAACATGACCAATATCTGTACGCAGTACTTTTATGGAGTAAATCGGAAGACACCCCTAATCAATATATTCAGGAGTATGAAATACACCTGGTAGAGGAAGGTAAAATTTTGCTCTTCTGCATTTTAGGACCTCCAGATGTCGTGCAAGTTAGTTTCTAGTAGCAGACCTCTTCGTTCAGTTCTCTGGTTACTAGCTGAGCTGCGATAATGTATTTATGTATATATGTATTTATTTTACACATTCACAGGTAAATTAAGATCACAACCCAGTAGTATACTGCCTTGCTCAACTTTTATTAATTTTCTAAAGAAACTTTCAAAAAAGGTTAGTTGGTGGGAGTTAGGAGCATATACGTTAGATGTCATGTAGACCGAATTGTTTATTTTACAGAGTAATACAATGTGTCTACTGGCGGAATATGTTATACATTGTTGAAAGGAAAAAGACACAGAATTCTTAGTACTAAAGAAAACCTCTGCCTTGTTATGGATAGCAGGAGAGTGGAATATGTGGGAAAATGATCTACAGATATGTCCACCCATACCTTTGCTTGAATATGGATAAGGACTCTAATTTGTCATGAAACCATTTAATACAATATTGTGACATGCTAGCAATACATTGACAGGCTGCATCTCACATCACAACCACTGGGTAGCCGCAGATTGTCACGAGTTGTCCATGCTCTATGTGTCTTATGAAAGCATGTTTTATTTTTTTATTCTTTTTCAAAGCTGGCCATCTCGCGCCACACATCTCAGGAGATGTTGAGATATGTGGAAAGGTAAAGGAGTACACATCTACACATATCAGATACAAGAGTGCAATTCCGGTACAAATACATTTTATAACATCCGTCCAGAACATTGCTCTTTAAAAAGGGGAGTTAGACCTTTTATAATAAATGGAAAAAACACATCAGTATCATAGTCAAAACCGCAATAAAAAAAAGAATATATATGTTTTCAAAAAAACATATGTTAAAACTGGATATTTGAGAAAGCGCTACACAATTGGATTAGTAGAATGATGCATAAGGTACATTTATTGCATAAATGGAAGGGCAACGCGTTTCAACGCAGAACATGCGTCTTCATCAGGCCAAAAATAGGTTAAAACAAGCATAGGGATACATCTTAAAAACACATGTGGCTAGGGGGAGGGGATAAAAGGCAAAAAACCACCAAAAACAGAAACAATCAGATACACAGATGAGAACAGATGTGGATGACGTCATCAATTGAAGACTGACAGTTACAATAGCCATAAAATACAAAGAGCATATGATTGATACTGGGGACTGAATAAAATGTTAAGAGTACAAAAAACGGCACATGTTCAACCCCCCCCCCCCTCTTTGATGTCCATATACCGTAAAGGGGTTATCTGGTGAAATAAAACGTATGGCCTATCCTCAGCATAGGCCATCAATATCTGATTGATTGGGCTCCGAGTCTCAGCAACCCCACCAATCAGCTGTTTGAAGGGCCTACGGCACTCCAGCAAACGCTGCTTCTTCAGTAAGTACACAGCTCAGTGCTGCAGTGTTGTCACACTCACATCTTCCTCGCGTTTGAGTGATTTCACCAGAGAACCCCTTTAAATGAACAAGGCTCGCTCAGCTTGGACCTTAAAGGGGTTGTCCGAGATTTATTTTTTCAGTAAATTTAAAACACACATTGCACATATTTACAGTTGAATAATATACTTACCCGTGCAATCTTGCTTCTGTTCTCCGCTCTGGCAGCTCTTTTCTTCAAATCACATGACTTCTGATGTCACTTTTTCAGGCTCCTCCACTGTTGCGTCGTATCCCGATCACATGGTCTCGCCCCAGAAAGACCTCGGATTTGATACGACACGTCACTGGTGACGTGTCGTTTCGGCGTGTGCTGGTTGATTACTGCCCGCCCAGCCTATGTAGCTTTTCACTGTGAGCGCGCCTATGCGTGTTCACAGTGAAAAAGGAAGGCACCTGCGTAGGACTAGCCCAGTCTACGAGGTACAGTGGCAGCATCGGCACTTTTAGATCATACGCTGCCAAAGCCTACACATAGTAGGCTTTCATAAGGGATTATCCAACACGCGGCACACGGGCCGCATGCAGCCCTTGAGGCCAGGGGCGTAGCTAGGGGGGGCAGGCGGGGCATGTGCCCGGCAGGGGGGGGCACCGAAGAGCAGCTGATCGCTGCTGAAAGGCGCCCCGTATGTCGGACACCTGCAGCGGCTTTAGGAAGAGCCAGGAAATTACGGCGTTCTGACTGGGGTCTGTGATGGCCAAGGAGTGGACCAGTCCGGTAACCTTACCTGTCACCTGACCTCACGTCAGTGACATGGTCAGATGACTCAGGTCAGGGGACAGGTCCACTCCCGTGCAGCAGCTTTCCAGCTCTGCCTCTACTCTGTGCTCTGCTGTTACACACGCCGAGAAGCAGAGAGGAAGCTCCGCCCACAGCCCATCCTGACCTGTGATGCAGTCAGCAAGGAGACATGGTGAGTGTCTGTGTAGAGTGTGTAGTGTGTATATGTGTGTGTGTGTGTGTGTGTGTGTGTCACATCTACATTATCTGTTCTCAGAAATTTATCACTGTGTGTTATCTGCGGTGTTACATAGGACTGCAGGTAACCTCTACATTACAGGGGATCATGGGTATGGTGGGTTACAAGACAGGAAACAGACAGTAAGGGATGTAAACAAACAGCAAGGGATGTAAACAAACAGAAAGAGCAGCAGTGACGATGGAAATCAAACAGAAACTGGTTAGAAGGGGTATTAGGGAAGGCAAACCAAGGCTGGGGGACACTTTTTAGATTATTTTTTTTCCTGGACAACCCCTTTAATGCAATCTGTAACCTACCATTCTTTCGCACTTTTATCCCCCTCTCTAACATGGGGATGAGGTGTAATTGTGATAAACTAAATTGTCCTGAGCAGTTTTGCTGATATTTATAAATGCATGGGCATCACATTCTTTACACAATTTGGTTGCATTGTGTATTTATAAAAAACATTGAAAATATGTAATTCTTATGGAAAAAAAACAACCGATTTCTACCATCTAATGTTCTGAATGAAAAGATTTTATGATGCAGCATATGCATCCCATTGATGATAGTAACTTAACCCCTTAATGACCAGCCTATTTTAAACCTTAATGACCAGGCCATTTTTTAAGTTTTTCCATCGTCACATTCCAAGAGCTATAAAGTTTTTATTTTTGCGTCGACATAGCTGTATAAGGTCTTGTTTTTTGCGGGACAAGTTGTATTTTTTAATAGCACCATTTTGGGGTACATATAATTTATTGATTAACTTTTATTAACTTTTATTTGGGGGGGAAATAGAAAAAAACCTGAAATTTCACCACTCTTTTTCGCGTCTTAAATCTACGCCGTTTACTGTGTGATATAAATAAAACAATAACTTTATTCAGCGGGTTGTTACGATTGCAACGATACCAAATTTGTATAGTTTTTGTATGTTTTACTACTTTTACACAGTAAAAACGCTTTTTTTTCAAAATTGTTTTTGTGTCTCCATATTTGAAGTTGTAGGAGGTTGTAGGAGGGCTTTTTTTTTGCGGGAAGACTTGTAGTTTTTATTGGTACCATTTTGGAGTAGATGCGACTTTTTGATCACTTTTTATCACATTTTTTTAAAGTCAGTATTCACAGAAAACAGCAATTTTTCCATAGTTTTTTATTACATTTTTTACGGCGTTCACCGTGCGGGTTAAATAATGTAATAGATTTATAGTCGGGGTCGTTACGGATGCGGTGATACAAAATATGTGTAACTTTTTAACTTTATTTTGTTTTTTTAATAGTAAAGCATTTTGTGAGGGGAAAAGCTGGGTTTTTCATTTTTTTTTAAATTAACTTTAATAAACTTTTTTTTTCACTTTTTTACTAGTCCCATTAGGGGACTATAATATGCGATTCTGCAATCGCATTTATAATACACTGCAATACTTTTGTATTGCAGTGTATTTCTGCCTGTCCGTTTAAAACGGACAGGCATCTGCTAGGTCATGCCTGCGGCATGATCTAGCAGGCATTCACTCCAGGCAGACCTGGGGGCCTTTATTAGACCCCCGGCTGCCATTGGAGACACAGACACTCGGCGATCGTATCGCCGGGTGTCGGAGAGAGGGAGCTCCCTCCCTCTCTCCAAAACCACTCAGATGCAGTGCTCGCTATTGTGCACCGCATCTGAGGGGTTAAACGGGTGAGATCGATACTAATATCGATCTCACCCGGCAGAGCAGGGACGCTCCCAGCCCTCAGCTGCCTCTAGCAGCTGAGAGCAGGGAGATTTGACAGCTCCCTGCTCTGTAAACTTATTCCGATGCCGCGACGTAAAAAGTCTATGGCATCGGAATAAGGCCCGTTAGTGACCGACGTAGAAACACGATGGGCCGGTCACTAACGGGTTAAACCTTAGTAACTAGATTTACCAGTATTGAGTGACAAATACAGAATGTTGGTGTTCTCCTTATTCAGGTCCTTCAAGACAAGAAAGTGGTAACATTCTAACCGGAGGAAATGTAATATGCAAGAGGCAAAGACTAGTTAAAAAATAAAAATATATATTTGTAGCCTGCATGTGGCTTGAGGCAGAAAGAAACATTGCACCCCCCCCCCCCTCCTTAAAGGGTAATACAGGGACAGTTGCCATGTTTAGGTATACAGGACATTCCTGCTTCAAACTCCAGCTTTGCTGGTCTACTGTTGTCTTCCAGGAAAGCAGAAACCTCTGACTTGTTCCATTCCAGCAAGCCTCACTGCCCAGTTATTCTGCTTATTAGTGGAGTAGAGATCTAGGTCTTGTTTTAAAGCGAAGATTCTTGACTTTAAACCGAGTTGCATTCTAACCGGAGTTAGAGCAGGGTTAACTGGGAACTGCACATACAGTGAAGGAAATAAGTATTTGATCCCTTGCTGATTTTGTAAGTTTGCCCACTGTCAAAGACATGAACAGTCTAGAATTTTTAGGCTAGGTTAATTTTACCAGTGAGAGATAGATTATATTTAAAAAAAAAAAAAGAAAATCACATTGTCAAAATTATATATATTTATTTGCATTGTGCACAGAGAAATAAGTATTTGATCCCTTTGGCAAACAAGACTTAATACTTGGTGGCAAAACCCTTCTTGGCAAGCACAGCAGTCAGATGTTTTTTGTAGTTGATGATGAGGTTTGTACACGTGTTAGATGGAATTTTGGCCCACTCCTCTTTGCAGATCATCTGTAAATCATTAAGATTTCGAGGCTGTCGCTTGGCAACTCGGATCTTCAGCTCCCTCCATAAGTTTTCGATGGTATTAAGGTCTGGAGACTGGCTAGGCCACTCCATGACCTTAATGTGCTTCTTTTTGAGCCACTCCTTTGTTGCCTTGGCTGTATGTTTCGGGTCATTGTCGTGCTGGAAGACCCAGCCACGAGCCATTTTTAATGTCCTGGTGGAGGGAAGGAGGTTGTCACTCAGGATTTGACGGTACATGGCTCCATCCATTCTCCCATTGATGCGGTGAAGTAGTCCTGTGCCCTTAGCAGAGAAACACCCCCAAAACATAATGTTTCCACCTCCATGCTTGACAGTGGGGACGGTGTTCTTTGGGTCATAGGCAGCATTTCTGTTCCTCCAAACACGGCGAGTTGAGTTAATGCCAAAGAGCTCAATTTTAGTCTCATCTGACCACAGCACCTTCTCCCAATCACTCTCAGAATCATCCAGATGTTCATTTTCAAACTTCAGACGGGCCTGTACATGTGTCTTCTTGAGCAGGGGGACCTTGCGGGCACTGCAGTATTTTAATCCATTACGGCGTAATATGTTACCAATGGTTTTCTTGGTGACTGTGGTCCCAGCTGCCTTGAGATCATTAACAAGTTCCCCCCGTGTAGTTTTCGGCTGAGCTCTCACCTTCCTCAGTATCAAGGATACCCCACGAGTAAATTTTGCATGGAGCCCCAGATCGATGTCGATTGACAGTCATTTTGTATGTCTTCCATTTTCTTACTATTGCACCAACAGTTGTCTCCTTCTCACCCAGCGTCTTACTTATGGTTTTGTAGCCCATTCCAGCCTTGTGCAGGTCTATGATCTTGTCCCTGACATCCTTAGAAAGCTCTTTGGTCTTGCCCATGTTGTAGAGGTTAGAGTCAGACTGATTCATTGAGTCTGTGGACAGGAGTCTTTTATACAGGCACCAAGTTGATTTGGAGCGTGTAACTGGTCTGGAGGAGGCTGAACTCTTAATGGTTGGTAGGGGATCAAATACTTATTTCTCTGTGCACAATGCAAATAAATATATATAATTTTGACAATGTGATTTTCTGGTTTTTTTTTAAAATATAATCTATCTCTCACTGGTAAAATTAACCTAGCCTAAAAATTCTAGACTGTTCATGTCTTTGACAGTGGGCAAACTTACAAAATAAGCAAGGGATCAAATACTTATTTCCTTCACTGTATTTGTAGCTCTCACTTCAGCACGTGTGGAGGATGAAGGGAGGACATGCTGGCATCTATAGTCCAGAGGGAGAAATCATTTGAAACTAGTTTCACAAAAAAAATAAAAAAATATCAGTATTAGTAAATGCATTCGATTAGATTTACGGCTTGGCAATAATTTATTAGGGCTAGGCTGCGGTGGCCATGATTTCGAAGAATCGCAGCAAAATGCCACAGTTTGCCATAATTTTTCCCAAATCACTGCAAGAATACGTCCTATGACTGCAACAAGTAAACACAGCCTTAGTTTGTATAGGAGGATATAAAAATCCAGGGACTCTGGCTGCTCTGACCTTCCTGTTGTCGGGCAGGTGGGTATAGGTGACTGTGAGGAGTGTGTGGTGGGGGGGGGGGGGAGTAGATACTGGCAACACAGACTTCCTCTGCTGTATCAGGAACTCCAGTGCGTTGCAGATACGTCACTGGAGCTTCCAGACGTACACGTTAAATGCCTATGATGGATTGCCAACAGTGGCACCAGTCACCCATAGGCTATAATAGTATCCATTTAACAGACACAACAGAAGGGACACGAGCGTTCATGACGTACCATTATAGCCTATGGGTGATGGATGCCACTATTCAGTATCCGTCACAACCTCCATTTAATGTATACGGTGGGAGATTTTTCCGGAGTATACGTTTAACAAAAAAGAAGTTTGAACAGAGCCTTATTCCCAACTCAAGACACTTAAAATGCCACCTCAAAAGGCAGGATGTGGGTTAGGGCAACCCCAGTTCTTGAGGAGCTGGCAAAGAGCAAAAACTCAAACCTTGGCTGTTTACAGATGGTGTCTCGGGTAGCTTATATCCCTTGTCATGTTTCAAGGCTCCTTATTACCTCTACCTGTAGCTAACACAGAATTATTCTGTCTGCAGCAGAGCAAATTTGCATACTTCTCCCAGGAAGCATTGCTTGCAAGACTCTACACAGCTGGATCTCCCCAACGAACTTAGTACCTCCCAAGTACTGCTAGTAATATATTTATAAGGAAACAGGCAGACTGTTTCTGGTAGTGAATACAGCTCTGCCCACTTCCCAGACACGCTTAGCTCCCCAGAGCGGTCTGTATGTTAGGTGGGGGCTGGCATCGGACATTGTGAGACAGATGCTGTGCAACGGGTTTGTTACAAATGCTTTTTATTTACTCCTTGGTCTTGCAATGGGGGCAGTTTATATTGATTTCACAATTATTGGCCTATCAAAACTCGCGCTCACTTGAACTGGCAAACTGATTGCCCAACCCTACGTGAAAGTGTTTAACCGCCATAATCCTGATGACCCGATAGGAGACTGGGGAACCTCATTGGAATTAACCCTGGAAACCTAGAAAGTACCCCAGTCTGTTTGTTTAGTAACCATGCTGTTAGGGCACACCAAGTGTTACCCCCAACACCAGCCTGTATCATAGTGACACAGTATAGTTTAATTCCAGCATACTTGCTTATACATTAGAAGTATAAAATAAAGTTGTTAAATAGTAGTCCTTTTTGGGATATAAATAAAATATATATATTTTTTTTATTTTGCATACATTAGCAAAAAAAAAAAAATAGAAAAAAAAAAGGTTACTTATTAGATATCCACACAACCGTAATAACCTGAAGAATTAATTTAACGGTTATTTAGTGTGAACCATGAACGGTATATAAAATATATAAACAAAACAGTCTAAAATCTCTTCTATAGCCATGCCGCAAAAGATTACGGAAGTTAGTGTTTTCTTATATATATTGGTACCTCTAAACAAAAATAAAAATACAATTTAAAAAAAACAAACGCTTCATACAGCCACTTCAATGTAATAAAATAAAAAAATTATGGCCGGATTCACACTAGCGTGTTCAGTCCGCAGGTCGGCCGCATTTCCCGGACTGAACACTGTGCAGGGAGCCGGGCTCCTAGCATCATAGTTATCTAGCCGACATACGGACCGTATATCCTGGACTGAACATGCTCGTGTGAATCCGGCCTAATGCAGAGGACAAATCTAAAAAAATAAGCTAGTTATTAACCCCTTCCCGCAATTGGGCGTGACTGTACATCCTATTTCACAGTGCATTCCCGCACAAGGGCATACAGTCTCGCCCTGTAGATGAAGCGGGTACAGAAGTTGTGTGCGCTTCATCTTCAACGGCTGTCAGCTATAATACCCAGCTGACATCCCGCTGCATCGGCAGTTACCGCCGATCGCCGCCGTTTAACCCCTTCAATGCGGCTGTCAATGGCGTCCACCGCATTGAAGTGGTTGACAGAGGAAGGGGGCTCCCTCTGTACCTCCCCGCCATCGCGGGTGGCGATGGTTGCTATGGCAACCAGGAAACCGTTGTTCGGCTTCCCGGTTGCACAGGTACGGAAGCCTATTCGGTCCTAATAAAAAAAAAAAAAACCGTTTTAACTAATAAAAACAATAATCGCCCTGTTTCCCTGATCAACTCCTTTATAATTAGAAAAAAAAAATGAAAACATGAAGAAAAAAATATATACATAATAGGTATTGCCACGTTCGGAACGGCCTGATCGATAAAAAATATCACATTTTTACTGCACGGTGAACACCGTAAAAATGTTAATAAAAAACAATGACAGCAATTAATTTTTTGGTCATCTTGTCTCAAAAAAAATTGAATAAAAAGTGATCCAAAAGGTTGCAAGTAACGCAGAGTGGTACCAATAGAAACTACAGTTTGTTACGCATAAAACAAGTCCTCCCGCAGCGATATCAACTAAAAAAGAAAAAGTTATGGCTGTCAAAAAATGTCAACACTAAAAATTTTTTTTCTAGAAAAGAGTATTTTTATTGTGGGACCGTAGTGAAACGTAAAAAAACCTATATAAATTTGGTGTCGCTGTAATCGTATCGACCTGCAGAATAAAGTTAACATGTTGTTTATACTGCACGGTGAACACTGTAAAAAAAACAAAACAAAAAAAAAAAACAGTGCTAGAATTGCTGTTTTTTGGTTTCCTCATCTTCCAGAAAATGTAATAGTGATATATATATATATATATATATATATATATATAAGTCGCATGTACCCCAAAATGAAACCAATAAAAATTACGGCCCGTTCCACAAAAAACAAGCCCTCACACAACTCAGTCAACGGAAAAATAAGTTTTGACACTCAAAAACGCAATGATGCAAAATGACGGCCCAGACTAATTTTTTAGGTCCAGTAGAATTTCACTAAATAACCCACAGTCATTTGGACCACCATTTGGATTTTGGAGCGCAGATTTTGCTTGGTGTTTTACTGGTATTTCATCTTATGTGGGGGTATATGTAATCTGTATTCAGGAGGAAAAGATCAGCACTCCTTGTGGAATTTGAAAAATAAATCTTCTTTATTTATTTAAATAGCCAGCGGAAAGGCTAAACAGCTTGAAGTGGATAAACTACATAAAGAGTCCGTCCCCTCTGATGCGTTTCTAGCTCACAAGAGCCATTACTCAGAGGAGTATGACTATGAGTAATGGCTCTTGTGAGCTAGAAACGCGTCAGAGGGGACGGACGCTTTGTTTTTTGTCCACTTCAAGCGTGTTCAGCCTTTCCGCTGGCTATTTAAATAAATAAAGAAATTTATTTTTCAAATTCCACAAGGAGTGCTGATCTTTTCCTCCTGAATACAGATTACATATACCCCCACATAAGATGAAATACCAGTAAAACACCAAGCAAAATCTGCGCTCCAAAATCCAAATGGTGGTCCAACTGAGCCTTGCAGTGTGACCAAATGCCAATTTATGACCACATATGGGGTATTACTGTATTCTGGAGAACCCGCTTAACAATTTATGGGGTGTGTGTCTACGGTGGTACAAGCCGGGCACACCACATTGGGCACTGAAATGGCATATCTGAAAATTGCAGTTTTCCACAATCTGCAACATCGATTGTTTACTCATTTTTGCAAAACACTTGTGGGGTCAAAATGCTCACTACACTCCTAGATAAATTCCTTGAGGGATCTAGTTTCAAAATGGGGTAATTTTTCGGGGGTTCCACTGTACTGGTACTATAGCTCAATGCAACATGGTGTCAAAAAACGAATCTTGTAAAATCTCCAGTCCAAATACTAAATGGCGCTCCTTCCCTTTAGAGCCTTGCGGTGTGGCCAAATAGCAGTTTATGACCACGTGTGGGGCATTGTCAGGTGTTTTTCTCCTATAATCCTTGTGAAAATGCTACATTTTGGGCCAGAACTACATCTTTTCGCAAAAAAAATAAATTTGTATTTTATATTTTCACATCCCAATTCTAATAAATTCAGCAAAAACCTGTGTGGTCAAAATGCTTACTACACCCCTAGATTAATTCCTCAAGGGGTGTAGTTTACCAAATGGAGTCACATTTCAGGGGTCCTTACTGTACTGGTACCTCAGGGGCTTTGTAAATACAACATGGCACCCAGGAATCAATCCTGCAAAATCTGCTCTCCAACTGCCAAATGGTGCTCCTTTCCTTGTATCCTGCCGTGTATCCAAACAGCAGTTTATGACCACATACGAGGTGTTTTCCTACTCTGAAGAAGTTGCTTTTCAAATGTTAGGGTGCTTTTTCTCCTTTAATTTGTTGAGAAAATGAAAAATTTTGAAGTAATGCTACGTCTTATTGGAAAATGTAATTTTTTATTTTCACTGCACATTTCTAATAAAATCTATGACACCCCTGTGGAGTCAAAATGCTCACTACACCCCTAGATGAATTCCTCAATGGGTGTGGTTTGCCAAATGGAGTCACTTTTGTGGAGTTTCCACTGTACTGGCTTTGCAAAAGCGACATGGTGCAGAAAAACCAATCCAGCAAAATCTTCTCTCCAAAAGCCAAGCCTTTCCTTCTGAGCCCTGAGGTGTATTCATACAGAGGTTTATTACCACATATGGGGTATTTCCGTACTCTGGAGAAGTTGCTTTACAAATGTTGGGGTGCTTTTTCTCCTTTATTTGTTGAGAAAATGAAACATTTTGACCTCAAGCTGCCTGAGTGGGGAAAAAATAATAATTTCATTTTTCATTTTCACTGCCCAATTCTAATGAAATCTATGAAACACCTGGGGGGTCAAAATGCTCACTACACCCCTTGATGAATTCCTCTATGGGTGTAGTTTCCCAAGTGGAGTAACTTTTGGGGGGTTTCCACTGTACTGGTACCTTTAGGAGCTTTACAAATGTGACATGGTGCAGCAAAATCAATCCAGCAAAATCTGTACTCCAAAAGCTAAATGGCGTGCCTTCCCTCCTGAGTCTTGCCGCTTGCCCAAACAGCAGTTTATGACCACATGTTGGGTATTTCCATACTCCGGAGAAGTTGCTTTTCCTCATTTATTGAAAAAAGTAAAAATTCTGAGGTAAAGCTACATCTTATTGGAAAATAATGTAATTTTTCATTTTCACTGCCCAATTCTAATGAAATCTATGAAATACCGGTGTGGTCAAAATGCTCACTACACCCCTATATGAATTCCTCTAGATGTGTAGCTTACCAAATGGAGTCACTGTTGTCTTTGTTTTTGTACCACAAGACCTCTTCTAACCTGACATGGTGCCTGCAATATAATTTAAGAAAAGGAAGGCCCTAAAATCCACTAGGTGCTCCTTTGCTTCTGGGGCTTTTGTTTCGGTCCATTAGCACACTAGGGCCACATGTGTGAAATTTCTAAAAACTGCAGAATCTGGGCAATAATCATTCAGCTGTGTTTCTCTAGGAAAAAAACCTTCCGTATTACAGGAAAAAAGGAATTTCTGCAAAAAAAAAAGTGAAATTTGCTAATTTACCTTCCACTTTGCTTTAATTGCTGTGAAACGCATAAAGGGTTAAGAAACTTTCTAAATGCGATTTTGAATACTTTAAGGGGTGCAGTTTTTAAAATGGTGATTTGTGGGGGTTCCTAATATATAAGGCCCTCAAAACCACTTCAGATCTGAACTGTTCCCTAAAAAAAATAGCCTTTTGAAATTTTCTTGAAAATGGGAGAAATTGCTGCTAAACTTATAAGCCTTGTAACGTCCTAGAAAAATAAAAGGACGTTCAAAAAAAAAAGTAGACACATGGGGAATGTTAACTAGTAACTATTTTGTGTGATATGACGGTCTTACAAGCAGATACATTTGAATTTAGAAAAATAAATTTTTTTGCAAATTCTAAATTGGTGTTTTTCCACAAAAAATAAAATATTGAATTTATCGACCAAATTTTTTCACTAACAAAGTACAATATGTCACGAGAAACCAATCTCAGAATCGCTTGGATAGGTAAAAGCATTCCGAAGTTATTACCACATATAGTAACACGTCAGATTTTAAAAAAAGAGGCTGTCATTTGGTCCAAAAGTGGCTGTGGCGGCAAACACCCAGACGGAGCCCATACAAGTCAATGGGTTCTGTTGAGCGCCGGTTGCCTCCATTGTCCAACGGAACCAGCACTTCTGGCATTTTCGTTGTTCTGCTCCCCTGAGTACAACGGAAAGTGGACCACATGCGAACAGGCCCTTAGGGGAAGGAACTACAAGTAACAGGCTGATCTTTCTTCCTACGGTTAGGCTGGCTTTAGACGGAACGGAAATGCTGCAGAGTTCCCGTCGAAAGATACACATGTAGCATTTGCTTCACATTTCACATTAAGGCTGGGTTCACACGACCTATTTTCAGACGTAAACGAGGCATATTATGCCTCGTTTTACGTCTGAAAATAGGGATACAATACGTCGGCAAACATCTGCCCATTCATTTGAATGGGTTTGTCGACGTACTGTGCAGACGACCTGTCATTTACGCGTCGTCGTTTGACAGCGGTCAAACGACGACGCGTAAAAATACAGCCTCGGCAAAAGAAGTGCAGGACACTTCTTTCAGACGTAATTTGAGACGTTCATTGAACTCAATGAAGCACAGCTCAAAATTTATGGCTGTCAGAGAAGCCTCTTTTGCGAGGAGCATTTACGTCTGAAACGAGGCAGCTGTTTTCTCCTGAAAACAGTCTGTCTTTTCAGACGTAAATGCCTGCTATCGTGTGAACATACCCTTATTGTGACGGCCGCGTTCGGTTTATGATGTACAGACCGCGTGTCATCCGAATGTCCCGGACCAACCACGGTTCAGGGAGCCGTATCCCTAGCATCAGTTATCCACGATCCTAGAAGTCCCTGCCTCTCCGCGGGAATACTATCCTGTACAGTAATCATGTTCTCAGTACGGGACAGTATTTACTGCGGGGAGGCAGGAACTCCTAGCATCATAGATAACTATGATGCTAGGGGCCCGGCTCTCTGAACGGTGGTCAGCCCGGGAAATACGGCCAATGCGGTCCATAGATCATGGAAAGAATGTGGCCGTCTGAATAAGGCCGAATGGTCATCTATAACTGTATGGCCTCCAGTGACCAAATACAGGTACCTTTCTACATGCTATCACCCCTATTACCAATGAGAGAGGAGCATTCATTTCCCCCCCCCTACTAGAGGGTTAAGAATATGAGCAGTCACATATCTAATCACCCCCTGCAACTTATCAGACCATTTAAAGACTCAATGGCATTTTACCGGCATCAGGGTTGTAGAGATTTTTGGACTCTTCAGTTTTGATTATTTTGTGGAGATCTATGCTATAAGACATAGGTGTCATCGCGACACATCTTGGACTTTTAATTTCAGGATGTGTGATGCGTCCTGAAGGGGTTAATAAACATGAAAGTTAAAAAGGTGCGTTATCCCTATTAACATTTTTATTTTTTTTTACAAACTTCTACAAAAGTCCTAAAATAAAACAAAACAATCAGTACTTACCTGTTCTTTCACCCAGCAACGGCAGTGTTTGTTTACATGTGGGCAGCATGTGACCACTGTAACCAATCATAGGCCTCAGAAAACATGTGTTGTATTTCTTGCATTTTAGGGCGCCATGATGGCAGGAATATTACACACCACTGCCGAGTCCTCTTATTGGCTGCAGCGGTCACATGTAAACAAAAACCGGGAGGACCGCCAGCGTAGGAGGGCTGGATCGCCCGGGGAAAGAATAGGTGAATCCAGTTGTGTGTGGGGTTTGTTTGTTTTTTTTCTCGTACATTTGAAGCAGTTTGTAAAAAACTTTAACACCAGTATAATTCATAGGCAAACATCATTAAAAATATTTTTAAATATATATTGTTTTGCTGTGAAGATTAAGAGTAGTACTATTATCTATTTTAACAATACACAGTCCAACAGAAGTCTCATAAAATTAATCATTTAAATAATCTCCTGGATAAATCTTTTAATATCCATTTCGAAGTTCCCATCCCAGAAGAGGATCAAAAGGGGAAGAGGAACAAAAAAACACCACACAGCTTTTAAGCAGCACCCACATCAGATCTGTAAGTTTATTTGCTCAATGTGCGACAGTTACATAATGAATCACATTCATGATATTCCATCACTGAGGAAAACTGCTAGAAATGGTCCGTGTGCCAAAAAAAAAACAAAATAAAAAAGGGAAAATATTCAAACTAAAACACGGAGTCTGTTTAAAAACAAAGTGAAAAAGTAAAAATGACAATTCACTGATCAGACCTTAAATAATTCACTGCATTACGATGACAAAGAAGCACAAACAAAGGCTTATTCAAAAACATTAAAATTTCCTACACATTAATAATTAGAATTTCACCATGACTAACACCAGACATTGAGGTTAGGCTAAAACTGGTGTTCATGATCCCTCCCCAATCCCCATCTTACCAATTTTTATGTATTTTATATTTTTTCATTTTTTTTCTTAAGTTTTCTTTTTTTAAAGACTAAAATTATATATTTGCATGTCACAATAGCAACATCCATTAAATACCAATATGTAACTATTACAGCTCTGTAGATGAGTATCTTACCCATTAAACCCTCACTTTCCAATCGAGAACATTGTTTTTGCTTCTTGAAAATAAAGGCAATAAAATTGAAGACGAGTTGGCTTGCCATAGGAATACATAACATCTACTGTATAATTTCATTTCAAGCTACGTTATAGAAATACAACACTAGCATGCACAATATTGTATTGAGATTAATGCAGCGGTAGTAATTTCATTGGAGAAACTGTTATATAGGCAAGTGCAATAATATTTTAAAAAAATGCTGCTTAGAACCTATTTATCATTCTTCGCCTTTGAGCCCTCTTAAGATCTTCAAGGTTTTATAGCAGCCAAGAGAAAAAAAATAGTTAATGTAATTCCAGTAATTTACTTCTACGCTGGATAAAAATGTAACACTGATCACTGGACAGTGGTGTGGAGAAAAAAAACCTAAATATTTCACTTGCTGT